>NC_082662.1:112703678-113328678 GCF_025265405.1 Mesoplodon densirostris
AGAAAAGCTGCACTGGATGTAACACCAACACTCATGCATCTTCAGATGTTCACATTTTCTCTAGTTACGCAGGCCTTGCTATGGCCACAACTGGGTTTGAGTGCTTCAGCTAATCCCAGCCAAACCATTGAAAAGTAGCTACAGAGTTGGAAGCAGTAGGCGGAGAAGAGGATGTGAAGCAGTTTAGGGACCAGGGAGGCTCTGGCCCTCCTTGCTGACCACCGTTCCCAGCGCCTGGTGCGTTGTGTGAGCTCACTACGTCTTGATGAATTATTAGTTATTCCAGATAACCTGCCCCACGTGGCCTTTCTTCTCTGCTACTGGGGACCTGAGCTGAAATCCCTCTCCAAGCCTATCAGGGTTGCTTCTGTCAGCGTGACAACAGGCGGAAGGTGTTCTTCTCCCTGGAAGGCCTGGAATCCTCTGGGCTTCCCTCGGTGCCGAGCCCATGCATACCCTGCCGCTACGGTGAGTCCCAGAGGAGACAGCATGGATTTCCAAGGCTGCCTTCTCTTGCTGAATTGTGAATTCCCAAGATCTAGGTATACTGTCGGGCCTTGAGCTGAGCTGTGGCTAAATTCCAGCTCTGAGAATGAAACGTGCCATCCTCAGGACTAGCTTGCCCATTTCCATTTCTGTCAGTCAAGGTTTGAGGACACTGGTAGCAAGTGCCACTAGTTGCCTTCACATGTGGCAATGACCTCCTCCCTACTTCTAAGAGTGTGCTTTGCCCCAGCTTTCAGAGCTGGATGCCACGGATCACCCACCCATTGTTGAGCCCTTATTCTGTGCCCAACAGTGTGCACATGCTTATACATGTTGTCCAAAATAAGCCTTTCAGCTGCCATGCAGAATGGGGTTATCCTGTTTAGCAGATGAGGAAACTGAGGTTCAAAGATGTAAAGTGCCCAAAGCCACCCAGCTAGTGAAGATCAGAGCGCCAGTCAGAACACTAATTGGGGAATTATTTAAGATATGTTTCATCCTTTGACGGATGTTGTTTCCGCCTTTTCTTCCTGGACCCTGCCCTGTGGCATCCCTCTTCATTCTGGAATCTCTAAGTGGAAGGGGAAGCACACATCAGGCCTCAGGCCCTGTGAGATCAGATTCCAGGAGCCATACCGGGTGACTCGTCCAGCAGCCCATGCCAGGTCAAAGTTTCTTAGCTCCCAGCCTCTCTGCCTTATGATAGTCATTTCCCTGGGAAGCCTGCAGTCTGTGTGACGTATACACCTGTAAGAGATAGACGTACTTTCAACTGTAACTGCCCAGTTTCTGTGAATGAAGACTAATGTTTTGCTGACCAAGAGGCAGGAGAGAGAGCTGCAGCCCCCATTTTTGGTTTATAGTACTGCAGGTGAAAAAACAAAGCGGCTTGCCCAGGTTTGTTTCCAGTTCAGGCTGAATGTGGCTCTGAATCTACGTTAAGTCAAGATCCCAACTTTGCTGATTTTACTGGGTCTCCCCAAAAGCCACTCATCCCTCAGTAGTCATTTCTCTTACAACAAGGCTCGCTGTGTACGCTGATTGGCCCACACCTTCCCCCACCAGCCGGAATATCCTGGAACACTACCCTCACCGCTCCCACACCCAGCAGTGTCCTGAGTGCTTGCTTAGCACCATCCCAGACGTCAAGGTTCTAGGGTAAACGTCATGAGTTAGTTTGGATTCACGAGGAAGCCACGGCTCATAAAGTGATGGGGAAATGGGGCCAATGCTTGCATGAAGGCACTGTCAACTCCAAGCGCCGTCAAACTGAGAGTGAGTTTGCCAGCGCAAGAGATGAGTAAAACCTGAACTATGAGGAAGGGAAGATGCATCGTATTGTGACTAGGGCCTAGCACGCACCAATCGTAGGCCACCTCATGGCTTCCAAGAGGGATTTGAGACTTATAAAAGGTGTGCAGTCAGAGCATCCCCAAAGACTCAGCATCCCCAAGTTCCAGCCACTGGTGAACTAGGGTAAGTCGGGCAAAGGAACGCCTCTCCTGGGAGCCTGGTCCTACCTCGTTCCAAACTCTGCAGGCTTCTGAGGCTTGAGCACTGGGTGGCTGGTCAGAAAGAAAGGCCTCGTGTGGGTACCTCTCTCCTCCGTATCATTTGGGACCCACCTGTTTTGGGCTGAAAGTCAACATCTGAAGTGTGTGGGGCGGGGCCTGAGATGGGGGTCCAGGGTGTGCCCAGAGTCTGGTGTTGAGCCTCCTGGTGGCATGTGTGGTGGCTCTGTTGTCGTGGCCAGGTGCTGAGAGGGGCTGCTTAGGAGGGGGTGGCACCAACTCTGGGGCAGGGCTTCCCTGAAGGGAAAGGCCAGTGCAGGGAGGGACGAAAGCTCCTCAGGGAGCAGGGGTCAGAGGCACAGGGAGCTCAGAGCAGCAAGGACAAGAAGAGGTGGTACAGTGGCCAGGCCCTGCTCTGGGAGTCGGAGGCCATAGGTCTACCCCCGTGTGCTCAGTGCCTGGGAATCCATGACTTCCCTCTCTAAGATTTTGCTTGCTCACCTAGAATTTAGAATCGATCTAAATGGTCCTTTTGGCTCTAGATGCCTCTCTTTTATGAATTCTCTTAGAGAGTAGTTAAAATGCTCAATTACAATTGGTAGATATTTATTTAAAAAGTCAAAATCTTTACAAGAGTACTCAACATGTTTTGGTTCTCGTGTGTGTGTGTGTGTGTGTGTGTGTGTGTGTGATCCCGTGAGCACACACACACACATACCTTTAAACTCATATTTATCTGCGTATTTACATGCTTTTGTGTGGAGTTTCATAGGCTCATTTAATCCATACAACAACTGTAAGAAGAGTACGGAGAAGTTAAGTAACTTGCTCAAAGTCACACAGCTGGTTAATTTTTGAGAGAGGACTCAGATTCGAGAAAATCATATTTTAATTCCACAGTATCTGCTGTGGCAGGATAATACTTTTTGTTCTCATTACCCCTGTCCTTCCTTCTTACTCTTTCCTTCTCTCTCCTCTCTGCCTCTTTCTGTCTGTCTGTCTCTCCCTTTTTACAGCTTTGTTTTTTTCTACCCCTCTCCATTTCTCTTCTCCTTTCTCCCTTTTTTTCCTCTTTTCCTTCTTTCCATCCTTCCTTCCATATTTCTTTATTTGTCTCAATTAAAACCTTGCAATGGCTTACAAACTGTAGCTACAATTTATACTGACGCACCTCATTGCACACACACACACACACACACACCTTTAATTGGTGAAGCCAACAGGACAAGGTTGACACAGGACAGGTTTGAACGAGTCACGAGGTTCTCCTGAGTGGAGTGTCTCTAAGGTTCCAGAGTTCCTCACTTCAGTGTCTTTCCCATTGCAGTGCACATCGAGACCAGAATGTATCATCAAAAGCAGAAGCTGTGCTGCCAGATGCCAAAGTATTGCTGCCCTCCGTCCCAGCAATGCTGCACCCAAACAAAGTATTGCTGCCCCTCACCAAAGTATTGCTGCCCCCCACCTCAGCAGTTCTGTCCCCGTCCACAGCAATGCTGCCCCCCAACAATGTATTGTTGGCCCCCACCAAAGCAGTGCTAAACTCCACCTCAGCACAGCAAGCAGCCTTGCCAGCCTCAACCCAATGTCAACTCTGTCCCCAAATTCCCACCCCCTCAGCCGTGCCAGAAGTCCAAACAGAAGTAACCCCCAGGCATGGGCCAGAGGCCAAGCTCCTTGCAGAACAGAGAACATGAAGCCCACTCCCCTCTCTCAGCCAGCCACCTGTCAGCACCACTCACCCCCGGCTTCTGGAAGCAGCCACACTTGTGGAAAAGGCAGCAGCACGATGGCAGCTTCCTGGATCAACATTTGTTATGAATTAGCAGCTGCAATTACTTCCATTTAGCAAAGGAGCTGGTTCTAAACTGTCAAATCTTCTTTGCTGACTTTTAAACTTTGCCCTGTTGGCTGCTTGGAAAGTTAAGCGGCATGCCCGACCACCCTTTCCTAGCACACTTCGTCTCTGCTGCAGTTTTTAAACAATTAAATAGAGTTCCGCTGGCATGAATGTATCGGTTTGATTATTTTGTCATCTTAGAGCTGTTAACTCCTGCAGATTTTGTATTCTGCTGCCTAAACAAGAGCCCTAGGAGGGCTGGGCATGTGGGTGCAGGTAGACCAGAAGGCATGGGGAGATGCACTTCTCAGCTGAAGGATATTTTCCATGGTGCTGCCAGGGTGAGGGGGAGAGATGGGCACTTCAGCCGCATGGAGAAACATCCCCACATCCTTGCAAAATGAGAACAGCTTTTGGACACAGGGGAGATGATGCCCATCTCGAAAACGGAAAGCGTAACGGAAACCCAGCCAGGAGCTAAAGAGTAGAGTAGAGGCAAAGAAATGGAAATGCAGAGAACACTCCAAGGGCATGTGGGTCAAAATGAATTGATGACCGGATCTGAAAAACTCTCCCACCGGTCAAAGAAAAGACGAGATTTTCTTCAAGCTAATAAAACGTGTGCATGTAGGAGACAGTCTATGTAAAAATCATACATCCATCACACACACATATCTACTGTCAATAATTTTTAAAGTCATAGCACCCATTGATTCTGTAGCTTGGGGTTGCTCCTGGGCTATTTTTCTCTCACTGCCCTCTTACTTTCCATTACCTAAATCCTTCTGGAATTAGGGTAACCTGAAAATTCAGGCCCACAGGTAAGCCACACTTCTTCTTTCTATTACACCCACTACTCCCATACCTTTCCACCGAATCCTTCTCTCACAAAAAGTCCCCAAACTGAAGTCTTTGAGTCAATTTTCCTATAGCTGCCTCCCATTTCATGTTTCTGGGCTACAAGGGAATCACTGAAAATCCGCATAAGTACCCAAAGGAGCCAGAAAGGAACAAAACATAAACTAAATGTGTGAATTAGCCCCAACATGGATCGCAGAGCATGTAGCATTCAGAATAAACTAAAGACAGAAATTTTACTGTTAGTTTAGCATTGCTTCCATGGTTGGCTGGTCTCTTCCTCCTCCACACCTCTGTTCATGCCCTTCAGCGAGCCTCCATCCATCTACCTATTTATCCATCACCAATCCATCCATCCCAACCAGCAATGCATCATCGCATCCTTGGTAAGTACCTCCCCCTCCCTTTGTTTAGAATGTGATGGGTGCTGTGGAGGCACAAACTCACACACAAGCCTCCAGGGCTCTTACTGAATCCTGGTAAGAAAACCAAGCTCAGAGCCTCAAGACAACAAAAAACTATTTGACCCGAAGACATGTAATTCATGGATGACTTGGAAACCACAGATACCTCATTCCTGCCCTCAGAATTCAGAGGAGACAGAGAGAGAACACAGAGGCCTGTTGAAGGGAGGAAGGAGAACTTGGCCATCTGTGTCATCAGGGCATCCACCACAGGGCTCACAGAAAACGTCTGTCTAGGAAGAACACCTGGAGAAGGGAGGTTCAGAATGGAAGGACAGCAGGATGTGTGTAAGTAAGCAAGAGTGCGTTCCAGGACTGCGTAGAGCAGCAGCCAATGCTGTGAGTGCTAGTTGTTCCCAGGAGGCCAGTCTTCAACGTTTCAGACCCGGTCCATGGTGGAGAGAGCACATGGCCTCTGCAGCCCCCTGCACCAGGTGGACAACACAGAGAGCTGGAGGGCGTGTCCAGTTTCCAGATCCATGAGTCATAAATATTTCCAACAGAGCGTTGCATTCAACAGAACTCAAGGATGACACACAAAATGAATTGAAAAGCTGCAGACACCTTAAGTGAACTTCCTGAAAATGGTGAGCTCTTTGAGCCAATTCCCCACCCCCAGATACCTCAGTCCGCACAGGCTCCAAGTAGCTCCTCTCTTGGCTCACATACATGACGTTGCCCCAGAGCTCACATTTGGGTTCTTACTCTCTATTTCGTCCCCCTCCCTCCCTCAGCTGATTCAGACAAGGCTGAAGTTTGCCTCTCTGGGCTTCACTTAATTTTCTCCTCCACTAATGATCATAGTTTGGTGTGTGCACATGGGCTTATGTGCGGACCGTCTTGCGGAATTTTCTTTTATCCCGTCGTTATGGGTTTGGATGCCAGATGCATGCCTATGATGGACTGAATCCAATACTTCCCTAGGCCTCAGTTTATTCATGTGTATAGTGGGCAGAATAATACGTGCAACTTGAGGTTGATGGGGAGGAGTGTTCGATGAGACAATGTAAATCATAGTAAGTAGGATGTAACACATAGTAAATTTTGGATGAATGTTAGCTCTTGCTTTTATTATTATTCTCCACTTTCTGACAGAGCAGCAAGACCCTCCACTTATTGCCAGCAACCTGACGACATAGGCTCCACACCTTTAGCAAAAACAAGGTGTGAGGGTAAGGGCACATCTTGGGGACAAGGAACAGTTGTGTAGACCAAAGCATCTGTGGGGTGTTCACAGGCAGAAGTGACATTTAGTGCAGGGCCTATTCACCCCATTGGATGGTTGCAATTTTCTTCCACAATATTCCCCTTTGTAACACTTGCGCACGATGATTCCTGCCCTTGAGGCAGTCCTGGGAAGCTCTGGCCCATAGTGACTTTTCCCTATCAATGTACACAGCCAGCCATGTCTTTTGGAGGCAAACCCTCCTCCCAGGAGGAGGCTGAAAAGCTGAGGAAGCATGGAGAGGGCACAGTGTGTGCCAAGCGCTCACACACAAAGATACCACCATATTGAAGCAGGTTTGGTCTTCGTCTGAGAGGTAAGGATGAGGTGCAGAGAAGCCCCTTACGTGTTCAGTGTAACAACACCTTGCACCTGGTGGAGGTGAGATTCAAAGATGAGGTCCTTATGTTTGCAACAAGGCAAGTGCTCTGACCATGCTAGTGGCTGGAAGAAGCATAAAGCCTGGATCATATCTCTCCAGAACTTACTACTCAGTGAGCGGTTGGGAAGGCAAAGGTAGTAGGTTCACACAGTCACACATTCACAGGTTTTTATTCAGGGGTACACGATCATATCAAAGACACACACGGGGTTGTTATTCAGTGTAAATTCTCCAAGTGTGGAGACTTCCACTGACCATTGAGAAGAGAAGTTGCAGCAGCGTCCCAGAGGCCCCCGCTGGGACAGGCGTCGGCCTCCCAGCTTCTCCATGCTGTATGACTCAGCTGGCTGCCTGTCAGGGTGGTCGCAGGCATGTAGGCCGGCAGGGCAGTTGGTGCAGAGCCTGGGAGCCTCCTGTTACAGAAGTTCTTTTCATGTTTTAACTATGGAGTCAGCAACACCTGTGCATACGTCTTGACCCTCAGCCCTGTGCACACTCACCCTCGCACACTCAAGTTCATATTCCCACAAAGATTCATTCATGACCCCTCACATGAGGCCACCACACAACACACAGAGACAAAGAAGCAGAAGCTGTCAATCACCATGTAATACATCTTCACTCACCCACACACACTCACAGACACTCCAATGCACCAACAGACATGCTCACATTGTCTTTCTTGTTCATGCGCATCGCCCCAGAGCATACAGTTCAGAGCCTCCCCAGGCTTCTGCAACATTCCAGCAGAGTATCAGCCCCTTGACCTTAAGTGAATTTCCAAGCAGAAACATCCCCGGATGAAGGGGCTGATGCTGAGGCCTTCAAAAGAAGGTGTCTTCCTCAGGGAAGAATATACTTACATCTTCCAAACAAAGAAATTCCCTAAAAGGTAGTATAGTGCAAGAAAAAGAACACACACGTCCTGGAGCCTGGCAGGGCTCGGTTAACTCCTGTCTTCCCTACATTTTCCTTAAGTAACCTTAGCCAATGGAACCTTTCTAAGCTGTAAAATGAGAACAGCTCTCACTTCAAGGCCTGAATGAGAAACTCGAGCAGAGATTCTGATAATCAGGGGAGGACGTCCCCTCCCTCATCCTCTCAGGACAAGACCTCTTGTAAAGGGAGGACAGCTCTCAGCGACCCAGGTGATGGCACACACCTTGCCGTGCCCTAGGTTATCCCCAGCTGGCGATGGATTTCAGCAGAGAGACTCTAGTTCCAGCCACCAGGAATCCATTGTCCGGAACCCTGTCTGTTGATGTGGCCGGCACCAGAGGGTCAGCGCGGCCTTCCGCTGCATATGTGTGCATGAGTCCCGACCTGGTGTTCCTTCACAGATGCCTGGCACAGAAGATACAGTGGGCTTAGCCGGTACCCAGGTTCTGCTGAGACCTGCTTGGTCCCAATTGTCCCTTCTGCCTTTGTGTGTGTTTGTGTGTGTGTGTGTGTGTGTGTGTGTGTGTGTGTGTTTGTATATGAGAGTCAGAGGTTTGGAGGAAGAGAAAGAGTGATGCTAACGAATGTCAGGGAAGAATACCATTCCAAGTGCCCAGGATAAGGGTTTAGTTATAGCTGTGGATTCTAGAGGACATGTTCCCCTGTCCTCTGGTGGTAGATGCAATACTACAAGATGCATGCTTGAGATAGCAGATTCCACACCCAAAAAAATCTGTTCTGGGCAGTGAGGGCTTAGGCCAGAAAAGCTGCACTGGATGTAACACCAACACTCATGCATCTTCAGATGTTCACATTTTCTCTAGTTACGCAGGCCTTGCTACGGCCACAACTGGGTTTGAGTGCTTCAGCTAATCCCAGCCAAACCATTGAAAAGTAGCTACAGAGTTGGAAGCAGTAGGCGGAGAAGAGGATGTGAAGCAGTTTAGGGACCAGGGAGGCTCTGGCCCTCCTTGCTGACCACCGTTCCCAGCGCCTGGTGCATTGTGTGAGCTCACTACGTCTTGATGAATTATTAGTTATTCCAGAAAACCTGCCCCACGTGGCCTTTCTTCTCTGCTACTGGGGACCTGAGCTGAAATCCCTCTCCAAGCCTATCAGGGTTGCTTCTGTCAGCGTGACAACAGGCGGAAGGTGTTCTTCTCCCTGGAAGGCCTGGAATCCTCTGGGCTTCCCTCGGTGCCGAGCCCATGCATACCCTGCCGCTACGGTGAGTCCCAGAGGAGACAGCATGGATTTCCAAGGCTGCCTTCTCTTGCTGAATTGTGAATTCCCAAAATCTAGGTATACTGTCGGGCCTTGAGCTGAGCTGTGGCTAAATTCCAGCTCTGAGAATGAAACGTGCCATCCTCAGGACTAGCTTGCCCATTTCCATTTCTGTCAGTCAAGGTTTGAGGACACTGGTAGCAAGTGCCACTAGTTGCCTTCACATGTGGCAATGACCTCCTCCCTACTTCTAAGAGTGTGCTTTGCCCCAGCTTTCAGAGCTGGATGCCACGGATCACCCGCCCATTGTTGAGCCCTTATTCTGTGCCCAACAGTGTGCACATGCTTACACATGTTGTCCAAAATAAGCCTTTCAGCTGCCATGCAGAATGGGGTTATCCTGTTTAGCAGATGAGGAAACTGAGGTTCAAAGATGTAAAGTGCCCAAAGTCACCCAGCTAGTGAAGATCAGAGCGCCAGTCAGAACACTAATTGGGGAATTATTTAAGATATGTTTCATCCTTTGACGGATGTTGTTTCAGCCTTTTCTTCCTGGACCCTGCCCTGTGGCATCCCTCTTCATTCTGGAATCTCTAAGTGGAAGGGGAAGCACACATCAGGCCTCAGGCCCTGTGAGATCAGATTCCAGGAGCCATACCGGGTGACTCGTCCAGCAGCCCATGCCAGGTCAAAGTTTCTTAGCTCCCAGCCTCTCTGCCTTATGATAGTCATTTCCCTGGGAAGCCTGCAGTCTGTGTGACGTATACACCTGTAAGAGATAGACGTACTTTCAACTGTAACTGCCCAGTTTCTGTGAATGAAGACTAATGTTTTGCTGACCAAGAGGCAGGAGAGAGAGCTGCAGCCCCCATTTTTGGTTTATAGTACTGCAGGTGAAAAAACAAAGCGGCTTGCCCAGGTTTGTTTCCAGTTCAGGCTGAAAGTGGCTCTGAATCTACGTTAAGTCAAGATCCCAACTTTGCTGATTTTACTGGGTCTCCCCAAAAGCCACTCATCCCTCAGTAGTCATTTCTCTTACAACAAGGCTCGCTGTGTACGCTGATTGGCCCACACCTTCCCCCACCAGCCGGAATATCCTGGAACACTACCCTCACCGCTCCCACACCCAGCAGTGTCCTGAGTGCTTGCTTAGCACCATCCCAGACGTCAAGGTTCTAGGGTAAACGTCATGAGTTAGTTTGGATTCACGAGGAAGCCACGGCTCATAAAGTGATGGGGAAATGGGGCCAATGCTTGCATGAAGGCACTGTCAACTCCAAGCGCCGTCAAACTGAGAGTGAGTTTGCCAGCGCAAGAGATGAGTAAAACCTGAACTATGAGGAAGGGAAGATGCATCGTATTGTGACTAGGGCCTAGCACGCACCAATCGTAGGCCACCTCATGGCTTCCAAGAGGGATTTGAGACTTATAAAAGGTGTGCAGTCAGAGCATCCCCAAAGACTCAGCATCCCCAAGTTCCAGCCACTGGTGAACTAGGGTAAGTCGGGCAAAGGAACGCCTCTCCTGGGAGCCTGGTCCTACCTCGTTCCAAACTCTGCAGGCTTCTGAGGCTTGAGCACTGGGTGGCTGGTCAGAAAGAAAGGCCTCGTGTGGGTACCTCTCTCCTCCATATCATTTGGGACCCACCTGTTTTGGGCTGAAAGTCAACATCTGAAGTGTGTGGGGTGGGGCCTGAGATGGGGGTCCAGGGTGTGCCCAGAGTCTGGTGTTGAGCCTCCTGGTGGCATGTGTGGTGGCTCTGTTGTCGTGGCCAGGTGCTGAGAGGGGCTGCTTAGGAGGGGGTGGCACCAACTCTGGGGCAGGGCTTCCCTGAAGGGAAAGGCCAGTGCAGGGAGGGACGAAAGCTCCTCAGGGAGCAGGGGTCAGAGGCACAGGGAGCTCAGAGCAGCAAGGACAAGAAGAGGTGGTACAGTGGCCAGGCCCTGCTCTGGGAGTCGGAGGCCATAGGTCTACCCCCGTGTGCTCAGTGCTTGGGAATCCATGACTTCCCTCTCTAAGATTTTGCTTGCTCACCTAGAATTTAGAATCGATCTAAACGGTCCTTTTGGCTCTAGATGCCTCTCTTTTATGAATTCTCTTAGAGAGTAGTTAAAATGCTCAATTACAATTGGTAGATATTTATTTAAAAAGTCAAAATCTTTACAAGAGTACTCAACATGTTTTGGTTCTCGTGTGTGTGTGTGTGTGTGTGTGTGATCCCGTGAGCACACACACACACATACCTTTAAACTCATATTTATCTGCGTATTTACATGCTTTTGTGTGGAGTTTCATAGGCTCATTTAATCCATACAACAACTGTAAGAAGAGTACGGAGAAGTTAAGTAACTTGCTCAAAGTCACACGGCTGGTTAATTTTTGAGAGAGGACTCAGATTCGAGAAAATCATATTTTAATTCCACAGTATCTGCTGTGGCAGGATAATACTTTTTGTTCTCATTACCCCTGTCCTTCCTTCTTACTCTTTCCTTCTCTCTCCTCTCTGCCTCTTTCTGTCTGTCTGTCTCTCCCTTTTTACAGCTTTGTTTTTTTCTACCCCTCTCCATTTCTCTTCTCCTTTCTCCCTTTTTTTCCTCTTTTCCTTCTTTCCATCCTTCCTTCCATATTTCTTTATTTGTCTCAATTAAAACCTTGCAATGGCTTACAAACTGTAGCTACAATTTATACTGACGCACCTCATTGCACACACACACACACACACACACACCTTTAATTGGTGAAGCCAACAGGACAAGGTTGACACAGGACAGGTTTGAACGAGTCACGAGGTTCTCCTGAGTGGAGTGTCTCTAAGGTTCCAGAGTTCCTCACTTCAGTGTCTTTCCCATTGCAGTGCACATCGAGACCAGAATGTATCATCAAAAGCAGAAGCTGTGCTGCCAGATGCCAAAGTATTGCTGCCCTCCGTCCCAGCAATGCTGCACCCAAACAAAGTATTGCTGCCCTCCATCCCAGCAAGGCTGCACCCAAACAAAGTATTGCTGCCCCTCACCAAAGTATTGCTGCCCCCCACCTCAGCAGTTCTGTCCCCGTCCACAGCAATGCTGCCCCCCAACAATGTATTGTTGGCCCCCACCAAAGCAGTGCTAAACTCCACCTCAGCACAGCAAGCAGCCTTGCCAGCCTCAACCCAATGTCAACCCTGTCCCCAAATTCCCACCCCCTCAGCCGTGCCAGAAGTCCAAACAGAAGTAAACCCCAGGCATGGGCCAGAGGCCAAGCTCCTTGCAGAACAGAGAACATGAAGCCCACTCCCCTCTCTCAGCCAGCCACCTGTCAGCACCACTCACCCCCGGCTTCTGGAAGCAGCCACACTTGTGGAAAAGGCAGCAGCACGATGGCAGCTTCCTGGATCAACATTTGTTATGAATTAGCAGCTGCAATTACTTCCATTTAGCAAAGGAGCTGGTTCTAAACTGTCAAATCTTCTTTGCTGACTTTTAAACTTTGCCCTGTTGGCTGCTTGGAAAGTTAAGCGGCATGCCCGACCACCCTTTCCTAGCACACTTCGTCTCTGCTGCAGTTTTTAAACAATTAAATAGAGTTCCGCTGGCATGAATGTATCGGTTTGATTATTTTGTCATCTTAGAGCTGTTAACTCCTGCAGATTTTGTATTCTGCTGCCTAAACAAGAGCCCTAGGAGGGCTGGGCATGTGGGTGCAGGTAGACCAGAAGGCATGGGGAGATGCACTTCTCAGCTGAAGGATATTTTCCATGGTGCTGCCAGGGTGAGGGGGAGAGATGGGCACTTCAGCCGCATGGAGAAACATCCCCACATCCTTGCAAAATGAGAACAGCTTTTGGACACAGGGGAGATGATGCCCATCTCGAAAACGGAAAGCGTAACGGAAACCCAGCCAGGAGCTAAAGAGTAGAGTAGAGGCAAAGAAATGGAAATGCAGAGAACACTCCAAGGGCATGTGGGTCAAAATGAATTGATGACCGGATCTGAAAAACTCTCCCACCGGTCAAAGAAAAGACGAGATTTTCTTCAAGCTAATAAAACGTGTGCATGTAGGAGACAGTCTATGTAAAAATCATACATCCATCACACACACATATCTACTGTCAATAATTTTTAAAGTCATAGCACCCATTGATTCTGTAGCTTGGGGTTGCTCCTGGGCTATTTTTCTCTCACTGCCCTCTTACTTTCCATTACCTAAATCCTTCTGGAATTAGGGTAACCTGAAAATTCAGGCCCACAGGTAAGCCACACTTCTTCTTTCTATTACACCCACTACTCCCATACCTTTCCACCGAATCCTTCTCTCACAAAAAGTCCCCAAACTGAAGTCTTTGAGTCAATTTTCCTATAGCTGCCTCCCATTTCATGTTTCTGGGCTACAAGGGAATCACTGAAAATCCGCATAAGTACCCAAAGGAGCCAGAAAGGAACAAAACATAAACTAAATGTGTGAATTAGCCCCAACATGGATCGCAGAGCATGTAGCATTCAGAATAAACTAAAGACAGAAATTTTACTGTTAGTTTAGCATTGCTTCCATGGTTGGCTGGTCTCTTCCTCCTCCACACCTCTGTTCATGCCCTTCAGCGAGCCTCCATCCATCTACCTATTTATCCATCACCAATCCATCCATCCCAACCAGCAATGCATCATCGCATCCTTGGTAAGTACCTCCCCCTCCCTTTGTTTAGAATGTGATGGGTGCTGTGGAGGCACAAACTCACACACAAGCCTCCAGGGCTCTTACTGAATCCTGGTAAGAAAACCAAGCTCAGAGCCTCAAGACAACAAAAACCAATTTGACCCGAAGACATGTAATTCATGGATGACTTGGAAACCACAGATACCTCATTCCTGCCCTCAGAATTCAGAGGAGACAGAGAGAGAACACAGAGGCCTGTTGAAGGGAGGAAGGAGAACTTGGCCATCTGTGTCATCAGGGCATCCACCACAGGGCTCACAGAAAACGTCTGTCTAGGAAGAACACCTGGAGAAGGGAGGTTCAGAATGGAAGGACAGCAGGATGTGTGTAAGTAAGCAAGAGTGCGTTCCAGGACTGCGTAGAGCAGCAGCCAATGCTGCGAGTGCTAGTTGTTCCCAGGAGGCCAGTCTTCAACGTTTCAGACCCGGTCCATGGTGGAGAGAGCACATGGCCTCTGCAGCCCCCTGCACCAGGTGGACAACACAGAGAGCTGGAGGGCGTGTCCAGTTTCCAGATCCATGAGTCATAAATATTTCCAACGGAGCGTTGCATTCAACAGAACTCAAGGATGACACACAAAATGAATTGAAAAGCTGCAGACACCTTAAGTGAACTTCCTGAAAATGGTGAGCTCTTTGAGCCAATTCCCCACCCCCAGATACCTCAGTCCGCACAGGCTCCAAGTAGCTCCTCTCTTGGCTCACATACATGACGTTGCCCCAGAGCTCACATTTGGGTTCTTACTCTCTATTTCGTCCCCCTCCCTCCCTCAGCTGATTCAGACAAGGCTGAAGTTTGCCTCTCTGGGCTTCACTTAATTTTCTCCTCCACTAATGATCATAGTTTGGTGTGTGCACATGGGCTTATGTGCGGACCGTCTTGCGGAATTTTCTTTTATCCCGTCGTTATGGGTTTGGATGCCAGATGCATGCCTATGATGGACTGAATCCAATACTTCCCTAGGCCTCAGTTTATTCATGTGTATAGTGGGCAGAATAATACGTGCAACTTGAGGTTGATGGGGAGGAGTGTTTGATGAGACAATGTAAATCATAGTAAGTAGGATGTAACACATAGTAAATTTTGGATGAATGTTAGCTCTTGCTTTTATTATTATTCTCCACTTTCTGACAGAGCAGCAAGACCCTCCACTTATTGCCAGCAACCTGACGACATAGGCTCCACACCTTTAGCAAAAACAAGGTGTGAGGGTAAGGGCACATCTTGGGGACAAGGAACAGTTGTGTAGACCAAAGCATCTGTGGGGTGTTCACAGGCAGAAGTGACATTTAGTGCAGGGCCTATTCACCCCATTGGATGGTTGCAATTTTCTTCCACAATATTCCCCTTTGTAACACTTGCGCACGATGATTCCTGCCCTTGAGGCAGTCCTGGGAAGCTCTGGCCCATAGTGACTTTTCCCTATCAATGTACACAGCCAGCCATGTCTTTTGGAGGCAAACCCTCCTCCCAGGAGAAGGCTGAAAAGCTGAGGAAGCATGGAGAGGACACAGTGTGTGCCAAGCGCTCACACACAAAGATACCACCATATTGAAGCAGGTTTGGTCTTCGTCTGAGAGGTAAGGATGAGGTGCAGAGAAGCCCCTTACGTGTTCAGTGTAACAACACCTTGCACCTGGTGGAGGTGAGATTCAAAGATGAGGTCCTTATGTTTGCAACAAGGCAAGTGCTCTGACCATGCTAGTGGCTGGAAGAAGCATAAAGCCTGGATCATATCTCTCCAGAACTTACTACTCAGTGAGCGGTTGGGAAGGCAAAGGTAGTAGGTTCACACAGTCACACATTCACAGGTTTTTATTCAGGGGTACACGATCATATCAAAGACACACACGGGGTTGTTATTCAGTGTAAATTCTCCAAGTGTGGAGACTTCCACTGACCATTGAGAAGAGAAGTTGCAGCAGCGTCCCAGAGGCCCCCGCTGGGACAGGCGTCGGCCTCCCAGCTTCTCCATGCTGTATGACTCAGCTGGCTGCCTGTCAGGGTGGTCGCAGGCATGTAGGCTGGCAGGGCAGTTGGTGCAGAGCCTGGGAGCCTCCTGTTACAGAAGTTCTTTTCATGTTTTAACTATGGAGTCAGCAACACCTGTGCATACGTCTTGACCCTCAGCCCTGTGCACACTCACCCTCGCACACTCAAGTTCATATTCCCACAAAGATTCATTCATGACCCCTCACATGAGGCCACCACACAACACACAGAGACAAAGAAGCAGAAGCTGTCAATCACCATGTAATACATCTTCACTCACCCACACACACTCACAGACACTCCAATGCACCAACAGACATGCTCACATTGTCTTTCTTGTTCATGCGCATCGCCCCAGAGCATACAGTTCAGAGCCTCCCCAGGCTTCTGCAACATTCCAGCAGAGTATCAGCCCCTTGACCTTAAGTGAATTTCCAAGCAGAAACATCCCCGGATGAAGGGGCTGATGCTGAGGCCTTCAAAAGAAGGTGTCTTCCTCAGGGAAGAATATACTTACATCTTCCAAACAAAGAAATTCCCTAAAAGGTAGTATAGTGCAAGAAAAAGAACACACACGTCCTGGAGCCTGGCAGGGCTCGGTTAACTCCTGTCTTCCCTACATTTTCCTTAAGTAACCTTAGCCAATGGAACCTTTCTAAGCTGTAAAATGAGAACAGCTCTCACTTCAAGGCCTGAATGAGAAACTCGAGCAGAGATTCTGATAATCAGGGGAGGACGTCCCCTCCCTCATCCTCTCAGGACAAGACCCCTTGTAAAGGGAGGACAGCTCTCAGCGACCCAGGTGATGGCACACACCTTGCCGTGCCCTAGGTTATCCCCAGCTGGCGATGGATTTCAGCAGAGAGACTCTAGTTCCAGCCACCAGGAATCCATTGTCCGGAACCCTGTCTGTTGATGTGGCCGGCACCAGAGGGTCAGCGCGGCCTTCCGCTGCATATGTGTGCATGAGTCCCGACCTGGTGTTCCTTCACAGATGCCTGGCACAGAAGATACAATGGGCTTAGCCGGTACCCAGGTTCTGCTGAGACCTGCTTGGTCCCAATTGTCCCTTCTGCCTTTGTGTGTGTGTGTGTGTGTGTGTGTGTGTTTGTATATGAGATTCAGAGGTCTGGAGGAAGAGAAAGAGTGATGCTAACGAATGTCAGGGAAGAATACCATTCCAAGTGCCCAGGATAAGAGTTTAGTTATAGCTGTGGATTCTAGAGGACATGTTCCCCTGTCCTCTGGTGGTAGATGCAATACTACAAGATGCATGCTTGAGATAGCAGATTCCACACCCAAAAAAATCTGTTCTGGGCAGTGAGGGCTTAGGCCAGAAAAGCTGCACTGGATGTAACACCAACACTCATGCATCTTCAGATGTTCACATTTTCTCTAGTTACGCAGGCCTTGCTACGGCCACAACTGGGTTTGAGTGCTTCAGCTAATCCCAGCCAAACCATTGAAAAGTAGCTACAGAGTTGAAAGCAGTAGGCGGAGAAGAGGATGTGAAGCAGTTTAGGGACCAGGGAGGCTCTGGCCCTCCTTGCTGACCACCGTTCCCAGCGCCTGGTGCATTGTGTGAGCTCACTACGTCTTGATGAATTATTAGTTATTCCAGATAACCTGCCCCACGTGGCCTTTCTTCTCTGCTACTGGGGACCTGAGCTGAAATCCCTCTCCAAGCCTATCAGGGTTGCTTCTGTCAGCGTGACAACAGGCGGAAGGTGTTCTTCTCCCTGGAAGGCCTGGAATCCTCTGGGCTTCCCTCGGTGCCGAGCCCATGCATACCCTGCCGCTACGGTGAGTCCCAGAGGAGACAGCATGGATTTCCAAGGCTGCCTTCTCTTGCTGAATTGTGAATTCCCAAAATCTAGGTATACTGTCGGGCCTTGAGCTGAGCTGTGGCTAAATTCCAGCTCTGAGAATGAAACGTGCCATCCTCAGGACTAGCTTGCCCATTTCCATTTCTGTCAGTCAAGGTTTGAGGACACTGGTAGCAAGTGCCACTAGTTGCCTTCACATGTGGCAATGACCTCCTCCCTACTTCTAAGAGTGTGCTTTGCCCCAGCTTTCAGAGCTGGATGCCACGGATCACCCACCCATTGTTGAGCCCTTATTCTGTGCCCAACATTGTGCACATGCTTACACATGTTGTCCAAAATAAGCCTTTCAGCTGCCATGCAGAATGGGGTTATCCTGTTTAGCAGATGAGGAAACTGAGGTTCAAAGATGTAAAGTGCCCAAAGCCACCCAGCTAGTGAAGATCAGAGCGCCAGTCAGAACACTAATTGGGGAATTATTTAAGATATGTTTCATCCTTTGACGGATGTTGTTTCCGCCTTTTCTTCCTGGACCCTGCCCTGTGGCATCCCTCTTCATTCTGGAATCTCTAAGTGGAAGGGGAAGCACACATCAGGCCTCAGGCCCTGTGAGATCAGATTCCAGGAGCCATACCGGGTGACTCGTCCAGCAGCCCATGCCAGGTCAAAGTTTCTTAGCTCCCAGCCTCTCTGCCTTATGATAGTCATTTCCCTGGGAAGCCTGCAGTCTGTGTGACGTATACACCTGTAAGAGATAGACGTACTTTCAACTGTAACTGCCCAGTTTCTGTGAATGAAGACTAATGTTTTGCTGACCAAGAGGCAGGAGAGAGAGCTGCAGCCCCCATTTTTGGTTTATAGTACTGCAGGTGAAAAAACAAAGCGGCTTGCCCAGGTTTGTTTCCAGTTCAGGCTGAAAGTGGCTCTGAATCTACGTTAAGTCAAGATCCCAACTTTGCTGATTTTACTGGGTCTCCCCAAAAGCCACTCATCCCTCAGTAGTCATTTCTCTTACAACAAGGCTCGCTGTGTACGCTGATTGGCCCACACCTTCCCCCACCAGCCGGAATATCCTGGAACACTACCCTCACCGCTCCCACACCCAGCAGTGTCCTGAGTGCTTGCTTAGCACCATCCCAGACGTCAAGGTTCTAGGGTAAACGTCATGAGTTAGTTTGGATTCACGAGGAAGCCACGGCTCATAAAGTGATGGGGAAATGGGGCCAATGCTTGCATGAAGGCACTGTCAACTCCAAGCGCCGTCAAACTGAGAGTGAGTTTGCCAGCGCAAGAGATGAGTAAAACCTGAACTATGAGGAAGGGAAGATGCATCGTATTGTGACTAGGGCCTAGCACGCACCAATCGTAGGCCACCTCATGGCTTCCAAGAGGGATTTGAGACTTATAAAAGGTGTGCAGTCAGAGCATCCCCAAAGACTCAGCATCCCCAAGTTCCAGCCACTGGTGAACTAGGGTAAGTCGGGCAAAGGAACGCCTCTCCTGGGAGCCTGGTCCTACCTCGTTCCAAACTCTGCAGGCTTCTGAGGCTTGAGCACTGGGTGGCTGGTCAGAAAGAAAGGCCTCGTGTGGGTACCTCTCTCCTCCATATCATTTGGGACCCACCTGTTTTGGGCTGAAAGTCAACATCTGAAGTGTGTGGGGTGGGGCCTGAGATGGGGGTCCAGGGTGTGCCCAGAGTCTGGTGTTGAGCCTCCTGGTGGCATGTGTGGTGGCTCTGTTGTCGTGGCCAGGTGCTGAGAGGGGCTGCTTAGGAGGGGGTGGCACCAACTCTGGGGCAGGGCTTCCCTGAAGGGAAAGGCCAGTGCAGGGAGGGACGAAAGCTCCTCAGGGAGCAGGGGTCAGAGGCACAGGGAGCTCAGAGCAGCAAGGACAAGAAGAGGTGGTACAGTGGCCAGGCCCTGCTCTGGGAGTCGGAGGCCATAGGTCTACCCCCGTGTGCTCAGTGCTTGGGAATCCATGACTTCCCTCTCTAAGATTTTGCTTGCTCACCTAGAATTTAGAATCGATCTAAACGGTCCTTTTGGCTCTAGATGCCTCTCTTTTATGAATTCTCTTAGAGAGTAGTTAAAATGCTCAATTACAATTGGTAGATATTTATTTAAAAAGTCAAAATCTTTACAAGAGTACTCAACATGTTTTGGTTCTCGTGTGTGTGTGTGTGTGTGTGTGTGATCCCGTGAGCACACACACACACATACCTTTAAACTCATATTTATCTGCGTATTTACATGCTTTTGTGTGGAGTTTCATAGGCTCATTTAATCCATACAACAACTGTAAGAAGAGTACGGAGAAGTTAAGTAACTTGCTCAAAGTCACACGGCTGGTTAATTTTTGAGAGAGGACTCAGATTCGAGAAAATCATATTTTAATTCCACAGTATCTGCTGTGGCAGGATAATACTTTTTGTTCTCATTACCCCTGTCCTTCCTTCTTACTCTTTCCTTCTCTCTCCTCTCTGCCTCTTTCTGTCTGTCTGTCTCTCCCTTTTTACAGCTTTGTTTTTTTCTACCCCTCTCCATTTCTCTTCTCCTTTCTCCCTTTTTTTCCTCTTTTCCTTCTTTCCATCCTTCCTTCCATATTTCTTTATTTGTCTCAATTAAAACCTTGCAATGGCTTACAAACTGTAGCTACAATTTATACTGACGCACCTCATTGCACACACACACACACACACACACACCTTTAATTGGTGAAGCCAACAGGACAAGGTTGACACAGGACAGGTTTGAACGAGTCACGAGGTTCTCCTGAGTGGAGTGTCTCTAAGGTTCCAGAGTTCCTCACTTCAGTGTCTTTCCCATTGCAGTGCACATCGAGACCAGAATGTATCATCAAAAGCAGAAGCTGTGCTGCCAGATGCCAAAGTATTGCTGCCCTCCGTCCCAGCAATGCTGCACCCAAACAAAGTATTGCTGCCCTCCATCCCAGCAAGGCTGCACCCAAACAAAGTATTGCTGCCCCTCACCAAAGTATTGCTGCCCCCCACCTCAGCAGTTCTGTCCCCGTCCACAGCAATGCTGCCCCCCAACAATGTATTGTTGGCCCCCACCAAAGCAGTGCTAAACTCCACCTCAGCACAGCAAGCAGCCTTGCCAGCCTCAACCCAATGTCAACCCTGTCCCCAAATTCCCACCCCCTCAGCCGTGCCAGAAGTCCAAACAGAAGTAAACCCCAGGCATGGGCCAGAGGCCAAGCTCCTTGCAGAACAGAGAACATGAAGCCCACTCCCCTCTCTCAGCCAGCCACCTGTCAGCACCACTCACCCCCGGCTTCTGGAAGCAGCCACACTTGTGGAAAAGGCAGCAGCACGATGGCAGCTTCCTGGATCAACATTTGTTATGAATTAGCAGCTGCAATTATTTCCATTTAGCAAAGGAGCTGGTTCTAAACTGTCAAATCTTCTTTGCTGACTTTTAAACTTTGCCCTGTTGGCTGCTTGGAAAGTTAAGCGGCATGCCCGACCACCCTTTCCTAGCACACTTCGTCTCTGCTGCAGTTTTTAAACAATTAAATAGAGTTCCGCTGGCATGAATGTATCGGTTTGATTATTTTGTCATCTTAGAGCTGTTAACTCCTGCAGATTTTGTATTCTGCTGCCTAAACAAGAGCCCTAGGAGGGCTGGGCATGTGGGTGCAGGTAGACCAGAAGGCATGGGGAGATGCACTTCTCAGCTGAAGGATATTTTCCATGGTGCTGCCAGGGTGAGGGGGAGAGATGGGCACTTCAGCCGCATGGAGAAACATCCCCACATCCTTGCAAAATGAGAACAGCTTTTGGACACAGGGGAGATGATGCCCATCTCGAAAACGGAAAGCGTAACGGAAACCCAGCCAGGAGCTAAAGAGTAGAGTAGAGGCAAAGAAATGGAAATGCAGAGAACACTCCAAGGGCATGTGGGTCAAAATGAATTGATGACCGGATCTGAAAAACTCTCCCACCGGTCAAAGAAAAGACGAGATTTTCTTCAAGCTAATAAAACGTGTGCATGTAGGAGACAGTCTATGTAAAAATCATACATCCATCACACACACATATCTACTGTCAATAATTTTTAAAGTCATAGCACCCATTGATTCTGTAGCTTGGGGTTGCTCCTGGGCTATTTTTCTCTCACTGCCCTCTTACTTTCCATTACCTAAATCCTTCTGGAATTAGGGTAACCTGAAAATTCAGGCCCACAGGTAAGCCACACTTCTTCTTTCTATTACACCCACTACTCCCATACCTTTCCACCGAATCCTTCTCTCACAAAAAGTCCCCAAACTGAAGTCTTTGAGTCAATTTTCCTATAGCTGCCTCCCATTTCATGTTTCTGGGCTACAAGGGAATCACTGAAAATCCGCATAAGTACCCAAAGGAGCCAGAAAGGAACAAAACATAAACTAAATGTGTGAATTAGCCCCAACATGGATCGCAGAGCATGTAGCATTCAGAATAAACTAAAGACAGAAATTTTACTGTTAGTTTAGCATTGCTTCCATGGTTGGCTGGTCTCTTCCTCCTCCACACCTCTGTTCATGCCCTTCAGCGAGCCTCCATCCATCTACCTATTTATCCATCACCAATCCATCCATCCCAACCAGCAATGCATCATCGCATCCTTGGTAAGTACCTCCCCCTCCCTTTGTTTAGAATGTGATGGGTGCTGTGGAGGCACAAACTCACACACAAGCCTCCAGGGCTCTTACTGAATCCTGGTAAGAAAACCAAGCTCAGAGCCTCAAGACAACAAAAACCAATTTGACCCGAAGACATGTAATTCATGGATGACTTGGAAACCACAGATACCTCATTCCTGCCCTCAGAATTCAGAGGAGACAGAGAGAGAACACAGAGGCCTGTTGAAGGGAGGAAGGAGAACTTGGCCATCTGTGTCATCAGGGCATCCACCACAGGGCTCACAGAAAACGTCTGTCTAGGAAGAACACCTGGAGAAGGGAGGTTCAGAATGGAAGGACAGCAGGATGTGTGTAAGTAAGCAAGAGTGCGTTCCAGGACTGCGTAGAGCAGCAGCCAATGCTGCGAGTGCTAGTTGTTCCCAGGAGGCCAGTCTTCAACGTTTCAGACCCGGTCCATGGTGGAGAGAGCACATGGCCTCTGCAGCCCCCTGCACCAGGTGGACAACACAGAGAGCTGGAGGGCGTGTCCAGTTTCCAGATCCATGAGTCATAAATATTTCCAACGGAGCGTTGCATTCAACAGAACTCAAGGATGACACACAAAATGAATTGAAAAGCTGCAGACACCTTAAGTGAACTTCCTGAAAATGGTGAGCTCTTTGAGCCAATTCCCCACCCCCAGATACCTCAGTCCGCACAGGCTCCAAGTAGCTCCTCTCTTGGCTCACATACATGACGTTGCCCCAGAGCTCACATTTGGGTTCTTACTCTCTATTTCGTCCCCCTCCCTCCCTCAGCTGATTCAGACAAGGCTGAAGTTTGCCTCTCTGGGCTTCACTTAATTTTCTCCTCCACTAATGATCATAGTTTGGTGTGTGCACATGGGCTTATGTGCGGACCGTCTTGCGGAATTTTCTTTTATCCCGTCGTTATGGGTTTGGATGCCAGATGCATGCCTATGATGGACTGAATCCAATACTTCCCTAGGCCTCAGTTTATTCATGTGTATAGTGGGCAGAATAATACGTGCAACTTGAGGTTGATGGGGAGGAGTGTTTGATGAGACAATGTAAATCATAGTAAGTAGGATGTAACACATAGTAAATTTTGGATGAATGTTAGCTCTTGCTTTTATTATTATTCTCCACTTTCTGACAGAGCAGCAAGACCCTCCACTTATTGCCAGCAACCTGACGACATAGGCTCCACACCTTTAGCAAAAACAAGGTGTGAGGGTAAGGGCACATCTTGGGGACAAGGAACAGTTGTGTAGACCAAAGCATCTGTGGGGTGTTCACAGGCAGAAGTGACATTTAGTGCAGGGCCTATTCACCCCATTGGATGGTTGCAATTTTCTTCCACAATATTCCCCTTTGTAACACTTGCGCACGATGATTCCTGCCCTTGAGGCAGTCCTGGGAAGCTCTGGCCCATAGTGACTTTTCCCTATCAATGTACACAGCCAGCCATGTCTTTTGGAGGCAAACCCTCCTCCCAGGAGGAGGCTGAAAAGCTGAGGAAGCATGGAGAGGACACAGTGTGTGCCAAGCGCTCACACACAAAGATACCACCATATTGAAGCAGGTTTGGTCTTCGTCTGAGAGGTAAGGATGAGGTGCAGAGAAGCCCCTTACGTGTTCAGTGTAACAACACCTTGCACCTGGTGGAGGTGAGATTCAAAGATGAGGTCCTTATGTTTGCAACAAGGCAAGTGCTCTGACCATGCTAGTGGCTGGAAGAAGCATAAAGCCTGGATCATATCTCTCCAGAACTTACTACTCAGTGAGCGGTTGGGAAGGCAAAGGTAGTAGGTTCACACAGTCACACATTCACAGGTTTTTATTCAGGGGTACACGATCATATCAAAGACACACACGGGGTTGTTATTCAGTGTAAATTCTCCAAGTGTGGAGACTTCCACTGACCATTGAGAAGAGAAGTTGCAGCAGCGTCCCAGAGGCCCCCGCTGGGACAGGCGTCGGCCTCCCAGCTTCTCCATGCTGTATGACTCAGCTGGCTGCCTGTCAGGGTGGTCGCAGGCATGTAGGCTGGCAGGGCAGTTGGTGCAGAGCCTGGGAGCCTCCTGTTACAGAAGTTCTTTTCATGTTTTAACTATGGAGTCAGCAACAACTGTGCATACGTCTTGACCCTCAGCCCTGTGCACACTCACCCTCGCACACTCAAGTTCATATTCCCACAAAGATTCATTCATGACCCCTCACATGAGGCCACCACACAACACACAGAGACAAAGAAGCAGAAGCTGTCAATCACCATGTAATACATCTTCACTCACCCACACACACTCACAGACACTCCAATGCACCAACAGACATGCTCACATTGTCTTTCTTGTTCATGCGCATCGCCCCAGAGCATACAGTTCAGAGCCTCCCCAGGCTTCTGCAACATTCCAGCAGAGTATCAGCCCCTTGACCTTAAGTGAATTTCCAAGCAGAAACATCCCCGGATGAAGGGGCTGATGCTGAGGCCTTCAAAAGAAGGTGTCTTCCTCAGGGAAGAATATACTTACATCTTCCAAACAAAGAAATTCCCTAAAAGGTAGTATAGTGCAAGAAAAAGAACACACACGTCCTGGAGCCTGGCAGGGCTCGGTTAACTCCTGTCTTCCCTACATTTTCCTTAAGTAACCTTAGCCAATGGAACCTTTCTAAGCTGTAAAATGAGAACAGCTCTCACTTCAAGGCCTGAATGAGAAACTCGAGCAGAGATTCTGATAATCAGGGGAGGACGTCCCCTCCCTCATCCTCTCAGGACAAGACCCCTTGTAAAGGGAGGACAGCTCTCAGCGACCCAGGTGATGGCACACACCTTGCCGTGCCCTAGGTTATCCCCAGCTGGCGATGGATTTCAGCAGAGAGACTCTAGTTCCAGCCACCAGGAATCCATTGTCCGGAACCCTGTCTGTTGATGTGGCCGGCACCAGAGGGTCAGCGCGGCCTTCCGCTGCATATGTGTGCATGAGTCCCGACCTGGTGTTCCTTCACAGATGCCTGGCACAGAAGATACAATGGGCTTAGCCGGTACCCAGGTTCTGCTGAGACCTGCTTGGTCCCAATTGTCCCTTCTGCCTTTGTGTGTGTGTGTGTGTGTGTGTGTGTGTGTTTGTATATGAGATTCAGAGGTCTGGAGGAAGAGAAAGAGTGATGCTAACGAATGTCAGGGAAGAATACCATTCCAAGTGCCCAGGATAAGAGTTTAGTTATAGCTGTGGATTCTAGAGGACATGTTCCCCTGTCCTCTGGTGGTAGATGCAATACTACAAGATGCATGCTTGAGATAGCAGATTCCACACCCAAAAAAATCTGTTCTGGGCAGTGAGGGCTTAGGCCAGAAAAGCTGCACTGGATGTAACACCAACACTCATGCATCTTCAGATGTTCACATTTTCTCTAGTTACGCAGGCCTTGCTACGGCCACAACTGGGTTTGAGTGCTTCAGCTAATCCCAGCCAAACCATTGAAAAGTAGCTACAGAGTTGAAAGCAGTAGGCGGAGAAGAGGATGTGAAGCAGTTTAGGGACCAGGGAGGCTCTGGCCCTCCTTGCTGACCACCGTTCCCAGCGCCTGGTGCATTGTGTGAGCTCACTACGTCTTGATGAATTATTAGTTATTCCAGATAACCTGCCCCACGTGGCCTTTCTTCTCTGCTACTGGGGACCTGAGCTGAAATCCCTCTCCAAGCCTATCAGGGTTGCTTCTGTCAGCGTGACAACAGGCGGAAGGTGTTCTTCTCCCTGGAAGGCCTGGAATCCTCTGGGCTTCCCTCGGTGCCGAGCCCATGCATACCCTGCCGCTACGGTGAGTCCCAGAGGAGACAGCATGGATTTCCAAGGCTGCCTTCTCTTGCTGAATTGTGAATTCCCAAAATCTAGGTATACTGTCGGGCCTTGAGCTGAGCTGTGGCTAAATTCCAGCTCTGAGAATGAAACGTGCCATCCTCAGGACTAGCTTGCCCATTTCCATTTCTGTCAGTCAAGGTTTGAGGACACTGGTAGCAAGTGCCACTAGTTGCCTTCACATGTGGCAATGACCTCCTCCCTACTTCTAAGAGTGTGCTTTGCCCCAGCTTTCAGAGCTGGATGCCACGGATCACCCACCCATTGTTGAGCCCTTATTCTGTGCCCAACATTGTGCACATGCTTACACATGTTGTCCAAAATAAGCCTTTCAGCTGCCATGCAGAATGGGGTTATCCTGTTTAGCAGATGAGGAAACTGAGGTTCAAAGATGTAAAGTGCCCAAAGCCACCCAGCTAGTGAAGATCAGAGCGCCAGTCAGAACACTAATTGGGGAATTATTTAAGATATGTTTCATCCTTTGACGGATGTTGTTTCAGCCTTTTCTTCCTGGACCCTGCCCTGTGGCATCCCTCTTCATTCTGGAATCTCTAAGTGGAAGGGGAAGCACACATCAGGCCTCAGGCCCTGTGAGATCAGATTCCAGGAGCCATACCGGGTGACTCGTCCAGCAGCCCATGCCAGGTCAAAGTTTCTTAGCTCCCAGCCTCTCTGCCTTATGATAGTCATTTCCCTGGGAAGCCTGCAGTCTGTGTGACGTATACACCTGTAAGAGATAGACGTACTTTCAACTGTAACTGCCCAGTTTCTGTGAATGAAGACTAATGTTTTGCTGACCAAGAGGCAGGAGAGAGAGCTGCAGCCCCCATTTTTGGTTTATAGTACTGCAGGTGAAAAAACAAAGCGGCTTGCCCAGGTTTGTTTCCAGTTCAGGCTGAAAGTGGCTCTGAATCTACGTTAAGTCAAGATCCCAACTTTGCTGATTTTACTGGGTCTCCCCAAAAGCCACTCATCCCTCAGTAGTCATTTCTCTTACAACAAGGCTCGCTGTGTACGCTGATTGGCCCACACCTTCCCCCACCAGCCGGAATATCCTGGAACACTACCCTCACCGCTCCCACACCCAGCAGTGTCCTGAGTGCTTGCTTAGCACCATCCCAGACGTCAAGGTTCTAGGGTAAACGTCATGAGTTAGTTTGGATTCACGAGGAAGCCACGGCTCATAAAGTGATGGGGAAATGGGGCCAATGCTTGCATGAAGGCACTGTCAACTCCAAGCGCCGTCAAACTGAGAGTGAGTTTGCCAGCGCAAGAGATGAGTAAAACCTGAACTATGAGGAAGGGAAGATGCATCGTATTGTGACTAGGGCCTAGCACGCACCAATCGTAGGCCACCTCATGGCTTCCAAGAGGGATTTGAGACTTATAAAAGGTGTGCAGTCAGAGCATCCCCAAAGACTCAGCATCCCCAAGTTCCAGCCACTGGTGAACTAGGGTAAGTCGGGCAAAGGAACGCCTCTCCTGGGAGCCTGGTTCTACCTCGTTCCAAACTCTGCAGGCTTCTGAGGCTTGAGCACTGGGTGGCTGGTCAGAAAGAAAGGCCTCGTGTGGGTACCTCTCTCCTCCATATCATTTGGGACCCACCTGTTTTGGGCTGAAAGTCAACATCTGAAGTGTGTGAGGAGGGGCCTGAGATGGGGGTCCAGGGTGTGCCCAGAGTCTGGTGTTGAGCCTCCTGGTGGCATGTGTGGTGGCTCTGTTGTCGTGGCCAGGTGCTGAGAGGGGCTGCTTAGGAGGGGGTGGCACCAACTCTGGGGCAGGGCTTCCCTGAAGGGAAAGGCCAGTGCAGGGAGGGACGAAAGCTCCTCAGGGAGCAGGGGTCAGAGGCACAGGGAGCTCAGAGCAGCAAGGACAAGAAGAGGTGGTACAGTGGCCAGGCCCTGCTCTGGGAGTCGGAGGCCATAGGTCTACCCCCGTGTGCTCAGTGCCTGGGAATCCATGACTTCCCTCTCTAAGATTTTGCTTGCTCACCTAGAATTTAGAATCGATCTAAATGGTCCTTTTGGCTCTAGATGCCTCTCTTTTATGAATTCTCTTAGAGAGTAGTTAAAATGCTCAATTACAATTGGTAGATATTTACTTAAAAAGTCAAAATCTTTACAAGAGTACTCAACATGTTTTGGTTCTCGTGTGTGTGTGTGTGTGTGTGTGATCCCGTGAGCACACACACACACATACCTTTAAACTCATATTTATCTGCGTATTTACATGCTTTTGTGTGGAGTTTCATAGGCTCATTTAATCCATACAACAACTGTAAGAAGAGTACGGAGAAGTTAAGTAACTTGCTCAAAGTCACACAGCTGGTTAATTTTTGAGAGAGGACTCAGATTCGAGAAAATCATATTTTAATTCCACAGTATCTGCTGTGGCAGGATAATACTTTTTGTTCTCATTACCCCTGTCCTTCCTTCTTACTCTTTCCTTCTCTCTCCTCTCTGCCTCTTTCTGTCTGTCTGTCTCTCCCTTTTTACAGCTTTGTTTTTTTTCTACCCCTCTCCATTTCTCTTCTCCTTTCTCCCTTTTTTTCCTCTTTTCCTTCTTTCCATCCTTCCTTCCATATTTCTTTATTTGTCTCAATTAAAACCTTGCAATGGCTTACAAATTGTAGCTACAATTTATACTGACGCACCTCATTGCACACACACACACACACACACCTTTAATTGGTGAAGCCAACAGGACAAGGTTGACACAGGACAGGTTTGAACGAGTCACGAGGTTCTCCTGAGTGGAGTGTCTCTAAGGTTCCAGAGTTCCTCACTTCAGTGTCTTTCCCATTGCAGTGCACATCGAGACCAGAATGTATCATCAAAAGCAGAAGCTGTGCTGCCAGATGCCAAAGTATTGCTGCCCTCCGTCCCAGCAATGCTGCACCCAAACAAAGTATTGCTGCCCTCCATCCCAGCAAGGCTGCACCCAAACAAAGTATTGCTGCCCCTCACCAAAGTATTGCTGCCCCCCACCTCAGCAGTTCTGTCCCCGTCCACAGCAATGCTGCCCCCCAACAATGTATTGTTGGCCCCCACCAAAGCAGTGCTAAACTCCACCTCAGCACAGCAAGCAGCCTTGCCAGCCTCAACCCAATGTCAACTCTGTCCCCAAATTCCCACCCCCTCAGCCGTGCCAGAAGTCCAAACAGAAGTAACCCCCAGGCATGGGCCAGAGGCCAAGCTCCTTGCAGAACAGAGAACATGAAGCCCACTCCCCTCTCTCAGCCAGCCACCTGTCAGCACCACTCACCCCCGGCTTCTGGAAGCAGCCACACTTGTGGAAAAGGCAGCAGCACGATGGCAGCTTCCTGGATCAACATTTGTTATGAATTAGCAGCTGCAATTACTTCCATTTAGCAAAGGAGCTGGTTCTAAACTGTCAAATCTTCTTTGCTGACTTTTAAACTTTGCCCTGTTGGCTGCTTGGAAAGTTAAGCGGCATGCCCGACCACCCTTTCCTAGCACACTTCGTCTCTGCTGCAGTTTTTAAACAATTAAATAGAGTTCCGCTGGCATGAATGTATCGGTTTGATTATTTTGTCATCTTAGAGCTGTTAACTCCTGCAGATTTTGTATTCTGCTGCCTAAACAAGAGCCCTAGGAGGGCTGGGCATGTGGGTGCAGGTAGACCAGAAGGCATGGGGAGATGCACTTCTCAGCTGAAGGATATTTTCCATGGTGCTGCCAGGGTGAGGGGGAGAGATGGGCACTTCAGCCGCATGGAGAAACATCCCCACATCCTTGCAAAATGAGAACAGCTTTTGGACACAGGGGAGATGATGCCCATCTCGAAAACGGAAAGCGTAACGGAAACCCAGCCAGGAGCTAAAGAGTAGAGTAGAGGCAAAGAAATGGAAATGCAGAGAACACTCCAAGGGCATGTGGGTCAAAATGAATTGATGACCGGATCTGAAAAACTCTCCCACCGGTCAAAGAAAAGACGAGATTTTCTTCAAGCTAATAAAACGTGTGCATGTAGGAGACAGTCTATATAAAAATCATACATCCATCACACACACATATCTACTGTCAATAATTTTTAAAGTCATAGCACCCATTGATTCTGTAGCTTGGGGTTGCTCCTGGGCTATTTTTCTCTCACTGCCCTCTTACTTTCCATTACCTAAATCCTTCTGGAATTAGGGTAACCTGAAAATTCAGGCCCACAGGTAAGCCACACTTCTTCTTTCTATTACACCCACTACTCCCATACCTTTCCACCGAATCCTTCTCTCACAAAAAGTCCCCAAACTGAAGTCTTTGAGTCAATTTTCCTATAGCTGCCTCCCATTTCATGTTTCTGGGCTACAAGGGAATCACTGAAAATCCACATAAGTACCCAAAGGAGCCAGAAAGGAACAAAACATAAACTAAATGTGTGAATTAGCCCCAACATGGATCGCAGAGCATGTAGCATTCAGAATAAACTAAAGACAGAAATTTTACTGTTAGTTTAGCATTGCTTCCATGGTTGGCTGGTCTCTTCCTCCTCCACACCTCTGTTCATGCCCTTCAGCGAGCCTCCATCCATCTACCTATTTATCCATCACCAATCCATCCATCTCAACCAGCAATGCATCATCGCATCCTTGGTAAGTACCTCCCTCTCCCTTTGTTTAGAATGTGATGGGTGCTGTGGAAGCACAAACTCACACACAAGCCTCCAGGGCTCTTACTGAATCCTGGTAAGAAAACCAAGCTCAGAGCCTCAAGACAATAAAAAACTATTTGACCCGAAGACATGTAATTCATGGATGACTTGGAAACCACAGATACCTCATTCCTGCCCTCAGAATTCAGAGGAGACAGAGAGAGAACACAGAGGCCTGTTGAAGGGAGGAAGGAGAACTTGGCCATCTGTGTCATCAGGGCATCCACCACAGGGCTCACAGAAAACGTCTGTCTAGGAAGAACACCTGGAGAAGGGAGGTTCAGAATGGAAGGACAGCAGGATGTGTGTAAGTAAGCAAGAGTGCGTTCCAGGACTGCGTAGAGCAGCAGCCAATGCTGCGAGTGCTAGTTGTTCCCAGGAGGCCAGTCTTCAACGTTTCAGACCCGGTCCATGGTGGAGAGAGCACATGGCCTCTGCAGCCCCCTGCACCAGGTGGACAACACAGAGAGCTGGAGGGCGTGTCCAGTTTCCAGATCCACGAGTCATAAATATTTCCAACAGAGCGTTGCATTCAACAGAACTCAAGGATGACACACAAAATGAATTGAAAAGCTGCAGACACCTTAAGTGAACTTCCTGAAAATGGTGAGCTCTTTGAGCCAATTCCCCACACCCAGAGACCTCAGTCTGCACAGGCTCCAAGTAGCTCCTCTCTTGGCTCACATACATGACGTTGCCCCAGAGCTCACATTTGGGTTCTTACTCTCTATTTCGTCCCCCTCCCTCCCTCAGCTGATTCAGACAAGGCTGAAGTTTGCCTCTCTGGGCTTCACTTAATTTTCTCCTCCACTAATGATCATAGTTTGGTGTGTGCACATGGGCTTATGTGCGGACCGTCTTGCGGAATTTTCTTTTATCCCGTCATTATGGGTTTGGATGCCAGATGCATGCCTATGATGGACTGAATCCAATACTTCCCTAGGCCTCAGTTTATTCATGTGTATAGTGGGCAGAATAATACGTGCAACTTGAGGTTGATGGGGAGGAGTGTTCGATGAGACAATGTAAATCATAGTAAGTAGGATGTAACACATAGTAAATTTTGGATGAATGTTAGCTCTTGCTTTTATTATTATTCTCCACTTTCTGACAGAGCAGCAAGACCCTCCACTTATTGCCAGCAACCTGACGACATAGGCTCCACACCTTTAGCAAAAACAAGGTGTGAGGGTAAGGGCACATCTTGGGGACAAGGAACAGTTGTGTAGACCAAAGCATCTGTGGGGTGTTCACAGGCAGAAGTGACATTTAGTGCAGGGCCTATTCACCCCATTGGATGGTTGCAATTTTCTTCCACAATATTCCCCTTTGTAACACTTGCGCACGATGATTCCTGCCCTTGAGGCAGTCCTGGGAAGCTCTGGCCCATAGTGACTTTTCCCTATCAATGTACACAGCCAGCCATGTCTTTTGGAGGCAAACCCTCCTCCCAGGAGGAGGCTGAAAAGCTGAGGAAGCATGGAGAGGGCACAGTGTGTGCCAAGCGCTCACACACAAAGATACCACCATATTGAAGCAGGTTTGGTCTTCGTCTGAGAGGTAAGGATGAGGTGCAGAGAAGCCCCTTACGTGTTCTGTGTAACAACACCTTGCACCTGATGGAGGTGAGATTCAAAGATAAGGTCCTTATGTTTGCAACAAGGCAAGTGCTCTGACCATGCTAGTGGCTGGAAGAAGCATAAAGCCTGGATCATATCTCTCCAGAACTTACTACTCAGTGAGCGGTTGGGAAGGCAAAGGTAGTAGGTTCACACAGTCACACATTCACAGGTTTTTATTCAGGGGTACACGATCATATCAAAGACACACACGGGGTTGTTATTCAGTGTAAATTCTCCAAGTGTGGAGACTTCCACTGACCATTGAGAAGAGAAGTTGTAGCAGCGTCCCAGAGGCCCCCGCTGGGACAGGCGTCGGCCTCCCAGCTTCTCCATGCTGTATGACTCAGCTGGCTGCCTGTCAGGGTGGTCGCAGGCATGTAGGCCGGCAGGGCAGTTGGTGCAGAGCCTGGGAGCCTCCTGTTACATAAGTTCTTTTCATGTTTTAACTATGGAGTCAGCAACACCTGTGCATACGTCTTGACCCTCAGCCCTGTGCACACTCACCCTCGCACACTCAAGTTCATATTCCCACAAAGATTCATTCATGACCCCTCACATGAGGCCACCACACAACACACAGAGACAAAGAAGCAGAAGCTGTCAATCACCATGTAATACATCTTCACTCACCCACACACACTCACAGACACTCCAATGCACCAACAGACATGCTCACATTGTCTTTCTTGTTCATGCGCATCGCCCCAGAGCATACAGTTCAGAGCCTCCCCAGGCTTCTGCAACATTCCAGCAGAGTATCAGCCCCTTGACCTTAAGTGAATTTCCAAGCAGAAACATCCCCGGATGAAGGGGCTGATGCTGAGGCCTTCAAAAGAAGGTGTCTTCCTCAGGGAAGAATATACTTACATCTTCCAAACAAAGAAATTCCCTAAAAGGTAGTATAGTGCAAGAAAAAGAACACACACATCCTGGAGCCTGGCAGGGCTCGGTTAACTCCTGTCTTCCCTACATTTTCCTTAAGTAACCTTAGCCAATGGAACCTTTCTAAGCTGTAAAATGAGAACAGCTCTCACTTCGAGGCCTGAATGAGAAACTCGAGCAGAGATTCTGATAATCAGGGGAGGACGTCCCCTCCCTCATCCTCTCAGGACAAGACCCCTTGTAAAGGGAGGACAGCTCTCAGCGACCCAGGTGATGGCACACACCTTACCGTGCCCTAGGTTATCCCCAGCTGGCGATGGATTTCAGCAGAGAGACTCTAGTTCCAGCCACCAGGAATCCATTGTCCGGAACCCTGTCTGTTGATGTGGCCGGCACCAGAGGGTCAGCGCGGCCTTCCGCTGCATATGTGTGCATGAGTCCCGACCTGGTGTTCCTTCACAGATGCCTGGCACAGAAGATACAGTGGGCTTAGCCGGTACCCAGGTTCTGCTGAGACCTGCTTGGTCCCAATTGTCCCTTCTGCCTTTGTGTGTGTGTGTGTGTGTGTTTGTGTGTTTGTATATGAGAGTCAGAGGTTTGGAGGAAGAGAAAGAGTGATGCTAACGAATGTCAGGGAAGAATACCATTCCAAGTGCCCAGGATAAGAGTTTAGTTATAGCTGTGGATTCTAGAGGACATGTTCCCCTGTCCTCTGGTGGTAGATGCAATACTACAAGATGCATGCTTGAGATAGCAGATTCCACACCCAAAAAAATCTGTTCTGGGCAGTGAGGGCTTAGGCCAGAAAAGCTGCACTGGATGTAACACCAACACTCATGCATCTTCAGATGTTCACATTTTCTCTAGTTACGCAGGCCTTGCTACGGCCACAACTGGGTTTGAGTGCTTCAGCTAATCCCAGCCAAACCATTGAAAAGTAGCTACAGAGTTGGAAGCAGTAGGCGGAGAAGAGGATGTGAAGCAGTTTAGGGACCAGGGAGGCTCTGGCCCTCCTTGCTGACCACCGTTCCCAGCGCCTGGTGCGTTGTGTGAGCTCACTACGTCTTGATGAATTATTAGTTATTCCAGATAACCTGCCCCACGTGGCCTTTCTTCTCTGCTACTGGGGACCTGAGCTGAAATCCCTCTCCAAGCCTATCAGGGTTGCTTCTGTCAGCGTGACAACAGGCGGGAGGTGTTCTTCTCCCTGGAAGGCCTGGAATCCTCTGGGCTTCCCTCGGTGCCGAGCCCATGCATACCCTGCCGCTACGGTGAGTCCCAGAGGAGACAGCATGGATTTCCAAGGCTGCCTTCTCTTGCTGAATTGTGAATTCCCAAGATCTAGATATACTGTCGGGCCTTGAGCTGAGCTGTGGCTAAATTCCAGCTCTGAGAATGAAACGTGCCATCCTCAGGACTAGCTTGCCCATTTCCATTTCTGTCAGTCAAGGTTTGAGGACACTGGTAGCAAGTGCCACTAGTTGCCTTCACATGTGGCAATGACCTCCTCCCTACTTCTAAGAGTGTGCTTTGCCCCAGCTTTCAGAGCTGGATGCCACGGATCACCCGCCCATTGTTGAGCCCTTATTCTGTGCCCAACATTGTGCACATGCTTACACATGTTGTCCAAAATAAGCCTTTCAGCTGCCATGCAGAATGGGGTTATCCTGTTTAGCAGATGAGGAAACTGAGGTTCAAAGATGTAAAGTGCCCAAAGTCACCCAGCTAGTGAAGATCAGAGCGCCAGTCAGAACACTAATTGGGGAATTATTTAAGATATGTTTCATCCTTTGACGGATGTTGTTTCAGCCTTTTCTTCCTGGACCCTGCCCTGTGGCATCCCTCTTCATTCTGGAATCTCTAAGTGGAAGGGGAAGCACACATCAGGCCTCAGGCCCTGTGAGATCAGATTCCAGGAGCCATACCGGGTGACTCGTCCAGCAGCCCATGCCAGGTCAAAGTTTCTTAGCTCCCAGCCTCTCTGCCTTATGATAGTCATTTCCCTGGGAAGCCTGCAGTCTGTGTGACGTATACACCTGTAAGAGATAGACGTACTTTCAACTGTAACTGCCCAGTTTCTGTGAATGAAGACTAATGTTTTGCTGACCAAGAGGCAGGAGAGAGAGCTGCAGCCCCCATTTTTGGTTTATAGTACTGCAGGTGAAAAAACAAAGCGGCTTGCCCAGGTTTGTTTCCAGTTCAGGCTGAATGTGGCTCTGAATCTACATTAAGTCAAGATCCCAACTTTGCTGATTTTACTGGGTCTCCCCAAAAGCCACTCATCCCTCAGTAGTCATTTCTCTTACAACAAGGCTCGCTGTGTACGCTGATTGGCCCACACCTTCCCCCACCAGCCGGAATATCCTGGAACACTACCCTCACCGCTCCCACACCCAGCAGTGTCCTGAGTGCTTGCTTAGCACCATCCCAGACGTCAAGGTTCTAGGGTAAACGTCATGAGTTAGTTTGGATTCACGAGGAAGCCACGGCTCATAAAGTGATGGGGAAATGGGGCCAATGCTTGCATGAAGGCACTGTCAACTCCAAGCGCCGTCAAACTGAGAGTGAGTTTGCCAGCGCAAGAGATGAGTAAAACCTGAACTATGAGGAAGGGAAGATGCATCGTATTGTGACTAGGGCCTAGCACGCACCAATCGTAGGCCACCTCATGGCTTCCAAGAGGGATTTGAGACTTATAAAAGGTGTGCAGTCAGAGCATCCCCAAAGACTCAGCATCCCCAAGTTCCAGCCACTGGTGAACTAGGGTAAGTCGGGCAAAGGAACGCCTCTCCTGGGAGCCTGGTTCTACCTCGTTCCAAACTCTGCAGGCTTCTGAGGCTTGAGCACTGGGTGGCTGGTCAGAAAGAAAGGCCTCGTGTGGGTACCTCTCTCCTCCGTATCATTTGGGACCCACCTGTTTTGGGCTGAAAGTCAACATCTGAAGTGTGTGGGGCGGGGCCTGAGATGGGGGTCCAGGGTGTGCCCAGAGTCTGGTGTTGAGCCTCCTGGTGGCATGTGTGGTGGCTCTGTTGTCGTGGCCAGGTGCTGAGAGGGGCTGCTTAGGAGGGGGTGGCACCAACTCTGGGGCAGGGCTTCCCTGAAGGGAAAGGCCAGTGCAGGGAGGGACGAAAGCTCCTCAGGGAGCAGGGGTCAGAGGCACAGGGAGCTCAGAGCAGCAAGGACAAGAAGAGGTGGTACAGTGGCCAGGCCCTGCTCTGGGAGTCGGAGGCCATAGGTCTACCCCCGTGTGCTCAGTGCCTGGGAATCCATGACTTCCCTCTCTAAGATTTTGCTTGCTCACCTAGAATTTAGAATCGATCTAAATGGTCCTTTTGGCTCTAGATGCCTCTCTTTTATGAATTCTCTTAGAGAGTAGTTAAAATGCTCAATTACAATTGGTAGATATTTATTTAAAAAGTCAAAATCTTTACAAGAGTACTCAACATGTTTTGGTTCTCGTGTGTGTGTGTGTGTGTGTGATCCCGTGAGCACACACACACACATACCTTTAAACTCATATTTATCTGTGTATTTACATGCTTTTGTGTGGAGTTTCATAGGCTCATTTAATCCATACAACAACTGTAAGAAGAGTATGGAGAAGTTAAGTAACTTGCTCAAAGTCACACAGCTGGTTAATTTTTGAGAGAGGACTCAGATTCGAGAAAATCATATTTTAATTCCACAGTATCTGCTGTGGCAGGATAATACTTTTTGTTCTCATTACCCCTGTCCTTCCTTCTTACTCTTTCCTTCTCTCTCCTCTCTGCCTCTTTCTGTCTGTCTGTCTCTCCCTTTTTACAGCTTTGTTTTTTTCTACCCCTCTCCATTTCTCTTCTCCTTTCTCGTTTTTTCCCTCTTTTCCTTCTTTCCATCCTTCCTTCCATATTTCTTTATTTGTCTCAATTAAAACCTTGCAATGGCTTACAAACTCTAGCTACAATTTATACTGACGCACCTCATTGCACACACACACACACACCCCTACCTTTAATTGGTGAAGCCAACAGGACAAGGTTGACACAGGACAGGTTTGAACGAGTCACGAGGTTCTCCTGAGTGGAGTGTCTCTAAGGTTCCAGAGTTCCTCACTTCAGTGTCTTTCCCATTGCAGTGCACATCGAGACCAGAATGTATCATCAAAAGCAGAAGCTGTGCTGCCAGATGCCAAAGTATTGCTGCCCTCCGTCCCAGCAATGCTGCACCCAAACAAAGTATTGCTGCCCTCCATCCCAGCAAGGCTGCACCCAAACAAAGTATTGCTGCCCCTCACCAAAGTATTGCTGCCCCCCACCTCAGCAGTTCTGTCCCCGTCCACAGCAATGCTTCCCCCCAACAATGTATTGTTGGCCCCCACCAAAGCAGTGCTAAACTCCACCTCAGCACAGCAAGCAGCCTTGCCAGCCTCAACCCAATGTCAACCCTGTCCCCAAATTCCCACCCCCTCAGCCGTGCCAGAAGTCCAAACAGAAGTAAACCCCAGGCATGGGCCAGAGGCCAAGCTCCTTGCAGAACAGAGAACATGAAGCCCACTCCCCTCTCTCAGCCAGCCACCTGTCAGCACCACTCACCCCCGGCTTCTGGAAGCAGCCACACTTGTGGAAAAGGCAGCAGCACGATGGCAGCTTCCTGGATCAACATTTGTTATGAATTAGCAGCTGCAATTATTTCCATTTAGCAAAGGAGCTGGTTCTAAACTGTCAAATCTTCTTTGCTGACTTTTAAACTTTGCCCTGTTGGCTGCTTGGAAAGTTAAGCGGCATGCCCGACCACCCTTTCCTAGCACACTTCGTCTCTGCTGCAGTTTTTAAACAATTAAATAGAGTTCCGCTGGCATGAATGTATCGGTTTGATTATTTTGTCATCTTAGAGCTGTTAACTCCTGCAGATTTTGTATTCTGCTGCCTAAACAAGAGCCCTAGGAGGGCTGGGCATGTGGGTGCAGGTAGACCAGAAGGCATGGGGAGATGCACTTCTCAGCTGAAGGATATTTTCCATGGTGCTGCCAGGGTGAGGGGGAGAGATGGGCACTTCAGCCGCATGGAGAAACATCCCCACATCCTTGCAAAATGAGAACAGCTTTTGGACACAGGGGAGATGATGCCCATCTCGAAAACGGAAAGCGTAACGGAAACCCAGCCAGGAGCTAAAGAGTAGAGTAGAGGCAAAGAAATGGAAATGCAGAGAACACTCCAAGGGCATGTGGGTCAAAATGAATTGATGACCGGATCTGAAAAACTCTCCCACCGGTCAAAGAAAAGACGAGATTTTCTTCAAGCTAATAAAACGTGTGCATGTAGGAGACAGTCTATGTAAAAATCATACATCCATCACACACACATATCTACTGTCAATAATTTTTAAAGTCATAGCACCCATTGATTCTGTAGCTTGGGGTTGCTCCTGGGCTATTTTTCTCTCACTGCCCTCTTACTTTCCATTACCTAAATCCTTCTGGAATTAGGGTAACCTGAAAATTCAGGCCCACAGGTAAGCCACACTTCTTCTTTCTATTACACCCACTACTCCCATACCTTTCCACCGAATCCTTCTCTCACAAAAAGTCCCCAAACTGAAGTCTTTGAGTCAATTTTCCTATAGCTGCCTCCCATTTCATGTTTCTGGGCTACAAGGGAATCACTGAAAATCCGCATAAGTACCCAAAGGAGCCAGAAAGGAACAAAACATAAACTAAATGTGTGAATTAGCCCCAACATGGATCGCAGAGCATGTAGCATTCAGAATAAACTAAAGACAGAAATTTTACTGTTAGTTTAGCATTGCTTCCATGGTTGGCTGGTCTCTTCCTCCTCCACACCTCTGTTCATGCCCTTCAGCGAGCCTCCATCCATCTACCTATTTATCCATCACCAATCCATCCATCCCAACCAGCAATGCATCATCGCATCCTTGGTAAGTACCTCCCCCTCCCTTTGTTTAGAATGTGATGGGTGCTGTGGAGGCACAAACTCACACACAAGCCTCCAGGGCTCTTACTGAATCCTGGTAAGAAAACCAAGCTCAGAGCCTCAAGACAACAAAAACCAATTTGACCCGAAGACATGTAATTCATGGATGACTTGGAAACCACAGATACCTCATTCCTGCCCTCAGAATTCAGAGGAGACAGAGAGAGAACACAGAGGCCTGTTGAAGGGAGGAAGGAGAACTTGGCCATCTGTGTCATCAGGGCATCCACCACAGGGCTCACAGAAAACGTCAGTCTAGGAAGAACACCTGGAGAAGGGAGGTTCAGAATGGAAGGACAGCAGGATGTGTGTAAGTAAGCAAGAGTGCGTTCCAGGACTGCGTAGAGCAGCAGCCAATGCTGCGAGTGCTAGTTGTTCCCAGGAGGCCAGTCTTCAACGTTTCAGACCCGGTCCATGGTGGAGAGAGCACATGGCCTCTGCAGCCCCCTGCACCAGGTGGACAACACAGAGAGCTGGAGGGCGTGTCCAGTTTCCAGATCCATGAGTCATAAATATTTCCAACAGAGCGTTGCATTCAACAGAACTCAAGGATGACACACAAAATGAATTGAAAAGCTGCAGACACCTTAAGTGAACTTCCTGAAAATGGTGAGCTCTTTGAGCCAACTCCCCACCCCCAGATACCTCAGTCTGCACAGGCTCCAAGTAGCTCCTCTCTTGGCTCACATACATGACGTTGCCCCAGAGCTCACATTTGGGTTCTTACTCTCTATTTCGTCCCCCTCCCTCCCTCAGCTGATTCAGACAAGGCTGAAGTTTGCCTCTCTGGGCTTCACTTAATTTTCTCCTCCACTAATGATCATAGTTTGGTGTGTGCACATGGGCTTATGTGCGGACCGTCTTGCGGAATTTTCTTTTATCCCGTCGTTATGGGTTTGGATGCCAGATGCATGCCTATGATGGACTGAATCCAATACTTCCCTAGGCCTCAGTTTATTCATGTGTATAGTGGGCAGAATAATACGTGCAACTTGAGGTTGATGGGGAGGAGTGTTCGATGAGACAATGTAAATCATAGTAAGTAGGATGTAACACATAGTAAATTTTGGATGAATGTTAGCTCTTGCTTTTATTATTATTCTCCACTTTCTGACAGAGCAGCAAGACCCTCCACTTATTGCCAGCAACCTGACGACATAGGCTCCACACCTTTAGCAAAAACAAGGTGTGAGGGTAAGGGCACATCTTGGGGACAAGGAACAGTTGTGTAGACCAAAGCATCTGTGGGGTGTTCACAGGCAGAAGTGACATTTAGTGCAGGGCCTATTCACCCCATTGGATGGTTGCAATTTTCTTCCACAATATTCCCCTTTGTAACACTTGCGCACGATGATTCCTGCCCTTGAGGCAGTCCTGGGAAGCTCTGGCCCATAGTGACTTTTCCCTATCAATGTACACAGCCAGCCATGTCTTTTGGAGGCAAACCCTCCTCCCAGGAGGAGGCTGAAAAGCTGAGGAAGCATGGAGAGGGCACAGTGTGTGCCAAGCGCTCACACACAAAGATACCACCATATTGAAGCAGGTTTGGTCTTCGTCTGAGAGGTAAGGATGAGGTGCAGAGAAGCCCCTTACGTGTTCAGTGTAACAACACCTTGCACCTGGTGGAGGTGAGATTCAAAGATGAGGTCCTTATGTTTGCAACAAGGCAAGTGCTCTGACCATGCTAGTGGCTGGAAGAAGCATAAAGCCTGGATCATATCTCTCCAGAACTTACTACTCAGTGAGCGGTTGGGAAGGCAAAGGTAGTAGGTTCACACAGTCACACATTCACAGGTTTTTATTCAGGGGTACACGATCATATCAAAGACACACACGGGGTTGTTATTCAGTGTAAATTCTCCAAGTGTGGAGACTTCCACTGACCATTGAGAAGAGAAGTTGCAGCAGCGTCCCAGAGGCCCCCGCTGGGACAGGCGTCGGCCTCCCAGCTTCTCCATGCTGTATGACTCAGCTGGCTGCCTGTCAGGGTGGTCGCAGGCATGTAGGCCGGCAGGGCAGTTGGTGCAGAGCCTGGGAGCCTCCTGTTACAGAAGTTCTTTTCATGTTTTAACTATGGAGTCAGCAACACCTGTGCATACGTCTTGACCCTCAGCCCTGTGCACACTCACCCTCGCACACTCAAGTTCATATTCCCACAAAGATTCATTCATGACCCCTCACATGAGGCCACCACACAACACACAGAGACAAAGAAGCAGAAGCTGTCAATCACCATGTAATACATCTTCACTCACCCACACACACTCACAGACACTCCAATGCACCAACAGACATGCTCACATTGTCTTTCTTGTTCATGCGCATCGCCCCAGAGCATACAGTTCAGAGCCTCCCCAGGCTTCTGCAACATTCCAGCAGAGTATCAGCCCCTTGACCTTAAGTGAATTTCCAAGCAGAAACATCCCCGGATGAAGGGGCTGATGCTGAGGCCTTCAAAAGAAGGTGTCTTCCTCAGGGAAGAATATACTTACATCTTCCAAACAAAGAAATTCCCTAAAAGGTAGTATAGTGCAAGAAAAAGAACACACACATCCTGGAGCCTGGCAGGGCTCGGTTAACTCCTGTCTTCCCTACATTTTCCTTAAGTAACCTTAGCCAATGGAACCTTTCTAAGCTGTAAAATGAGAACAGCTCTCACTTCAAGGCCTGAATGAGAAACTCGAGCAGAGATTCTGATAATCAGGGGAGGACGTCCCCTCCCTCATCCTCTCAGGACAAGACCCCTTGTAAAGGGAGGACAGCTCTCAGCGACCCAGGTGATGGCACACACCTTGCCGTGCCCTAGGTTATCCCCAGCTGGCGATGGATTTCAGCAGAGAGACTCTAGTTCCAGCCACCAGGAATCCATTGTCCGGAACCCTGTCTGTTGATGTGGCCGGCACCAGAGGGTCAGCGCGGCCTTCCGCTGCATATGTGTGCATGAGTCCCGACCTGGTGTTCCTTCACAGATGCCTGGCACAGAAGATACAGTGGGCTTAGCCGGTACCCAGGTTCTGCTGAGACCTGCTTGGTCCCAATTGTCCCTTCTGCCTTTGTGTGTGTGTGTGTGTGTGTTTGTGTGTTTGTATATGAGAGTCAGAGGTTTGGAGGAAGAGAAAGAGTGATGCTAACGAATGTCAGGGAAGAATACCATTCCAAGTGCCCAGGATAAGAGTTTAGTTATAGCTGTGGATTCTAGAGGACATGTTCCCCTGTCCTCTGGTGGTAGATGCAATACTACAAGATGCATGCTTGAGATAGCAGATTCCACACCCAAAAAAATCTGTTCTGGGCAGTGAGGGCTTAGGCCAGAAAAGCTGCACTGGATGTAACACCAACACTCATGCATCTTCAGATGTTCACATTTTCTCTAGTTACGCAGGCCTTGCTACGGCCACAACTGGGTTTGAGTGCTTCAGCTAATCCCAGCCAAACCATTGAAAAGTAGCTACAGAGTTGGAAGCAGTAGGCGGAGAAGAGGATGTGAAGCAGTTTAGGGACCAGGGAGGCTCTGGCCCTCCTTGCTGACCACCGTTCCCAGCGCCTGGTGCGTTGTGTGAGCTCACTACGTCTTGATGAATTATTAGTTATTCCAGATAACCTGCCTCACGTGGCCTTTCTTCTCTGCTACTGGGGACCTGAGCTGAAATCCCTCTCCAAGCCTATCAGGGTTGCTTCTGTCAGCGTGACAACAGGCGGGAGGTGTTCTTCTCCCTGGAAGGCCTGGAATCCTCTGGGCTTCCCTCGGTGCCGAGCCCATGCATACCCTGCCGCTACGGTGAGTCCCAGAGGAGACAGCATGGATTTCCAAGGCTGCCTTCTCTTGCTGAATTGTGAATTCCCAAGATCTAGATATACTGTCGGGCCTTGAGCTGAGCTGTGGCTAAATTCAAGCTCTGAGAATGAAACGTGCCATCCTCAGGACTAGCTTGCCCATTTCCATTTCTGTCAGTCAAGGTTTGAGGACACTGGTAGCAAGTGCCACTAGTTGCCTTCACATGTGGCAATGACCTCCTCCCTACTTCTAAGAGTGTGCTTTGCCCCAGCTTTCAGAGCTGGATGCCACGGATCACCCGCCCATTGTTGAGCCCTTATTCTGTGCCCAACATTGTGCACATGCTTACACATGTTGTCCAAAATAAGCCTTTCAGCTGCCATGCAGAATGGGGTTATCCTGTTTAGCAGATGAGGAAACTGAGGTTCAAAGATGTAAAGTGCCCAAAGTCACCCAGCTAGTGAAGTTCAGAGCGCCAGTCAGAACACTAATTGGGGAATTATTTAAGATATGTTTCATCCTTTGACGGATGTTGTTTCAGCCTTTTCTTCCTGGACCCTGCCCTGTGGCATCCCTCTTCATTCTGGAATCTCTAAGTGGAAGGGGAAGCACACATCAGGCCTCAGGCCCTGTGAGATCAGATTCCAGGAGCCATACCGGGTGACTCGTCCAGCAGCCCATGCCAGGTCAAAGTTTCTTAGCTCCCAGCCTCTCTGCCTTATGATAGTCATTTCCCTGGGAAGCCTGCAGTCTGTGTGACGTATACACCTGTAAGAGATAGACGTACTTTCAACTGTAACTGCCCAGTTTCTGTGAATGAAGACTAATGTTTTGCTGACCAAGAGGCAGGAGAGAGAGCTGCAGCCCCCATTTTTGGTTTATAGTACTGCAGGTGAAAAAACAAAGCGGCTTGCCCAGGTTTGTTTCCAGTTCAGGCTGAATGTGGCTCTGAATCTACATTAAGTCAAGATCCCAACTTTGCTGATTTTACTGGGTCTCCCCAAAAGCCACTCATCCCTCAGTAGTCATTTCTCTTACAACAAGGCTCGCTGTGTACGCTGATTGGCCCACACCTTCCCCCACCAGCCGGAATATCCTGGAACACTACCCTCACCGCTCCCACACCCAGCAGTGTCCTGAGTGCTTGCTTAGCACCATCCCAGACGTCAAGGTTCTAGGGTAAACGTCATGAGTTAGTTTGGATTCACGAGGAAGCCACGGCTCATAAAGTGATGGGGAAATGGGGCCAATGCTTGCATGAAGGCACTGTCAACTCCAAGCGCCGTCAAACTGAGAGTGAGTTTGCCAGCGCAAGAGATGAGTAAAACCTGAACTATGAGGAAGGGAAGATGCATCGTATTGTGACTAGGGCCTAGCACGCACCAATCGTAGGCCACCTCATGGCTTCCAAGAGGGATTTGAGACTTATAAAAGGTGTGCAGTCAGAGCATCCCCAAAGACTCAGCATCCCCAAGTTCCAGCCACTGGTGAACTAGGGTAAGTCGGGCAAAGGAACGCCTCTCCTGGGAGCCTGGTCCTACCTCGTTCCAAACTCTGCAGGCTTCTGAGGCTTGAGCACTGGGTGGCTGGTCAGAAAGAAAGGCCTCGTGTGGGTACCTCTCTCCTCCGTATCATTTGGGACCCACCTGTTTTGGGCTGAAAGTCAACATCTGAAGTGTGTGGGGCGGGGCCTGAGATGGGGGTCCAGGGTGTGCCCAGAGTCTGGTGTTGAGCCTCCTGGTGGCATGTGTGGTGGCTCTGTTGTCGTGGCCAGGTGCTGAGAGGGGCTGCTTAGGAGGGGGTGGCACCAACTCTGGGGCAGGGCTTTCCTGAAGGGAAAGGCCAGTGCAGGGAGGGACGAAAGCTCCTCAGGGAGCAGGGGTCAGAGGCACAGGGAGCTCAGAGCAGCAAGGACAAGAAGAGGTGGTACAGTGGCCAGGCCCTGCTCTGGGAGTCGGAGGCCATAGGTCTACCCCCGTGTGCTCAGTGCCTGGGAATCCATGACTTCCCTCTCTAAGATTTTGCTTGCTCACCTAGAATTTAGAATCGATCTAAATGGTCCTTTTGGCTCTAGATGCCTCTCTTTTATGAATTCTCTTAGAGAGTAGTTAAAATGCTCAATTACAATTGGTAGATATTTATTTAAAAAGTCAAAATCTTTACAAGAGTACTTAACATGTTTTGGTTCTCGTGTGTGTGTGTGTGTGTGTGATCCCATGAGCACACACACACACATACCTTTAAACTCATATTTATCTGCGTATTTACATGCTTTTGTGTGGAGTTTCATAGGCTCATTTAATCCATACAACAACTGTAAGAAGAGTACGGAGAAGTTAAGTAACTTGCTCAAAGTCACACAGCTGGTTAATTTTTGAGAGAGGACTCAGATTCGAGAAAATCATATTTTAATTCCACAGTATCTGCTGTGGCAGGATAATACTTTTTGTTCTCATTACCCCTGTCCTTCCTTCTTACTCTTTCCTTCTCTCTCCTCTCTGCCTCTTTCTGTCTGTCTGTCTCTCCCTTTTTACAGCTTTGTTTTTTTTCTACCCCTCTCCATTTCTCTTCTCCTTTCTCCTTTTTTCCCTCTTTTCCTTCTTTCCATCCTTCCTTCCATATTTCTTTATTTGTCTCAATTAAAACCTTGCAATGGCTTACAAACTGTAGCTACAATTTATACTGACGCACCTCATCACACACACACACACACACACACCCCTTTAATTGGTGAAGCCAACAGGACAAGGTTGACACAGGACAGGTTTGAACGAGTCACGAGGTTCTCCTGAGTGGAGTGTCTCTAAGGTTCCAGAGTTCCTCACTTCAGTGTCTTTCCCATTGCAGTGCACATCGAGACCAGAATGTATCATCAAAAGCAGAAGCTGTGCTGCCAGATGCCAAAGTATTGCTGCCCTCCGTCCCAGCAATGCTGCACCCAAACAAAGTATTGCTGCCCTCCATCCCAGCAAGGCTGCACCCAAACAAAGTATTGCTGCCCCTCACCAAAGTATTGCTGCCCCCCACCTCAGCAGTTCTGTCCCCGTCCACAGCAATGCTGCCCCCCAACAATGTATTGTTGGCCCCCACCAAAGCAGTGCTAAACTCCACCTCAGCACAGCAAGCAGCCTTGCCAGCCTCAACCCAATGTCAACCCTGTCCCCAAATTCCCACCCCCTCAGCCGTGCCAGAAGTCCAAACAGAAGTAAACCCCAGGCATGGGCCAGAGGCCAAGCTCCTTGCAGAACAGAGAACATGAAGCCCACTCCCCTCTCTCAGCCAGCCACCTGTCAGCACCACTCACCCCCGGCTTCTGGAAGCAGCCACACTTGTGGAAAAGGCAGCAGCACGATGGCAGCTTCCTGGATCAACATTTGTTATGAATTAGCAGCTGCAATTATTTCCATTTAGCAAAGGAGCTGGTTCTAAACTGTCAAATCTTCTTTGCTGACTTTTAAACTTTGCCCTGTTGGCTGCTTGGAAAGTTAAGCGGCATGCCCGACCACCCTTTCCTAGCACACTTCGTCTCTGCTGCAGTTTTTAAACAATTAAATAGAGTTCCGCTGGCATGAATGTATCGGTTTGATTATTTTGTCATCTTAGAGCTGTTAACTCCTGCAGATTTTGTATTCTGCTGCCTAAACAAGAGCCCTAGGAGGGCTGGGCATGTGGGTGCAGGTAGACCAGAAGGCATGGGGAGATGCACTTCTCAGCTGAAGGATATTTTCCATGGTGCTGCCAGGGTGAGGGGGAGAGATGGGCACTTCAGCCGCATGGAGAAACATCCCCACATCCTTGCAAAATGAGAACAGCTTTTGGACACAGGGGAGATGATGCCCATCTCGAAAACGGAAAGCGTAACGGAAACCCAGCCAGGAGCTAAAGAGTAGAGTAGAGGCAAAGAAATGGAAATGCAGAGAACACTCCAAGGGCATGTGGGTCAAAATGAATTGATGACCGGATCTGAAAAACTCTCCCACCGGTCAAAGAAAAGACGAGATTTTCTTCAAGCTAATAAAACGTGTGCATGTAGGAGACAGTCTATGTAAAAATCATACATCCATCACACACACATATCTACTGTCAATAATTTTTAAAGTCATAGCACCCATTGATTCTGTAGCTTGGGGTTGCTCCTGGGCTATTTTTCTCTCACTGCCCTCTTACTTTCCATTACCTAAATCCTTCTGGAATTAGGGTAACCTGAAAATTCAGGCCCACAGGTAAGCCACACTTCTTCTTTCTATTACACCCACTACTCCCATACCTTTCCACCGAATCCTTCTCTCACAAAAAGTCCCCAAACTGAAGTCTTTGAGTCAATTTTCCTATAGCTGCCTCCCATTTCATGTTTCTGGGCTACAAGGGAATCACTGAAAATCCGCATAAGTACCCAAAGGAGCCAGAAAGGAACAAAACATAAACTAAATGTGTGAATTAGCCCCAACATGGATCGCAGAGCATGTAGCATTCAGAATAAACTAAAGACAGAAATTTTACTGTTAGTTTAGCATTGCTTCCATGGTTGGCTGGTCTCTTCCTCCTCCACACCTCTGTTCATGCCCTTCAGCGAGCCTCCATCCATCTACCTATTTATCCATCACCAATCCATCCATCCCAACCAGCAATGCATCATCGCATCCTTGGTAAGTACCTTCCCCTCCCTTTGTTTAGAATGTGATGGGTGCTGTGGAAGCACAAACTCACACACAAGCCTCCAGGGCTCTTACTGAATCCTGGTAAGAAAACCAAGCTCAGAGCCTCAAGACAACAAAAAACTATTTGACCCGAAGACATGTAATTCATGGATGACTTGGAAACCACAGATACCTCATTCCTGCCCTCAGAATTCAGAGGAGACAGAGAGAGAACACAGAGGCCTGTTGAAGGGAGGAAGGAGAACTTGGCCATCTGTGTCATCAGGGCATCCACCACAGGGCTCACAGAAAACGTCTGTCTAGGAAGAACACCTGGAGAAGGGAGGTTCAGAATGGAAGGACAGCAGGATGTGTGTAAGTAAGCAAGAGTGCGTTCCAGGACTGCGTAGAGCAGCAGCCAATGCTGCGAGTGCTAGTTGTTCCCAGGAGGCCAGTCTTCAACGTTTCAGACCCGGTCCATGGTGGAGAGAGCACATGGCCTCTGCAGCCCCCTGCACCAGGTGGACAACACAGAGAGCTGGAGGGCGTGTCCAGTTTCCAGATCCATGAGTCATAAATATTTCCAATGGAGCGTTGCATTCAACAGAACTCAAGGATGACACACAAAATGAATTGAAAAGCTGCAGACACCTTAAGTGAAGTTCCTGAAAATGGTGAGCTCTTTGAGCCAATTCCCCACCCCCAGATACCTCAGTCCGCACAGGCTCCAAGTAGCTCCTCTCTTGGCTCACATACATGACGTTGCCCCAGAGCTCACATTTGGGTTCTTACTCTCTATTTCGTCCCCCTCCCTCCCTCAGCTGATTCAGACAAGGCTGAAGTTTGCCTCTCTGGGCTTCACTTAATTTTCTCCTCCACTAATGATCATAGTTTGGTGTGTGCACATGGGCTTATGTGCGGACCGTCTTGCGGAATTTTCTTTTATCCCGTCGTTATGGATTTGGATGCCAGATGCATGCCTATGATGGACTGAATCCAATACTTCCCTAGGCCTCAGTTTATTCATGTGTATAGTGGGCAGAATAATACGTGCAACTTGAGGTTGATGGGGAGGAGTGTTCAATGAGACAATGTAAATCATAGTAAGTAGGATGTAACACATAGTAAATTTTGGATGAATGTTAGCTCTTGCTTTTATTATTATTCTCCACTTTCTGACAGAGCAGCAAGACCCTCCACTTATTGCCAGCAACCTGACGACATAGGCTCCACACCTTTAGCAAAAACAAGGTGTGAGGGTAAGGGCACATCTTGGGGACAAGGAACAGTTGTGTAGACCAAAGCATCTGTGGGGTGTTCACAGGCAGAAGTGACATTTAGTGCAGGGCCTATTCACCCCATTGGATGGTTGCAATTTTCTTCCACAATATTCCCCTTTGTAACACTTGCGCATGATGATTCCTGCCCTTGAGGCAGTCCTGGGAAGCTCTGGCCCATAGTGACTTTTCCCTATCAATGTACACAGCCAGCCATGTCTTTTGGAGGCAAACCCTCCTCCCAGGAGGAGGCTGAAAAGCTGAGGAAGCATGGAGAGGGCACAGTGTGTGCCAAGCGCTCACACACAAAGATACCACCATATTGAAGCAGGTTTGGTCTTCGTCTGAGAGGTAAGGATGAGGTGCAGAGAAGCCCCTTATGTGTTCAGTGTAACAACACCTTGCACCTGGTGGAGGTGAGATTCAAAGATGAGGTCCTTATGTTTGCAACAAGGCAAGTGCTCTGACCATGCTAGTGGCTGGAAGAAGCATAAGGCCTGGATCATATCTCTCCAGAACTTACTACTCAGTGAGCGGTTGGGAAGGCAAAGGTAGTAGGTTCACACAGTCACACATTCACAGGTTTTTATTCAGGGGTACACGATCATATCAAAGACACACACGGGGTTGTTATTCAGTGTAAATTCTCCAAGTGTGGAGACTTCCACTGACCATTGAGAAGAGAAGTTGCAGCAGCGTCCCAGAGGCCCCCGCTGGGACAGGCGTCGGCCTCCCAGCTTCTCCATGCTGTATGACTCAGCTGGCTGCCTGTCAGGGTGGTTGCAGGCATGTAGGCCGGCAGGGCAGTTGGTGCAGAGCCTGGGAGCCTCCTGTTACAGAAGTTCTTTTCATGTTTTAACTATGGAGTCAGCAACACCTGTGCATACGTCTTGACCCTCAGCCCTGTGCACACTCACCCTCGCACACTCAAGTTCATATACCCACAAAGATTCATTCATGACCCCTCAAATGAGGCCACAACACAACACACAGAGACAAAGAAGCAGAAGCTGTCAATCACCATGTAATACATCTTCACTCACCCACACAGATTCACAGACACTCCAATGCACCAACAGACATGCTCACATTGTCTTTCTTGTTCATGCGCATCGCCCCAGAGCATACAGTTCAGAGCCTCCCCAGGCTTCTGCAACATTCCAGCAGAGTATCAGCCCCTTGACCTTAAGTGAATTTCCAAGCAGAAACATCCCCGGATGAAGGGGCTGATGCTGAGGCCTTCAAAAGAAGGTGTCTTCCTCAGGGAAGAATATACTTACATCTTCCAAACAAAGAAATTCCCTAAAAGGTAGTATAGTGCAAGAAAAAGAACACACACATCCTGGAGCCTGGCAGGGCTCGGTTAACTCCTGTCTTCCCTACATTTTCCTTAAGTAACCTTAGCCAATGGAACCTTTCTAAGCTGTAAAATGAGAACAGCTCTCACTTCAAGGCCTGAATGAGAAACTCGAGCAGAGGTTCTGATAATCAGGGGAGGACGTCCCCTCCCTCATCCTCTCAGGACAAGACCCCTTGTAAAGGGAGGACAGCTCTCAGCGACCCAGGTGATGGCACACACCTTGCCATGCCCTAGGTTATCCCCAGCTGGCGATGGATTTCAGCAGAGAGACTCTAGTTCCAGCCACCAGGAATCCATTGTCCGGAACTCTGTCTGTTGATGTGGCCGGCACCAGAGGGTCAGCGCGGCCTTCCGCTGCATATGTGTGCATGAGTCCCGACCTGGTGTTCCTTCACAGATGCCTGGCACAGAAGATACAGTGGGCTTAGCCGGTACCCAGGTTCTGCTGAGACCTGCTTGGTCCCAATTGTCCCTTCTGCCTTTGTGTGTGTTTGTTTGTGTGTGTGTGTGTGTGTGTTTGTATATGAGAGTCAGAGGTTTGGAGGAAGAGAAAGAGTGATGCTAACGAATGTCAGGGAAGAATACCATTCCAAGTGCCCAGGATAAGGGTTTAGTTATAGCTGTGGATTCTAGAGGACATGTTCCCCTGTCCTCTGGTGGTAGATGCAATACTACAAGATGCATGCTTGAGATAGCAGATTCCACACCCAAAAAAATCTGTTCTGGGCAGTGAGGGCTTAGGCCAGAAAAGCTGCACTGGATGTAACACCAACACTCATGCATCTTCAGATGTTCACATTTTCTCTAGTTACGCAGGCCTTGCTACGGCCACAACTGGGTTTGAGTGCTTCAGCTAATCCCAGCCAAACCATTGAAAAGTAGCTACAGAGTTGGAAGCAGTAGGCGGAGAAGAGGATGTGAAGCAGTTTAGGGACCAGGGAGGCTCTGGCCCTCCTTGCTGACCACCGTTCCCAGCGCCTGGTGCGTTGTGTGAGCTCACTACGTCTTGATGAATTATTAGTTATTCCAGATAACCTGCCCCACGTGGCCTTTCTTCTCTGCTACTGGGGACCTGAGCTGAAATCCCTCTCCAAGCCTATCAGGGTTGCTTCTGTCAGCGTGACAACAGGCTGTTCTTCTCCCTGGAAGGCCTGGAATCCTCTGGGCTTCCCTCGGTGCCGAGCCCATGCATACCCTGCCGCTACGGTGAGTCCCAGAGGAGACAGCATGGATTTCCAAGGCTGCCTTCTCTTGCTGAATTGGGAATTCCCAAGATCTAGGTATACTGTCGGGCCTTGAGCTGAGCTGTGGCTAAATTCCAGCTCTGAGAATGAAACGTGCCATCCTCAGGACTAGCTTGCCCATTTCCATTTCTGTCAGTCAAGGTTTGAGGACACTGGTAGCAAGTGCCACTAGTTGCCTTCACATGTGGCAATGACCTCCTCCCTACTTCTAAGAGTGTGCTTTGCCCCAGCTTTCAGAGCTGGATGCCACGGATCACCCACCCATTGTTGAGCCCTTATTCTGTGCCCAACAGTGTGCACATGCTTATACATGTTGTCCAAAATAAGCCTTTCAGCTGCCATGCAGAATGGGGTTATCCTGTTTAGCAGATGAGGAAACTGAGGTTCAAAGATGTAAAGTGCCCAAAGCCACCCAGCTAGTGAAGATCAGAGCGCCAGTCAGAACACTAATTGGGGAATTATTTAAGATATGTTTCATCCTTTGACGGATGTTGTTTCCGCCTTTTCTTCCTGGACCCTGCCCTGTGGCATCCCTCTTCATTCTGGAATCTCTAAGTGGAAGGGGAAGCACACATCAGGCCTCAGGCCCTGTGAGATCAGATTCCAGGAGCCATACCGGGTGACTCGTCCAGCAGCCCATGCCAGGTCAAAGTTTCTTAGCTCCCAGCCTCTCTGCCTTATGATAGTCATTTCCCTGGGAAGCCTGCAGTCTGTGTGACGTATACACCTGTAAGAGATAGACGTACTTTCAACTGTAACTGCCCAGTTTCTGTGAATGAAGACTAATGTTTTGCTGACCAAGAGGCAGGAGAGAGAGCTGCAGCCCCCATTTTTGGTTTATAGTACTGCAGGTGAAAAAACAAAGCGGCTTGCCCAGGTTTGTTTCCAGTTCAGGCTGAATGTGGCTCTGAATCTACGTTAAGTCAAGATCCCAACTTTGCTGATTTTACTGGGTCTCCCCAAAAGCCACTCATCCCTCAGTAGTCATTTCTCTTACAACAAGGCTCGCTGTGTACGCTGATTGGCCCACACCTTCCCCCACCAGCCGGAATATCCTGGAACACTACCCTCACCGCTCCCACACCCAGCAGTGTCCTGAGTGCTTGCTTAGCACCATCCCAGACGTCAAGGTTCTAGGGTAAACGTCATGAGTTAGTTTGGATTCACGAGGAAGCCACGGCTCATAAAGTGATGGGGAAATGGGGCCAATGCTTGCATGAAGGCACTGTCAACTCCAAGCGCCGTCAAACTGAGAGTGAGTTTGCCAGCGCAAGAGATGAGTAAAACCTGAACTATGAGGAAGGGAAGATGCATCGTATTGTGACTAGGGCCTAGCACGCACCAATCGTAGGCCACCTCATGGCTTCCAAGAGGGATTTGAGACTTATAAAAGGTGTGCAGTCAGAGCATCCCCAAAGACTCAGCATCCCCAAGTTCCAGCCACTGGTGAACTAGGGTAAGTCGGGCAAAGGAACGCCTCTCCTGGGAGCCTGGTCCTACCTCGTTCCAAACTCTGCAGGCTTCTGAGGCTTGAGCACTGGGTGGCTGGTCAGAAAGAAAGGCCTCGTGTGGGTACCTCTCTCCTCCGTATCATTTGGGACCCACCTGTTTTGGGCTGAAAGTCAACATCTGAAGTGTGTGGGGCGGGGCCTGAGATGGGGGTCCAGGGTGTGCCCAGAGTCTGGTGTTGAGCCTCCTGGTGGCATGTGTGGTGGCTCTGTTGTCGTGGCCAGGTGCTGAGAGGGGCTGCTTAGGAGGGGGTGGCACCAACTCTGGGGCAGGGCTTCCCTGAAGGGAAAGGCCAGTGCAGGGAGGGACGAAAGCTCCTCAGGGAGCAGGGGTCAGAGGCACAGGGAGCTCAGAGCAGCAAGGACAAGAAGAGGTGGTACAGTGGCCAGGCCCTGCTCTGGGAGTCGGAGGCCATAGGTCTACCCCCGTGTGCTCAGTGCCTGGGAATCCATGACTTCCCTCTCTAAGATTTTGCTTGCTCACCTAGAATTTAGAATCGATCTAAATGGTCCTTTTGGCTCTAGATGCCTCTCTTTTATGAATTCTCTTAGAGAGTAGTTAAAATGCTCAATTACAATTGGTAGATATTTATTTAAAAAGTCAAAATCTTTACAAGAGTACTCAACATGTTTTGGTTCTCGTGTGTGTGTGTGTGTGTGTGATCCCGTGAGCACACACACACACATACCTTTAAACTCATATTTATCTGTGTATTTACATGCTTTTGTGTGGAGTTTCATAGGCTCATTTAATCCATACAACAACTGTAAGAAGAGTATGGAGAAGTTAAGTAACTTGCTCAAAGTCACACAGCTGGTTAATTTTTGAGAGAGGACTCAGATTCGAGAAAATCATATTTTAATTCCACAGTATCTGCTGTGGCAGGATAATACTTTTTGTTCTCATTACCCCTGTCCTTCCTTCTTACTCTTTCCTTCTCTCTCCTCTCTGCCTCTTTCTGTCTGTCTGTCTCTCCCTTTTTACAGCTTTGTTTTTTTCTACCCCTCTCCATTTCTCTTCTCCTTTCTCGTTTTTTCCCTCTTTTCCTTCTTTCCATCCTTCCTTCCATATTTCTTTATTTGTCTCAATTAAAACCTTGCAATGGCTTACAAACTGTAGCTACAATTTATACTGACGCACCTCATTGCACACACACACACACACCTACCTTTAATTGGTGAAGCCAACAGGACAAGGTTGACACAGGACAGGTTTGAACGAGTCACGAGGTTCTCCTGAGTGGAGTGTCTCTAAGGTTCCAGAGTTCCTCACTTCAGTGTCTTTCCCATTGCAGTGCACATCGAGACCAGAATGTATCATCAAAAGCAGAAGCTGTGCTGCCAGATGCCAAAGTATTGCTGCCCTCCGTCCCAGCAATGCTGCACCCAAACAAAGTATTGCTGCCCTCCATCCCAGCAAGGCTGCACCCAAACAAAGTATTGCTGCCCCTCACCAAAGTATAGCTGCCCCCCACCTCAGCAGTTCTGTCCCCGTCCACAGCAATGCTGCCCCCCAACAATGTATTGTTGGCCCCCACCAAAGCAGTGCTAAACTCCACCTCAGCACAGCAAGCAGCCTTGCCAGCCTCAACCCAATGTCAACTCTGTCCCCAAATTCCCACCCCCTCAGCCATGCCAGAAGTCGAAACAGAAGTAAACCCCAGGCATGGGCCAGAGGCCAAGCTCCTTGCAGAACAGAGAACATGAAGCCCACTCCCCTCTCTCAGCCAGCCACCTGTCAGCACCACTCACCCCCGGCTTCTGGAAGCAGCCACACTTGTGGAAAAGGCAGCAGCACGATGGCAGCTTCCTGGATCAACATTTGTTATGAATTAGCAGCTGCAATTATTTCCATTTAGCAAAGGAGCTGGTTCTAAACTGTCAAATCTTCTTTGCTGACTTTTAAACTTTGCCCTGTTGGCTGCTTGGAAAGTTAAGCGGCATGCCCGACCACCCTTTCCTAGCACACTTCGTCTCTGCTGCAGTTTTTAAACAATTAAATAGAGTTCCGCTGGCATGAATGTATCGGTTTGATTATTTTGTCATCTTAGAGCTGTTAACTCCTGCAGATTTTGTATTCTGCTGCCTAAACAAGAGCCCTAGGAGGGCTGGGCATGTGGGTGCAGGTAGACCAGAAGGCATGGGGAGATGCACTTCTCAGCTGAAGGATATTTTCCATGGTGCTGCCAGGGTGAGGGGGAGAGATGGGCACTTCAGCCGCATGGAGAAACATCCCCACATCCTTGCAAAATGAGAACAGCTTTTGGACACAGGGGAGATGATGCCCATCTCGAAAACGGAAAGCGTAACGGAAACCCAGCCAGGAGCTAAAGAGTAGAGTAGAGGCAAAGAAATGGAAATGCAGAGAACACTCCAAGGGCATGTGGGTCAAAATGAATTGATGACCGGATCTGAAAAACTCTCCCACCGGTCAAAGAAAAGACGAGATTTTCTTCAAGCTAATAAAACGTGTGCATGTAGGAGACAGTCTATGTAAAAATCATACATCCATCACACACACATATCTACTGTCAATAATTTTTAAAGTCATAGCACCCATTGATTCTGTAGCTTGGGGTTGCTCCTGGGCTATTTTTCTCTCACTGCCCTCTTACTTTCCATTACCTAAATCCTTCTGGAATTAGGGTAACCTGAAAATTCAGGCCCACAGGTAAGCCACACTTCTTCTTTCTATTACACCCACTACTCCCATACCTTTCCACCGAATCCTTCTCTCACAAAAAGTCCCCAAACTGAAGTCTTTGAGTCAATTTTCCTATAGCTGCCTCCCATTTCATGTTTCTGGGCTACAAGGGAATCACTGAAAATCCGCATAAGTACCCAAAGGAGCCAGAAAGGAACAAAACATAAACTAAATGTGTGAATTAGCCCCAACATGGATCGCAGAGCATGTAGCATTCAGAATAAACTAAAGACAGAAATTTTACTGTTAGTTTAGCATTGCTTCCATGGTTGGCTGGTCTCTTCCTCCTCCACACCTCTGTTCATGCCCTTCAGCGAGCCTCCATCCATCTACCTATTTATCCATCACCAATCCATCCATCCCAACCAGCAATGCATCATCGCATCCTTGGTAAGTACCTCCCCCTCCCTTTGTTTAGAATGTGATGGGTGCTGTGGAGGCACAAACTCACACACAAGCCTCCAGGGCTCTTACTGAATCCTGGTAAGAAAACCAAGCTCAGAGCCTCAAGACAACAAAAACCAAATTGACCCGAAGACATGTAATTCATGGATGACTTGGAAACCACAGATACCTCATTCCTGCCCTCAGAATTCAGAGGAGACAGAGAGAGAACACAGAGGCCTGTTGAAGGGAGGAAGGAGAACTTGGCCATCTGTGTCATCAGGGCATCCACCACAGGGCTCACAGAAAACGTCTGTCTAGGAAGAACACCTGGAGAAGGGAGGTTCAGAATGGAAGGACAGCAGGATGTGTGTAAGTAAGCAAGAGTGCGTTCCAGGACTGCGTAGAGCAGCAGCCAATGCTGCGAGTGCTAGTTGTTCCCAGGAGGCCAGTCTTCAACGTTTCAGACCCGGTCCATGGTGGAGAGAGCACATGGCCTCTGCAGCCCCCTGCACCAGGTGGACAACACAGAGAGCTGGAGGGCGTGTCCAGTTTCCAGATCCATGAGTCATAAATATTTCCAACAGAGCGTTGCATTCAACAGAACTCAAGGATGACACACAAAATGAATTGAAAAGCTGCAGACACCTTAAGTGAACTTCCTGAAAATGGTGAGCTCTTTGAGCCAATTCCCCACCCCCAGATACCTCAGTCCGCACAGGCTCCAAGTAGCTCCTCTCTTGGCTCACATACATGACGTTGCCCCAGAGCTCACATTTGGGTTCTTACTCTCTATTTCGTCCCCCTCCCTCCCTCAGCTGATTCAGACAAGGCTGAAGTTTGCCTCTCTGGGCTTCACTTAATTTTCTCCTCCACTAATGATCATAGTTTGGTGTGTGCACATGGGCTTATGTGCGGACCGTCTTGCGGAATTTTCTTTTATCCCGTCGTTATGGGTTTGGATGCCAGATGCATGCCTATGATGGACTGAATCCAATACTTCCCTAGGCCTCAGTTTATTCATGTGTATAGTGGGCAGAATAATACGTGCAACTTGAGGTTGATGGGGAGGAGTGTTTGATGAGACAATGTAAATCATAGTAAGTAGGATGTAACACATAGTAAATTTTGGATGAATGTTAGCTCTTGCTTTTATTATTATTCTCCACTTTCTGACAGAGCAGCAAGACCCTCCACTTATTGCCAGCAACCTGACGACATAGGCTCCACACCTTTAGCAAAAACAAGGTGTGAGGGTAAGGGCACATCTTGGGGACAAGGAACAGTTGTGTAGACCAAAGCATCTGTGGGGTGTTCACAGGCAGAAGTGACATTTAGTGCAGGGCCTATTCACCCCATTGGATGGTTGCAATTTTCTTCCACAATATTCCCCTTTGTAACACTTGCGCACGATGATTCCTGCCCTTGAGGCAGTCCTGGGAAGCTCTGGCCCATAGTGACTTTTCCCTATCAATGTACACAGCCAGCCATGTCTTTTGGAGGCAAACCCTCCTCCCAGGAGGAGGCTGAAAAGCTGAGGAAGCATGGAGAGGGCACAGTGTGTGCCAAGCGCTCACACACAAAGATACCACCATATTGAAGCAGGTTTGGTCTTCGTCTGAGAGGTAAGGATGAGGTGCAGAGAAGCCCCTTACGTGTTCAGTGTAACAACACCTTGCACCTGGTGGAGGTGAGATTCAAAGATGAGGTCCTTATGTTTGCAACAAGGCAAGTGCTCTGACCATGCTAGTGGCTGGAAGAAGCATAAAGCCTGGATCATATCTCTCCAGAACTTACTACTCAGTGAGCGGTTGGGAAGGCAAAGGTAGTAGGTTCACACAGTCACACATTCACAGGTTTTTATTCAGGGGTACACGATCATATCAAAGACACACACGGGGTTGTTATTCAGTGTAAATTCTCCAAGTGTGGAGACTTCCACTGACCATTGAGAAGAGAAGTTGCAGCAGCGTCCCAGAGGCCCCCGCTGGGACAGGCGTCGGCCTCCCAGCTTCTCCATGCTGTATGACTCAGCTGGCTGCCTGTCAGGGTGGTCGCAGGCATGTAGGCCGGCAGGGCAGTTGGTGCAGAGCCTGGGAGCCTCCTGTTACAGAAGTTCTTTTCATGTTTTAACTATGGAGTCAGCAACACCTGTGCATACGTCTTGACCCTCAGCCCTGTGCACACTCACCCTCGCACACTCAAGTTCATATTCCCACAAAGATTCATTCATGACCCCTCACATGAGGCCACCACACAACACACAGAGACAAAGAAGCAGAAGCTGTCAATCACCATGTAATACATCTTCACTCACCCACACACACTCACAGACACTCCAATGCACCAACAGACATGCTCACATTGTCTTTCTTGTTCATGCGCATCGCCCCAGAGCATACAGTTCAGAGCCTCCCCAGGCTTCTGCAACATTCCAGCAGAGTATCAGCCCCTTGACCTTAAGTGAATTTCCAAGCAGAAACATCCCCGGATGAAGGGGCTGATGCTGAGGCCTTCAAAAGAAGGTGTCTTCCTCAGGGAAGAATATACTTACATCTTCCAAACAAAGAAATTCCCTAAAAGGTAGTATAGTGCAAGAAAAAGAACACACACATCCTGGAGCCTGGCAGGGCTCGGTTAACTCCTGTCTTCCCTACATTTTCCTTAAGTAACCTTAGCCAATGGAACCTTTCTAAGCTGTAAAATGAGAACAGCTCTCACTTCAAGGCCTGAATGAGAAACTCGAGCAGAGATTCTGATAATCAGGGGAGGACGTCCCCTCCCTCATCCTCTCAGGACAAGACCCCTTGTAAAGGGAGGACAGCTCTCAGCGACCCAGGTGATGGCACACACCTTGCCGTGCCCTAGGTTATCCCCAGCTGGCGATGGATTTCAGCAGAGAGACTCTAGTTCCAGCCACCAGGAATCCATTGTCCGGAACCCTGTCTGTTGATGTGGCCGGCACCAGAGGGTCAGCGCGGCCTTCCGCTGCATATGTGTGCATGAGTCCCGACCTGGTGTTCCTTCACAGATGCCTGGCACAGAAGATACAGTGGGCTTAGCCGGTACCCAGGTTCTGCTGAGACCTGCTTGGTCCCAATTGTCCCTTCTGCCTTTGTGTGTGTGTGTGTGTGTGTTTGTGTGTTTGTATATGAGAGTCAGAGGTTTGGAGGAAGAGAAAGAGTGATGCTAACGAATGTCAGGGAAGAATACCATTCCAAGTGCCCAGGATAAGAGTTTAGTTATAGCTGTGGATTCTAGAGGACATGTTCCCCTGTCCTCTGGTGGTAGATGCAATACTACAAGATGCATGCTTGAGATAGCAGATTCCACACCCAAAAAAATCTGTTCTGGGCAGTGAGGGCTTAGGCCAGAAAAGCTGCACTGGATGTAACACCAACACTCATGCATCTTCAGATGTTCACATTTTCTCTAGTTACGCAGGCCTTGCTACGGCCACAACTGGGTTTGAGTGCTTCAGCTAATCCCAGCCAAACCATTGAAAAGTAGCTACAGAGTTGGAAGCAGTAGGCGGAGAAGAGGATGTGAAGCAGTTTAGGGACCAGGGAGGCTCTGGCCCTCCTTGCTGACCACCGTTCCCAGCGCCTGGTGCGTTGTGTGAGCTCACTACGTCTTGATGAATTATTAGTTATTCCAGATAACCTGCCCCACGTGGCCTTTCCTCTCTGCTACTGGGGACCTGAGCTGAAATCCCTCTCCAAGCCTATCAGGGTTGCTTCTGTCAGCGTGACAACAGGCGGGAGGTGTTCTTCTCCCTGGAAGGCCTGGAATCCTCTGGGCTTCCCTCGGTGCCGAGCCCATGCATACCCTGCCGCTACGGTGAGTCCCAGAGGAGACAGCATGGATTTCCAAGGCTGCCTTCTCTTGCTGAATTGTGAATTCCCAAGATCTAGATATACTGTCGGGCCTTGAGCTGAGCTGTGGCTAAATTCCAGCTCTGAGAATGAAACGTGCCATCCTCAGGACTAGCTTGCCCATTTCCATTTCTGTCAGTCAAGATTTGAGGACACTGGTAGCAAGTGCCACTAGTTGCCTTCACATGTGGCAATGACCTCCTCCCTACTTCTAAGAGTGTGCTTTGCCCCAGCTTTCAGAGCTGGATGCCACGGATCACCCGCCCATTGTTGAGCCCTTATTCTGTGCCCAACATTGTGCACATGCTTACACATGTTGTCCAAAATAAGCCTTTCAGCTGCCATGCAGAATGGGGTTATCCTGTTTAGCAGATGAGGAAACTGAGGTTCAAAGATGTAAAGTGCCCAAAGTCACCCAGCTAGTGAAGATCAGAGCGCCAGTCAGAACACTAATTGGGGAATTATTTAAGATATGTTTCATCCTTTGACGGATGTTGTTTCCGCCTTTTCTTCCTGGACCCTGCCCTGTGGCATCCCTCTTCATTCTGGAATCTCTAAGTGGAAGGGGAAGCACACATCAGGCCTCAGGCCCTGTGAGATCAGATTCCAGGAGCCATACCGGGTGACTCGTCCAGCAGCCCATGCCAGGTCAAAGTTTCTTAGCTCCCAGCCTCTCTGCCTTATGATAGTCATTTCCCTGGGAAGCCTGCAGTCTGTGTGACGTATACACCTGTAAGAGATAGACGTACTTTCAACTGTAACTGCCCAGTTTCTGTGAATGAAGACTAATGTTTTGCTGACCAAGAGGCAGGAGAGAGAGCTGCAGCCCCCATTTTTGGTTTATAGTACTGCAGGTGAAAAAACAAAGCGGCTTGCCCAGGTTTGTTTCCAGTTCAGGCTGAATGTGGCTCTGAATCTACGTTAAGTCAAGATCCCAACTTTGCTGATTTTACTGGGTCTCCCCAAAAGCCACTCATCCCTCAGTAGTCATTTCTCTTACAACAAGGCTCGCTGTGTACGCTGATTGGCCCACACCTTCCCCCACCAGCCGGAATATCCTGGAACACTACCCTCACCGCTCCCACACCCAGCAGTGTCCTGAGTGCTTGCTTAGCACCATCCCAGACGTCAAGGTTCTAGGGTAAACGTCATGAGTTAGTTTGGATTCACGAGGAAGCCACGGCTCATAAAGTGATGGGGAAATGGGGCCAATGCTTGCATGAAGGCACTGTCAACTCCAAGCGCCGTCAAACTGAGAGTGAGTTTGCCAGCGCAAGAGATGAGTAAAACCTGAACTATGAGGAAGGGAAGATGCATCGTATTGTGACTAGGGCCTAGCACGCACCAATCGTAGGCCACCTCATGGCTTCCAAGAGGGATTTGAGACTTATAAAAGGTGTGCAGTCAGAGCATCCCCAAAGACTCAGCATCCCCAAGTTCCAGCCACTGGTGAACTAGGGTAAGTCGGGCAAAGGAACGCCTCTCCTGGGAGCCTGGTCCTACCTCGTTCCAAACTCTGCAGGCTTCTGAGGCTTGAGCACTGGGTGGCTGGTCAGAAAGAAAGGCCTCGTGTGGGTACCTCTCTCCTCCGTATCATTTGGGACCCACCTGTTTTGGGCTGAAAGTCAACATCTGAAGTGTGTGGGGCGGGGCCTGAGATGGGGGTCCAGGGTGTGCCCAGAGTCTGGTGTTGAGCCTCCTGGTGGCATGTGTGGTGGCTCTGTTGTCGTGGCCAGGTGCTGAGAGGGGCTGCTTAGGAGGGGGTGGCACCAACTCTGGGGCAGGGCTTTCCTGAAGGGAAAGGCCAGTGCAGGGAGGGACGAAAGCTCCTCAGGGAGCAGGGGTCAGAGGCACAGGGAGCTCAGAGCAGCAAGGACAAGAAGAGGTGGTACAGTGGCCAGGCCCTGCTCTGGGAGTCGGAGGCCATAGGTCTACCCCCGTGTGCTCAGTGCCTGGGAATCCATGACTTCCCTCTCTAAGATTTTGCTTGCTCACCTAGAATTTAGAATCGATCTAAATGGTCCTTTTGGCTCTAGATGCCTCTCTTTTATGAATTCTCTTAGAGAGTAGTTAAAATGCTCAATTACAATTGGTAGATATTTATTTAAAAAGTCAAAATCTTTACAAGAGTACTCAACATGTTTTGGTTCTCGTGTGTGTGTGTGTGTGTGTGATCCCGTGAGCACACACACACACATACCTTTAAACTCATATTTATCTGCGTATTTACATGCTTTTGTGTGGAGTTTCATAGGCTCATTTAATCCATACAACAACTGTAAGAAGAGTACGGAGAAGTTAAGTAACTTGCTCAAAGTCACACAGCTGGTTAATTTTTGAGAGAGGACTCAGATTCGAGAAAATCATATTTTAATTCCACAGTATCTGCTGTGGCAGGATAATACTTTTTGTTCTCATTACCCCTGTCCTTCCTTCTTACTCTTTCCTTCTCTCTCCTCTCTGCCTCTTTCTGTCTGTCTGTCTCTCCCTTTTTACAGCTTTGTTTTTTTTCTACCCCTCTCCATTTCTCTTCTCCTTTCTCCTTTTTTCCCTCTTTTCCTTCTTTCCATCCTTCCTTCCATATTTCTTTATTTGTCTCAATTAAAACCTTGCAATGGCTTACAAACTGTAGCTACAATTTATACTGACGCACCTCATCACACACACACACACACACACACACCCCTTTAATTGGTGAAGCCAACAGGACAAGGTTGACACAGGACAGGTTTGAACGAGTCACGAGGTTCTCCTGAGTGGAGTGTCTCTAAGGTTCCAGAGTTCCTCACTTCAGTGTCTTTCCCATTGCAGTGCACATCGAGACCAGAATGTATCATCAAAAGCAGAAGCTGTGCTGCCAGATGCCAAAGTATTGCTGCCCTCCGTCCCAGCAATGCTGCACCCAAACAAAGTATTGCTGCCCTCCATCCCAGCAAGGCTGCACCCAAACAAAGTATTGCTGCCCCTCACCAAAGTATTGCTGCCCCCCACCTCAGCAGTTCTGTCCCCGTCCACAGCAATGCTGCCCCCCAACAATGTATTGTTGGCCCCCACCAAAGCAGTGCTAAACTCCACCTCAGCACAGCAAGCAGCCTTGCCAGCCTCAACCCAATGTCAACCCTGTCCCCAAATTCCCACCCCCTCAGCCGTGCCAGAAGTCCAAACAGAAGTAAACCCCAGGCATGGGCCAGAGGCCAAGCTCCTTGCAGAACAGAGAACATGAAGCCCACTCCCCTCTCTCAGCCAGCCACCTGTCAGCACCACTCACCCCCGGCTTCTGGAAGCAGCCACACTTGTGGAAAAGGCAGCAGCACGATGGCAGCTTCCTGGATCAACATTTGTTATGACTTAGCAGCTGCAATTATTTCCATTTAGCAAAGGAGCTGGTTCTAAACTGTCAAATCTTCTTTGCTGACTTTTAAACTTTGCCCTGTTGGCTGCTTGGAAAGTTAAGCGGCATGCCCGACCACCCTTTCCTAGCACACTTCGTCTCTGCTGCAGTTTTTAAACAATTAAATAGAGTTCCGCTGGCATGAATGTATCGGTTTGATTATTTTGTCATCTTAGAGCTGTTAACTCCTGCAGATTTTGTATTCTGCTGCCTAAACAAGAGCCCTAGGAGGGCTGGGCATGTGGGTGCAGGTAGACCAGAAGGCATGGGGAGATGCACTTCTCAGCTGAAGGATATTTTCCATGGTGCTGCCAGGGTGAGGGGGAGAGATGGGCACTTCAGCCGCATGGAGAAACATCCCCACATCCTTGCAAAATGAGAACAGCTTTTGGACACAGGGGAGATGATGCCCATCTCGAAAACGGAAAGCGTAACGGAAACCCAGCCAGGAGCTAAAGAGTAGAGTAGAGGCAAAGAAATGGAAATGCAGAGAATTCTCCAAGGGCGTGTGGGTCAAAATGAATTGATGCCCAGACCTGAAAACTGTCCCAATGGTCAAAGAAAAGACGAGATTTTCTTCAAGCTAACAAAATGTGTCCGTAGGAGACAGTCTATGTAAAAATCATACATCCATCACACACACATATCCACTGTCAATATTTTTTAATGTCATAGCACCCATTGATTCTGTAGCTTGGGGTTGCTCCTGCCTGGCCTATTTTTCTCTAACTGCCCCCTTACTTTCCATTCTCTGCACCCTTGTGGTATTAGGGTAACCTGAAAATTCAGGCCACAGAGGACCCTCAGTTCTTCTTTCTATTTCACCCACTACTCCCATAGCTTTCCACCGAATACTTGTTTCACAAAAAGTCCCATAATTGAGGTGTTTGCATCTCTTTTCCTATACCTGCCTCCCATTTCATGTTTCTGGGCTACCAGGGAATCACTGAAACACTGCAGAAGTACCCAAAGGAGCCAGAAAGGAACAAAACATAAACTAAATGTGTGAATTATCCCCAACATAGGTTGCAGTGCATGTAGAATTCAGAGTAAGCTAAAGACAGAAGTTTTAGCTTTAGTTTAGCATTGCTTCCATGGTTGGCTGGTCTCTTCCTCCTCCACACCTCTGTTCATGTCCTTCAGCGAGTTCCATCCACCTATCTATTTATCCATCACCAATCCATCAATCCCAACCAGCAATGCCTCATCACATCCTTGGTAAGTACCTGCCACTCCCTTTGTTTACAATATGATGGGTGCTGTGGAAGCACAAACTCTCAAACAAGCTTCCAGGACTGTTATTGAATCCTGGTAAGAAAACCAAGCTCAAACACTCAAGACAACAAAAAACAGTTTGCCTGGACGACGTCTAATTCATGGATGACTTGTAAACACAGATACCTCATTCCTGACCTCAGGATTCAGAGGAGACAGAGAGAGAACACAGAGGCCTGTTGAAGGGAGGAAGGAGAACTTGGCTATCTGTGTCCTCATGGCATCCACCACAGGGCTCACAGAAAACGTGTGTTCAGGCCCCAGAGGAAGATGTTGGAAGAGTAAGATGCGGAGATCACCTTCCTCCCCACAGATACATCAGAAATTTATGTACACGTGGAACAACTCCTACAGAACACCTACTGAACGGTGACAGAAGACCTCAGACCCCCCAAAAGGCAAGAAACTCCCCACATACCTGGGTAGGGCAAAAGAAAAAAGAATAAACAGACACAAAACGATAGGGACGGGACCTGCACCAGTGGGAGGGAGCCGTGAAGGAGGAAAGGTTTCCACACACTACAAGCCCCTTCTCGGGCGGAGACTGCAGGTGGCAGAGGGCGAAAGCTTTGGAGTAGCGGAGGAGAGCACAGCACCAGGAGTGTGGAGGGCAAAGCGGAGAGATTCCGGCACAGAGAATCGGTACCCTCAGGCACACACCAGCCTGAGAGGCTTGTCTGCTCGGCCGCCGGGGTGGGCAGGGCTGGGAGCTGAGGCTTGGGTATTGGGTTTCAGTCAGAGCGCAGGAAGAGGACTGGGGCTGGCGGCAGGAAGAGAGCCTGAAGGGGTTAGTGCACCACAGCTAGCCCGGAGGGAGTCCGGGGAAAAAGTCTGGAGCTGCTGAAGAGGCAGGAGACTTTTTCTTCCCTTTTGTTTCCTGGTGCGCGAGGAGAGGGCATTAAGAGAGCTGCTTAAAGAAGCACCAGAGACGGGCGCGAGCGGCGGCTAAAGGCGCGGACCCCGGAGACGGGCGTGGGACGCTGGGGCTGCTGCTGCCGCTGCCACGAGGCCTGTGTGCGAGCGCAGGTCACTGTCCACCCCGCCTTCCGGGGAGCCTGTGCAGCCCGCCACTGCCGGGGTCCCGGGATCCAGAGATGGCTTTCCCGGGAAAGCACACGGAACGCCTCAGGCTGGTGCAATGTCACGCCAGCCTCTGCCGCCGCAGGCCCACACCACACTGCGCGCCCCTCCCTCCCCTCTGCCTGAGTGAGCCAGAACCCCCGAATCAGCGGCTCCTTTAAACCCGTCCTGTCTGAGCGAAGAACGGACGCCCTCCGGCGACATACGTGCAGAGGCGGGGCCAGGTCCGAGGCTGAGACCCAGGAGCTGTGAGAGCAGAGAAGAGACAGGGAAATCTCTCTGTGTAGCCTCGGAGGCAGCGGATTAAAGCTCCACGGTCCACTTGATGTGCCCTGCATCTGTGGAGTGCATGAATGGACAGCGAATCATCCCAAATTGAGGAAGTGGACTTTGAGGACAAGATTTAAGACTTTCCCCCCTTTTCCTCTTTTTACAACGAATTATTCCAAATTGAGGAGGTGGACTTGGAGAGCAAGATTTTTGATTTTTCCCCCTGCTCTCTTTTTGTGAATGTGTATGTGTATCCTTTTGTATAAGATTTTCTCTGTATAGCTTTGCTTCCACCATATGTCCCAGGGTTCTATCTGTCCGTTTTTTTTTCAATAATTACTTTTTAATTTTAATAACGCTACTATATTTCATACATTATTCTATTTTACTTTACCTGCTCTTTCATTTTTTCCTACCTTCCCTTCCTCCCTCCCTCCGCCCCTCCTTTCCTTCTTTCTCTCTTTCCTTCCTCCCTCGCTCCCTTCTTCCTTTCACTCTTTATTTTTCTTTCCTCCCTCCCTCCTGTCTTTCTTTCTTTCTTTCTTTCTTTCTTCCTCCCTCCTTCCCTCCCTCCCTTCTTCCATTCACTCTTCCATTTTCTTTCATTCCTCCATCCCTTCCTCCATTCTTTCTTTCTTCCTTCCTTCCTTTCTTTCCCTCTTCTTTTCTTTCTCTCTTTCTTTCTTCGACTAATTCTTTCTTTCTACTTTTTCTCCCTTTTATTCTGAGCCGGGTAGATGAAAGGCTCTTGGTGCTGCAGCCAGGAGTCACTGCTGTGCCTCTGATGTGGGAGAGCCAACTTCAGGACACGGGTCCACAAAAGACCTCCCAGCTCCACATAATATCAAGCAGCGAAAATCTCCCAGAGATCTCCATCTCAACACCAGCACCCAGCTTCAGTCAACGACCAGCAAGCTACAGTGATGGTCACCCTATGCCAAGCAACTAGCAAGGTAGGAACACAACCCCACCCATTAGCAGAGAGGCTGCCTAAAAACATAATAAGGCCACAGGCACCACAAAACACACCACCAGACGTGGACCTGTCCACCAGAAAGACAAGATCGAGCCTCGAGCACCAGAACACAGGCACTAGTCCCACCCACCATGAAGCCTACACAACCTACTGAAACAACCTTAGCCACTGAGGACAGACACCAAAAACAACGGGAACTACGAATCTGCAGCCTGCAAAAAGGAGACCCCAAACACAGTAATATAAGCAAAATGAGAAGACAGAAAAACACACAACCGGTGAAAGAGCAAGATAAAAACCCACCAGATCTAACAAATGAAGAGGTAATAGGCAGTCTACCTGAAAAAGAATTCAGAATAATGATAGTAAAGATGATCCAAGATTCTATTTCCAAGATCCAAAATCTTGGAAATAGAATAGACAAAATGCAAGAAACAGTTAACAAGGACGTAGAAGAACTAAAGATGAATCAAGCATCGATTAAAAACACAATAAATGAAATGAAAAATACTCTAGATGGGATCAATAGCAGAATAACTGAGGCAGAAGAACGGATAAGTGAGGTGGAAGATAAAATAGTGGAAATAACTGCTGCAGAGCAAAATAAAGAAAAAAGAATGAAAAGAACAGGGGACAGTCTCAGAGACCTCTGGGACAACATTAAACGCACCAACATTCGAATTATAGGGGTTCCAGAAGAAGAAGAGAAAAAGAAAGGGACTGAGGAAATATTTGAAGAGATTATAGTTGAAAACTTCCCTAATATGGGAAAGGAAATAGTTAATCAAGTCCAGGAGGCACAGAGAGTCCAATACAGAATAAATCCAAGGAGAAATACACCAAGACACATATTAATCAAACTGTCAAAAATTAAACACAAAGAAATCATATTAAAAGCAGCAAGGGAAAAACAACAAATAACACACAAGGGAATCCCCATCAGGTTAACAGCTGATCTCTCAGCAGATACACTACAAGCCAGAAGGGAGTGGCAAGACATAATTAAATTGAAGAAGGAGAGAAACCTGCAACCAAGATTACTCTACCCAGCAAGGATCTCATTCAGATTTGATGGAGACATTAAAACCTTTACAGACAAGCAAAAGCTGAGAGAGTTCAGCACCACCAAACCAGCTTTACAACAAATGCTAAAGGAACTTCTCTAGGCAAGAAACACAACAGAAGGAATATACCTACAATAAGGAACCCAAAGCAATTAAGAAAATGGGAATAGGAACATACATATCAATAATTACCTTAAATGTAAATGGACTAAATGCTCCCACCAAAAGACACAGAGTGGCTGAATGGATACAAAAACAAGACCCATATATATGCTGTCTACAAGAGACCCATTTCAGACCTAGAGACGCATACAGATTGAAAGTAAGGGGATGGAAAAAGATATTCCATGCAAATGCAAATCAAAAGAAAGCTGGAGTAGCAATTCTTATACCAGAGAAAATAGACTTTAAAATAAAGACTATTAGAAGAGACAAAGAAGGACACTACATAACGATAAAGGGATCGATCCAAGAAGAAGATATAACAATTGTAAATATTTATGCACCCAACATAGGAGCACGTCAATACATAAGGCAAATACTAACAGCCATAAAAGGGGAAATCGACAGTAACACACTCATAGTAGGGGACTTTAACACCCCACTTTCACCAATGGACAGATCATCCAAAATGAAAATAAATAAGGAAACACAAGCTTTAAATAATACATTAAACAAGATGGACTTAATTGATATTTATAGGACATTCCATCCAAAAACAATGGAATACACATTTTTCTCAAGTGCTCATGGAACATTCTCCAGGATAGATCATATCTTGGGTCACAAATCAAGCCTTGGTAAATTTAAGAAAGTTGAAATTGTATCAAGTATCTTTTTCGACCACAGTGCTATGAGAGTAGATATCAATTACAGGAAAAGATCTGTAAAAAATACAAACACATGGAGGCTAAATAATACACTACTCAGTAACGAAGTGATCAATGAAGAAATCAAAGAGGAACTTAAAAAATACCTAGAAACAAATGACAATGGAGACACGATGACCCAAACCCTATGGGACGCAGCAAAAGCAGTTCTAAGGGGGAAGCTTTTAGCAATACAATCCCACCTTAAGAAATAGGAAACATCTCGAGTAAACAACCTGACCCTGCACCTAAAGCAATTAGAGAAAGAAGAAAAAAAAAAAACCCAAAGTTAGCAGAAGGAAAGAAATCATAAAGATCAGATAAGAAATAAATGAAAAACAAATGAAGGAAATGAGAGCAAAGATCAATAAAACTAAAAGCTGGTTCTTTGGGAAGATAAACAAAATTGACAAACCATTAGCCAGACTCATCAAGAAAAACAGGGAGAAGACTCAAATCAATAGAATTAGAAATGAAAAAGGAGAAATAACAACTGACACTGCAGAAATACAAAAGATCATGAGAGATTACTACAAGAAACTCTATGCCAATAAAATGGACAACTTGGAAGAAATGGACAAATTCTTAGAAATGCACAGCCTGCCAAGACTGAATCAGGAAGAAATAGAAAATATGAATAGACCAATCACAAGCACTGAAATTGAAACTGTGATTAAAAATCTTCCAACAAACAAAAGCCCAGGACCAGATGGTTTCACAGGCGAATTCTATCAAACATTTAGAGAAGAGCTAACACCAATCCTTCTCAAATTCTTCCAAACAATTTCAGAGGAAGGAACACACCCAAGCTCATTCTACGAGGCCACCATCACCTTGATACCAAAACCAGGCAAGGATGTCACAAAGAAAGAAAACTACAGGCCAATATCACTGATGAACATAGATGCAAAAATCCTCAACCAAATACTAACAAACACAATCCAACAGCACATTAAAAGGATCATACACCATGATCAAGTGGGGTTTATTCCAGGAATGCAAGGATTCTTCAATATACGCAAATCAATCAATGTGATACACCATATTAACAAGTTGAAGGAGAAAAACCATCTGATCATCTCAATAGATGCAGAGAAAGCTTTCGACAAAATTCAACACCCATTTATGATAAAAACCCTGCAGAAAGTAGGCATAGAGGGAACTTTCCTCAACATAATACAGGCCACATATGACAAACCCACAGCCAACATTGTCCTCAATGGTGAAAAACTGAAACCATTTCCACTAAGATCAGGAGCAAGACAAGGCTGCCCACTGTCACCACTCTTATAAAACCTAGTTTTGGAAGCTTTAGCCATAGGAATCAGAGAAGAAAAGGAAATAACAGGAATCCAAATTGGAAAAGAAGAAGTAAAGCTGTCACTGTTTGCAGATGACATGATACTCTACATAGAGAATCCTAAAGATGCTATCAGAAAACTACTAGAGCTAATCCATGAATTTGGTAAAGTAGCAGGATACAAAATTAATGCACAGAAATCTTTGGCATTCCTGTACACTAATGATGAAAAATCTGAAAGTGAAATCAAGAAAACACTCCCATTTACCATTGCAGCAAAAAAAATAAAATATCTAGGAATAAACCTACCTAAGGAGACAAAAGATCTGTATGCAGAAAATTATAAGACACTGATGAAAGAAATTAAAGATGATACAAATAGATGGAGAGATATACCATGCTCCTGGATTGGAAGAATCAATATTGTGAAAATGACTCTACTACTCAAAGCAATCTACAGATTCAATGCAATCCCTCTCAAACTACCACGGGCATTTTTCACAGAACTAGAACAAAAAATTTCAAAATTTGTTTGGAAAAACAAAAGACCCCGAACAGCCAAAGCAATCTTGAGAACGAAAAACGGAGCTGGAGGAATCAGGCTCCTTGACTTCAGACTATACTACAAAGCTACAGTAATCAAGACAGTGTGGTACTGGCACAAAAACAGAAATATAGATCAATGGAACAGGATAGAAAGCCCAGAGATAAACACACGCACATATGGTCAACTTATCTTTGATAAAGGAGGCAGGAATGTACAGTTGAGAAAGAACAGCCTCTTCAATAAGTGGTGCTGGGAAAGCTGGACAGGGACATGTAAAAGTAAGAGATTAGATCATTCCCTAACACCATATACAAAAATAAGCTCAAAATGGATTAAAGACCTAAATGTAAGGCCAGAAACTATCAAACTCTTAGAGGAAAACATAGGCAGAACACTCTATGACATAAATCACAGCAAGATCCTTTTGGACTCACCTCCTAGAGAAATGGAAATAAAAACAAAGATAAACAAATGGGACCTACTGAAACTTTAATCCTTTTGCACAGCAAAGGAAACCATAAACAAGACCAAAAGACCACCCTCAGAATGGGAGAAAGTATTTGCAAATGAAGCAACTGACAAAGGATTAATCTCCAAAATTTATAAACAGCTCATGCAGCTCAATAGCAAAAAGACAAACAACCCAATCCAAAAATGGGCAGAAGACTTAAATAGGCATTTGTCCAAAGAAGATATACTGACTGCCAACAAACATATGAAAGAATGCTCGACATCATTAATCATTAGAGAAATGCAAATCAAAACTACAATGAGATATCATCTCACACCAGTCAGAATGGCCATCATCAAGAAATCTAGAAACAATAAATGCTGGAGAGGGTGTGGAGAAAAGGGAACACTCTTGCACTGCTGGTGGGAATGTGAATTGGTACAGCCACTATGGAGAACAGTATGGAGGTTCCTTAAAAAACTAAAAATAGAACTACCATATGACCCAGCAATCCCACTACTAGGCATATACCCTGAGAAAACCATAATTCAAAAAGAGACATGTACCAAAATGTTCATTGCAGCTCTATTCACAATAGCCCGGAGCTGGAAACAACCTAAGTGTCCATCATCGGATGAATGGATAAAGAAGATGTGGCACATATATACAATGGAATATTACTCAGCCATAAAAAGAAACAAAACTGAGCTATTTGTAATGAGGTGGATAGACCTAGAGTCTGTCATACAGAGTGAAGTAAGTCAGAACGAGAAAGACAAATACCGTATGCTAACACATATATATGGAATTTAAAAAAATGTCATGAAGAACCTAGGGTTAAAACGGGAATAAAGACAGAGACCTACTTGAGAATGGACTTGAGGATATGGGGAAGGGGAAGGGTAAGCTGTGACAAAACGAAAGAGAGGCATGGACATATATACACTACCAAATGTAAGGTAGATAGATAGTGGGAAGCAGCCGCATAGCACAGGGAGATCAACTCGGTGCTTTGTGACCGCCTGGAGGGGTGGGATGGCGAGGGTGGGAGGGAGGGAGATGCATGAGGGAAGGGATGTGGGAACAGATGTATATGTATGACTGATTCACTTTGTTATAAAGCAGAAACTAATAAAAAATTATTAAAAAAAAAAGGAAAATATCCGTCCAGGGAGAACACCGGGAGAAGGGGTTTTCAGAATGGAAGGACAGCAGGATGTGTTTAAGTAAGCAGGAGTGCGTTCCAGCACTGCGTAGAGCAGAAGGTAATGCTGTGAGTGCTTGTTGTTCCCAGGATGCCAGTCTTCAACGTTTCAGACCCTGTCCATGGTGGAGAGAGCACATAGCCTCTGCAGTCACCTGCACCAGGTGAACACCATAGAAAGCTGGAGGGCACTTCCAGTTTGTAGACCCATGTATCGTAAATATTTCCAACAGAACGTTGCATTCAACAGAATTCAAGGATGACACACAAAAGGAATTGAAAAACTGTAGACACCTTAAGTGAACTCCCTGAAAATGATGAGCTCTTTGAGCCATTTCCCCACCCTCAGATACCTGAGTCCGCACAGGCTCCAAATAGCTCCTCTCTTGCCTCACATATATGACGAGCTCTTTGAGCCATTTCCCCACCCTCAGATACCTGAGTCCGCACAGGCTCCAAATAGCTCCTCTCTTGCCTCACATACATGACGTTGCCCCAGAACTCTCATTTGGGTTTTTACTCTCTATTTCCTCACCCTCCCTCCCTTAGCTGATTAAGACGAGGTTGAATATTGCCTCTCTGGGCTTCACTTAATTTTCTGACCCACTAATGATCATACTTGGGTGTGTGCACATGTGATTATGTGTGGACCATCTTGCAGAATTTTCTTTTATCACATGATAGTGGGTTTGGATGCAAGATGCATGCCTATGAAGGACTGAATCCAATATTTCCCTAGGCCTCAATTTACTCGTGTATAGTGGGCAGAGTAATTCCTGGAACTTGGGGTTGTCGGGGTGGGGTCTTCAATGAGACAATGTAAATAAATAGTAAGTAGGATGTAATACATAGTAAATGTTGCATAAATGTTAGTTCTTGCTTTTATTATTACTCTCCAGTTTCTGACAGAGCAGCAAGATCCTCCACTTATTACCACCAACCTGATGACATGGGCTCCACACCTTTAGTAAGAACAAGGTGTGGGGGGCAGTGCACATCTTGGGGACAAGGACAAGGACCAATTGTGTAGACCAAAACATCTGAGGAGTGCTACAGACGGAACTGATATTTTGTCCAGGGCCCAATCACCCCATTTGGTGGTTGCCCTTTTCTTCCACAATCTTCCCCTTTGTAACACCTGCCCACGATGATTCCTGCTCTTGAGGCAGTCCTGGGAAGCTCTGGCCCACACTGACTTTTCCTTATCTATGTAGACAGCGAGCCATGTCTTTTGGAGGCAGACCCTACTCCCAGGAGGAGGCTGATAACCTGAGGAATCATGGAGAGGGCCCAATGTGTGCCAAGCGCTCACACACACAGATACCACCATATTGAAGCAGGTTTTTCTCTTCTTATGAGAGGTAGGGGTGAGGTGCAGAGAAACTCCTTACATGTTCAGTGTAACAACACCTTGCACATGGTGGAAGTGAGATTCAATCCCTGGTCGTTATCTTTGCAACGTGGAAAGTGCTCTGACCGTGGTAGTGGCTGCAAGAAGCAGAAAGCCTGGATTCCGTCTTTCTAGAACTTACAACCCACTGATCCGTTGGGAATGCAAAGACAATACATTCACACAGTCACACATTCACACGTGTATATACAGGGGTACACGTTCATATCAAAGACACACACGAGGTTGTTATTCAGCGTAAATTCTCCATGTGTGGAGACTTACACTGACCACTGAGAACAGATGTTGGAGCAGCGTCCCAGCGGTCCCCGCTGGGACAGGCATCGGCCTCCCAGGTTCTCCATGTTGTAGGACTGAGCTGACACCCCGTCAGGGTGGACGCATGCACGCAGGCCGGCAGGGCAGTTGGTGCAGAGCCTAGGAGACACCTATTACAGAAGTTATTTTCACATTTTAACTATGGAGTCAGCAAGACCTGCGCATACCAGTTGACTCTCAGCTCTATGCATACTCACCCTCGCACACTCAAGTACATAATCCCACATAGATTCATCATGACCCCTCACATGAGGCCACCACACAACACACACAGACAAACCATCACAAGCTGTTAATGACCATGAAATACGACTTCACTCACCCACACACACTCACAGACACTCCAGTGCACCAACACACATGCTCACATTGTCTTACTTGTTCATGTGCATCACCGAGAGCATACAGTTCAGAGCCTCCCCAGGCTTCTGCAACATTCTAGCAGATTATCGCTCCTTTGACCTTGAGTGAATTTCCAAGTAGAAAGATCTCTGGATGAAGGGGATGATGCTGAGGCCTTCAAAAGAAGGGTGACTTCTTCATGGAAGAATATAGTAATATCTTGCAAACAAAGAAATTCCCTAGAATGTAGTACAGTGCAAGAAAAAGAACACACACACATCCTGGAGCCTGGCAGGGCTGGGTTAAAGCCTCTCTTCCCTACATTTTCCTTAAATAACCTTAGCCAACGGAACTTTCTAAGCTGTAAAATGAGAATAGCAAGGACTTCAAGGCCTGAATGAGAAACTCGAGCAGAGATTCTGACAGTCAGAGGAGGACTGCCCCTCTCTCATCCTCCAGGACAAGACCCCTTGAAAAGGGAGGGCATCTCTCAGCGGCCCAGATGATGGCACACACCCTGCCATGCCTCAGGCGATCCCCCGCTGGCGAAGGATTTCAGCAGAGTGTTTCTAGCCCCCGCCCCCAGGAGTCCTTTGTCCGGAGCCCTGTGTGTTGATGAGGCCAGCCTCAGAGGATCAGCTCGGCCTTCCCCTGAATATGTGTGCATGGGCTCCAGCCTGTTGTTTCATCACAAATGCCTGGCACAGAAGATACAGTGGGTTTAGCCTGTGGCCAGGTTCTGCTGAGACCTCCTCGGTCCCAAATGTCCCTTCTGCCTTTATGTGTGTGTGTGTGTGTGTGTGTGTGTGTGTGTGTGTGTGTGTTTCTATATGAGAGTCAGAGGTTTTGAGGAAGAGAAAGAGATATGCTAACGAATGTCAGGGAAGAATACCATTCCCAATGCCCAGGATAAGCGTTTGGTTGTACCTGTGGCTTCCAGAGGATATGTTCCTCTGTCCGCTGGTGGTAGATGCAATACTACATAATGCATGCTTGAGATAGCAGATTCCACACCCAAAAATATCTGTTCTGGGTGGTGAAGGCTTAGGCCAGAAAAGATGCAGTGGATGTAACACCAAAACTCATGGATATTCAGATGTTCACATTTTCTCTATTTATTCAGGCATTGCTACGGCCACAATTGGGTTCGAGTTCTTCAGCTTATCTAAGCGAAACAATGAAAAATATGTACAGAGTTGGAAGCTGTAGGTGGAGAAGAGGATGTGAAGCAGTTTAGGGACCAGGGAGGCTCTGGTCCTCCTTGCTGACCACCGTTCCCAACGCCTGGTGCATTGTGTGAGCTCACTACATCTTGATGAATTATTAGTTATCCCAGATAAGCTGCCCCACGTGGCCTTTCTTCTCTGCTACTAGGGACCTGAGCTGGAATCGCTCTCCAAGCCTATCAGGGTTTCTTCTGTCAGAGTGAAAACAGGCAGAAGGCGTTCTTCTCCCTGGAAGGCCTGGAATCCTCTGCGCTTCCCTTGGTGCCGAGCCCATGCATAGCCTGCCACTACGGTGAGTCCCAGTGGAGACACCGTTGATTCCCAAGGCTGTCTTCTCCTGCTGCAGTGTGAATTCACAAGATCTAGGGATACTGTGGGGCTTTCAGCTGAGCTGTGGCTAAATTCCAGCTCTGAGAATGAAACATGCCATCCTCAGGACTAGCTTGCCCATTTCCATTTCTGTCAGTCAAGGTCTTAGGACAATGGTAGCAAGTGCCACTACTTGCCTTCAAATGTGACACCGACCTCCTCCCTACTTCTAAGAGTGTGCTTTGCCCCAGCTTTCAGAGTCTGACTCCAAGGAGCACCCAACCATCGTTGAGCCCTTATTCTGTGCCCAACAGTGTGCACATGCTTACACATGTTGTCCAAAATATTCCTTTAAGCTGCCATGCAGAATGAGGTTATCCTGTTTAGCACATGCAGAAATTGAGGTTCAAAGATGTAAAGTGCCCAAAGTTACCCAGCTGGTGAAGATCAGAGCCCCAAGCAGAACACTAATTTGGGAATTATTTAAGATATGTTTCATCCTTTGATGGATGTTGTTTCAACCTTTTAATCCTAGTCCCTGCCCTGTGGCCTTCCTCTTCGTTCTGTAATCTCTAAGTGGACGGGGAAGGATGAATCAGGACTGAAGCCATGGGAGATCAGATTCCAGGAGCCATACCGGGTGACTCGTTCAGCAGCCCATGCCAGGTCAAAGGTTCTTAGGTCCCCAGCCTCTCTACCTTATGATATCATTTCCCTGTGAAGCTTGCAGTCTGGGTGACTTAAAAACCAGTAAGAGAGATACGTACTGTCAACTGTAACCACCCAGTTTCTGTGAAAGAAGACTGATGTTTTGCTGACCAAGAGGTGGGAGAGAGAGCTGCAGCCCCCATTTTATGTTTATATTACAGCAGGTGAAAAATCAAAGCGGCTTGCCCAGGTTTGTTTCCAGTTCAGGCTGAATGTGGCTCTGAGTCTAGGTTAAGTCAAGGTCCTAACTTTTCTGAGTTTACTGGTTCTCCCCAAAAGCCACTCATCCCTCAGTAGTCCTTTGTCTTACAACAAGGCTCGCTGTTTTTGCTGATCAGCCCACACATTCTGCCACCAACCAGAATATCCTGGAACACTACCCTCATGTCTCCCACACCCAACAGTGTCCTGAATGCTTGCTTAGCACCATCTCAGACGTCAAGGTGCTAGGGTAAACGTCACACGGGGGTTTCAAAACATGAGGAAGCCAGGGCTCATTATGTGATGGAGAAATGGGGCCAGAGCTCGAATAAAGACACTGCCATACCCAAGTGCCATGAAACAGAGAAGGAGTTTGCCAGCCCAGGAGATGAGTAAAACCTGAAGTTTGAGGAAGGGCAGACGCATCCTATTGTGAGTAGGGCCTAGCATGCCCCAATCATAGCCCACCTCATGGCTTCTTAAGGACCTTGAGATGTATAAAATGTGTGCAGTCTCAGAGCATCCTTAAAGCCTCTGCATCTCCACGGTCCAGCCACTGGTGAACTAGGGTAAGTCTGGCAAAGAAAGCCTCCCCTGGGAACCTGGCTCTACCTGGTCCCAAACTCTGCGGACAGTGGGGCCTGGAGCACTGGGTGGCTGGTGAGAAAGAAAGGCCTCGTGTGGGCCCTTCTCTCCTCCATTTCATTTGGGACCCACCTCTGCTAGGCTGCAAGTCAACATCTGGAGTTGTGGGGTGGGGGCTGAGATGGGGGTCCAGAGTGTGTCTAGAGTCCGGTGTTGAGGCTCCTGCTGGCCTTTGTGGTGGCACTGTTGTCGTGTCCAGGAGCTGACGGGGCTCTTTAGGAGAGGGTGGCACCAACTCTGGGGAAGGATGCTCTGAAAGGAAAGGCCAGTGCAGGGAGGTAGGAGAGCTCCACAGGGAGCACAGGGCAGAGGCACAGGGAGCTCAGAGCAGCAAGGACAAGAGGAGGTGGTACAGTGGCCAGGTCCTGCTCTGGGAGTTGGGGACCATTGGTCCATCCGCTTGTGTTCAGTGCCTGGGGATCCATGACTTCCCTCTGTAAGATTTGCTTTCTCACCTAGAATTTAGAATCGATCTAAACGGTCCTTTTGTCTCTAGATGCCTGTTTTCTATTAATTTTCTTAGAGAGTGGTTAAGATGCTCTGTTACAATTGATAGACATTTATTTAAAAAGTCAAAATCTTTACAGGAGTACTCAACATGTTTTGGTTCTCATCTGTGTGTGTTTGTGAGAGTGTGTGTGACCACACGAGCAAACACAGACATATATATCTTTAGTCTCATATTTATCTGTGTATTTACATGCGTTTGTGTGGAGTATCATATGCTCATTTAATCCTTACAACAACGTTAAGAAGAGTACAGAGAAATTAAGTACCATGCTTAAAGTAACACGGCTGGATAAAATTTGAGACAGGACTCAGATCCAAGAAAATCATGCTCTAAATACCACAATATCTGCTGTGGCAGGATAACACTTTTTGTTCTCATTACCCCTGTCCTTCCTTCTTACTCTTTCTTTCTCTCTCCTCTCTCTCCTCTCTCTCTCTTTCTGTCTGTCTGTCTTTCCCTTTTTACAGCTTTGTTTTTTTCTACCTCTCTCCATTTCTCTTCTCCTTTCTCCCTATTTTCCTCTCTTCCATCTTTCCTTCCTTCCTTCCTTCCTTCCATATTTCTTTATTTGTCTCAATTAAAACCTTGCAATGGCTAACAAACTGTAGCTACAATTTATACTGATGCACCTCATTGCACACACAGACAACTTTAAACGGTGAAGCCACCAGGCCATCCATGGTCGACAAGAGACAGGTTTGAACGAGGCAGGAGGTTCTCCTGGGTCGAGTGTCTCTAAGGTTCCAGAGTTCCTCACTTCACTGTCTTTCCCACTGCAGTGCACATCGAGACCAGAATGTATCATCAAAAGCAGAAGCTGTGCTGCCAGATGCCAAAGTATTGCTGCCCCCCATCCCAGCAATGTTGCACCCAAACAAAGTATTGCTGTCCCTCACCAAAGTATTGCTACCCCCCACCTCAGGAGTACTGTCCCTCTCCACAGGAATGCTGCCCCACAGCAAAGTACTGTTGCCCCCCACCAAAGCAGTGCTAATCTCCACCTCAGCACAGCAAGCAGCCTTGCCAGCCTCAACCAAAAGGCAAGGAGCCCACTGTCCCCAAGTGCCCATCCCCTCAGCAGTGCCAGAAGTCCAAGCAGAAATAAATCCCAGGCATGGGCCAGAGTCCAAACTCCCTGCAGAACAGGAAAAATGAAGCCCACTCCCCTCTATCAGCCAGCCAGCTGTCAGCACCACTCATCCCTGGCTTCTGGAAGCAGCCACATTTGTGGAAAAGGCAGCATCACGATGGTAGCTTCCTGGATCAACATTTGTTATGAATTAGCAGCCGCAATTTCCATTTAGCAAAGGAGCTGGTTCTAAACCATCTAATCTTCTTTGCTGACTTTTAAACTTAGCCCTGTTGGCTGCTTGGAAACTTAAGCAGCATGCCCGACTAACCTTTCCTAGAACACTTCGTCTCTGCTGCAGTTTTTAAACAATTAAATACAGTTCCGCTGGCATGAATGTGTCGGTTTGATTATTTTGTCATCTTAGAGCTGTTAACTCCTGCAGATTTTGTATCCTTCTTCCTAAAGATGAACCCTAGGAGGGTTGGGCATGTGGGTGCAGGTAGATCAGAAGGCATGGGGAGATGCACTTCTCAGCTGAAGGATATTTTCCATGGTGCTGCCAGGGTGAGGGGGAGAGATGGGCACTTCAGCCACATGGAGAAACATCCCCACATCCTTGCAAAATGAGAACAGCTTTTGGACACAGGGGAGATGATGCCCATCTCGAAAACGGAGGCACAGAAAGTGTAACGGAAACCCAGCCAGGAGCTAAAGGGTAGAGTAGAGGCAAAGAAATGGAAATGCAGAGAATACTTCAAGGACGTGAGGGTCAAAATGAATTGATGACCAGACCTGAAAACTCTCCCACTGGTCAAAGAAAAGACGAGATTTTCTTTAAGCTAATAAAACGTGTATGTAGGAGATAGTCTATGTAAAAATCATACATCCATCACACACACATTTCCACTGTCAATATTTTTCAAGTCATAGCACCCATTGATTCTGTAGCTTGGGGTTGCTCCTGGGCTATTTTTCTCTCACTGCCCTCTTAGTTTCCATTCCCTAAATCCTTGTGGAATTAGGGTAACCTGAAAATTCATGTCCACAGGTAAGGCACAGTTCTTCTTCCTATTACATCCACTACACACATACCTTTCCACTGAATCCTTCTCTCACAACAAGTCACAAAATTGAGGTCTTTGCATCTCTTTTCCTTTACACACCTCCCATTTGACGTTTCCGGGTTATAAGGAAATCACTGAAAATCCACAGAAGTACAGAAAGGAGTCAGAAAGGAACAAAACATAAACTAAATGTATGAATTATCCCAAACATAGATCGCAGAGCATATAGAATTCAGAATAAGATAAAGACAGAAGTTTTAGGTTTAGTTTAGCATTGCTTCCATGGTTGGCTGGTCTCTTCTTCCTCCACCACCTCTGTTCATGCCCTTCAGTGAGGCTCCATCCATCTACCTATTTATCCATCCCCAATCGATCCATCTGAACCAGCAATGCATTCTTGCATCCCTCGTAAGTACCTCCCCCTCCCTTTGGTAGAATGTGATGGGTGCTGTGGAAGCACAAACTCACACACAAGCCTCCAGGTCTCTTGGTTTAATACCCATAAGAAAACCAAGCTCAGACCCTCAAGGCAACAAAAAACAATTTGACCGGAAGACATCTAATTCATGGATGACTTGGAAGCTAGAGACCTCATTCCTGCCCTCAGAATTCAGAAGAGACAGAGGGAGAACACTGAGACCTGTTGAGGGGAGGAAGGAGAACTTGGCCATCTGTGTCGTCATGGCATCCACCACAGGGTTTCCAGAAACATCTGTCCAGGTAAAACACTGGGAGAAGGGAGGTTTGTAATGGAAGGACAGCAGGATGTGTGTAAGTAAGCAGGAGTGCGTTCCAGGACTGCGTAGAGCAGTAGCCAATACTGCGAGTGCTAGTTGTTCCAAGGAGGCCAGTCTTCAATGTCTCAGCCCCTGTCCATGGTGGAGAGAGCACATAGCCTCTGCAACCACCTGTACCATGTGAACAACACAGAAATCTGGGGGCCAGTCCAGTTTCCTGACCTATGTGTCGTAAATATTTCCAACAGAGTGTTGCATTCATCAGAACTCAAGGATGACACACAAAATGAATTGAAAAGCTGCAGACACCTTAAGTAAACTCCCTGAAAATGATGAGCTCTTTGAGCCGATTCCCCACCCTCAGATACCTCAGTCCACACAGGCTCCAAGTAGCTCCTCTCTTGCCTCACATACATGACGTTGCCCCAGAACTCTCATTTGGGTACTTAGTCGCTATTTCCTCACCCTCCCTCCCTCAGCTGATTAAGACAAGGTTGAATTTTGCCTCTCTGGGCTTCACTTAATTTTCTCACCTGCTAATGATCATACTTGGGTGTGTGCACATGGGCTTATGTGTGGACCATCTTGCAGAATTTTCTTTTCTCCCATGATAGTAGGTTTGGATGCCAGATGCATGCCTATGATTGACTGAATCCTATACTTCCCAAGGCCTCAGTTTATTCATGTGTATAGTGGGCAGAATAATACCTGAAAACTGGGGTTGACAAGGAGGTGTGTTTAATGAGACAATGTAAATAAATAGTAAGTAGGATGTAACACATAGCAAATGTTGGATGAATGTTAGCTCTTGCTTTTATTATTATTCCCAACTTTCTGACAGAACAGGAAGACCCTCCATTTATTACCACCAACCTGACGACACTGACTCCACACCTTTAGTACGAACAAGGTGTGAGTGTAAGGGCACATCTTGGGGACAAGGAACAGTTCTAGACCAAAGCATCTGAGGGGTGTTCACAGGCAGAAATGACATTTCATCCAGGGCCTATTCACCCCATTGGATGGTTGCACATTTCTTCCACAACCGTCCCCTTTGTAACACCTGCCCACGATGATTCTTGCTCTTCAGGCAGTCCTGGGAAGCTCTGACCCACACTGACTTTTCCCTATCAATGTACACAACCAGACATGTCTTTTGGAGGCAGATCCTGCTCCGAGGAGAAGGCTGATAAACTGAGGAAGCATGGAGAGGGCACAGTGTGTGCCAAGCGCTCACACACACAGATACCACCATATTGAAGCACGTCTTGTTCTTCCTATGAGAGGTAGGGGTGAGGTGCAGAGAAGCCACTTACGTGTTCAGTGTAACACCACCTTGCACATGGTGGAGGTGAGATTCAATCCCTGGTCCTTATGTTTGCAACGTGGCAAGTCCTCTGACCGTTCTAGCGCCTGGAAGAAGCGTAAAGCCTGGATCCCATCTTTCCAGAACTTACAACTCACTGATCCGTTGGGAAGGCAAAGGCAGTACATTCACACAGTCACGCATTCACACGTGTTTATACAGGGGTACACGTTCATATCAAAGACACACATGGGGATGTTATTCAGCATAAATTCTCCAACTGTGGAGACTTCCACTGACCATTGAGAAGAGAAGATGGAGCAGCGTCCCAGAGCCCCCCCACTGGGACAGGCGTCGGCCTCCCAGCTTCTCCATGCAGTATGACTCAGCTGGCTGCCTCTCAGGGTGGGCACAGGCACGCAGGCCGACAGGGCAGTTGGTGCAGAGCCTAGGAGCCACGCGTTACAGTAGTTCTTTTCATATTTTAACTATGGGGTCAGCAACACCTGTGCATATCTCTTGACTCTCAGCACTGTGCACACTCCCTCTTGCACACACAACTTCATAATCCCACATAGATTCATTCATGACCCCTCACATGAGGCCACCACACAACACACACAGACAAACCATCACAAGCTCTCAATTACCATGGAATACGTCTTCAGCCACCCACACACTCTTACAGACACTCCAGTGCGCCAACAAACATGCTCACATTTTCTTTCTTGTTCATGTGCATCGCCCCAGAGCATACAGTTCAGAGCCTCCCTAGGCTTCTGCAACATTCCAGCAGAGTATCGGCCCCTTGACCTTAAGTGAATTTCCAAGCAGAAAGATCCCTGGATGAAGGGGATGATGCTGAGGCCTTTGAAAGAAGGGTGCCTTCCACATGGAAGAATATACTTACATATTCCAAACAAAGAAATTCCCAAAAAGGCAGTATAGTGCAAGAAAAGGAACACACACACATCGCGGAGCCTGGCAGGGCTGGGTTAACTCCTGTCTTCCTTACTTTTTCCTAAGTAACCTTAGCCAACGGAACCTTTCTAAACTGTAAAATGAAAATAGCTCTGACTTCAAGGCCTGAATGAGAAACTCGAGCAGAGATTCTAACAGTCATGGGAGGACTGCCCCTACTTCATCCACCAGGACAAGAATCCTTGAAAAGGGAGGGCATCTCTCAGCAGCCCAGATGATGGCAGACACCTTGCCGTGCCCCAGGTGATCCCCAGCTGGCGATGGATTTCAGCAGAGAGGCTCTAGCTCCAGCCACCAGGAGTCCTTTGTCCAGAACCCTGTCTGTTGATGTGGCCGGCCCAAGAGGGTCAGTGCGGCCTTCTGCTGCATATGTGTGCATGAATCACGGCCTGGTGTTCCTTCACATATGCCTGGCACAGAAGATACAGTGGGCTTAGTCTGTGCACAGGTTCTGCTGAGACCTCCTTGGTCTCAATTGTCCCTTCTGCTTTTGTGTGTGTGTGTGTGTGTGTGTGTGTGTGTGTGTGGTTGTATATGAGAGTCAGAGGTTTGTAGGAAGAGAAAGAATGATGCTAACGAATGTCAGAGAATAATACCATTCCCAGTGCCCCGGATAAGCGTTTAGTTGTACCTGTGGCTTCTAGAGGACTTGTTCCTCTGCCCACTGGTTGTATATGCATTACTGCATATATAATATATATAATGCATGCTTGAGATAGCAGATTACACCACCAAAAAAAATCTGTTCTGGGTAGTGCGGGCTTAGGCCAGAAAACATGCACTGGATGTAACACCAAAACTCATGGATCTTCAGATGTTCACATTTTCTCTACTTACACAGGCATTGCTACAGCCAAAACTGATTTGAGTTCTTTAGCTAATCCAACCCAAACCATTGAAAAGTAGCTACAGAGTTGGAAGCAGTAGGTGGAGAAGAGGATGTGAAGCAGTTTAGGGACCAGGGCGGCTCTGGCCCTCCTTGTTGACCACCGTTCCCAGTGCATGGTGTGTTGTGTGAGCTCACTACGTATTGATGAATTATTAGTTATCCTACAACACCTGCCCCACGTGGCCTTTCTTCTCTGCTACTAAGGACCTGAGATGAAATCCCTCTCCAAGTCTATCAGGGTCACTTCTGTCAGCGTGACAACAGGCGGAAGGTGTTCTTCTCTCGGGAAAGCTTGGTATCCTCTGGGTTTCCCTCGGTACCGAGCCCATGCATAGCCTGCCCTTACGGTGAGTCCTAGAGGAGACACCATTGATTTCCAAGGCTGTCTTCACATGCTGCAGTGTGAATTCCCATGATCTAGGGATACTGTAGGGCTTTCAGCTGAGCTATGGCTAAATTCCAGGTCTGAGAATGAAACTTGCCATCCTCAGGACTAGCTTGCCCATTTCCATTTCTATCAGTCAAGGTCTTAGGACACTGGTAGCAAGTGCCGCTACTTGCCTTCAAATGTGACAACGACCTCCTCCCTACTTCTAAGAGTGTGCTTTGCCCCAGATTTCAGAGCCCAACTTCACGGATCACCCAACCATCATTGAGCCCTTATTCTGTGCCCAACAGTGTGCACAAGCTTACACATGTTGTCCAGAATAAGCCTTTCAGCTGCCATGCAGAATGGGGTTATCCTGTTTAGCAGATGAGGAAACTGAGGTTCAAAGATGTAAAGTGCCCAAAGTCACCCAGCTGGTGAAGATCAGAGCCCCAGTCGGAACACTAATTTGGGAATTATTTAAGATATGTTTCATCCTTTGACAGATGAGGTTTCAACATTTTCATCCTAGTCCCTGCCCTGTGGCATCCCTCTTCGTTCTGGAATCTCTAAGTGGACGGGGAAGCACACATCAGTCCTCAAGCCCTGTGAGATCAGATTCCAGGAGCCAGACCTGGTGACTCGGCCAGCAGTCCATGCCAGGTCAAAGTTTCTTAGCTCCCCAGCCTCTCCACCTTATGATAATCATTTCCCTGGGAAGCCTGCAGTCTGGGTGACTTATACACCTGTAAGAGAGATACGTACTGTCAACTGTAACCACCCAGTTTCTGTGAATGAAGACTAATGTTCTGCTGACCAAGAGGCAGGAGAGAGAGCTGTAACCCCCACTTTTTGTTTACATTACAGCAGATGAAAAATCATAGCGGCTTGCCCAAGATTTTTTACAGTTCATTCTCAATGTGGCTGTGAGTCTAGGATAAGTCAAGGTCCAAACTTTGCTCACTTTACTGGGTCTCCCCAAGAGCCACTCACCCCTCAGTAGTCGTTTCTCTTACAGCAAGGCTCGCTGTGTTCGCTGATCGACCCACAACTTCCCCCACCAACCGGAATATCCTGGAACACTACCCTCACCACTCCCACACCCTGCAGTGTCCTGAATGCTTGCTTAGTACCATATTAGTCGTCAAGGCTCTAGGGCAAACATCACGAGTGGGTTTGGATACACGAGGAAGCCAGTGTTTGTAAAGCGATGGGGAAATGCAGAAAGGTCTCACGTGAAGGCACTGTCATCCCCAAGCGCCATCAATTCGAGAGTGAGTGTGCCAGCCCAGAAGATGAGTAAAACCTGAAGTTTGAGGAAGGGCAGATGCTCCTGTTGTGACTAGGGCCGAGCACGCCCCAATCATAGGTCACCTCATGGCTTCCAAGAGGGATTTGAGACATATAAAAGGTGTGCAGTCTTAGAGCATCCCTAAAGCCTCAACATCTCCACGTTCCAGCCACTGGTGAGCTAGGGTAAGTCGGGCAAAGGAACGCCTCGCCTGGGAGCCTGGCTCTACCTTGTCCCAAACTCTGCAGGCAGCTGTGGCTGGAGCACTGGGTGGCTGGTTAGAAAGAAAGGCCTCGTGTGGGCACCTCTCTCCTCTGTATCATTTGGGACCCAGCTCTCTTGGGCTGCAATTCAATATCTGATATGTGTGGGGAGGGGGCTGAGATAGGGGTCCAAGTTGTGGTCAGAGTCTGGTGTTGAGGCTCCTGCTGGCGTTTGTGGTGGCAGTGTTGTGGCCAGGAGCTGAGTGGGGCTGGTTAGGAGAGGGTGACAGCAACTCTGGGGCAGGGATTCCCTGAAAGCAAAGGGCAGTGCAGGGAGGGAGGAGAGCTCCTCAGGGAACAGGGGGCAGAGGCCCAGAGAGATCAGAACAGCAAGGACAAGAGGGGGTGGTACAGAGGCCAGGTCCTGCTATGGAAATTAGGGACCATTGGTACACCCCCGTGTGCTCAGTGCCTGGGGATCCATGACGTCCCTCTCTAAGATTTGTTTTCTCACCTAGAATTTAGAATCCATCTAAACGGTCCTTTTATCTCTAGAGGTTTCTTTTGTATGAATTCTCTTAGAGAGTGTTTAAGATGCTCTGTTACAATTGTTAGATATTTATTTAAAAAATCAAAATCTTTACAAGAGTACTCAACATGTTTTGGTTTTCATGTCTGTGTGTATGTGTGTGTGTGTGTGTGTGTGTGTGTGATCACATGAGCACACACACACATATACCTTTACACATATTTACCTGTATAATTACATGTGTTTGTGTGGAGTTTTACATGCTGATTTAATACTTACAAAAACTTTAAGAAGAGTACAGAGAAGTTAAGTACCTTGCTCAAAGTCACACAGCTGGTTAATTTTTGAGACAGGACTCAGATCCGAGAAAATCATATTTAATTCCACAGTATCTGCTGTGGCAGGATAATACTTTTTGTTCTCATTACCCCTGTCCTTCCTTCTTACTCTTTCCTTCTCTCTCCTCTCTGTCTCTTTCTGTCTGTCTGTCTCTCCCTTTTTACAGCTTTGTTTTTTTTCTACCCCTCTCCATTTCTCTTCTCCTTTCTCCCTTTTTTCCTCTCTTCCATCTTTCCTTCCTTCCTTCCATATTTCTTTATTTGTCTCAATTAAAACCTTGCAATGGCTTACAAACTGTAGCTACAATTTATACTGATACACCTCATTGCACACACAGACAACTTTAATCGGTGAAGCCACCAGGCCATCCATGGTCGACAAGAGACAGGTTTGAACGAGGCAGGAGGTTCTCCTGGGTCGAGTGTCTCTAAGGTTCCAGAGTTCCTCACTTCAGTGTCTTTCCCATTGCAGTGCACATCGAGACCAGAATGTATCATCAAAAGCAGAAGCTGTGCTGCCAGATGCCAAAGTATTGCTGCCCTCCGTCCCAGCAATGCTGCACCCAAACAAAGTATTGCTGCCCCTCACCAAAGTATTGCTGCCCCCCACCTCAGGAGTACTGTCCCCCTCCACAGAAATGCTGCCCCCCAGCAAAGTACTGTTGCCCCCCACCAAAGCAGTGCTAATCTCCACCTCAGCACAGCAAGCAGCCTTTCCAGCCTCCACCCAAGGGCAAGGAGCCCTCTGTCCCAAAGTGCCCAACCCCTCAGCAGTGCCAGAAGTCCAAGCAGAAGTAAACCCCAGGCATGGGCCAGAGGCCAAGCTCCTTGCACAACAGAGAACATGAAGCCCACTCCCCTCTCTCAGCCAGCCACCTGTCAGCACCACTCACCCCTGGCTTCTGGAAGCAGCCGCACTTGTGGAAAAGGCAGCACCACGATGGCAGCTTCCTGGATCAACATTTGTTATGAATTAGCAGTTGCAATTTCCAATTAGCAAAGGAGCTGGTTCTAAACCGTCTAATCTTCTCTGCTGACTTGAATACTTCGCCCTGTTGCCTGCTTGGAAGCTTAAACAGCATGTCTGACGAACCTTTCCTAGCACACTTAGTCTCTCCTGCAGTTTTTCAAACAATTAAACACAATTCCGCTGGCATGAATGTGTCGGTTTGATTATTTCATCATCTTTGAATTGTTAACTCCTGCAGATTTTGTATCCTGCTGCATAAACAAGAGCCCTACGAGGGCTGGGCATGTGGGTGCAGGTAGACCAGAAGGCATGGGGAGATGCACTTCTCAGCTGAAGGATATTTTCCATGGTTCTGCCAGGGTGAGGGGGAGAGATGGGCACTTCAGCCACATGGAGAAACATCCCCACATCCTTGCAAAATGAGAACAGCTTTTGGACACAGGGGAGATGATGCCCATCTTGAAAACGGAGGCACAGAAAGAGTAAGGGAAATGCAGCCAGGAGCTAAAGGGTAGAGTAGAGGCAAAGAAATGGAAATTCAGAGACTACTCCAAGGGCTTGTGGGTCAAAATGAATTGTGGATCAGACCTGAAAAACTCTCCCACTGGTCAAAGAAAAGACGAGATTTTCTTCAAGCTAACACAATGTGTATGTAGGGGACAGTCTATGTAAAAATCATATATCCATCACACACACATGTCCACTGTCAATAATTTTTAAAGCCATAGCATCCATTGATTCTCTAGCTTGGGTTTTCTGCTGCGCTATTTTTCTCTCACTGCCCTCTTAGTTTCCATTCCCTAAATCCTTCTGGAATTAGGGTAACCTGAAAATTCAGGCCCACAGGTAAGCCACACTTCTTCTTTCTATTAAACCCACTACTCCCATACCTTTCCACCGAATACGTCTCTCACAAAAATTCCCAAAATTGAGGTCTTTGCATCTTTTTTCCTATACCTGACTCCCATTTCATGTTTCTGGGCTACAAGGGAATCACTGAAAATCCGCACAAGTACTCAAAGGAGCCAGAAAGGAACAAAACATAAATTAAATGTGTGAATTATACCTAACATAAATTGCAGAGCATGTAGAATTCAGAATAAGCTAAAGACAGAAATTTTAGTTTTAGTTTCACGTTGCTTCCATGGTTGGCTGGTCTCTTCCTCCTCCACCACCTCTGTTCATGCCCTTCAGCAAGGCTCCATCCATCTACCTATTTATGCATCACCAATCCATCCATCTGAACCAGCAATGCATCACCACATCTTTGGTAAGTACCTCTCCGTCCCTTTGTTTAGAATGTGATGGGTGCTGTGGAAGCACAAACTCACAGACAGGGCCCCAGGACTGTTGATTGAATGCTGGTCAGAAAACAAAGCTCAGACCCTCAAGACAACAGAAAGCATTTGACCGGAAGATGTGTAATTCATGGACGACTTGGAACACACAGATACCTCATTCCTGCCCTCAAAATTCAGAGGAGACAGAGAGAGAACACAGGCCTGTTGAAGGGAGGAAGGAGAACTTGGCCATCTGTGTCATCAGGGCATCCACCACAGGGCTCACAGAAAACGTCTGTCTAGGAAGAACACCTGGAGAAGGGAGGTTCAGAATGGAAGGACAGCAGGATGTGTGTAAGTAAGCCGGAGTTCCTTCCAGGACTGCATAGAGTAGCAGCCATTGCTGCGAGCACTAGTTTTTCCCAGGAGGCCAGTGTTCAACGTCTCAGGCCCTGTCCATGGTGGAGAGAGCACATAGCCTCTGCAGCCACCTGTAGCATGTGAACAACACAGAAAGCTGGAGGGCGTGTCCATTTTCCAGACCCATGTGTCGTAATTATTTCCAACAGAGCGTTGCATTCAACAGAACTCAAGGATGACACAGAAAATGAATTGAAAAGCTGTATACACCTTAAGTGACCTCCCTGAAAATGATGAGCTCTTTGAGCCAATTCCCCACCCTCAAGTATCTCAGTCCACACACGCTCCAAATAGCTCCTGTCTTTCCTCACATACATGACATTGCCCCAGAACTCTCATTTGGGTTCTTACTCTCTATTTCCTCACCCTCCCTCACTCAGCTGATTAAAGCATGTTTAAATTTTGCCTCTCTGGGCTTCACTTTATTTTCTCCTCAACTAATGATCATACTTGGGTGTGTGCTCATGGCCTTATGTGTGGACCATTTTGTGGAATTTTCTTTTATCCCATCATAGTGGGTTTGGATGCCAGATGCATGCCTATAATGGACTGAATCTAATACTTCCCTAGGCCTCACTTTATTCATGTGTGTAGTGGGCAGAATAATACCTGAAACCTGGAGTTAATGGGGAGGGGTCTTCAATGAGAAAGTGTAAATAAATAGTAAGTAAGATGTAACAGATAGTAAATGTTGGATGAATATTAGGTCTTGCTTTTTAAAATTATTCTCCACTTTCTGATAGAGCAGCAAGACCCTCCACTCATTACTAGCAACCTGACGACATGGGCTCCACACCTTCAGTAAAAGCAAAGTGTGAGGGACAGGGCACATCTTGGGGACAAGGACAAGGAGCAGTTGTTTAGACTAAAACATATGAGGGGTGTTCACAGGCGAAAATGACATTTCGTCCAGGGCCTAATTACCCCATTGGGTTGTTGCCCTATTCTTTCACAATCTTCCCTTTTGTAACACCTACCCATGATGATTCCTGCCCTTGAGGCAGTCCTGGGCAGCTCTGGCCCACAGTGACTTTTCCCTATCAAGGTATACAGCCAGCCATGTCTTTTGAAGGCAGACCCTGCTCCCAGGAGGAGGCTGGTAAGCTGAGGAAGCATGGAGAGGGCATGACGTGTGCTAAGCACTCACACACACAGATACCATCATATTGAAGCACGTCTTGTTCTTCCTATGAGAGGTAGGGGTGAGGTGCAGAGAAGCTCCTTATGTGTTCAGTGTAACCACATCTTGCGCATGGTGGAGATGAGATTCAAACCCTGTTCCTTATCTTTGCAACGTGGCAAGTGCTCTGACCATGCTAGTGGCTGGAAGAAGCATAAAGCTTGGATCCCCTCTTTCCAGAACTTACAAGCAACTGGTCAGTTGGGAAGGCAAAGGCAGTAAGTTCACACAGTCACACATTCACTCGTGTTTATACAGAGGTACACGTTCAGTTCATATCAAAGACACACACGGGTTTGTAATTCAGCGTAAATTTTCCAGGTGTGGAGACTTCCATTGACCATTGAGAACAGAAGTTGGAGCAGTGTCACAGAGGCCCCCGCTGGGACAGGCGTCGGCCTCCCAGCTTCTCCATGCTGTATGACTCAGCTGGCTGCCTGTCAGGGTGGGCGCAGTCACGCAGACCAGCAGTGCAGTTGGTGCAGAACCTAGGAGCCACCTGTTACAGAAGTTCTTTTAACATTTTAACTATGGAGTCAGAAACACCTGTGCATATGTCTTGACTCTCAGCCCTGTGTACACTCACTCTTGCACACTCAACTTCTTAATCCCACATAGATTCTCTCATGACCCCTCACATGAGGCCACCACGCAACACACACAGACAAATCAGCACAAGCTGTCAATCACCATGAAATACGTCTTCACTGACCTACACACACTCACAGACACTCCAGTGCACCAACACACATGCTCACATTGTCTTTCTTGTTCATGCACATTGCCCCAGAGCAAACAGTTCTGAGCCTCCCCAGGCTTCTGCAACATTCCAGCAGATTATCGGTCCCTTGACCTTGAGTGAATTTCTAAGCAGAAAGCTCTCCGGATGAAGGGGATGATGCTGAGGCCTTTGAAAGAAGGTGCCTTCCTCTGGGAAGAGTATACTTACATCTTCCAAACAAAGATATTCCCTAGAAGGCATATAATGCAAGAAAAAGAACACACACACATCGTGGAGCCTGCCAGGGCTGGGTTAACTCCTCTCTTACCTAATATTTCCTTAAGTAACCTTAGCCACGGAAACTTTCTAAGCTGTAAAATGAGAATAGCTCTGACTTCAAGGCCTTAATGAGAAACTCGAGCAGAGATTCTGATAATCAGGGGAGGACTGCCCCTCTCTCATCCTCCAGGACAAGACCCCTTGAAAAGGGAGGGCATCTCTCAGTGGCCCAGATTATGACACACACCCGGTTGTGCCCCAGGTGATCCCAAGCTGGCGATGGGTTTCAGCAGAGAGCCTCTAGCTACAGCCACCAGGAGACCTTTGTCTGGAGGCCTGTCTGTTGATGCGGCTGGCCCCAGAGGGTCAGCTCGGCCTTCCCCTGCATATGTGTGCATGGGTCCCGGCCTGGTGTTCCATCACAGATGCCTGGCACAGAAGATACAGTGGGCTTAGCCTGTGCCCAGGTTCTGCTGATACCTGCTTGGTCCCAATTGTCCCTTCTGTCTTTGTGTGTGTGTGTGTGTGTGTGTGTGTGTGTGTGTGTGTGTTTGTATATGAGAATCAGAGGTTTGGAAGAAGAGAAAGAGCAATACTAACGAATGTCACAGAGCAATACCATTTCCAATGCCCAGGATAAGCGTTTAGTTGTACCTGCGGCTTCTAGAGGACATGTTCCTCTGTCCTCTGGTGGTAGATGCAATACTACATAATGCACGCTTGAGATAGCAGATTCCACACCCAAAAAATTCTGTTCTGGGCAGTGAGGGCTTAGGCCAGAAAAGCTGCACTGGATGTAACACCAAAACTTATAGATCTTCAGATGTTCACATTTTCTCTAGTTATGCAGGCATTGCTACGACCACAACTGGGTTTGAGTTCTTCAGCTAATCCCAGCCAAACCATTGAAAAGTAGCTACAGAGTTGGAAGCAGTAGGTGGAGAAGAGGATGTGAAGCAGTTTAGGGACCAGGGAGGCTCTGGTCCTCCTTACTGACCACCATTCCCAGCGCCTGGTGCGTTGTGTGAGCTCACTACATCTTGATGAATTATTGGTTATCCTAGAACACCTGCCCCACGTGGCCTTTCTTCTCTGCTACTAGGGACTTGAACTGATATCCCTCTCCAATCCTATCTGCATTGCCTCTGTCAGCGTGACAACAGACGGAAGGTGTTCTTCTCTTGGGAAGGCCTGGTATCCTCTGGGTTTCCCTCGGGGCCGAGCCCATGCATAGCTTGTTCTTACGGTGAGTCACAGAGGAGATACCATTGATTTCCAAGGCTGCCTTCTCTTGCTGAATTGTGAATTCCCAAGATCTATATATACTGTCGGACCTTGAGCTGAGCTGTGGCTAAATTCCAGCTCTGAGAATGAAACGTGCCATCCTCAGGACTAGCTTGCCCATTTCCATTTCTGTCAGTCAAGGTTTGAGGACACTGGTAGCAAGTGCCACTAGTTGCCTTCACATGTGGCAATGACCTCCTCCCTACTTCTAAGAGTGTGCTTTGCCCCAGCTTTCAGAGCTGGATGCCACGGATCACCCACCCATTGTTGAGCCCTTATTCTGTGCCCAACAGTGTGCACATGCTTACACATGTTGTCCAAAATAAGCCTTTCAGCTGCCATGCAGAATGGGGTTATCCTGTTTAGCAGATGAGGAAACTGAGGTTCAAAGATATAAAGTGCCCAAAGTCACACAGCTAGTGAAGATCAGAGCGTCATTCAGAATACTAATTTGGGAATCATTGAAGATATGTTTGATCCTTTGACGGATGTTGTTTCAACCTTTTCATCCTTGTCTCTGCCCTGTGGCATCCCTCTTTGTTCTGGAGTCTCTAAGTGGAAATGGAAGGCGCATCAAGCTTGAAGCCTTGGGAGATCAGATTCCAGGAGCCATACCGGATGACTCGTCCCACAGCCCATGCCAGGTCAAAGTTTCTTAGCTCCCCAGCCTCTCTGCCTTATGATAGTCATTTCCCTGGGAAGCCTGCAGTCTGCGTGACTTATACACCTGTAAGAGAGATATGTACTGTCAACTGTAACCACCCAGTTTCTGTGAATGAAGACTAATGTTTTGCTGACCAAGAGGCAGGAGAGAGAGCTGCAGCCCCCATTTTTTGTTTATATTATAGCCTTTGAAAAATCAAAGCGGCTTGCCAAGGTTTGTTTCCAGTTCAGGCTGAATGTGGCTCTGAGTCTAGGTTAAGTCAAGGTGCCAACTTTGCTGAGTTTACTGGGTCTCCACAAGAGCCACTCACCTCTCAGTAGTCGTTTCTCTTACAACAAGGCTCACTGTGTACGCTGATCAACCCACAACTTCCCCCACCAACTGGAATATCATGGAACACTACCCTCACCGCTCCCACACCCAGCAGTGTCCTGAATGCTTGCTTAGCACCATCCCAGACATCAAGGTTCTAGGGCAAATGTCACGAGTGGGTTTGGAAACATGAGGAAGCCAGGGCTTTAAAGTGATGGGGAAATGGGGCCAGGGCTCACGTGAAGGCACTGTTATCCCCAAGCGCCATCAAGCCAAGAGTGAGCTTGCCAGCCCAGGAGATGAGGAAAACCTGAAGTTTGAGGAAGGGCAGATGCATCCTATTGTGACTAGGGCCTAGCACGCACCAATCGTAGGCCACCTCATGGCTTCCATGAGGGATTTGAGACGTATAAAATGTGTGCAGTCTCAGAGCATCCCAAAAGCCTCAGCATATCCACTTTCCAGCCACTGTTGAACTAGGGTAAGTCAGACAAATCAACGCCTGTCCTCGGAGCCTGGCTCTAGTTGGTCGCAAACTCCGCGGGCATTTGGGGCTGTAGCACTCGGTGGCTGGTCAGAAAAATGACCTCGTATGGGCACCTCTGTCCTCTGTATCATTTGGGACCCACCTCTTTTGGGCTGCAAGTCAACATCTGAACTGTGTGGGGCGGGGACTGAGATGGGGCTCCAGGGTGTGCCCAGAGTCCAGTGTTGAGGTTCCTGCTGCCCTTTGTGGTGGCGCTGTTGTCGTGTCCAGGAGCTGAGCGGAGCTCTTTAGGAGAGGGTGGCACCAACTCTGGGGCAAGGCTGCCCTGAAGAGAAAGGTCAGTGCAGGGTGGGAGGAGAGGTCCTCAGGGAGCAGGGGGCAGAGGCCCAGGGAGATCAGAGCAGCAAGGACAAGAGGCAGTGGTACAGTGGCCAGCTCCTGCTCTGGGAGTCGAGGACCATTGGTCCACCCCCGTGTGCTCAGTGCCTGGGGATCCATGACTTCCCTCTCTAAGATTTGCTTTCTCACGTAGAATTTAGAATCGATCTAAACGGTCCTTTTGTCTCTAGATCTCTCTCTTCTATGAATTCTCATAGAGAGTGGTTAAGATGCTCCCTTAAAATGGGTAGAAATTTTATTAAAATATCATAATCCGGGGCTTCCCTGGTGGCACAGTGGTTGAGAGTCCGCCTGCCGATGCAGGGGACACGAGTTCGTGCCCCGGTCCGGGAAGATCCCACATGCCGTGCAGCGGCTGGGCCCGTGAGCTATGGCCACTGAGCCTGCGTGTCCGGAGCCTGTGCTCTGCAATGGGAGAGGCCACAACAGTGAGAGGCCCGCATACCGCAAAAAAAAAAAAAAAAAAAAAATTATATATATATATCGTAATCCTTAGAAGAGTACGCAACATGTTTTGGTTCTCCCGTGTTTATGTATGTGTGCACGCATACACACACATATATCTTTACATTCAATATTTCCCTGTGTATTTACGTGTTTTTGTGTGGAGTTTTATATGTTCATTTATCTTTACAACAACCCTAGGAAATGTACAGAGAAGTTAAGTAACTTGCTCAAAGTCACAAAGCCGGTTAATTTTTGACACTGGACTCTGAACCCAGGAAATCCTGATCTGGATTCCACCATTTCTGCTGTGGCTGGATGTTACTTTTTGTTTTCTTTACCCATGTCTTTGCTCCTTCCTCTTTCTTTCTCTTCTCTCTCTCTCTCTCTCTCTCTCTCTCTCGCTCTGTCTCAGCTTTTTTACATCTTTCTTTGTTTCTTCTACTTCTCTCCCTTTCTCATCTCATTTCTCCCTTTTTTCTCTCTTCCTTCTTTCATTCCTTTCTTCCGTCCTTCCTTCCTTCCTTCCATATTTCTTTGTCTCAAAAAATACCTTGCAGTGGCTTGGAAAATGTAGATACAATTTATACTGACACACCTCATTGCACACACACACACACACCTTAAATAGGTGAAGCAACCAGGCCGAGGGTGAAACGGGGCAGGTTTGAAGGAGGCAGAAGTTTCTCCTGGGTCGAGAGTCTCTAAGTCTCCAGACTTCCTCACTTGTTTGTCTTTCCCCTTGCAATGCACATTCAGACCAGAATGTATCATCAAAAGCAGAAGCTGTGCTGCCCCCTACCAAAGTATTCCTGCCCCGCACCTCAGCAGTACTGTCCCCCCTCCCCAGTACTTCTGCCCCCCACCAAAGCAGTGCTAGATCCCCCTCAGCACACCAAGCAGCCTTGCCAGCCTCCACCCAAGTGCAAGGTGCCCTGTGTCCCCAAGTGCCGACACAAGTGCCCACACCCTCCGCAATGCCAGAAGTCCAAGCAGAAGTCTTCCCTGGCCATGGGAACTGAGGCCAAGCTCCCTGGAGAACAGAGACCATGAAGTCCACTGCCCTCTGTCAGCCAGCCAGCTGTCAGCGCCACTCACCTCCGGCTTCTGGAGGCAGCCACACTTCGGGAAAAGCAGCACAAGGATGGAAGTTTCCTGGATCAAGATTTCGTATTAATTAGCAGCTGCAAGTTCCATCTCAGAAAAGGATCTGGTTCTAAACCGTCTAATCTTCTTTGCTGCCTTGTATCGACTTCGACCTGTCGGCTTCTTGGAAACTTAAGCAGCGTGGCGGGACATCCTTTCCTAGCACCCTTCGTTTCTACTCCAGTTTTCCCAACTATTAAACACAATTCCTTTGGCATGAATGTGTCTGTGGATTATTTCATCATCTTGCAGTTGTGAATTCCTGCAGGTTTTCTATCCTGCTCCTCAACCCAGAGCCCTTGGAGGTCTGGGCGTGAGGGCTCAGGTAGAGGTGAAGACATTGAGAGATGCACTTCTGAGCTGAAGGACATTTTCCATGGTTCTACCAGGGTGAGGAAAGAGATGGGCACTTCTCCCTCATGGGGCACATCCCCACATCCCTGGAAAATGAGAACAGCCCTTGGAGGAAGGGGGAGATGGTGTCCGTCTAGAAAACGGAGGCACAGAAAGAGTAAGGGAAACCCAGCCAGGAGCTAAAGAGTAGAGTAGAGGCAAGTAAATGGAAATTCAGAGAACACTCCAAGGGCATGTGGGTCAAAATGAATTGAGGACCGGGCCTGAAAAACTCTCCCAATGGTAAAAGTAAAGACCAGAGTTTCTTCAAGCTAACCAAATGTGTAAGTAGGAGCCAGTCTATGTAAAAATAATACATCCAATGCACACACACTTCCACTGTCAATATTTTACTAAATTCAGAGTCCCCATTGTTTCTCCAGCTTAGGGTTCTCCTGGCAATATTTCTCTCACCGCCCTCTTACTTTCCATCCCCTAAATCCTTGGGCCGTTAGGGGAACATGAAACTTCAGGCCCAAAGGCAAGCCAAACTGCTTCTTTCTATTACATCAACGACATACATCCCTTTTGCCCACATCCTTCTCTCCCAACATAGTGCACAAATTGAGGTCTTTGCTGCTCTTTTCCTACACCTGCCTCTGGGCTACAAGGGAATCAATGAAAACCCACAGAAGTACCCAAAATGAGCCAGAACAGAACATCACATAAACTAAAAGTGTGAATTATCCCCAACATAGATCATAGCCCCTGTAGAATTGAGAATTAGCTAAAGGCAGAAGTTTTAGCATTGCTTCCTTGCTTGGCTGGTCTCTCCCTCCTCCGTAATCTCTGTTCATGCCTTTCAGCTAAGCTCCATTCGTCTATCTATTTATCCATCACCGATCCATCCATCCCCACCAGCAATGCATCATCGCATGCTTGGTAAGTACCTCCCCCTCCCTTTGCTTAGAATGTGATGTGTGCTGGGGAAGCACAGACTCACACACAGGTCTCCTGACCTCTTGGTTTAATCCCTGTAAGAAGACCAAGCTGAGACCCTCAAGACTACAAAGGACAATTTTACCAGATGACGTCTAGTTCATGGATGCCTTGGAAGCTACAGATACTTCATTCCTTATCCTCAGAATTCAGAGGAGACAGAGAGAGAACACAGAGGCCTGCTGAAGGGAGGAAGGAGAACTTGGCCATCTGTGTCATCATGGCATCCACCACAGGGCTCCCAGAAAACGTCTGTCTAGGAAGAACACCTGGAGAAGGGAGGTTCAGAATGGAAGGACAGCAGGATGTGTGTAAGTAAGCAGGAGTGCGTTCCAGGACTGCGTAGAGCAGCGGCCAATGTTGCGAGTGCTAGGTGTTCCCAGGAGGCCAGTCTTCAACGTCTCAGTCTCTGTCCATGGTGGACAGTGCACGTAGCCTCTGCAACCACCGGCACCAGGTGAAGACCACAGAAAGCTGGAGGGTGCCTCCAGTTTCCTGATCTATGTGTCATAATTATTTCCCACAGAGTGCTGCATTCAACAGAACTCAAGGATGACATATCAAAGGTATTGAAAAGCTGTAGACACATTAAGTGAACTCCCTGAAAATGATGGGCCCTTTGATCCAATTCCCCACCCTCTGATACCTCAGTCCGCACAGGCTCCAAATAGCTCCTCTCTTGCCTCACATACATGACCTTCCCCAAGAACTCCCCTTTGGGTTCTTACTCTCTCTTTCCTCACCCTCGCTTAGTCAGCAGATTAACAGAAGGTGAATTTTGCCTCTCTGGGCTTCACTGAATTTTCTCCCCCACTAATAATCATACTTAGGTTATGTGCACATGTGCTTATGTGTGGACCATCATGCAGAATTTTCTTGTATCCCCATCCTACTGGGTTTGGATCCAGATCCACTCGTATGATGCACTGAATCCCATACTTCCCTAGGCCTCGTTTTTCTCCTCTGTATAGTGCGCAGAATAAATCCTGCCACCTGGGGTTGATGGGGAGCTGTCTTCAATGAGACAATGTAAATAAATAGTAAGTAGGATGTAAAACATAGTAAATGTTGAATGAATGTTAGCTCTTGCTTTCATTATTATTCTCCACTTTCTGACAGAGCAGCAAGACCCTCCACTTATTACCACCAACCTGATGGCATGGGCTCCACACCTTTATTAAGAAAAAGGTGTGAGGGGCCGGGCACATCTTCGGGACAAGGACAAGGTCCAATTGTGTAGAGCAAAGCATCTGAGTGGTGTTCACAGGCGGAAGCAACATTTCGTCCAGGGCTTAATCACGCCATTGTCTTTTTACCCTGCTTTTCCAGAAACTTCTGTGTGATAACTCCTGCCCACGATGGATCCTGCTCTTGAGACAGCCTTGGGCAGCTCTGGCCCACAGTAACTTTTCCTATCAGTGTACACAGGCAGCCATGTCTTTTGGAGGCCGACAGTGCCCCCTGGAGGAGGCTCATATGCTGAGGAAGCATGGAGGGGGCATGGTGTGTGACAAGTGCTCACACACACGGACACCACCCCGTTGAAGCATGTCTTTCTCTTCCCTTGAGAGGTACAGCTGAGGTGCAGCAAAGCTCCTTACATGCTCACAATACCAACAACTTACACGTGGTGGAGGTGAGATTCGAACCCTAGTCCATAGTCTTTGCAACGTGGCAAGTGTTCTGACCGTCTTAGTGTCTGGAAGAAGCATAAAGCCTGTGCCACGTCTTTCCAGAACCTACAACTCACTTATTCGTTGGGAAGGCAAAGGCAGCACGTTCACACAGTCACACACTTACACGTGTTTATACAGGGGTACATGCTCATGTCAGTGACACACACGGGGTTGTTATTCAGTGTAAATTCTGAAAGTGTGGAGACTTCCACTGACCACTGAGAATAGAAGTTGGAGCAGTGTCCCAGAGGCCCCCGCTGGGACAGCCGTTGGCCTCCCAGCTTCTCCATGATGTAGGACTGAGCTGGCTGCCTGTCAGGGTGGGCGCGGGCACACAGGTGGGCAGCTCACAGAGCCTAGGAGCCACCTGTTACAGAAGTTCTTTTAACATTTTAACTATGGAGTCAGAAACACCTGTGCATACCTCTTGACTCTCAGTCCTGTGCACACTCACTCTCGCACACTCAAGTTCATATTCCCACATAGATTCATTCATGACCCCTCACATGAGGCCACCACACAACACACACAGACAAACCATCACAAGCTGTCAATCACCATGAAATACGTCTTCACTCACCCAAACACACTCACACACACACAGGACCAAAACACATGCTCACATTCTCATTCTTGCTCATGGGCATGGCCCCAGAACATACAGTCCAGACCCTTCGCCAGGCTTCTGCAACATTCCAGGAGATTATCCGCCCAATGACCTTGAGAGTATTTTCAAGCACAAAGATCCCCGGATGAAGGGCATGATGCTGAGGCCTTCCAAAGAAGTATGCCTTCCTCAGGGAAGAATATACTTACATCTTCCAAACAAAGAAATTCCCTAGAAGGTAGTATGGTGCAAGAAAGAGAACATACACCCATCCTGGAGCCTGGCAGAGCTGGGTTCAAAACCTCTCTTCCCTACTTTTTACTTAAGTAACCTTAGCCAACATAAACTTTCTAAGCTGTAAAATGAGAATAGCTCAAACTTCAAGGCCTGAATTACAAATTCGAACAGAGATTCTGACAGGCAGTAGAGGCTTGCCCCTCCCTCATCCCCCAACCACAGGCACCCTGGGAAAATGAGGGCCTCTCTCACCAGCCCAGATGCTGGGCACACATCATGCCATGCCCCTGGGCATCCCCAGATGGCAATGTTTTTTAGCAGAGAGGCACTAGCTCCAGCCACCAGTAGTCCTTTGTCTGGAGCTCTGTCTTTGGACGCGGCCCCATTTGTTCTGCTCTGCCTTCTCCTGTATGTCTGTGCATGGGCCCCGACCTGGTGTTCCTTCACAGATGCCTGCCACAGAAGACACAGTGAGTTTAGCCTGTGCCTAAGGCGGCTGAGACCTCCTCCGTCACAGTGGTGCCTAAGCCTGAGTGTGTGTGTGTGTGTGTGTGCTTGTGTTTTTGTTTTTGTGTGCACATGAGCGACAGAGTCTTGGAGAAAGAGAAAGAGCAATGTTAACGAAAGTCAGGGAACAATACCATTCCAAATGCCCAGGAAAAGTGTTTAGTTGTACCTGTGGCTACTAGAGTACCCGTTCCTCCTGTCCTTTGGTGGTAACAGCAATACTACATAATGCATGCTTGAGATAGCAGATTCCACCCCCAGAAAATCTGTTCTAGGTAGTGAGGGCTTAGGCCAGAAAAGATTGATAGGATTTTACACTGAAAACTCATGGATCTGCTGATGTTCATATTTTCTCTAGTTACTCAGGCATTGCTACTGAAATATTTGGGTTTGAGTTCTTCAACTAAGCCAAGCCAAACCATTGAAAATTATCTACAGAGTTGGAAGGAGTAGGCGGAGAAGAGGATGTGAAGCAGTTTAGGGACCAGCATTGGTCTGACCCTCCTTGCTGACCACTGATCCATTGGTAAGGCAAAAGCAGCACGTTCACACAGTCACACACTCACATGTGTTTATACAGGAATACACGCTCATATCAATGACACACACAGGGGTATTATTCAACGTAAATGCTGCAATTGTGGAGGCTGACTTTGACCATTGAGAACAGAATCTGGAGCAGCGTCCCGAAGGCCTCAGCTGTGACAGGCGTCAGCCTGTTCCTTGCAGGATTTCAGCAGAGAGGCTCTAGATTCAGCCACCAGGAGTCCTTTGTCCAGAGCCCTGTCTGTGGATATGTCCCCGTTGGTTCTGCTCTGCCTTCCCCTACATGTCTGTGCACGGACCCTGGCCTGGTTTTCCATTACTGATGCCTGGCACAGAAGAGACTGTGGGCTTGTCCTGTTCCCAAGTCTGATGAAGTCTCCTAAGTCACAGTGATGCTTTCTGTCTTAGTGTGTGTGTGTGTGTGTTTGTGTGTTTATGTGTGTGTTTGTGTGTTCATATGTGTGTATGTGTGTGTAAGCACTGTCTCAGGCTGTCCAGGGGCACAGAACTGTCACTGTTCTCCCCCAACTCCCTGGTATTTAGCCTTCTGTATTTAGCTCCTGTTATTTAGCCCTCTGTCTTCAGGAAATTTTGCTATCAGGTATCAGACATTTCTGCTTCCATCTCTCTCTTCAGCAACATATTAAGGAAACCATTCTCTGTGTCCTCAAGCTCTCTGGGCAACCCTTGGGCTTGACTCTCCTCTGCCCCCAAGGGCTGATGCAACAAGGAGGTTCACCTTCCATTTGTTTTAGTAGGCACTAAATATAGCTCCATATAAAGAGCAATGGACAGAGAGTCCCTAGACCTGAGCTGCTGCCTTGGTTCTGCCACTGGCAACATGTCTGATCCTGAGCAAGTCATTTTCTTTTCCCAGGTCTCAGTTTCCTCACCTGCCCATGACAATGTCGGGTTTGCTGGATTCTTTCTCAGCTTCCTTTGCATGCTGACTCAATATGAGGTGACTCACTCTAATATTTACTTAATCTCTTCTTCTCATAACCAGTCACAGTCATGGAAAACCTGTCAAGAGGTAAGGATGGTGTGGGGCCACCCAGATACCAGAACATTTTGTATGGATTCCTCCCAGAGGCTCAGAGCAAGCTTAGCTAAAATCCGCATCTATATTTGAAGATTCCTCAGCCTTAGGAGTAAATTGCCTCCCTCCAGGGAACCAATACACACATACAGTCTGGGGACAGTTTTATATACATATATAAAATAAATATGCTTAAATATAACTAAATATTTTATTATTTTATGTATTTAATACCTAATATATTTTATTAAATATTCAATATGTTTAATATTTATTTGTATTTAATTAAATATTAGATACTTAAAATAAATATAAATATGTACATATTTATACTTAAAAGCAGTGAGCTTTACTGCTATAAGCAAGGCACTAAACTATGATTTTAACACGCTTATCCTATATAGTATTCGTTACTACTGTAAAAGATAAAAATTACTTTATTGCAAATGAGGAAAAGCAGTCCCAAGGAGGTAACAAACTTTTCCCAAGACCACACAGCTTGTAGCTGAAGAGCTGGGACTCAAAATGTGTGTCTTTCATGCAAGCTCATCCTTTTGGATAATTCTACTCTCCCCTGATGGCTAGGCTGAAAACTTGCATTGGTACAGTATTTGGTAGAGAGAACTCCAGGTGATGTCTGATGAAATGCTTGGAATGCTGAGATATTCCACTCTGGCTTCTGTGGAACTGGCCAGGAGCCCTCATTCTTGATCATAATGGACTTGAGGAAATAGAGAATGGCAAGCTGTGCACAGATCTAGAGCTTCTCTGTTGCGAGAGGGTAAGAGATTAGCTTGTGGTTTTTTAAGGCTGATTGATAGCAGTCAGCCACATTCCATTCAAGTCTTCATTGAATATCCTTATCCATTCTCTGCATGAGACTAGGTCAGGATGGGAGGCTTTGTGCCTTGGCTCCCTGCAAAGTGTGTGTGTGTGTGTGTGTGTTGTGTACATGCAATGCATGCTATTCTCTTTGTGGATAGCCAGGGAAGTGTCACCAGCTATCATAATCTTAATAAAGTTTCCCACTGGTCTCCCATCATGTCTTATATTAAGAATGGGCCCCTCTGGGGAGAGTTGTAAAATGAGTCTTGGTTCTAAAGTTGCTCATTTTGACACTCCTTAGAACAGACTGGGGTAGTTCATAGTATAACGTTGGCTTTGCTATCCCATGGAGCTGGTGACCTGTGGTTGCAGAGTGGGTGTCATGGAGAAAGGGAAAGTAGAAAAGACAGAATCAGACAGCAGGAACCAGCAACCTTGTAAAGAGGTAAGCGAGGCCAGGCATCTACTCAGGACGCCTGCAGGTGTCAACAAAGGAGCACATGCAGCTGATTACAAGCTCCTTCTACCTCCAGGTTTGGCCAGATGTCCCCATATCCTCACAATCCAGGGGCACACTCCAGCACTTTGAGGTTTTCCACAGGTAGACCTGTGCTTCATAACTTCTTCCCCTCCCTTTTGGAAAAAGTGGTTTGTTGGAGTAGTGATTCTTAAAGGGAAAAGATGGCAGGGGTCTATGCTGTATATCAGCTTGTCCGGAAGACTTTTGTGACCCCCAGGGGAGATTTAAATATCCTACGGCTTCCTTCAAATGCTGCCCTTAGCTGGCTGGAGAGTATCGTGCTCTGTTGTAATCACCCAGTCACTTGTCTTCCTGCCCCACTCACTGCCTGTTTCTTCACCAAACACAGGGCTTGGCACTGATAGGTCCTCCATCAATGTAAGCTGCATCACTGAAGGACTTGCATGATGTTCTGAGGCAGTGGTTTCACGTGTGACTGGGGCCATCTACAGTCGAGACTTTGCTCCCTGCACACACCTTGTGTCTGCTCAGCAAGCCCTCCTTCTGTAGTCTATTGACTCCCTGAAAGAACCATGCCATGTGGCCAGTGCATGCTGAACCCTGTCTATCCACAGCCCCTGTGCAGGAAGGATGTAGTCAAGAGGCATGGAGAGTCTATTGTTTGGGGGCGAGATGGCATGATACAGTGCGGAGTTCAGTCTTAGAACCAAATTGACATGGGTTTGAATTCTGACCCCACCATTTACCAGCTACATGACTCTGGGCAAGTTACTTAACCTCTCTAGATTTCAGTTTCCTCATTTGCTAAATGAAGGTAGTACTTTTCTGGCAGAGACTGGGGACAGCAACGTAAAGAGTCTTGCATTTTATGTAGTCACTGTTCAGTAAATGGAAGCCATTGCAAAGAACCTTCTCTCACTCTCCATCCAGGTTGGCTTTCTTGAGCCACACAGAGTCCTTGCCTCTTCCCCACCCAATGAACTGACCCAAACCTGTCTGTCTTCTTTGAACCCCACCACCATCTTTAACCAGCAAGGGAAACTTGGAATTGTACTGGCACCAATGGAGAAGTAGCTGGTCCCTCCTTCTAGGGGTAGTGTGGCTCAGCTTGAGAGGCTGCCAGAAGAAAACATACTGGCTGAGGTCCTTAGTTTCTCTGCCTGTAAAGTGAAGTGATGTGATCACCAGGGTCACCTTGGCATCTGAGGCCTCCACCCTGTGGGTCTGAACCAGACTTCTGAGGGAGGAACTCTGCTAAATTTGGAAATAGTTGCACTGGCTTGGAAAGCCCAGCAGGTGGCACTATGCCATAACTGCCTGAGCCTGATGTATCATGTGGTTGGGCACATAGTCCTGTGGCTAGAGTGAGGAACAGGTTTATTTAGCTTCCCAACCGCAGACAGAAAGTCATTTGGAGGAAAAGATCAGTTGCTCACAGGCAGATGGTCCTTGCTGTATACTGTGTAAGCCAAGGCTGGCTCCTCCATTCCCCTTCCCCTGCCCTCTGCTTCTGCATCCCACCCCTGCACACAGTCACCTATTCACACACAGTCACCTATTCACACACATGTGCACACATATCCACACACACCACACACACAGCACGTACACACACACCTGAGTCACTGTCTCAGCTACTACTCAGCATGCACTGGACTTAAGCATGCATTTTCCCTTTGGGCAAAGTCAAACAGAACTAAGATTGCAATCTCCTTGGAAGAAAGAAGTTCATTCCTGTATGTCCCAGTTTATCAGTCAGGATAGGCTAAGTCATGCTGCACTAACTAATGAGCCCACATTCAGTGCCTTAAAATAACAAAGGCTTATTGCTTGCTCACCTAACATGTACACTGAGGGTCAGCTGCAGCCCTGCTACACATTAATTTGGCTTCAGGATGTAGGCTTACAGAGCAGCCTCAATCTGGAACATGGTCAGTCCTTGCAGCAGAGAGGAAAGAGGGCGTACTGAAAGTGGCTCTTTGTTTTTTTAATAAACTTTATTTTTAAAACTTTAGATTTACAGAAAAAATGTGATGATAGTACAAAGAGTTCTCATATACCCACACCCAATTTCCCCTGTTACAGACACTTTACATTACTATGGTATGTTTATTACAATTAGTAAATCAATATGAATACATTATTGTAAGTTCATATGTGATTCCCATCTTTTCAGTTTTTTTCCCACTGTCCTTTTCCTGTTCCAGGATCCCATCCAGCACCCCACACTACATTTTGGGGTAATGCCTCTTTGGCCTTCTGTGGCTGTGACATGAACGTGGCTCTTAAGGTTTACATTTTATAGGCGGCAAAAGTCACATGGCCAAGGTTGCCATCATTAACGAGGTAGGGAAGGATACTCCCTAGGGGAGAGGGCCACAGGCAGCAAAGCACTTACGAACGTAACACAGTCTATCTCACCTATGTAAAGAGATTCTTGGATATTTGCCCTTTGGAATTTTTGATCTCAGTTTTGTCTTTTTTTGAACTATATCATCCTAGAAAAACCAGCTAAACCTTATTAAGTTCTCTTATATGCAAAAGTCTGCCAAGACCCTGAATAGAAAGAGGAACCAAGATTGAGAAAGATATGTTCCTGCTCTTCACAGGCTAAAGATCCAGCAAGGAAGAAAGCACAGGCTGAACATAAAACACAAAGAAGGCATGTTTGACTTGGGCCAGTGTAGAAGGACAAAAAGCACCAGAAAGGGAGAGCCCCAACAATGGAGAGGAAACTAGGCTCCACTGCATCAGACAGAGGATGTAAAAGAATGTGCCCTCTCACAGCCACACATTGGGACAGGTCTTGTTCACATATGCTCTGCACTGACCACATATTTGGTTTGTTTGAACACACATTCATTATGTATCTATTATGGACAAGGCATTCTATAGGAGTCAAAGGAGAGAAGAGAAAGTTGCTTCTGCCCTTCAGGAGCTCACGGCTTACAAAGGGACAGACCAGAGGAGATTCAGATCCAAAAGAGCAGAATAGACACCAGGACAAGAACAAACACAGACACCAAAAGCTGTGTGGGTAACACAGAATGGGGACTGTTCAGGGAAGAAGTGAACTAGTTCTGAAGTTCTGAGATTAGTCAGACACAGATTAGGGATAGGCACTCCAGGCAGAGGGAGTGGCTTGCTGGCAGAGAGAGAGAGTGAAAAAGACAGAATATTATTTTTTAAAAAACCTGTAAATACTCATCATGTTCTGTAATAACCTATATGGGAAAAGAATCTGTAAAAGAAAGGATATATGTATACATATAAATGAACTACTTAGCTGTACACCTGAACCTAACACAACAGTGTAAATCAACTGTAAAATCAAATCCCATAACCGGTGGGTGGGTGACTCACAGACTAGCGAACACTTATACCACAGAAGTCCACCCACTAGAGTGAAGGTTCTGAGCCTCATGTCAGGCTTCCCAACCTGGGGGTCCAGCAATAGGAGGAGGAATTCATAGAGAATCAGAATTTGAAGTCTAGTGGGAATGGATTGCAGGACTTCGACAGGACTGGGGGAAACAGAGACTACACTCTTAGAGGGCACACACAAAGTAGTGTGTGCATCAGGACCCAGGGGGAAGAGAAGTGACCCCGGGGGAGATTGAACCAGACGTACCTGCTTGTGTTGGAGGGTCTCCTGCAGAGGCGGGGAGTGGATGTGGCTCACTGAGGGTACAAGGACACTGGCAACAGAGATTCTGGGAAATACTCTTTGGCCTGAGCCCTCCCATAGTCTGTCATTAGCCCCACCAAAGGACACAAGTAGGCTCCAGTGTTGGGTTACCTCAGGCTAAACAACCATCAGGGAGGGAACCCAGCCACACCCATCAACAGTAAAGTGGATTAAAGTTTTACTGAGCTGTTTCCACAAGAGCAACAGTCAGCTCTACCCACCACGAGTCCCTCCCATCAGGAAACTTACACAAGCTTCTTAGATAGCCTCATCCACTGGAGGGCAGACAGCAGAAGCAAGAACTACAATCCTGCAGCCTGTGGAACAAAAACCACATTCACAGAAAGATAGACAAGATGAAAAGGCAGAGGACTATATACCAGATGAAGGAACAAGATAAAACCCGAGAAAAACAACTAAATGAGGTGGACAAAGGCAACCTTCCAGAAAAAGAATTCAAAATAATGATAGTGAAGATGATCCAGGACCTCGGAAAAAGAATGGAGACAAAGATTGAGAAGATGCAAGAAATGTTCAACAAGGGCCTAGGAGAATTAAAGAACAAACAAGTAGAGATGAACATGCAATAACTGAAAAGAAAACTTCACGAGAAGGAATCAATAGCAGAATAAATGAGGCAGAAGAACGGATAAGTGACCTGGAAGACAGAATGGTGGAATTCACTGCTGCGGAACAGAAAAAAGAAAGAAGAATGAAAAGAAATGAAGACAGCCTAAGAGACCTCTGGGACAACATTAAACACAACAACATTCGCATTATAGGGGTCCCAGAAGGAGAAGAGAGACAGAAAGGACCAGAGAAAATATTTGAAGAGATTACAGTCGAAAATTTCCCTAATATGGTAAAGGAAATAGTCACCCAAGTCCAGGAACCACAGAGTCCCATACAGGATAAATCCAAGGAGGAACACACCAAAACACATAGTAATCAAATTGGCAAAAATTAAAGACAAAGAAAAATTATTGAAAGCAGCAAGGGAAAAACGACAAATAACATAGAGGGGAACTCCCATAAGGTTAACAGCTGATTTCTCAGCAGAAACTCTACAAGCCAGAAGGGAGTGGCATGATATACTTAAAGTGATGGAAGGGAAGAACCTACAACCAAGATTACTCTACTCTGCAAGGATCTAATTCAGATTCGATGGAGAAATCAAAACCTTTACAGACAAGCAAGAGCTAAAATAATTCAACACCACCAAACCAGCTCTACAACAAACACTAAAGGAACTTCTCTAAGTGGGAAACACAAGAGAAGAAAAGTACTTACAAAACCAAACCCAAAACAATTAAGAAAATGGTCATAGGAACATACATATCAATAATTACCTTAAACGTGAATGGATTAAATGCTCCAACTAAAAGACACAGGTTGCTGAATGGATAAAAAAACAAGACCCATATACATGCTGTCTACAAGGGACCCACTTCAGACCTAGGGACACATACAGACTGAAAGTGAGGGGATGGAAAAAGATATTCCATGCAAATGGAAAACAAAAGAAAGCTGGTGTAGCTATACTCATATCAGATAAAATAGACTTTAAAATAAAGAATGTTACAAGAGATAAGGAAGGCCACTACATAATGATCAAGGGATCAATCCAAGAAGTAGATATAACAATTATATATATAGAGGAGAGGGGAAGATGGCAGAAGAGTAAGATGCAGAGATCACCTTCCTCCCCAGAGATACATCGCAAATACATCTAAACGTGGAACAACTCCTACAGAAAAACTACTGAACGCTGGCAGAAGACCACAGACCTTCCAAAAGTCAAGAAACTCCCCCACGTACATGGGTAAGGCAAAAGAAAAAAGAATAAACACAGACAAAAGAATAGGGACTGGACCTGCACCAGTGGAAGGGATCTGTGAAGGAGGAAAGGTTTCCACACACTAGAAGCCCCTTTGCGGGCGGAGACTGCGGGTGGCAGAGGGGGGAAGCTTTGGAGCTGTGGAGGAGAGCACAACAACAGGGGTGCAGAGGGCAAAGCAGAGAGACGCCCGCACAGAGGATCGGTACTGACCAGCACTCACCAGCCCGAGAGGCTTGTATGCTCGCACGCCGGGGCAGGCGAGGCTGGGAGCTGAGGTTCGGGCTTCAGTTGGAGCGCAGGGAGAGGACTGGGGTTGGTGGCATGAACGCAACTTGCAGGGGGTTAGTACACCGTGGCTAGCCAGGAAGGAGTCCTGGGAAAAGTCTGGAGCTGCCGAAGAGGCAAGAGACTTTTTCTTCTCTCATTGTTTCCTGGTGCACGAGGAGAGGGGATTAAGAGAGCTGCTTAAAGGAGCTCCAGGGACGGCCGCAAGCCACGGCTAACAGCGCGGACCCCAGAGACGGGCTTGAGATGCTAAGGCTGCTGCTGCCACCACCAAGAAGCCTGTGTGCAAGCACAGGTCACTATACACCTCCCTTCCAGGGAGTCTGTGCAGCCCGCCACTGCCAGTGTCCCGGGATCCAGGGACAATTCCCCCAGGAGAACACACGGCATGCCTTAGGTTGGTGTAATGTCACGGTGGCCTTTGCTGCCACAGGCTCACCCCGCACTCCGTACCCCTCCCTCTCCCCGACCTGAGTGAACCAGAACCCCCGAATCAGCGGCTCCTTTAACCCCGTCCTGTCTGAGTGAAGAAAAAGCGCCCTCCGGCGACCTACAGGCAGAGGCAGGGCCACATCCAAAGCTGAGTCCTGGGAGCTGTGCGAACAAAGAAGAGAAAGGGAAATCTCTCCCAGCAACCTCAGGAGCAGTGGATTAAATCTCCACAACCAAATTGATGTACCCTGCATCTGTGGAATATCTGAATAGACAACGAATTGAGGAGCTGGACTTTGAAAGCAAGATTTATTACTTTTTCCACCTTTCCTCTTTTTGTGAGTGTGTATGTGTATGCTTCTGTGTGAGATGTTGTCTGCATAGATTTGTTTTCACCATTTGTCTTAGAGTTCTATCCGTCCGTTTTTTTGTTTGTTGGTTTATTTTTATTAAAAAAATTTTTTCTCAATAATAATTTTTTATTTTATTTTTTCTTACTTTATTTTATTTTCTTTTATCCTCTTTCTTTCTTTCTTTCTCTTTCTCCTTTTTCTCCCTTTTATTCTGAGCCATGTGGATGAAAAAGTTCTTGGTGCTGCAGCCAGGAGTCAGTGCTGTGCCTCTGAGGTGGGAGAGCCAACTTCATGACACTGGTCCACAAGAGACCTCCCAGCTCCATGTAAGAGCAAATGGGGAAAATCTCCCAGAGATCTCCATCTCAACACCAATACCCAGCTTCAGTCAACGACCAGCAAGCTACAGTGCTGGACACCCTATGCCAAACAACAAGCAAGACGGGAACACAGCCCCACCTATTAGCAGAGAGGCTCCCTAAAATCATAATAAGTCCACAGACACCCCAAAACACACCACCAGACGTGGACCTGCCCACTAGAAGGAAAAGATCCAGCCTCATCCACCAGAACACAGGCACTAGTCCCCTCCACCAGGACGCCTACAAAACACACTGAACCAAATTTAGCCACTGGGGACAGACACCAAAAACAATGGGAACTATGAACCTGCAGCCTGCCAAAAGGAGACCCCAAACACAGTAAGGTAAGCAAAATGAGAAGACAGAAAAACACACAGCAGACGAAGGAGCAAGATAAAAACCCAACAGACCTAACAAATGAAGAGGAAGTAGAAAGTCTACCTGAAAAAGAATTCAGAATAATGATAGTAAAGATCACCCAAATATTGGAAATAGAATAGAGAAAATGCAAGAAACAGTTAACAAGGACCTAGAAGAACTAAAGATGAAATAAGCAATGATGAACAACACAATAAATGAAACTAAAAATACTCTAGAAGGGATCAATAGCAGAATAACTGAGGCAGAAGAACAGATAAGTGACCTGGAAGATAATATAGTGGTAATAACTACTTCAGAGCAGAATAAAGAAAAGAGAATGAAAAGAACTGAGAACAATCTCAGAGACCTCTGAGACAACATTAAACACACCAACAGTCGAATTATAGGGGTTCCAGAAGAAGAAGAGAAAAAGAAAGGGACTGAGAAAATATTTGAAGAGATTATAGATGAAAACTTCCCTAATATGGGAAAGGAAATCATTAATCAAGTCCAGGAAGCACAGAGAGTTCCATACAGGATAACATCTGGGAGAAACACGCCAAGACACATATTAATCAAACTATCAAAAATTAAATACAAAGAACAAATGTTAAAAGCAACAAGGGAAAAACAACAAATAACACACAAGGGAATCCCCATCAGGTTAACAGCTGATCTTTCAGCAGAAACTCTGCAAGCCAGAAGGGAATGGCAGGACATATTTAAAGTGATGAAGGAGAAGAGCCTACAATCAAGATTACTCTATCCAGCAAGGATCTCATTCAGATTTGATGGAGAAATTAAAAGCTTTACAAACAAGCAAAAGCTGAGAGAGTTCAGCACCATCACATCAGCTTAAAAACAAATGCTAAAGGATCTTGTCTAGGCAAGAAACACAAGAGAAGGAAAAGAACTACAATAACAAATGCAAACAATTAGGAAAATGGGAATAGGAACATACATATTGATAATAACCTTAAATGTAAATGGATTAACTGTTCCCACCAAAAGACACAGACTGGCTGAATGGATACAAAAACAAGACGCATACATATGCTGTCTACAAGAGACACACTTCAGACCTAGGGACACATACAGCCTGAAAGTGAGGGGATGGAAAAAGGTATTCCATTCAAATGGAAATCAAAAGAAAGCTGGAGTAGCAATTCTCATATCAGACAAAAGAGACTTTAAAATAAAGACTATTAGAAGAGACAAGGAAGGACACTACATAATGATCAAGGGATTGATCCAAGAAGAAGATATAAACATTTTACATATTTATGCACCCAACATAGAAGCACATGAATACATAAGGCAAATAGTAACAACCATAAAAGAGGAAGTCGACAGTAACACATTCAGAGAAGGAGACTTTAACACCCCACTTTCACCAATGGACAGATCATCCAAAATGAAAATAAATAAGGAAACACAAGCTTTAAATGATACATTAAACAAGATGGACTTAATTGATATTTATAGGACATTCCATCCAAAAAGAACAGAATACACATTTTTCTCAAGTGCTCATGGAACATACTCCATGATAGATCATATCTTGGGTCACAAATCAAGCCTAGATAAATTTAAGAAAATTGAAATTTTATCAAGTATCTTTTCCGACCACAAGGCTATGAGACTAGATATCAATTACAGGAAAAGAGCTGTAAAAAATACAAACACATGGAGGCTAAACAATACACTACTTAATAACGAAGTGATCACTGAAGAAATCAAAGAGGAAATCAAAAAATACCTAGAAACAAATGACAATGGAGACATGATGACCCAAAACCTATGGGATGCAGCAAAAGCAGTTTTAAGAGGGAAGACTATAGCAATACAATCCAACCTTAAGACAGGAAACATCTAGAATAAACAACCTAAACTTGCAGTTAGCAGAAGGAAAGAAATCATAAAGATCTGATCAGAAATAAATCAATAAGAAATGAAGGAAATGATAGTAAAGATCAGTAAAACTAAAAGCTGGTTCTTTGAGAAGATAAACAAAATTGATATACCATTAGCCAGACTCATCAAGAAAAAAAGGGAGAAGACTTAAATCAATAGAATTAGAAATGAGAAAAGAGAGGTAACAACTTACACTGCAGAAATACAAAAGATCATGAGAGATTACTACAAGCAACTCTATGCCAATAATATGGACAACCTGGAAGAAATGGACAAATTAGAAATGCACACACTGCCAAGACTGAATCAGGAACAGAAAATATGAAGAGACCAATCACAAGCAGTGAAATTGGAACTGTGATTAAAAATCTTCCAACAAACAAAAGCCCAGGACCAGATGGCTTCACAGGTGAATTCTATCAAACATTTAGAGAAGAGCTAACACCTATCCTTCTCAAACTCTTCCAAAATATAGCAGAGGGAGGAACACTCCCAAACTCATTCTATGAGGCCACCATCACCCTGAAACGAAAAACAGGCAAGGATGTCACAAAGAAAGAAAACTACAGGCCAATATCACTGACGAACATAGATGCAAAAATCCTCAACAAAATACTAGCAGACAGAATCCAACAGAACATTAAAAGGATCATACACCATGATCAATTGGGATTTATTTCAGAAATGCAAGGATACTTCAATATACGCAAATCAATCAATGTGATACACCATATTAACAAATTGAAGTAGGAAAACCATATGGTCATCTCAATAGATGCAGAGAAAGCTTTCGTCAAAATTCAACACCTATTTATGATAAACACCCTGCAGAAAGTAGGCATAGAGGGAACTTTCCTCAACATAAGAAAGGCCATATATGAAAAACCCACAGCCAACATCATCCTCAATGGTGAAAAACTGAAAACATTTCCACTAAGATCAGGAACAAGACAAGGTTGCCCACTCTCACCACTCTTATTCAACATCATTTTGGGAGTTTTAGTCCCAGCAATCAGAGAAGAAAAGGAAATAAAAGGAATCCAAATCAGAAAAGAGGAAATAAAGTGTCACTGCTTGCAGATGACATGATAGTATACATAGAGAATCCTAAACATGCTACCAGAAAACTACTAGAGGTAATCAATGAATTTGGTAAAGTAACAGGATACAAAATTAATGCACAGAAAACGCTGGCATTCCTATAGACTAATGATGAAAAATGTGAAAGAGAAATCAAGAAAATACTCCCATTTACCATTGCAATATAAAGAATAAAATATCTAGGAATAAACCTACCTAAGGAGACAAAAGACCTGTATGAAGAAAATTATAAGACACTGATGAAAGAAATTAAAGATGATACAAATAGATGGAGAGATATACCATGTTCTTGGATTGGAAGAATCTACCTTGTGAAAATGGCTCTACTACCCAAAGCAATCTACAGATTCAATGCAATCCCTATCAAACTACCACTGGCATTTTTCACAGAACTAGAACCAAAAATTCCACAATATGTATGGAAACACAAAAGTCCCCGAATAGGAAAAGCAGTCTTGAGAACAAAAAATGGACCTGGAGGAATCACAGTCCCTGACTTCAGACTGTACTACAAAGCTACAGTAATCAAGACAATATGATACTGGCACAAAAACAGAAATATAGATCAATGGAACAGGATAGAAAGCCCAGAGATAAACCCACGCACATATGGTCACCTTATCTTTGATAAAGGAGGTAGGAATGTACAGTGCAGAAAGGGCAACCTCTTCAATAATTGGTGCTGGGAAAACTGGACAGGTATATTTAAAAATATGAGATTAGAACATTCCCTAACACCATACAAAAACATAAGCTCAAAATGGATTAAAGACCTAAATGTAAGGCCAGAAACTATCAAACTCTTAGAGGAAAACATAGGCAGAGCACTCTATGACATAAATCACAGCAAGATCCTTTTTGGCCAACCTCCTAGAGAAATGGAAATAAAAACAAAAATAAACAAATGGGACCTAATGAAACTTCAAGCCTTTTTCACAGCAAAGGAAACCATAAACAAGACCAAAAGACAACCGTCAGAATGGGAGAAAATATTTGTAAATGAAGTAAGTGACAAAGGATTAATCTCCAAAATTTACAAGCAGCTCAATAACAAAAAAACAAACAACCCAATCCAAAAATGGGCAGAAGACCTATATAGACATTTCTCCAAAGAAGATATACAGACTGTCAACACACACATGAAAGAATGCTCAACATCATTAATCATTAGAGAAATGCAAATCAAAACTACAATGAGATATCATCTCACACCTGTCAGAATGTCCATCATCAAAAAATCTAGAAACAATAAATGCTGGAGAGGGTGTGGAGAAAAGGGAACACTATTGCACTGCTGGTGGGAATATGAATTTGTACAGCCAGTATGGAGAACATTTGGAGGTTCCTTAAAAAACTACAAATAGAACTATCATATGTCCCAGCAATCCCTACTGGGCATATATGCTGAGAAAACAATAATTCAAAAAGTGTCATGTACCAAAATGTTCATCGCAGCTCTATTTACAATAGCCCATAGATGGAAACAACCTAAGTGTCCATCATCAGATGAATGGATAAAGAAGATTTGGCACATATATATAATGGAATATTGCTCAGCCATAAAAATAAACAAAACTGAGTTATTTGTAGTGAGGTGGATGGACCTAGAGTCTGTCATACAGAGTGAAGTAAGTCAGAAAGAGAAAGACAAATACTGTATGCTAACACATCTATATGGAATCTAGGGGAAAAAATGTCATGAAGAACCTAGAGGTAAGACAGGAATAAAGACACAGACCTACTAGAGAATGGACTTGAGGATATGGGGAGGGGGAATGGTAAGATGTGACAAAGTGAGAATGGCATGGACATATATACACTACCAAACGTAAAATAGATAGCTAGTAGGAAGCAGACTCATAACACGGGGAGATCAGCTCTTGCTTTGTGAGCACCTAGAGGGGTGGGATATGGAGAGTGGGAGGGAGGGAGATGAGAGGGGGAAGGGGTATGGGAACATATGAGTGTGTGTGACTGATTCACTTTGTTATGAAACAGAAAGCAGCACACCATTGTAAAGCTTTTATACTCCAATAAAGATGTTAAAAAAAACCTAAAATAAAAGAAAAGCTCTCTGATGAGTAAGTTGAAAAAAATATATAAATTAATATATATGCACCCTACATAGGAGCACCTCAACACATAAGGCAACTGCTAACAGCTCTAAAAGAGGAAATTGACAGTAAAACAATAATAGTGGGTGACTTAAACACCTCAGTTACACCAATGGACAGATCATCCAAAATGACAATAAATAAGGAAATAAAAGCTTTAAATGACACAACAGACCAGATAGATATAATTGATATTTATAGGACATTCCATCCAAACACAGCAGATTACACTTTCTTCTCAAGTGCACATGGAACATTCTGCAGGATAGATCACATCCTGGGTCACAAATCAAGCCTCAGTAAGTTTAAGAATGTTGACATCATATCAAGCATCCTTTCTGACCACAATGCTATTAAATTAGAAATGAATTACAGGGAAAAAATCGTAAAAAACACAGGCACATGGAGGCTAAACAATACGTTACTAAATAACCATGAGATCACTGAAGAAATCAAAGAGGAAATCAAAAAATACCTACAGACAAATGACAATGACAACACGATGAAACAAATCCTATGGGATGCAGCAAAAGCAAGGAAGTTTATAGCTATACAAGCCTTCCTCAAGAAACAAGAAAAATCTCAAATAAACAATGTAACCTTATACCGAAAGGAACTAGAGAAAGAAGAACAAACAATACCCAAAGTTAGCAGAAGGAAAGAAATCATAAAGATCAGAGCATATATAAATGAAATAGAAACAAAGAAAACAATAGCAAAGATCAATAAAACTAAAAGTTGGTAGTTTGAAAAGATAAACAAAATTGATAAACCATTAGCCAGACTCATCAAGAAAAAGAGGGAGACGACTCAAATCAATAAAATTAGAAATGAAAAAGGATAAGTTCCAACAGACACCACAGACATACAAAGCATCCTAAGAGACTACTACAAGAAACACTATGCCAATAAAACGGACAACCTGGAAGAAATGGACAAATTCTTAGAAAGGTATAACCTTCCAAGACTGAACCAGGAAGAAACAGAAAATATGAACAGACCAATCACAAGTAATGAATTTGAAACTGTGATTAAAAATCTTACAGCAAACAAAAGTCCAGGACCAGATGGCGTCACAGGTGAATTCTATCAAACACTTAGAGAAGAGCTAACACCCATCCTTCTCAAACACTTCCAAAAAACTGCAGAGGAAGGAACACTCCCAAACTCATTCTATGAGGTCACCATCATCCTGACACCAAAACCAGAGAAAGATACTACAAAAAAAAAAAGAAAATTACAGACCAATGTCATTGATGAATATAGATGCAAAAATCTTCAACAAAATACTAGCAAACAGAATCCAACAACACATTAAAAGGATCATACACCACGATTAAGTGGGATTTATCCCAGGATTGCAAGGATTCTTCAATATATGCAAATCAATCAATGTGATACACCATATTAACAAAGTGAAGAATACAAACTATATGATCATCTCAATAGATGCAGAAAAAGCTTTCGACAAAATTCAACACCGATTTATGATAAAAACTCTCCAGAAATGGGCATAGAGGGAACTTACTTCAACATAATAAAGGCCATGTATGACAAATCCACAGCAAACATCATTTTCAATGGTGAAAAACTGAAAGTATTTCCTCCGGGATCAGGAACAAGACAAGGAGGTACACTCTCACCACTATTATTCAACATAATTTTGGAAGTCCTAGACACAGCAATCAGAGAAGAAAAAGAAATAAAAGAATACAAATTGGAAAAGAAGAAGTAAAACTGTCACTGTTTGCAGATGACATGATACTATACATAAAGAATCCTAAAAATGCCACCAGAAAACTACTAGAGCTAATCAATGAATTTGGTAAAGTTGCAGGATACAAGATTAATACACAGAAATCTCTTGCATTCCTATAGACTAATGATGAAAAATCTGAAAGAGAAATTATGGAAAAACTCCCATTTACCATTGAAACAAAAAGAATAAAATACCTAGGAACAAACCTACATAGGGAGACAAAAGACCTGTATGCAGAAAACTATAAGACACTGATGAAAGAAATTAATGATGATACCAACAGATGGAGAAATATACCATGTTCTTGGATTGGAAGAATCAATATTGTGAAAATGACTCTACTACCAAAAGCAACCTACAGATTCAATGCAATCCCTCTGAAATTACCAATGGCATTTTTAATGGAACTAGAACAAATCATCTTAAAATTTGTATGGAGACACAAGAGACCCTGAATAGCCAAAGCAGTCTTGAGAGGAAAAAATGAAGCTGGAGGAATCAGACTCCCTGACTTCAGACTATACTTCTAAGCTACAGTAATCAACACAATATGGTACTCTCACAAAAACCAAAACATAGATCAATGGAACAAGATAGAAAGCCCAGAGATAAACCCAGGCACCTATGGTCAACTGATCTATGACAAAGGTGGCAAAGATATACAGTGGAGAAAAGACAGTGTCTTCAATAAGTGGTGCTGGGAAAACTGGGCAGCTACATGTAAAAGAATGAAATTAGAACACTCCATAACACCATACACAAAAATAAAGTCAAAATGGATTCAAGACCTAAATGTAAGACTGAGCACTATAAAACTCTTAAAGGAAAATAGAGGAAGAACACTCCTTGACATAAATCATAGCAAGATCTTTTTTGATCCACCTCCTAGAGTAATGGAAATAAAAACAAAAATAAACAAATGGGACCTAATGAAACTTCAAAGCTCTTGCAGAGCAAAGGAAACCATAAACAAGACAAAAAGACAATCCTCAGAATAGGAGAATATATTTGTAAATGAATCAACAGACAAAGGATTCATCTCCAAAATATATAAACAGCTCATGCAGCTCAATATTAAAGAAACAGACAACCCAATCCAAAAAATGGGGAGAAGACCTAAATAGACATTTCTCCAGAGAAGACACACAGATGGCCATGAAGCACATGAAAAGCTGCTCAACATCACTAATTATTAGAGAAAAGCAAATCAAAACTATAATGAGGTATCACCTCACATCAGTTAGAATGGGCATCATCAGAAAATCTGCAAACAACAAATGCTGTAGAGGGTGTGGAGAAAAGTAAACCTTCTTGTACTGTTGGTGGGAATGTAAATTGATACAGCCACTATGGAGAACCGTATGGAGGTTCCTTAAAAAACTAAAAATAGAATTACGATATGATCCATCAATCCCACTCCTGGGCATATAGCCAGAGAAAACCATAATTCAAAAAGACACATGCACCCCAATATTCATTGCATCATTATTTATAATAGCCAGGTCATGGAAGCAACCTAAATTCCCACCGACAGACAAATGGATAAAGAAGTTGTGGTACATATATACAATGGAATATTACTCAGCCATAAAAAGGAATGAAATTGAGTTATTTGTTGAGACATGGATGGACCTAGAGACTGTCATACAGAGTGAAGTATGTTGGAAAGAGAAAAACAAATATCATGTATTAATGCATGTATGTGGAACCTAAAAAAATGGTACAGATGAACTGGTTTGCAGGGCAGAAATTGAGACACAGATGTAGAGAACAAACGTATGGACACCAATGGGGGAAAACCGCAGTGGGGTGGGGATGGTGGTGTGCTGAATTGGGCGATTGGGATTGACATGTATACACTGATGTGTATAAAACTGATGACTGATAAGAATATGCAGTACAAACAAACAACAAAAAACTAATACTAAACTTTCTTTGGGATATTTGTATGGAAATATGTTAATATAAATGTTTAGACATTACATGAAATTTCTAAAAATCTTATATATCTGGTATAATGTTATGTCATAATTCTAGTTATTACTTTAAAATGTATATCTCAGAAATAACTAAATTTCCTTGTCAAGTGCATTATTATGAACTTTCATCAAAGCTTTAACTGTGGTCATTTTTAAGTCTTTTGTCATTTACACACAGTTCTGGGTGTACTCTGATGCTTTTGCAAAAATGTTCATATAAAAGCCTTTCATCTTCAAGGAATTCTTGGAAAAGACTCTGACAAGTACACGTTTCTGGTAACTGACTATACTGCTGAACTGAATGAATAAGCATTTTCAGAACTCTAATGGAAAACTGATGAATTCATAAAAGTGTTAAGAAAAGATCAAGATGAAAAAATATTAATTACATGGGACTGAGTGAACTGACGAGGATGATTATAGTTTTTGTGACTTTCTGTTTGAATAAAAAAAAAATCCCCCCCCCCAAAAAAACCTGTAAATAGTCATCATGTTCTGTAGTAACCTATATGGGAAAAGAATCTGTAAAAGAATGGATATATGTATACGTATAAATGAATCACTTAGCTGTACACCTGAACCTAACACAACAGTGTAAATCAACTATACTCCAATAAAAACTAAAAATTAAGCTTAAAAATTAAATTTTAACAATTAAATTAAATTTTAAAAATTTAATTAAAAATAGTTATCATGACTTATGGCTGGAATAGTAGAGTTTTTGTGCAGAGAGAGAGAGGAAGGTGGGATGGCTGGGGAGAGAGGACATTAGAAACCTTTCAGGGAGGGGCCAGAGGATGAAGGGAATTTTCACCAATGTCAGCGACCTTGGACTTTATCCCGAGGCCTGTTGGGGATCACTGAAGGGTTTGGGTCTGGAGTGGCTTGGTTACTATGGATACAAGGTATTGTCTTGCCCCTTCCCTTCTCATCCAGCTCAGGAGGGATGGCTGTGGCAGGGTGGCATATTTGTATGTCAGTCAGATGAGTATATGCAGAGCCAATCACAGCACAGCACTGTGAGCCTTCGTTCAACCTGGGGGTTTCAGTCATCACCAGGCACTGGCTGAGGCTGGGTCTGGCAGCCCTTGCTTGCTGCCTCTGCCGTCACTTTTCCAAGGAAGGTCTCTGTGGTCAGAGAGTTGGGCGTCAACCAGACAACTGGCCAAGCTTGTGGTATTTGCTAATTTGGCTGTTTGATTTGATTCCCTATCTCAGCCGCCAACACAGAAGCCCCTTTCTCTGACCCGAGAGACAATCTGAGCCCCACATCCCCACCACCAGGTCCCAAACCCCAGGGAACAATCAGCTCCCCAGTGGGCAAATGTCCTCTTGTCCCAAGTGTCGTCTTATAGTCAGAGAGCCACTGTCCCACCATGGCTGCCTCTGACTGTCCTTCCCTTGAAGTTACAACCACTGAGCTCAGTTGACCAGGAATGGAAATCACAGAGAATTCCTAAGAGAAAGAAAGAAACCTAAGAAATGGTTGTCCAGTTCATAGGATACACTCCTTAGGGGCTCCTATATAGAGCATCCTCTTTAGTTTGTACCATTAGCCCCATGTTCCCCAGAAAACCTCTTTTGCTATACTACACCAAGATCTGCTTTTGAAAATTAGCCATCAGCTAGCTGGCCAACCAGTCAGTCAGTCAGTAAATCAGTTGGTCAACCACTCAACCAGTCAGCTAGTCAGTTGTTCAGTGAACTAGCCAGTCAGTCAGCTAGTTTGTCAGCTCATTTCTTGTTTATACATTTACTTACTCACTCCCTCCATTTTTCATTCGCTCACTGAGTGACTCACTGGGTCACTCATTCAACAGCATCCTTTACTAATTAGGCCACCCACCCACCAACTAGCTAGTCTATCCAAGAACAAATTTTTACTAGCTGTAAGCTCTGTCCTGAACATCTTTCCTGCCTTTAGGAAGCTCAGTTTGTTTGGGTGTAAAGAAGCACTCCCTCACCCCCACCACACACACACACACACACACACACACACACACACACACATCCAGGCACCTGGGCCTCTTACAGTTTATGGATAATTTCAGCATCCGTCTTCAAGTTTGAGGGAATATAAAGACAATGAATGTGGTTCAGATAAACAGGGAGAGCTACTTAGAGAGGACAAGCATCAGCCTGAACTTGGAAAGATGGATTAGTCCAGAAAGCACCTTGGCACTTCATTGGTTCTGATGGTAAAGCCAAATTGTCTAACCTTGTGTTTGTCATTCACTTCAACTCATTCATTTAAAAAGCAATAACCCATTCATTTATGCATTCATTTGTTTATATTTATGGAGTGGACATAATATGTGTGTGGCTAGTATGGAGGGTAGATAATAAACACATGGATATATGATGAGGGTGAAACTGCTCCTACCAAAAAGGAACTTATATTTGATGCTAAAATAATAACATATATTTTATAATTTATATGTATATCAAGTAAAAATATTAGATAAAAAGTGCTCAAAATAGTTATAAATAAAAAGCTTTGGGGGTTGAACAAAAGAGGAAAACACTTCTTTGGTGAGAGTATAAGGACAAAGGTCATGGAGAAAGTATTGTTACCAACCTGAGTGGAAACCAAACCCAACTGGCCACTCATCACTCAAAAGTCAATGTTTGAGTGACAGGGGTTGGTAGAAAAAGAAAGATGTTTTTTCAGGTAGCCGGCAACCCGGGAAGATGGTGGAGTAACGTGCTAAAAACTATATATCAGCAGAAACAAGAATAACTACAATCCCTCAGCCTGCAGAAGAAAACCCACAAACACAGAAAGATATAAAAAAAGAAAAGGCATAAGACTATGTCCCAGATGAAGGAACAAGATAAACCCCCAGAAAAACAACTAAATGAAGTAGAGATATGAAACCTTCCAGAAAAAGAATTCAGAATAATGATAGTGAAGATGATCCAGGACCGCGGAAAAAGAATGGAGGCAAAGAACCAGAAGATGCAAGAAATGTTTAACAAAGATCTAGAAGAATTAAAGAACAAACAAACAGAGATGAACAATACAATAACTGAAATGAAAACTAAACTAGAAGGAATCAATAGCAGAATAACTGAGGCAGAAAAAGGGATAGGTGACCTGGAAGACAAAACGGTGGAAATCACTGCTGCAGAACACAATAAAGAAAAAAGAATAAAAAGAAATGAAGACAGCCTAAGAGATCTCTGAGACAATATTAAATCCACCACCATTTCCATTATAGGGGTCTCAGAAGGAGGAGAGAGAGAGAAAGGACCCCAGAAAGTATTTGAAGAGATTATAGTCAAAAACTTCCCTAACATGGGAAAGGAAATAGCCACCCAAGTCCAGGAAGAACAGAGAGTCCCAGGCAGGATAAACCCAAGGAGAAACATGCTGAGACACATAGTAATCAAATTGACAAAAATTAAAGACAGAAAAATTATTGAAAACAACAAAGGAACAATGACAAATGACATACAATGGAATTTCCATAAGGATAACAGCTGATTTCTCAGCAGAAACTCTGCAAGACAGAAGGGAGTGGCATGATATATATAAAGTGATGAAAGGGAAGAAACTATGACCAAGAATACTCTATGCAGCAAGGATCTCATTCAGATTTGATGGAGAAATCAAAACATTTACAGACAAGAACAAGCTAAGAGAGTACAGCAGCACCAAACCAGCTCTACAACAAATGCTAAAGGAACTTCTCTAAGTGGGAAACACAAGAGAAGAAAAGGACCTACAAAAATAAACCCCAAAGAGTTAAGAAAATGGTAATAGGAACATACATATTGATAATTACCTTAAATGTGAATGGATTAAATGCTCGAACCCAAGATACAAAGCAAAGATACAAAAACAAGATACAAAAACAATACCCATATATACGCTGCCTACAAGAGCCCTACTTCAGACCTAGGGACACATACAGACTGAAAGTGAGGGAATGGAAAAAGATATTCCATGCAAATGGAAATCAAAAGAAAGCTGGAGTAGCAATACTCATATCTGATAAAATAGACTTTAAAATAAAGAATGTTACAAGACACAGGAAGGACACTACATAATGATCAAGGGATCAATCCAAGAAGAAGATATAACAATCATAAATATATATGCACCCAACTTTGGAGCACCTCAATTCATAAGGCAAATGTTAATGGCTATAGAAGAGGAAATCAACAGTAAGACAAAAATAGTGGGGGAATTTTAAACCTCACTTACACCAATGGGCAGATCATCCAGAGAGAAAATTAATAAGGAAACACAAGCTTTAAATGACACAATAGACCAGATAGATTTATTTGATATTTATAGGACAATTCATCTAAAAAATGATTACACTTTCTTCTCAAGTGCACACAGAACATTCTCCAGGACAGATCATATCTTGGGTCACAGATGAAGCCTTAGGAAATTTAAGAAAATTGAAATCATAGAAAAAATATTTTCTGACTAGACCACTATGAGATTATAAACAAATTACTGGAAAAAACACCTTAAAAAACACAAATACATGGAGGTTAAACAATACACTACTAAATGACCAAGACATCACTGCAGAAATCAAAGAGGAAATAAAAAAATACCCAGAGACAAATGACAATGAAAATACTATGATCCAAAACCTATAGGATGCAGCAAAAGCAGTTCTAAGAAGGAAGGTTATAGCAATACAATTCTACCTCAACAAACAAGAAAAATCTCAAATAAACAATCTAACCTTATGCCTAAAGGAGCTAGAGAAAAAAGAACAAACAAAACCCAAAGTTAGCAGAAGGACAGAAATCATAAATATCAGAACAGAAATAAATGAAATAGAAACAAAGAAAAACAATAGGAAAGACAAATAAAACTAATACCTGGTTCTTTGAAAAGATAAACAAAATTAATAAACCTTTAGCTAGACTCATCAAGAAAAAGAGCAAGAGGACTCAAATCAATAAAATTAGAAATGAAAAATCATAAATTACAACAGACACCACAGAAATACAAAGCATCCTGAGACTACTACAAGCAACTCTATGCCAATAAAATGGACATGGAAGAAATGGACAAATTGTTAGAAAGGTATAACCTTCCAAGACTGAACCAGGAAAAAATAGAAAATATGAACAGACCAATCACAAGTAATGAAAATGAAACTGATTAAAAATCTTCCAACAAACAAAAGTCCTGGACTAGATTGTTTCACAGGTGAATTCTATCAAACATTTAGAAAAGAGCTAATACCCTTCCTTCTGAAACTCTTCTAAAAAATTGCAGAGGAATGAACACTCCCAAATTCATTCTACAAGGCCACCATCACCCTGATACAAAAACCAGAAAAAGATACAACAAAAAAAGAAAATTACAGGCCAATATCACTGATAAATATAGATGCAAAAATTCTCAACAAAATACTAGCAAACATAATTCAAGAACATATTAAAAGATCATACAATGGCCCTGGAGCCCGAGGGGAGGGTGGCCTCACTGAGGCTGCTGGCTCTGGAGGGGCCCCACCAGTGGAATCTGTGACAGTCCTTGGGATCACGGACCAGAGTGAGTACAACTTGTAGGAGATTCAAGACGGTGGAAGAGTAAGATGCCGAGACCACCTTCCTCCCCACAAACACATCAGGAATACATCTACATGTGGAACAGCTCCTACAGAACACCTACTGAACATTGGCAAAAGACATCAGACCTCCCAAAAGCCAAGAAACTCCCCCACATACTTGGGTAAGGCAAAAGAAAAAAGAAAAAAACAGAGACAAAAGAATAAGGACGGGACCTGCACCACTGGGAGGGAGCTGTGAAGGAGGAAAAGTTTCCACACAGTAGAAGCCCCTTACCAGGTGGAGACTGCAAGTGGTGGAAGGGAAGCTTCAGAGCCATGGAGGAGAAGGCAGCAACAGAGGTGCGGCAGGCAAAGCAAAGATATTCCCACACAGAGGAACGGTGCTGACCAGCACACACGAGCCCAACAGGCTTGTCTGCTGACTGCTGGGACGGGTGGGGGCTGGGAGCTGAGGCTCTGGCTTTGGATGTCAGATCCCAGCGAGAGGACTGGGGTTGGCAGCATGAACACAGCCTGAAGGGGCCTAGTGCACCACAGCTAGCAGGGAGGGAGTCTGGGAAAGTCTTGACTTGCCAAAGAGACAAGAGACATTTTCTTGCCTCTTTCTTTCCTGGTGTGTGAGGAGAGGTGATTAAGAGTGCCACTTAAAGGAGCTCCAGAGAAGGTAGTGAGCCGTGGCTATCAGCACGGACCCCAGAGATGGGCATGAGATGCTAAGGCAGCTGCTGCCACCACCAAGAAGCCTGTGTGCAAACACAGGTCACTATCCACACCTCTATTCCTGGGAGCCTGTGGAACCCACCACTGCCAGGGTCCCGTGTTCCAGGGAAAACTTTTCCGAGAGAACGCATGGCATGCTTCAGGCTGGTGCAAGGTCACGCTGGCCTCTGCTGCCACAATGTCGCCCTGCATCTGTACCCCTCCCTCCCCCCCGGCCTGAATGAGCCACAGCCCCCGAATCAGCTGCTCCTTTAACTCTGCCCTGTCTGAAAGAAGAACAGACGCCCTCAGGTGGCCTACACACAGAGGTGTGTCCAAATCCAAAGCTGAACACCAGGAGCTGTGTGAACAAAGAAGAGAAAGGGGAATTTCTCCCAGCAGCCTCAGGAGCAGCAGATTAAATTTCCACAATCAACTTGATGTACCCTGCATCTGTAATATACCTGAATAGACAACGAATCATACCAAATTGATGAGGTGGACTTTGGGAGCAAAGATATATATGTTTTTTCCCCTTTTTCTCTTTTTGTGAATGTATATGTGTATGCTTCTGTGTGTGATTTTTTTCTGTATAGCTTTGCTTTTACCATTTGCCCTTGGGTTCTCTTGGTCTCTGTTTTTTTTAGTTTTTTTCTTAATAATTTTTTTTTTATTTTAATAATTTTTTATTTTCTTCTTTTCCTTTATTTTATTTTCCTCTATTTTATCTTCTTTCTTCCTTCCTTCCTTCCTTCCTTTCTTTCTTTCTTCCTTTCTTCCTTTCTTTCTTTCTTTTCTTCCTTTCTTTCTTTCTTTTCTTCCTTTCATTCTGAGCTGTGTGGAGGACAGGCACTTGGTGCCAGCTAGGCATCAGGGCTGTGCCAGTGAGGTGGGAGAGCCAAGATCAGGACACTAGTCCACAAGAGACCTCCCAGCTCCATGTAATATCAAATGGCAAAAATTTTCCAGAGATCTCCTTCTCAACATCAAGACCCAGATCCATTCAATGACCAGCAAGGTACAGTGCAGGATACCGTATGCCAAACAACTAGCAAGACAGGAACACAAACCCATCCATTAGCACAGAGGCAGCTTAAATCATAATAAGGCCACAGACACCCCAAAACACACCACCAGACATGGTCCTGCCCACCAGAAAGACAAGATCCAGCCTCATCCACCAGAACAAAGGAACTAGTCCCTTCCACCAGGAAGCCTACACAGCCCACTGAACCAATCTTAGCCACTGGGAACAGACACCAAAAACAACGGGAACTACAAACCTGCAGCCTGTGAAAAGGAGACCCCAAACACAGTAACTTAAGCAAAATGAGAAGACAGAAACACACACAGCAGATGAAGGAGCAAGGCAAAAACCAGACAGACTGAACAAATGGAGAGGAAATAGGAAGTCTACCAGAAAATGAATTCAGAATAATGATAGTAAAGATGATCAAAAATCTTGGAAATAGAATGGAGAAAATAGAGGAAACGTTTAACAAGGACTTAGAAGAACTAAAGAGCAAACAAAGAGAAATGAACAACACAATAAATGAAATTAAAAATTGTCTAGAAGGGATCAAGAGCAAATAACAGAGGCAGAAAAACGGATAAGTGACCTGGAAGATAAAATAGTGGAAATAACTACTGTAGAGCAGAATAAAGAAAAAAGAATGAAAAGAACTGAGGACAGTCTCAGAGACTTCAGAGACCTCTGGAACAACATTAAACATACCAACAGTCCCAGAAGAAGAAGAGAAAAAGAAAGGGACTCAGAAAATATTTGAAGACATATTTGAAAACTTACTTAATATGGGAAAGGAAATAGTTAATCAAGTCCAGGAAGCACAGAGAGTCCCATACAGGATAAATCCAAGGAGAAACATGCCAAGACACACATAATCAAACTATCAAAAATTAAATACAAAGAAAAAATATTAAAAGCAACAGGGGAAAAACAATTAACACACAAGGGAATCCCTATAAGATTAACAGCTGATCTTTCAGCAGAAACTCTGCAAGCCAGAAGGGATTGGCAGGACATATTTAAAGTGATGAAAGAGAAAAGCCTACAATCAAGATTACTCTATCCAGCAAGGATCTCATTCAGATTTGATGGAGAATTTAAAAGCTTTACAGACAAACAAAAGCTAAGAGAATACAGCACCACCAAACCAGCTTTACAACAAATGCTAAAGGAACTTCTCTAGGCAGGAAACAAAAGAGAAGTAAAAGACCTACAATAATAAACCCAAAACAATTGAGAAAATGGTAATAGGAACATACATATCAATAATTACCTTAAATGTAATTGGATTAAATGCTCCAACCAAAAGACATAGACTGGCCTAATGGATACAAAGAGAAGACCCGTATATATGCTGTCTACAAGAGACCCACTTCAGACCTAAGGACACATACAGACTGAAAGTGAGGGGATGGAAAAAGATATTACATGCAAATGAAACTCAAAAGAAAGCTGGAGTCACAATTCTCATATCAGAAAAATATAGACTTTCAAACAAAGACTATTACAAGGGACAAAGAAGGACAGTACATAATGATCAAGGGATCAATACAAGAAGAAGATATAACAATTGTAAATATATATGCTTCCAACATAGGAGCACAAAAATACATAAGGCAAATGCTAACAGCCATGAAAGGGGAAAACGACAGTAACACAATCATAGTAGGGGACTTTAACACCCCACTTTCACCAATGGACAGATCATCCAAAATGAAATAAATAAGGAAACACAAGCTTTAAATGATATATTAAACAAGATGGACTTAATTGATATTTATAGGGCATTTCATCTAAAAAAAACAGAATACATATTCTTCTCAAGTGCTCATGGGACATTCTCCAGGATAGATCATATCTTGGGTCAGAAATTAAGCCTTGGTAAATTTAAGAAAATTGAAACTTATCAAGTATCTTTTCCAACCATAATGCTATCAGACTAGATATCAATTACAGGAAAAAATCTGTAAGAAATACAAACACATGAAGGTTAAACAACACACTACTTATTAACCAAGAGATCACTGAAGAAATCAAAGAGGAAATCAAAAAGTACCTAGAAACAAATGACAATGAAAACACAGTGACACAAAACCTATGGGATTCAGCTAAAGCAGGTCTAAGAGGGAAGTTTATAGCTATACAAGTCTACCTTAAGAAACAAGAAAGAACTCAAATAAACAACCTAACCTTATACCAAAAGGAACTAGAGAAAGAAGAATAAAAACCCCCAAAGTTAGCAGTAGGAATGAAATCATAAAGATCAGATCAGAAATAAATGAAAAAGAAATGAAGGAAATGATAGCAAAGATCAATAAAACTAAAAGCTGGTTCTTTGAGAAGATAAACTAAATTAATAAAACATTAGCCAGACTCATCAAGAAAAAATGGGAGAAGACTCAAATCAATAGGATTAGAAATGAAAAAGGAGAAAAACAACTGACACTGCAGAAATACAAATGATCATGAGAGATTACTACAAGCAAATATATGCCAATAAATTGGACAAGCTGGATGAAATGGAAAAATTCTTAGAAATGCACAACTTCCGAGACTGAACCAGGAAGAAATAGAAAATATGAACAGAGCAATCACAAGCACTGAAATTGAAACTGTGATTAAAAATCTTATAGCAAACAAAACCCCAGGACCAGATGGCTTCACAGGCGAATTCTATCAAACATTTAGAAAAGAGCTAACACCTATCTTTCTCAAACTTTCCCAAAATATAACAGAGGGAGGAACACTCCCAAACTCATTCTACGAGGCCACCATCACTCTGATACCAAAACCAGACAAAGATATCTCAAAAAAAGAAAACTACAGGCCAATATCACTGATGAACATAGATGCAAAAATCCTCAACAAAATACTAGCAAACAGAATCCAAGAGCACATTAAAAGGATCATACACCATGATCAAGTGGGGTTTATCCCAGGAATGCAAGGATTCATCAATATATGCAAATCAATCAAGATGATACACCATATTAAGAAATAGAAAGAGAACAAACATATGATCACCTGAATCGATGCAGAGAAAGCTTTCGACAAAATTCAACACCATTTATGATAAACACCCTGCAGAAAGTAGGCATAGAGGGAACTTTCCTCAACATAAGAAAGGCCATATATGACAAATCCACAGCCAACATCCTCCTCAATGATGAGAAACTGAAAGCATTTCCACTAAGATCAGGAACAAGACAAGGTTCCCCTCACTCACTACTATTATTCAACATAGTTTTGAAACTTTTGGCCACAGCAATCAGAGAAGAAAAAGAAATAAAAGTAATCCAAATCAGAAAAGAACTAGAACTGTCACTCTTTGGAGATGACATGATACTGTACATGGAGAATCCTAAAGATGCTATCATAAAACTAGAGAGCTAATCAATGAATTTGGTAAAGTAGCAGGATACAAAACTAATGCACAGAAATCTCTTGCATTCCTCTACACTAATGATGAAGAATCAGCAAGTGAAATTAGGAAAACACTCCCATTTTCCATTTACCTAGGAATAAACCTACCTAAGGAGACAAAAGACCTGTATGCAGAAAATTATAAGACACTGATGAAAGAAATTAAAGATGATACAAATAGATGGAGAGATATACCATGTTATTGGATTGGAAGAATCAATATTGTGAAAATGACTCTACTACCCAAAGCAATCTACAGATTCAATGCAATCCCTTTCAAACCTCCACTGGCATTTTTCACAGAAGCAGAACAAACATATTCACAATTTGTATAGAAACACAAAAGACCCCGAATAGCCAAAGCAATCTTGAGAAAGAAAAATGGAGCTGGAGGAATCAGGCTCCCTGACTTCAGACTATACTACAAAGCTACAGTAATCAAGACAGTGTGGTACTGGCACAAAAACAGAAATATAGTTCAATGAAAGCAGAATAGAAATCCCAGAGATAAACCCATGCACATATGGTCACCTTATCTTTGATAAAGGAGGCAAGAATATACAGTGGAGAAAGGACAGCCTCTTCAATAAGTGTTGCTAGGAAAACTGGACAGCTACATGTAAAAAAATGAAATTAGAACACTCCCTAACAATGTACAGAAAAATAAACTCAAAATGGATTAAAGACCTAAATATAAGGTCAGACACCATCAAACTCTTAGAGGAGAACATAGGCAGAACACTCTATGACATAAATCACAACAAGATCCTTTTTGACCCATCTCTTAGAGACATGGAAATAAAAACAAGAATAAAGAAATGGGACCTAATGAAGCTTAAAAGCTTTTGAACAGCAATGGAAACCATAAACAAGATGAAAAGACAGCCCTCAGAATGCGAGAAAATATTTTCAGATGAAGAAACTGACAAAGGATTAATCTCCAAAACACACAAGTAACTCATTCAGCTCAATATAAAAAATAAACAAACAAACAATGCAATCCAAAAATGGGCAGAAGACCTAAATAGACATTTCTCCAAAGAAGATATACCGATTGCCAACAAACACATGAAAGAATGCTCAACATCATTAATCATTAGAGAAATGCAAAATGAAACTATAATTAGATATCATCTCCCACCCGTCAGAATGGCCATCATCAAAAAATCTACAAACAATAAATGCTGGATAGGGTGTGGAGAAAAGGGAACCCTTTTGCACTGTTGTTGGGAATATAAATTAATACAGCCACCATAGAGAACAGCATGCAGGTTCCTTAAAAACTAAAAATAGAATTACCATATGACCCAGCAATCCCACTACTGGGCATATACTGAGAGAAAACTGTAATTCAAAAAGACACATGCACCCCAATATTCACTGCAGCACAATTTACATTAGCCAGGTCATGGAAGCAACCTAAATGCCCATTGACAGACAAATGGATAAAGAAGATGTGATACATATACACAATGGACTATTACTCAGCCATAAAAAGGAACAAAATTGGGTCATTTGTAGGGATGTGGATGGACCTAGAGACTGTCATACAGAGTGAAGTAAGTCAGAAAGAGAAAAACAAATATCGTGTATTAACGCATATGTGTGGAATCTAGAAAAATGGTGCAGATGAACTGGTTTGCAAGGCAGAAATAGAGACACAGATGTAGAGAACAAACGTATGGACACCAAGGGGGGAAAGTGTGTTTTGGGGGTGGTGGAATGAACTGGGAGATTGGGATTGATATATATACACTAGTATGTATATACTAGATAACTAATAAGAACCTGCTGTATAAAAAATAAATTAAAAAAATAAATAAAAATAAAGGAAAGCTTCAAGGATGTGCAGGTGAGAGCTACATGCAGAACAGCACAGTCAGCTCTGACAATCATCTTGAAACAGTGTCATCTTGATTGTTTTAAGCACAGTTAATCTTCAATTCCAGGGTCAATTTGTTCCCATTTTCTTGAGGCCAGTTCCTGGAATTGTGCAAATCATAGATTCAGTGCTGCTCAAGATGGAGCAGCTTATGTCATGGCTACAATCTGGTCATCATGCAGTTAGCTTTTTCCCTCTAGCGGTGGTTATGGTACCTGCAAAACAACACAGGAATGTGTCTCAGATACTGTTATCTATGTACTTCAGGGAGAAACTAAAGATTCTGTGACTGCTATATGACTGATTTACTGTGTAAATTGTAACCAGTTCTTCTGGCCCAACTGCTATTTCTTCACTACATGTCTACATCTTTTCAATCATTAATTCTTGAGTCAGGCTTTTGTGACTCAGGAGAGGCCCCTAGAAGACTAAAGCCTTTTTCTGCAAACAAGAAACTGGGAACATGGAACGGCTTTTGTACCAGGGAGGGCCCAGCAAGGTCCTGCTCAATTTCAGCAACATTTTAAATTGTTCTTAGAGATTACCTTGAATTTCACTGGGACGTTTGAGAGTGTAGTGCCATCACAGATCAAACGGTTTGAGGCAAGAAAGCATGAGGCGAGTTTTGGAAACAGCAATCCCCTTAACAGCTGTGTTAAGAAAGGTGGGAGCTCAGATGGGAATTCTAGGTGGTGTCAGCTTGTGCAGGATTTTTAAACAGTTCATATCTTCTCTCCTTCTTCAAGTGCTCCAATTATTCTTAGTCATAAATCCTAGCATACCACTCCCTGCTTTAGGCTAAGCCAGGGATGTGACTGCCTGCACATGTGGCCACTTCTGCCTCTCATAGCAGATATCTCTAATCAATATCCACACTCTTTCAAGTCGAGCCAAAACTCAGCCTCAGTGCTCTCAATTAACTATTGATTTCGAAGGGATGAAATGCGATTGCTTTCCCAGACCTAATCGCATGTTTACAGGATCTTAGCCCTTAATGGGACCTTAGAGGAAATTTTAGCCAATCGCCTCATATTGGAGAACAAAAAAGTTGAGACTCAGACAAGATAAGGGATGTGCCCAACATCTCACAGGCAGTGAGGGGCAAGTATCAGTAGAGCTATCTCTTTACTCCCTTGGTTCCTTCCCTATGTCTCTAAGGACACTGTGTCACATCCAAGGAGAAGGTGACTAGTACTTTTGTACCACTTGACTCCCAAGAGGCAGACATTGGCACTCTTCCCAGAGATGGATGCTTTGCCAATGCACCCCCTCCCCTTCCACAACCAGTCTTCAACTTCCACAGGTGAGTCCATTGGTGTTCCATTAGAACTAGCCTCTCACCAGGTCCAGGACTTTATTTCCCCCTTTACATAACTCCTAGGACAGTGGATGGTCTTCTAGAAACATATCATAGGGGGACAAGGGGTGGAGGGAGGAGATAAACTAATCACACTTTTCTCGAGACTCATCCTCTCACTCTTCTCTCTTCATGGGACTGCTTTTAATACTATGATACAGAACATCTCACATTAGGATCTGAGCATCTTATTTGAAAACCGATAAATTAAAGGGGGAAATGATTCATGTTGCAAATGGATTTCCCACATTAGAAAAAAAGGCCACAAGTTCTCTTTAAGTAGCATCTTCTAAAGTGTTTGTTGACAGATTGTTAATTAATTAGCGGTGGTAAACTCGAAACTGAAATGTTCTAAGCCATGACTGCTTGTTAAGTATCAAGCAGAAATTAAGATAAAACAAATATCACTTGATTATGATTTTTAAAATAGGGTGCAATTTGCTCGGTTTTAAGTTTTTATTTTACTGGATTAGCAGCTAAAATACGGGAATGCTGGCAGCCCCAAACCTCCTCTGTCCTCTATACAAGGACAGTCCTCCCCTCTTAAAAGCCTCTCATGAGTAACCCAGAGCTCCTCTTTTTGATTTACTTTGTTTCATTCTTGGAAATAACGTGATAAATATGTTCAATGTGTCTCCAGATGGAGCCATCAACAACCCTTCTTTTCCCCCAAAGCCTAGAGACAAAAGCGCCCTCATGAAAATGTGTCTAGATGGAGAGTTAGATGATTAGCATTGTCTCTGACATGATCCCCTCCCAGTGTCATGTCTCTGCTGCCCGATCACCCCATTGTTTGTCTGCAGGGCGGGGCTGGGGTTTCTCAAGCTTTGACTCACCTTCAGAAATGAGTCTTGCCTGTGCCCTCCTCTCCCTGATGGAGTCACAGGCTCACACCTGCTCTCAGGTGTCTGCTCCATAGAGAGGCAAGATGCAGAGCCTGGCTTCCTGATTTCAATACAGTGTGGTCCTTTGAAATGAGAGAACAGATGCAGGAGTCATGATCGACCAGACGACAGTCCCGTGGCCAGGCTGGGGAGGTGCGGGTGGGAGCAGGCACTACAGAGTCGTCATTCCACATAGGTTTTCAGGGCCCACCTCACCTGGAGAAGTTGTTGACATGGGGGTGATCTGAGGGGTGCCAGGAAATCTCCCCTCCTTTGAAAGAACAATCTCCCAGCCATTTGGGGTGCCTGGCAACAAGCCATTACAGATTTCAGAGACTTGGGTGGGCCATCCTTTCTGGATTCCAGATCCAGATACCATCAGAGCCACACTTTTCTCATCTATAACATTAATAATACAGTTAGCTTTCTTCATAGAGAATTGTAAAACTGTATACAGAGGTGCTTTATAAGGTTTAATGACTAATAAAAATGCACCTGTGCCTGGCAGTGTAAGGGAGAGGGATGAGTTAGGGTCTCAGAGGAAGAAGGGTGGACAGGCTTGGTGGGAAAGAGAGCCTGGTGTGTGCCAGGGAGGAAAAGTATAGGGGAATGGTACAAGAGATGGAGACCACCAGAACCAGCTTCTTAATTTTGTCATTAATGTAGCCCCTGGTAGAAAGCAGCCCAGTGACGCAGGCATTTCAGCTGACTGAAAATTGCTATGAAGTCAGAAGATCTGTGATCCAACTCTGGCTTTGACATTAACCCTGTGTGACCTTGGGTCAAGCATGTCCTCATTCCAAGTCTCAGTTTCTCCCTCTATAAAATGAGGCTATTGTGGCCAAGAGGGAAGTTGAGTGCCAGAGTTTTGAAAAGTTTAACGTGTTAGATGCATATGAGCTTGAATGACTCTTGGAGATTTATGACCTAGAGGACACTGCCACCTCAACTCCAGCCATGTTCTCTATAAAGGCCACACCTGGAGTACCCTCTGAGATGATAACTGTGTTATAAGACAAGGTTGATCACTAGATAGAGTTCTCCAAACTAAGCAGGAGTTGTTGATGGACAAAGTAAGAGGCCAATGAGCAGACTGGGAAAAATAAAAAGTAACGTGTATTCCAGAGAAGCTGTGTGGGTGACAGACAGGTGGCACAATCCACCCCATCGTGAGCAGCACACATACACTGATGCCTTCTATGTGTCAGGCGCGGGAGAACACCTTGATCTGTGCCCACGCCAAATCCATCCTGTCCCATGCTTCCCTTTCGGAGAATTTGCATCAGGATGAGCATAGTGTAGTGGGAACACAGGAGAGGGGCATAGGTGGAGAAGGTGTTTGTCTTGAAGATGGAATGCAGGACCAGGAATCTGGAACACAGAATGTTACATTCTTAAAGTTGCTAGGCTTGGGAAGAGGTGGAGGAGGAGGCCCGGCCTGCACAAGAAATTAAGGAAAGGATTACCTTTTAAGTGAGGCTAACCCTGAAAAATGATCATTGTTCAGTCTATAGATGACAGGAGGCTCAGAAAAGATCATTAGTCATGGTCCCCACCCAGTGACAGTCACTTGTCCATGGTGGGGACGCTGTCCAATTTACTGTGATGCAGTGGAAAAGAGCCCTGGGCCAGGCCCCTCACCAGCTCCACCACTGCTAGCTACATGTTGTTGAGCAAGTCAGTGAACTTCTTTGGATCTAAATTTTTAGATGATAAAATCAGATTTGCACGACCTGACAGAATTGCCATGATGCTTAAATAAGACAAGAGGTATGGAAAACGGTCTGAAGGTTCTTTTAGGTATTTCTATCACTTCTCAGGCAGTCTTACGCTTTGCTCTGATAATGATAGAAATCAGTGTGTCAATGGCCTCTAATCAGCTGGATCCTGAGGCTTGGAACAGTGGTCCAAAAATGAACCAGCCTCGCAGAATACCGTGTTTCCCTCCCCCAGGGGCTAGGAAGTCAAGTGGAGGGAGGACCAGGGCTCCTTCCTCCCACCTGAATAAGTCCTTGAGTAAAGCTGGCAGATTTAGCAAATCAGAATACAGCCTGCCCAGTTACATTTGAATTTCAGATAAACAATAAGAAATTTTTTAGTATGTCTCCTGCAGTATTTGGGACATACTTATACTGAAAATTCTGTTTATCTGAAATTAAAATTTAGCTAGTTGCCCTATATTTTATCTGGAAACTCTACCACAGAGAACAAATTCTATCCCACCCTCTTTCACCACCATTAATATCCTATTTTTGTTGGAAGTGCTCCCAGCCCATATTCCTTCCCCCTTTTCCTCTTCCTTCCTCCATGTTTCTTATAACTCTCAGTCTACAAACAGAGCTTCAGATATGTTATATTTTTAAAAGACTTTGAGTCCTTGAGTTTGAGCAGACACCTAGGTGGATGAAGTCAGCTCAGGTAGTCAGGGACCCGGATTGCTGGAATATCTGGTGGGCTGGAATATCTGGTGGGTGGCTTTCATCAAAACAGGCCAGGAAAGCAAGTCATAGAGGAAGTGCAGGTAGGAGAAATGGGTGATGAATTCCCTGGAAAGTGATAATGAGGGCCACGTCAAGTGCCTGGGACAGGTTGGGGCCCCTTGAAATGTTCCCAGGAGTAGCTGCTATGGGCCTGTGTTCAGCTGCCTCTCCTAGGGTCTGGCTTACACCTCTGGTAAGTGGTAATGGATTTGTCCTCCTGGGATCTGCTGGGCCCTTTCCTCCTCCTTGAACTGTCTTGAGTCACTAGGCCAAGCTCCTCTCCTATTCTTGGGTAACCAGAGAAGTAACGTAAGCCTCATGACAATTAAGGAAATGTCACACTAATTGTTACTTAGGAAATTCAATCTCCATTCCACACCAATGTTGGGTCTGACTAATTTCCTGATTCTGGGTTTGATTCCCTGGCAAGAGGATTTTTCTCATTAAGGGGAGATATTCAGACCTGCAGCATTTTGTAGCCTCCTCCAAAACTTTCTCATGCCCTTTCTGTGTTTTCAATCCTACTAGCAAGCTCTCTCAAACTTTGCTTTTAGATTTACAGAAACTGGTATATTGAATATTGTATTTTATGCTATGCAGCTCTCATGCCTCTCTATCATGATTGCCACCTGGAAACTACACTTCCCATTTATAGGCATGAGCTTAGAAGATCAGGAATATGCCTACAAAGAAAACCAGGGATGCATGTCAGAGCTGGGAAGGCCTCAGAGACCTTCCAGATCAGTATCCTCCAAACAAAGGCATGGAGGTCCAGAAGAGGCAGATTTCCCAGAAATGAGCCTGGCCAGTGAGTGGCAGGGTTGGATCTAGAACCCACACCTGTGTCTTCTTGGCCAATGCTCTTTCCTCTTGGTGAAACATCCTCCTATAATCCCTTACCTCCAGTGATCTCTTTGGTCTTCAATTCCCCCATTTTCCATGGAGGGCTAGAACCACTATCCCCCAACTACATTAAATGACTTGCCTTTGCATCCTATAGTAAGTCAGGGATAGAGCCAGGATTAGAATTCAGGCCTCTAAGTTTCCAGAACAGGTTTACTCCAGCCCCATCACTTACACATCATGATTCTTCCCTCTAAGACAGAATTTGCTCCTGCCCTCTTCCTCATGCCTTTCCATCCTTACCCACGATCATTGGCTGAACTTCCCAAGGTAGACAGTTGGCATTGCCAACCCATCGGCGAAGATCTCATGTCTTGATCTAGTAAAATATCTGGGCCATGTTTTAATCCTCAGCTTGGCACCACAACTTATTTCCTGTTAAGTCTAAGAAATAAATTATGTACTCAATTGGGTCAGGAGTCTACAGGAAGATGAAGGAAGGTAGGAAATCAGGGCAGCAGAGACAAAAGAAGAAAGAGAGGAAGATTGCAATGGGTGTGTGTGAGTCAATCCATTAGTCAACTTGAAGCTATTAATCACTTACCATACCCTTGGCTGGTGGAGAAAACACTCTTCAGGAGTCAGAAGGGAGAAGAGATGAAGGGAGCTGGTCTCATTGTGGCCTTGCCTGGGTTTCTTCCAGGCTCACCAGTTCCTGAAGCAATGTCTTCCCGGCAGCAGCAGCAGCAGCAGCAGCAACAGCAGCAGTGCCTACCTCAGACGGCCCAGCAGCAGCAGGTGAAGCAGCTCTGTCAGCCACCCCCTGTCAAATGTCAGGAGACATGTGTACCCCAAACCAAGGATTCATATGCTCCTCAGGCCAAGAAGCAATGCCCACCAAAGGGCACACCCATACCAGCCCAGCAGAAGTGTCCCTCAGCCCAGCAAGCCCCCAAGAGTAAACAGAAGTAAGGATGGACCAAATTACACCTGCCTGCCATCCAGGCTACCAGATGCAGCTTTATTTTCCTCCTGCTTCTGCTCCCTCCAAGCCCAGCTCCAGGATTTGCTCTCCTCTCCCACGTCCTCCTACCCAGGGTCCAATGAAGCATTGTCAGGATTTCTTCCCACTGAGCCCCTTATCCCACACACCCCCTTGCTCCCAGTCTTCTTCTCTACCCCACTCTTTTGGTATCCTAGGTGAACATGAGTGAGACCTCAGCCTCTCCAGCCTCCAGTTTGGCCACAGCTATGGCCCCATCCATGTCCCAAAGCAAGAAAATAATCTGGGCTTCTTCTGGTCTTCCACCTTGACTCATGGGGACACCAGAGGCTAAAGCACAGGTTCTGACTCATTCCCTACCCCAACTCCCCATCCTGAGCTTCCCTCCTATTTCTTCCTCTAATAAATATGTGCTTTATGTCATTGTCTGTGCCCTGGCCCCAGTCTGCAATACATTCATTGGTTCAGAGGGGATATTTGGGGGAAGTGAGTATGTGAGTACACACATGCTCATCAGTGCATCCTGAGGGGCATAGTTGCTCTCTAGTAAATAATGACGAAGGATGTCAGATCCTGACACATCTCGGGTAAAGGAGGGGGAGAGAAAGCCCAGGGACTAATTGGCAAGAGTTTTGGAGACTCTTGCCAGCTAATTGTATTTAAGGAAAGACAAATGGTGGAAAATTTTGCTCCTACAATTAGAGACCCCCAGCCTACTTGATGAATGTGGTTTTTGCCTGTTGGAAGTTGTCATTCTGAAAAAGCAGACAAGACATACATAAATGACATGAGTACTACAAAGCCCTTCTATGAACATGTGCAAATGAATTTTTCATGCATTTATTTATTTATTGTCCTTTCATTTATTAATTAACTCACATTAATTCACTCACTCACTCACCCACCTAATATTTAGCAGGTTCTAGCATGAGAATAGTTTTCCATTCTGCCTATAAATTGGCTAGATATAGTATATGCTCAATAAATGATTGGTCTTATTATCATTATTTATGTCTGGGGAATATTGCTCCAAAACATTAGCCTAAGGACACTCCTCTGCTTAGAGAGTGTCCACATGGAAGTCTCTTTACTGGCTCAGGAATCCATGCTAATTGTAAATTGTCTCTTTCCCAGCCTGGCGAGCACTCTGAACCAGGAAAGAAGAGATGTGGGCTCTAGTTTCAGCTTTGCCACTAAATAGATCTATCATATTGAGCAGGTCCCTTCACCTCAGTCCTTTGTCTGTAAAATGAAAAGTTAGGCTGTATGCCTTTTTCCTGCCCTAAAATTAGATGGATCCATGAATTGGGGGGGGGGGCGGGCTTTTGCATTTTTTTTTGTGAGTCCTGTTCCCTACCCCACCCTCTCTTCTCCCGTGAGATCTACTGATCCCCTAATATGTAAGATCCATGTGTTCCAGGCAAAGCCCAGAAAATGAGAGAATGAATAAATGAAAGGTCAGACTTCATGAACAACTTCAGACTATATAACCAGAAAATCTGAAAAGAAGACACAACTGTGCATTTTTGGTGATTTTGAAAAATAAAGATTTATTTTGAATGTGCAGGCGAGGGAGGAAGGCAGAAAGCTATAGTTTTTAGTACTTTGGAACTCCAAAGATTATAATTTGGCCCTCCCAAAAGCTTCTTGGATGTGGGAAGCATGGACCTCTAATCCACTGAAGGAAATCAGAATATGTAACCTTAAATATGCCTCTTTGACATAAAAATTATTTTTAGCTGAAGGCAATTAAGAAACAGCAAACACAGAAAGATTCCCCCCTTTTGGCCTCCAAGCAGGAGAAAAATTCTTTTACTAGAGACAGAATCTCATGAGAACAGAGATGGCACCAGAAGAATCTGCAAACCAACCGTCCTCCATTAGTTCCCACACATTTATTTACCTTCCCACAGTTTACTGCCCTTGGAAGCCTAAAATTGCTTTCTTTGGTCCTGTCATTTCTCTACAAATGTATTATTTTTTTGTTGAAGATGTTATATAAGCCCATGGCTTTTAGTTACTCTTTGTTTTAGAGTGACGTGCGCTGCATGCATTAATAAACTGATTTTCTCTTGTTAATCTTTTTTTTTTTTTTTAAAAGAGTCCTAGCTAAAAACTTAAAATGGGGAGAGGTAAAGTTTTGCTTCCCCTACATCATAAAAACATCTCCGTGCCATGAGTATGACGGTGTCCAGGCAGGTGACACAGGACTATCCCGTGGCTCCAGGCCACTGGTTCCAGGAGCAGCCCAGCCAAGCCAGCCTGAGCCTGTCCTTTGATGATTCCCTGAGGGGAGGTGTGGGTTCAGGGTATGTGGAAGTACTTAGCCTTCCTTGGACAGTTCTTAATTTCTTCCCAAGGCTCCCAATATCCTCAGGCCAAACACTCACATCTATGGACATCTAGTTGCATCAACATCAACACGTGCCCAGGTAAATTAGCGCCCACCTGTACCTCCTTCCACCTGGAGGAGTTATGGGACTGGGGCTTCTTGTCTGTATTCAAGTTCTAGGAGTTGAGATATTCTGTTGGAGCAGTGATTTTCAGACCTGCTTGTCTCTGAGGATTTAAAAAAATCAACTGTTTAAATAAATCTCAAGTGAAGTCCAGATTGGGATATTTTTTAAAGATACAGATAATGTCAATTGCAATCAAGGTAGAAAAGACATTGGGTTTAGAATCTAGTGTTTCCCACCTTATCTAATCAAAAATTTCCTGATGACACTTTAGAAATACAGATACCCAGGCCTCCCCTAGCTACTTCTATTACATTAGGAGGAAGAGGTTATTGCTGTATTTCTAACAAGCATCCCAAGTGATTCTTATGCTTATGTCAGTTGGGGGAACACTCCTCACTGGATATTGAGTCTCAGAAGCTCACAGAAGGCTGCCCATTTCTCTGTCAGACTTTGTATCAGCTGGGACTTCATGCTTGACATGTGGTTGTCATTCAGCAAATATGTGTTAAATAAATGGCTGACTACTTCACAAACCAAGAAAATTCTGGAATGTTCTGAGTCACTGGAGATGAGTTTCTAATAAGAGATGTACTTCAGACCCTCAAGAGAAGCAATGCCCTTGATATCCAGAATCCATCTACTATGCTCTGCTCACTACAGTAGCTGCTTTACATACATAATCTCACTTAAAAATGCTTTGGAAGCAAATCTTGTCATTCCTAACTTATAGGTAAGATAAACAGATTCATTAAGACCTCAGAGTCACAATGCTGGACTTGCATCTTGGCTCTGACACCTATTTGCCACATAAACTTGGGCAGGTGACATACTCTGTACTTCAGCTTTCACATCTGTAGAATGAGTTTCATGACCTGCTCCTCACGGTGATACTGTGGGGATTAGTGTCAAGTTCCTAGAACATAGTCTAACACTTTCTAGGCGCTAATCAAATAGGAGCTATTATTATTAAGAAACTTTCCCAATCTCACACACACATCTAGTAAGAAGCAGAGCTAGAATTTGAACACAGGACTTTATGTTGCCAAACCTGTGACCTATAGAGACCACTCTGCACTCTAGAGGTGCTTGCTTTATGGGGTGGATCAGTGATGAGGCAGGCACAGCTGAACAAACAAGAGGGAACAAACAGCTACAAACAGCAATCACCTCCAACGGGGTTTTGGATTCTCTGTCCAAAGATGTTTAGTCACGTGGTTATCACTCTTCACTTTCAACAACCCAAGGGGCAATGAGTGATCAGTGGGGGAGCATTTATCTAGGGCATAAGTCTGAACCATCCTAGATTCCATTTCAAAACTCAATACCCTCAGTACAAAACAATATATCTATATGCATCTTTGATCATCCATACCCAGAGGAACTCTATCTCAAAAAGACAACAAATAGGCAATTGCTCAGTTCAGCTGGGTTAGAATGTCAGAACCCAGCCAGGACTCCTTCTCTTCCTTCTCCTTCTTCTAAGAGTAGCTCTCCAGCACATAGAACATCCTGCTAGTATTGAGAAGCAATATGGCAAAGTTGTTAAGGGACTGTATCCTGGCACATCTTACCTTTATGACCTCTTGGGAGAGTTACTTAACAATTTCCTGCCTCAGTTTTCTTTCCTAGGGCATGCCAAGGTCATTGCATGATCACCAGCAAATTTAACACGCCCCCATACACACTCCAACTCATATAAATCATGGACTGTGCGGTCATTGCCACTGTCCAATAACTCGAGATATATATAATCTGACTAACATGTACATCTAAAAGTGTACTGGAAAAAATGAGGGGAGATAAAGGAATCACAAAGCCCAAGCATGCGGCCCCACTCAAGAAGGGCACTCTGCTCTTCAGAACACACACACACACACACACACACACACACACACACACACACTTAGAGAAGAAAAAGGGAAAACACACAGACAATAGGAAAAAGATTCATCAGGTTTGAAGTGAAAGAAAAGAATGAGACAAATTAGCAAGAATGATTATGTACAATATTTTTTAGCCCATTCACACTAATAATATTTTTAAAATTAATTAATTAATTAATTATATTTATTTTGGCTGTGTTTGGTCTTCGTTGCTGCACATGGGCTTTCTCTAGTTGCAGAGAGCAGGGGATGCTCTTCGTTGCAGTGTGCAGGCTTCTCATTGCAGTGGCTTCTCTTGTTGTGGAGCATGGGCTCTAAGCATGTGGGCTTCAGTAGTTGTGGCTCATGGGCTCTAGAGCTCAGGTTCAGTAGTTGTGGCACAAGGGCTTAGTTGCTCCGTGGCATGTGGGATTTTCCCAGACCAGGGCTAGAACCATATGCCCTGCATTGGCAGGCTGATTCTTAACCACTGTGCCACCAGGGAAGCCCAACCTAATAGCATTTGAAGCATCATTTCATTTAATCGTTACAACAATATTGTGAAGTACAATTTAAAGTTCTCAAGGTAACTTGCTCAAGGTCATCCAACTAACAAGAGCAAAGCAAGGCTTTGAAACAATTGGGACAGACAATAAGCCTAGGTCCTTTCTTTTCTACCTGCCTCAAGCAAGAGAAGCCAGATTTAAATTTTTATCCATCCTTTCAGGGACTGGGAAGAGAAAAGAGGGAGGGTGAGGGACTCTATACCTAGGAAGATAAGTTTCTGTCTGATTCTGCTGCTAAAGAAGCTGTGAAATATTATTTACAATAGCCAAGACATGTAAGCAACCTAATGTCCATAGACAGAGCAGTGGATAAAGAAGATGTGGTGCATATATACAATGGAATATTACTCAGCCATTGAAAAATGAAATAATGCCATTTGCAGCAACATGGATGAACCTAGAGCTTGTCAACCTGAGTGAAGTTAAGTCAGAGAGAAAGACAAATACCATATGTTATCACTTATATGTGAAATCTAAAAAAATGGTACAAATGAACTTATTTACAAAACAGAAATAGAGTAACAAATGTAGAAAACAAACTTACAGCTACTGGGGAGAAAGTGTGGGAGGGATGAATTGGGAGATTAGGATTGACATATGCACACTACTATATATAAAATAGATAACTAATAAGGACATACTGTAAAGCACAGGGAACTCACTCAATACTCTGTAAAGATGTATATAGGAATAGAATATAAAAAAGAATGGATATATGTATATGTATAACTGATTCACTTTGCTCTAACACCTGAAACTAACACATTTTATTTTTTATTTTATTTTTTAACATCTTTTTTGGAGTATAATTGCTTTACTATGGTGTGTTAGTTTCTGCTTTATAACAAAGTAAATCAGTTATACATATACATATGTTCCCATATCTCTTCCCTCTTGTGTCTCCCTCCCTCCCACCCTCCCTATCAAACCCCTCTAGGTGGTCACAAGCACCGAGTTGTCCTCCTTGTGCAATAAGGCTGCTTCCCACTAGCTATCTGTTTTATGTTTGGTAGTGTATATATGTCCATACCATTCTCTCACTTTATCACAGCTTACCCTTCCCCCTCCCCATATCCTCAAGTCCATTCTCTAGTAGGTTGGTGTCTTTATTTCCGACTTGCCCCTAGGTTCTTCATAATCTTTTTTTTTTCTTTTTCTTAGGTTTCATATATATGTGTTAGCATCCGGAATTTTTTTTCTCTTTCTGACTTACTTCACTCTGTATGATGGACTCTAGGTCCATCCACCTTACTACAAATAACTCAATTTTGTTTCTTTTTATGGCTGAGTAATATTCCATTGTATATATGTGCCATATCTTCTTTATCCATTCATCTGTTGATAGACACTTAGGTTGCTTCCATGTCCTGGCTATTGTAAATAGAGCTGCAATCAATATTGTGGTACATGACTCTTTATGAATTATGGTTTTCTTAGGGTATATGCCCAGGAGTGGGATTGCTGGGTCGTATGGTAGTTCTATTTGTAGTTTTTAAAGAACCTTCATACTGTTCTCCACAGTGGCTATATCAATTTACATTCCCACCAACAGTGCAAGAGGGTTCACTTTTCTCCACACCCTATCCAGCATTTATTGTTTCTAGATTTTTTGATGATGGCCATTCTGACGAGTGTGAGATGACATCTCATTGTAGTTTTGATTAGGATTTCTCTAATGATTAATGATGTTGAGCATTCTTTCATATGTTTGTTGCCAATCTGTATATCTTCTTTAGACAAATGGCTATTTAGGTCTTCTGCCCATTTTTGGATTGGGTTGTTTGTTTTTTTCGTATTGAGCTGCATGACCTGCTTGTAAATTTTGGAGATTAATCCTTTGTCAGTTGCTTCATTTGAAAATATTTTCTCCCATTCTGAGGGTTGTTTTTGGTCTTGATTATGGTTTCTATTGCTGTGCAAAAGCTTTCAAGTTTCATTACGACCCATTTGTTTATTTTTGTTTTTTTTTCCATTTCTCTAGGAAGGTCAAAAAGGACCTTGCTGTGATTTATGTCATAGGGTTTTCTGCCTATGTTTTCCTCTAAGAGTTTGATGGTGTCTGGCCTTACATTTAGGTCTTTATTCAATTTTGAGTTTATTTTTGTGTATGGTGTTAGGGAGTATTCTAATTTCATACTTTTACATGTATATGTCCAGTTTCACAAGACCACTTACTGAAGACGTTGTCTTTTCTCCACTGTATATTCTTGCCTCCTTTATCAAAGATAAGGTGACCATATGTGCGTGGATTTATCTCTGGGCTTTCTATCCTGCTCCATTGATCCATATTTCTGTTTTTGTGCCAGTACCATACTGTCTTCATTACTGTAGCTTTGTAGTATAGTGTGAAGTCAGGGAGCCTGATTCCTCCAGCTCCATTTTTCGTTCTCAAGATTGCTTTGGCTATTCAGGGTCTTTTGTGTTTCCATTCAAATTGTGAATTTTTTTGTCCTAGTTCTGTGAAAAATGCCAGTGGTAGTTTGATAGGGATTGCATTGAATCTGTAGATTGCTTTGGGTAGTAGAGTCATTTTCACAAGGTAGATTCTTCCAATCCAAGAACATGGTACATCTCTCCATCTATTTTTATCATCTTTAATTTCTTTCATCAGTGTCTTATAATTTTCTGCATAAAGGTCTTTTGTCTCCTTAGGTAGGTTTATTCCTAGATATTTTATTCCTTTTGTTGCAATGGAAAATGGGAGTGTTTTTTTAATTTAACTTTCAGACTTTTCATCATTAGTGTAGAGGACTGCAAGAGATTTCTCTGCATTAATTTTGTATCCTGCTACTTTACCACATTCATTGATTAGCTCTAGTAGTTATCTGGCAGCATCTTTAGGATACTCTATGTATAGTACCATGTCATCTGCAAACAGTGACAGCTTTACCTCTTTTTTCCTGATTTGGATTCCTTTTATTTCTTTTTCTTCTCTAATTGCTGTGGCTAACACTTCCAAAACTAAGCTGAATAAGAGTGTTGAGAGTGGGCAACCTTGTCTTGGTCCTGATCTTAGTGGAAATGATTTGAGTTTCTCACCATTGAGGCCAATGTTTGCTGTGGGTTTGTCATATATGGCCATGAGTATATTGAGGAAAGGGCTATGCCTACTCTTTGCATGGTTTTTATCATCAATAGGTGTTGAATTTTGTCGAAAGCTTTCTCTGCATTGATTGAGATGATCATATGGTTTTTCTCCTTCAATTTGTCCATATGGTGTATCACATTGATTGATTTGCGTATATTGAAGAATCCTTGCATTCTTGCAATAAACCCCACTTGATCATGGTGTATGATCCTTTTAATGTGTTTTTGATTCTGTTTGCTAGTATTTTGTTGAGGATTTTTGCATCTATGTTAATCAGTGATATTGGCCTGTAGTTTTCTTTCTTTGTGACATCTTTGTCTGGGTTTGGTATCAGGGTGATGGTAGCTTCGTAGAATGAGTTTGGGAGTGTTCCTCCCTCTGCTATATTTTGGAAGAGTTTGAGAAGGAAATGTGTTAGCTCTTATCTAAATGTTTGATAGAATTTGCCTGTGAAGCCATCTGGTCCTGGGCTTTTGTTTGTTGGAAGATTTTTTAATCACAGTTTCAATTTCAGTGCTTGTGATTGTTCTGTTCATATTTTCTATTTCTTCCTGGTTCAATCTCAGAAGCTGTGCATTTCTAAGAATATGTCCATTTCTTCCAGGTTGTCCTTTTTATTGGCATATAGTTGCTTGTAATAATCTCTCATGATCTTTTGTATTTCTGCAGTGTCAGTTGTTACTTCTCCTCTTTCATTTCTAATTCTATTGATTTGAGTCTTCTCCCTTTTTTTCTTGATGAGTCTGGCTAATGGTTTATCAATTTTGTTTATCTTCTCAAAGAACCAGCTTTTAGTTTTATTGATCTTTGCTATCGTTTCCTTCATTTCTTTTTCATTTATTCCTGATCTGATCTTTATTATTTCTTTCCTTCTGTGAACGTGGGGTTCTTTTGTTCTTCTTTCTCTAATTGCTTTTGGTGTAAGGTTAGGTTGTTTATTTGAGATGTTTCCTGTTTCTTAAGGTAGGATTGTATTGCTGTCAGCTTCCCTCTTAGAACCACTTTTGCTGCGTCCCATAAGTTTTGAGTCATTGTGTTTTCATTGTCATTTGTTTCCAGGTATTTTTTGATTTCCTTTTTGATTGCTTTAGTGATCTCCTGGTTCTTAAGTAGTGTACAGCTTAGCCTCCATGTCCTTGTATTTTTCACAGATTTTTTTCCTGTAATTGATATCTAGTCTCATAGCATTGTGGTTGGAAAAGATACTTGATACAATTTCAATTTTCTTAAATTTACCAAGGCTTGGTTTGTGATACAAGATATGATCTATCCTGGAGAAATTTCCATGAGCACTTGAGAAGAATGTGTATTCTGTTGTTTTTAGGTGGAATGTCCTATAAATATCAATTAAGTCCATCTTCTTTAATGTGTCATTTAAAGCTTGTGTTTCCTTATTTAGTTTCATTTTGGATGGTTTGTCCATTGGTAAAAGTGGGGTGTTAAAGTCCCCTACTATGATTGTGTTACTGTCGATTTCCCCTTTTATGGCTGTTATTATTTGCCTTATGTATTGAGGTCCTCCTATGTTGGTTGCATATGTATTTACAATTGTTATATCTTCTTCTTGGATAGATTGCTTGATCATTATGTAGAGTGCTTCTGTGGCTCTTTTAACAGTGTTTATTTTAAAGTCTATTGTGTCTAATATGAGAATTGCTACTCCAGCTTTCTTTTGATTTCCATTTGCATGGAATAACCTTTTCCATCCCCTCACTTTCAGGCTGTATGTGTCCCTAGGTCTGAAGTGGGTCTCTTGTAGATAGCATATATACGAGTCTTGTCTTTGTATCCATTCAGCCAGTCTATGTCTTTTGGTTGGAGCATTTAATGCATTTACATTTAAGGTAATTATCAATAAGTATGTACCTATTCCCATTTTCTTAATTGTTTTGGGTTTGTTATTATAGATCTTTTCCTTATCTTGTGTTTCCTGCCTAGAAAAGTTCCTTTAGCAAGTGTTGGAAAGCTGATTTGGTAATGCTGAATTCTCTTAGCTTTTGCTTGTCTCTAAAGCTTTTAATTTCTCCATCAAACCTGAATGAGATCCTTTCTGGGTAGAGTAATCTTGGTTATAGGTTCTTCTTCTTCATCACTTTAAATATGTCCTGCCACTATCTTCTGGCTTGAAGAGTTTCTGCTGAAAGATCAGCTGTAAACCTTATGGGGATTCCCTTGTGTGTTATTTTTCTCTTGCTGCTTTTAATATTTTGCTTTGTATTTAATTTTTGATAGTTTGATTAATATGTGTCTTGGTGTGTTTCTCCTTGTAAATATCCTGTATGGACCCTCTGTGCTTCCTGGACTTGATTAACTATTTCCTTTCCCATCTTAAGGAAGTTTTCAACTATAATCTCTTCCAATATTTTCTCAGTCTCTTTCTTTTTCTCTTCTTCTTCTTGGACCCCTATCATTTGAATGTTGGTGCGTTTAATGTTGTCTCAGAGGTCTCTGAGACTGTTCTCAGTCCTTTTCATTCTTTTTTCTTTATTCTGCTCTGCAGTAGTTATTTCCACTATTTTATCTTCCAGGTCACTTATCTGTTCTTCTGCATCCGTTATTCTGCTCTTGATCTCTTCTAGAGAATTTTAAATTTCATATATTGTGTTGTTCATCTCTTTTTGTTTGGTCTTTAGTTCTGCTAGGTCCTTGTTTAACCTTTCTTTTATTTTTTCCATTCTATTTCCCAGATTTTGGATCATCTTTACTATTATTATTCTGAATTATTTTTCAGGTAGACTGCCTATTTCCTCTTCATTTGTTACATCTCGGTGGTTTTTACCTTGCTCCTTCATGTGCTGTGTGATTTTCTGTCTTCGCATTTTGCTTAACTTACTTACTGTGTTTGGGGTCTCCTTTTCTCAGGCTGCAGGTTTGTAGTTCCCGTTGTTTTTGTTGTCTGTCCCCAGTGGCTCAGGTTGCTTCAGTGGGTTGTGTAGGCTTCCTGGTGGAGGGGACTAGTGCCTGTGTTCTGGTGGATGGGGCTGGATCTTGTCTTTTTGGTGGGCAAGTCCACATCTGGTGGTGTGTTTTGAGGTGTCTGTGTCCTTATTATGATTTTAGGCAGCCTCTCTGCTAATGGTTGGGGTTTTCTTCCTTTCTTGCCAGTTGTTTGGCATAGGGTGTCCAGCACTGTAGCTTACTGGTCTTTGAGTGAAGCTGGGCCTTGGCGTAAGATGGAGATCTCTGAAGGATTTTCGCCATTTGATATTACATGGAGCTGGAAGGTCTCTCATGGACCAGTGTCCTGAAGTTGGTTCTCCCACCTCAGAGGCACAGCCCTGACGCCTGGCTGGCGCACCAAGAGCCTTTCATCAACACAGCTCAGAGTAAATGGGATAAAAAGTAGAAAGAAAGAAAGAAAGAAAGAAAGAAAGAAAGAAGATGAAATAAAATAAAACAAAAAGTTATTAAAATAAAAAATAATTATTAAGAAAAAAATTTTACTAAGTAAAAAAAGGAGAGATAGAACCCTAGGACAAATGGTAAAAGCAAAGCTACACTGACAAAATCACACACAGAAGCATACACATACTCACTTACAAAAACAGAAAAAGGGGAAAAAATTATATATCTTAGCTCCCAAAGTCCACCTCCTCAGTCTGGGATGTTTCATTGTCTATTCAGGTATTCCACAGATGCAGGGTACATCAAGTTGATTGTGGAGCTTTAATCTGCTGCTCCTGAGGCTGCTGGGAAAGATTTCCCTTTCTCTCTATGTTCACACAGCTCCCAGGGTTCAGCTTTGGATTTGGACCAGCTTCTGTGTGTAGGTTGCCTGAGGGCGTCTTTTCTTTGCTCAGACAGGATGGGGTTAAAGGAGCAGCTGATTCGGGGGCTCTGGCTCACTCAGGCCGGAGGGGAGGGAGGGGTACGGATGTGGGGTGAGACTATGGCGGCAGAGGCTGGTGTGACATTTCAGCAGCCTGAGGTGCACCCTGCATTCTCCCAGGGACGTTGTCCCTGGATCACAGGACCCTGGCAGTGGCGGGCTGCACAGGCTTCCGGGAGGGGAAGTGTGGATAGTGACCTGTGGTCGCACACAAGCTTCTTGGTTGTGGCAGCAGAGCCTTAGCATCTCCTGCCTGTCTCTGTTGTCCACGCTGAGAGCTGCGGCTCGTGCCCATCTCTGGAGCTCCTTTATGCAATGCTCTTAATCCCCTCTCCTCATGCACCAGGAAACAAAGAGGGAAGAAAATATCTCCTGCCTCTTCAGCAGTTCCAGACTTCTTCCTGAACTCCCTCCCGGCTAGCTGTGGCGCACTGGCCCCCTTCAGGCTCTGTTCACGCCACCAACCCCAGTCCTCTCCGTGCAATCTGACCAAAGCCCGAGCATCAGCTCCCAGCCCCCGCCCACCCTGGCGGGCGAGCAGACAATCCTCTCTGGCTGGTGAGTGCTGGTCGGCACTGATACTCTGTGTGGGAATCTTTACACTTTGCACCCCTGTTGCTGCACTCTCCTCTGTGGCTCTGATGCTTCCCCCTCCACCACCTGCAGTCTCCACCTGTGAAGGGGTTTCCTAGTGTGTGGACACCTTTCCTTCTTCACAGCTCCCTCCCACAGGTGCAGGTCCCATCCCTATCCTTTTGTCTCTGCTTATTCTTTTTTCTTTTGCCCTACCCAGGTACGTGGGGGAGTTTCTTGCCTTTTGGGAGGTCTGAGGTCTTGTATCAGCGTTCAGTAGGTGTTCTGTAGGAGCAGTTCCACGTGTAGATGTATTTCTGATGTATCTGTGGGGAGGAAGGTGATCTCCTCGTCTTACTCTTCTGCCAACTTGAAGCTCCTCTAACAGAACATTTTGAATCAATTTCACTCCAATTAAAAAAAAAAGCAGCTGTGAAGCCTGGACTGAGTTTCTTCTCTACCCCTTTTGTCTCTTGCCCCCGAGGACAGTGTTGGGTAGGGGCTCTCCAGAGCTAAGACTTCAGTGCTCTCTCCACCTCAGCATCCACGCTGGCAAACATCGCTTCTCCTGCCTGCTGTGCCAAAGTGTTCAGGAGGCTTCTAAACACCTGGGATCTGGTGTTTCTTCTTTTTCTCCTCATCTTTTTCAGATGGGGGACAATGTGTGTTATAGAGACTTTGTTTTCCTTTAGCCATCCTAGCCTGAAATGTGCAGCCAACATTCTGGTCTCCTGAGATCCTCACAGTGGTCCGGGGGGAGGGTGACAGTAAAGCTCTCACTTGTTTCCAGATGTTACCATATATTAAATATGGGTTCCTATGGTAAAATGACTGGGTCTCGAATTCAGTGTGACAGTCTCTGCATGCTCTGGACCTTGGAGAAGTAAAGGAGGAGGGAGTGTCCTAAGTCAGAAAAGGAAGGGCATGACCACTGTGTTCATAGGCTCAGGGCTCCCTCTTTCCTGCTCTGTACATGAGTGATGAACTTCAGGCACCCTCAGAGCTAGTGGAGGGAAGATTCCCCCAGCTGGCCCAGAAGGGAGCCAGGTTTTGACTGGGGAAGAGCAGCAGCCTCCTGTGTTTTAACAAAAGGGGATTCTGTGAAATGTTGAGAAATTCTGGGAGATGTGCTTACCATCAGAAGCCACCCAGTTTCCCCTTTCTTTATGTGAGGAGTTTGTAGGGCCAGATTCACCAGGTAACCCAACCCTGATGGTGAAGAAACTGAGTTTCTCTGAAAGGGAGAGTATACTTATCACCACCCACTGGGTGAGATTCAGATGAACAAATGGGGAGAATGATGTCAGGGGTCAAGGGAAAATTCCAGAGTCGGGATCCAGAACAGTGTGGGGTTGGGTACAGGAAGCACAAGTTGAGGCAGGCAGGAGAGTCTGGCCAGGACGAGGTAGTGCGTGAGAGAGAAATTCCTTTGCATCAAGGGCCAGGGCCCAGGGAGGGCACAGAGTACCCCAGCTTCAGAGCTAAGTTCACATCCTACAGGGCCTGAGACAAACTGAGTGACACCACAGGACAGAGAGGAGGAAGCAAGTTCCTTGAGGCTGAGAATCCTATCAGATACAGCAGCAGGTTCTGCCTGGAGCTGCCTCTATCAGGAGCTTTAGAGAGGGAGTTTGCGTGAAGAGAGGGAACTGGTCCAAGCCCAGAGGGGAGCTAAACTGAGGCAAGAGGCTTGGAACTCAGCTGTGGTCATGGTGCTAGTAGTAGTCCAGAGGGAGGCGAGTCATTAAATTGACTGACAATGAACATTGGGTGGAGAAGGCAGCAGAAGCTGTCTGTCCTTTGCTGAACCTTACTCTTCCTCTTAACTCCTCCCAAAAGAGAGAGACTTCTCAGAAATCAAATAATGCCATTCATTCACCCATTCATTCATTAATTCATTTAGTCAGTTAGTCATTCTACAATCGCCAAGCACTGAGCAGCTACTACATACCAGGCGCCATGTAAGGATGGATGTGGACCAATGGCTATAGGGACACAGTGGGAGGCTCATCCAGGACTCAAGGTCATAAGAGGTGACCACCTGTGGAACCAGCAGGTGCTCTATAAACATTTAAGTAAGTGTCTGGGGGCAGGGGAAGGAGGAACTATCCACACACCTGGGTTTTAAGGGTGATTAGGATTTTCCAAGGCCACACCTAGTAACATATTGTGTTTTGAAGACAACTCTGAAGTAGTTACTTCAGTTTCATGTTGTTGATCAGAGGAAAATGTCAGTGTAAGGACTGAGGGGATCCCCATTCTTATGTCCCCAGAAAAGTCCATGGCAATGAGACTCTTCAGGATCCAACCATTATGGAGGGAAGGTGTACCTGGGCAGGTGCTCAGAGGCTACTCACCTTCTGCCATCCTGAATGCTATTACTGCTCAGGGTACCCAAGCTCTGTCATTATACCACCCTGGACCCCCTCCAGAGTGAAAGCAATCTGGTTCAAAACAAGCATTTTAACATTTCAGCCGTTCCCTTCCTCTTTCAGACCCTTATCCACTGAGTGATGATAAACTAAATGAGTCCTTTACTTCCATGTATGCTAACTCATGCCCCGTCCTATTTTCAGCAGTGCTGGAAATACCTTCTCTTTATCCCCAGAGCCACTTCAAACATTAAGCAGCTTTATTCTCACTTAAGGGGATTCAGCTTAGCAAAATATTAAGGGCTTACCCAAAAGGCAGGGCTCTTTCTGACCTCACATTGCCACTCACACAATGCTTTCCCAGGCCTGTGAGTGGGCCGAGCTCCAAGCCAGGAAGGTTGAGCTGCCCCTTTCCACCTTTAATCATTTTCCTGCCTGGACTTAATTTCCTCTGTAGGCATTAGAAGCAACGGTGGGTTAGGACAAAGGTGAACATAGGATTTCTGTGTAGAAATCCTTTTCTCATGGGGTCTATTGTTTGATCTTGGGTGAGTTATTTCACCTCTCGTGTCCTCAAACTCAGTTATCACTTGAGGAGTGTGGACTGAGCGAGGGTCTCTGAGATCCGTCAAACTAGTGACTGTGAACTAAGCTGCGTACCTTGCCCTAGGGAGTTCTTTCTCTGCTGAGGGGAAGGGGTCTTCATACTGGGATAACTCCTAGAATGAGATGACTGGTGTATATTAAGGACTTGATTAATGTTTGTTGAATAAATGAGGATACAAATATTACTATGGGAACACCGCTGTTTTGAACAGACACAGCTTTGATGCTCAGAAAGTTCCCAAAATATACAAAGCGAGAGAGAGGAGAAAAACATTGCAGCCAGCAAGATCCTCAGGTGTTGGGTCTGGAGTTGGAAGTGGGCAAGAGGTGGGGGAGAATTCATCCCTGAGGTCTCCATGGATGGGCTTCGGGTGAAGGTGGTTAGAAAAGCCTTGCAGGTTTTCAGGTGGGGGTGAGGAGAGAGGGTTGGGTTAGGAAAGAGGGAAGGGCCATGACCAGAAGGCTGGGTGGAGTGGAGGGAAAAGTTTATCCCAGAAGAGGAATTAGCTCTTGAAAATCTCTGAAGAAAGAGAGGGGTGAGGGTGTGGTTGGTGAAAGCAAAGCAGGTTTACCCAGATTAGCAACCAGAGAAGGGTGGGGTTGGTGGGGGAGCGATAATTAAGTAATTCCAAATGTGTGTAGTTCAGTGGAATTAGGAGAAAGATGTCAGGAATTGATATAAGGGCCTAGGATATTCCAGACAAGGAGTCTATAACCAGTCAATTCCATGATCTCTAGCACCTGCCTTTATAAGGCAGACAACTCGTGCCCACCTCAGTTCCTCTGCTCCCCTTCCCTTCCCACTTATTCATGTGCTCAAATGTATTCATCCCACAGAACTTGAGGAACAACCATCTCAAGGAAAAAGAGAGCAGGAAGGTGGCAAGACCACAAAAGGACTCAGCTCTCCCTGCAGAGTTAACTCATTAAACCCTCCAGGAACCCTATGGCTCACCCATCCCCCAACACAAGCCCTATATTTGGGTCTAAGGGGGAGGGTGGCAGTGGGAATCAGGCCCAGGTGACATCATTGTCAGACAGCCAAGTGGGTGGTTTTCATCACAAAAGCTGAGCCAACTTGTAATTGAGAGGAATAGGGTGACTCATGTTTGACAGGTAAGGAATGAAAACAGAGGGGCCCTGGGTGATTGTATTTCCTTGAGGCAGAGCTCATTCATTGCATAAAAAGCCTGCTGGCTGTTGACTTCACATCAGACAGTAGCAACCAGACAACCAGTTCTTCTCTGTGTACCAGGTGAGTCTCTGATTGGAATTCATTTGAAATTTTTATTTTTTCACTGTTGGAAAATGGACAAAGACAAAGATGAATTAAGAGTCATTAATAGTTAATAATACCCTGAAGCAGGGTATTAATTAGAGAGAGAGAATATTGGGGCATCTTTATTTTAAATGAAGTACAATTTGGGCTTGAAGGGACCTTAGAACTGGTGAAGCCAGCCACCTCAGTGGACAGCTGTGGAACTAGGGGTCAGGGAAGGGGACAGATCTGTGCAAGTTCCCATAGTAAATTAGTAACAGTGTTACAACTAGAACTCAGACTCAGGAAACACTCATCAACACCATTATTCTCTCTGTTTATGATAACTTATTATAAAAATTTTAATTCATAAGATGGACCTCTACTCAACATTTATTATATTTAAGGCATGATGCTAAGCACTGTGGAGGAATCAGATGGTCACAGAACTTACTTAAACTTACAACCTAGCAGGGAAGATAATGCATGTACACACACATAGATGAACTGCAAAGTAGATAAGACAGGTGTGGGGGGTGCAGGGAAGTGTGGTGGCAGTTTGGGGGAGCTGTGCTCAAGAAGAGCTCCCAGTGATGGCACATGAGTGAGCTATGATGGAGGAGTATTTAGACAGAGATAGGAAGGGAAGCATTTCAGAGAGGACGGTGAACGCAAAGACCAGAGTGAAGTCGTAGGAGCTCAGATTCACATAGAGTCATCCTATAAGTCGCAAGGTGTCCTGTGTGGTACTAGGGGTGTGTATGCTGTGGTTGTTTCTACATTATTACTTTTCAAAAGACTTAATATGTGGTCTTGGGTATGTGTCAGTGAGGGATATGACATGTCTGGGAAGAAACAGAGCCAAGGAATGAGTCAATGAATCCCACTGAAACGGAGCAGAACGAATTGTCTTTCAGCTCCTCCTCTTGAAACGACCCTGAAATTTCAAAGCATATTTTAACTTTCACGTATAGCTAGGGGGTAGGAGAGGCTCTCTCATCTAAAGGGAACTGAAATGAAATATATTTGGTATTTAACTTGGTTTCTTCTCTGTTTAGTCAAATCATTGAATCAGCTTTTCTGTCTCTAGGTCTAGTCTACTTTGAAGCATGAGTTCCCACCAGGAGAAGCAGCCCTGCATCCCAACACCCGACCCTCAGCAGCAGCAGGTGAAACAACCCTGCCAGCCTCCACTCCAGGAATCATGTGTCTCCGAAACCAAGGAGCCATGCCACACCAAAATGCCAGAGCCCTGTCACCCCAAGGTTCCTGAGCCATGCGAACCCAAGTTTCCAGAGCCCTGCCACCCCAAAGTTCCAGAGCCCTGCCACCCCAAAGTTCCAGAGCCTTGCCACCCCAAAGTTCCAGAGCCCTGCCACCCCAAAGTTCCAGAGCCATGTCCTTCACCAGTTATCCCGGGGCCAGCCCAGCAGAAAACCAAGCAGAAGTAATGTGGTCCACAGCCAAGCCCTTGAGGAGCCAACCACCAGATGCTGAATCTCCTCTCCCATTCTACTTCTGTATCCCATTTACAGTTAACGTGCTGTCACCCTGAGTCATAACCCCTCCCTCTCTACACCCTCTAAAAAATTTTCCTCACACTCAGTCTGGAGGGCTCCTGAGCCTTTGAATAAGGCTGAAAGTCTCATTGGCTGAGCTAGTCTTCTGGCTGCTCAGGGCTCATCTGAAGAGGGATATTGGGGTCAGGGGAATCAAGTGAATCTTTCCTGCTCTGTCCCCATTAAATCACTTTTAACTCCATAGCTGGCTATGTGCATCATTGGCCTACTCAGCTTTCTTCAATTTTCTTTCACCTGAAGCAGGAACGGTACACAGTGAGGGCTGGTTGTGAGGGCTGCAATCAGAAAGTGCCTGATCTCAGCACTAGAAACGTGTGTGTATGTGTGTGTGTATGATGGTTGTACTCATAGGCATTGCTGGGTTGGCACTGGGAAAGCAGGCAAGGCCATCAGAGCCTGTTACTTTGAGCAGCCTGAGCTAGAGCAGTGCTGTCTTCTTGGCCTTGAGTATATTCTTCATATCTGAGTGTAGATGGTGGCTGTTTCATGCCATCTCTGACTCTGAGTCCATGCACCCAAGTCACCTTTATTCTGTTCTTATTTATTATTATTATTATTATTCCTGTTCCAACATGATTATCTATTCTTCACTCATCCTCCCTTCCTGATGCCCCATCACATAGAGCCAAGCTCTTAAACACTCACACTCACAGACAGAGACACACATATCTACATCCACAAACACATACCTACCCACACACTCACACACAGAGAGACACACACAGATCCCCCAAATTACGAAACGTACACACACACACACACACACACACACACTGATTCAATCAATTTAGTCTTTATTTTTTTTCTTTCACTGAATCCTCAATATGAAGACCCCAATTCTGTAGCAGGAAGGAGAGTAGCATCCACATGTGTGCCCTAGGAGGAACCTGAGAGGGTGATCTTCACACCCTCTCCCATATGAAAATACACTCACACAAATACGTGCTGACACAGAGGCACACGTGCACCTTCTCTCTCTCTCCCTCTCTCTCTCCCTTTCTTTCTACACACACACACACACACACACACACACACACACACGGTACCTCTAACAGTAGAACATGAAAGTAAATGCAGCAAATAAAAAAGAGAAAGAAAATTTTAGGCAGGTTTCAGAAGGGAAAGGTGTTAATCCATATGAGACAAAAAGTCAGCATAAAGTTGAGGGAGAGCAGATCATTAAGATATATTGATAAAATGCAACCTAAGTGTCCATCGATAGATGAATGGATAGAGAAGATGTGGTGTATACATATACAATGGAATATTACTCTGCCATAATAAGGAATGAAATCTTGCCATTTGCGGCAACATGGGTGGACATAGAGGGTATTATCTTGAGATAAGTCACACAGAGAAAGACGAATACTGTATGATTTCACTTATATGTGAAATCTGAAAAAACAAAAAAAGAAAACAGAAAGATTCATAGATACAGAGAACAAACTGGGGGTCGCCAAAGGGAAGGATTTGAGGGGATAGGCAAAATATGTGAAGGGAATTAAGAGGTACAAACTTCCAGTTATAAAATAAATGTCACAGGGATGTAATGAACAGCTGAGCAAATATTGTCAATAATATTGCAATAACTTCATGGTGGCAGATGGTTACTAGACACTGATGATCAGCTTGTAATGTATATATTAAAGTTGAATCACTATGTTGTACACCTGAAACTAATATATTGTATGTCAATTATACTTCAATTAAAAAAAATAAAGGGAAAGTTATGAAGAACCTAGGGGCAGGACGGGAATAAAGACACAGACCTACTAGAGAATGGACTTGAGGACATGGGGAGGGGGAAGGGTAAGCTGGGATGAAGTGAGAGAGTGGCATGGACTTATATATACTACCAAATGTAAAATAGATAGCTAGTGGGAAGCAGTCGCATAGCACAGGGAGATCAGCTCGGTGCTTTGTGACCACCTAGAGGGGTGGGATAGGGAGGGTGGAAGGGAGACACAAGAAGGAGGGGATATGGGGATATATGTGTACGTATAGCTGATTCACTTTGTTATAAAGCAGAAGCTAACACACCATTGTAAAGCCATTATACTCCAATAAAGATGTTAAAAAAAAGAAGAAATGAAATTGAGTTATTTGCAGTGAGGTGGATGGACTTAGAGATTGTCATACAGAATGAAGTAAGTCAGAAAGAGAAAAACAAATACCGTATGCTAAACATATATATGGAATTAAAAAAAAATGGTTCTGAAGAACCTTGGGGCAGGACAGAAATAAAGGTGCAGAAGTAGAGAATGGACTTGAGGACACAAGGAGGGGGAAGGGTAAGCTGGGACGAAGGAGAGAGTAGCATTGACATATATACATTACCAAATTTAAAATAGATAGCTAGTGGGAAACAGCTGCATAGAACAGGGAGATCAGCTCGGTGCTTTGTGACTGCCTAGATGGGTGGGATAGGGAGGGTGGGAGGGAGACACAAGAAGGAGGGGATATGGGGATATATGTGTACGTATAGCTGATTCACTTTGTTATACAGCAGAAACCAACACACCACTGTAAAGCAATTATATTCCAATAAAGGTGTTAAAAAAAAGTGTTGGAAGTTGTGAAGCTCATAGTTTAATCAAGTGACCAAGACGGTATGTTTTCCAAAATTATAATTTTGCTTAAAAGTTCACATTTTATCATCGGCAATAAATGCTCTTTAATTTTCTATTGTTGTTTAACAAGTGACAACAAACTTAGAATCTTAAAATAACGCATATTTGTTATCTCATGGCTTCCAGGGGTTAGGAGTCTGAGGCATGCCTTAGCTGGGTCTTCTGCTCAGTGTCTCATAGGTTGCCATAAAGATGTTGGCCAGGCTGTGACCAACTTCCAAGCTCATTCAGATTGTTGGCAGGATTGATTTCCTCGTGGCTCCAGCTTTTTGCTGGCTGTCCAATGGAATCCTCTCTCAGGTCCTAGAATCCACTTGCAGTTCCTAGAGGCTGTCTGAAATTCCTTGCCAAGTGAACTTCTCCAACATGGGCACATGGGCTCTTGATTCATCAAGCTTGCAAAGGGAGTGTCTAGTTCCAGTCTGCTAGTCAGAGTCACATGCACGACAAAATCACAAGAGTGGTATCCTATCTCCTTTTCTGTAATCCATTGGTCAGAAGCAGGTAACAGATCACAGGTCCACACTCAAGGGGAGGGGATTACCTAAAGCATAAATGCCAGGAAGGGAACTGTGTGGGGTCTGACTGCCACAAATACTGTGAGCTGTTTTCCTTTAAGTGACAGGCTCAATTAATTCATTGTTCAAGAAATGTCTGCCTAATACCCAAGTCTGACTAACCACAGTTTGCTCATCAGTCATTCTTTCAAGTAAAAATTAAGTTTATGCTTCATGAAGATCAGATAAAAATTCAGTGGCACAAAGGCTTTTTCTTGAGATAATCATCATGCTTTGAAAGGCAGCAGAAGTGATTTATGTATATTTCCTATTTTTTCACATAGAATTTCAAAAAAAAGTATATACTGAAGGGTGGAGATGTATTTAAAGGATTTTCTTAAGTGGAACTGGCATTGTTATCTTCAAATGGGTGATAGGTGAAGAATGCAATGATTACTCCTTTTCAGAGAAGGCAAGTCAGAAGATTGGACAGAGTGAGTAATTTACACAAAGAATAAGGAGTCTCTCACCTCTGGTACTCTGTGGTTCTGAGACCCAAAACTTTTTGGAGACAGCCTTCCCTATTTAAAGATATACCCCTATGTAAATATCAGATATTTGCATTAAAAAATAAAACACCTTACACATAAATAACGAATTTTCCAATTTCTGTGAGAATAGGGCACACAAATGGGTAGTAAGTTGAAATTTTTTCTTTTAATAGTTTGATCTTATTTCTCAAATCCACAGGAGCTGTTTAACCCTCCTTCAACCTGACCCTTCTCCAGCATATGACAGCCCTGGGAGGCTACTTTTATTGAGATAGTAATTTGTGAGATTTTAGGTCCTCCGCATCTCAAGGCTTTGTATGGTTGCCTTGCCTCAGGGGCCAATGTGGCTGGACCAAAAGTAGGAGTTGTCTTAGTTTTGCAAATCTAGGCACATTATGGATAATATGTTAGACCAACAATCCTCAAAGTATGACCTGCAGGTCCCTGGGGGTCCCTGAGATCTTATTAGGGAGTCTGTGATGTCAAGACTGATAACAAAATAATAAGATAGTTTGTCTTTTTACTGTACTATTATTATACAGATGGTTCAATATGAATGGGGAAAAAAGAGTAAAATTCCTGGCATTTTAGCAAGAATCAAGGCAGTGGCACCAAGCTGTACTAGTAAATAATGTAGGAGGTTATTTCATTCATATCTGATTTATAAACCCTACAGAGTAAGAAGTAAGAGAAGCATTCAAGCGATTGGTATAATCCACTAAGCGCATGCTATTCAAGTTCTACTAAGTTTTGAAATGTGAAATCCTGTAGACATATCATCTCATGAAGGCGGTATTACCATCATTGTGGGCCAGTAATTTGTTGAGTGGAATCCTGCTAGGTGGTGGTGGCCAAGTTAGCTAGGAACAGTAGCAGGATGCTGACGGTAACAGAGATAGTGATCTTAGAACACAAGAGCATGCTCCTGGAGTGCCAGAGCTAATGCCTTGTTCACTGAGACAGCCTCGGGCCGACCCGAGGGTTTAAAATCCCACAAAAATAATTCAGGAAGAGAATCTTTGTGTAGAGAAGCATGCATAAATATGCCAATGTAGGGTCTGCACCAGACTTCCAATTGCTCAGCCATGAGCAAGATTCTGTCTCACCATGCTGCTCTTCCACATTCTGGGTCCCAGATGCTTACAGTTAAATTTAAATAGCTATATATGACTAGTGGCTACTCTAATGAATGGCTTAGATCCAGAGCCAGTTCCAGAGCCTCCAACAAGGAACCTTAGATCAATTCCAAGTTTCCTACACGGAACCATCACATGATTTCTCTGACCCAGGCACTGATTTCCATCATTGGGCAGTTGTGTTTCTATTTCTTCATTCCAAATAGAGCATGTGTTTCATGACATGTCCCAGCCTGGATCCCCCCAGAACAGAGTCTACAACAAAACCTTATGTGCAACTAATTTCTGCTTCAGGAATGTAATCTAGGGAGGAGGAAGAAGGGATTAAGGAGGAGTGAAACTAGGCAAAAGAAAAGATAAATTTGTTACAAAGAATATGTTACAAAGTAGACAACCACCAAGGGCACTTCCCTGATAATTTTTTTTTGATTTGCATTTGCCTGTTAATTAATGATGTTGAGGATCTTTTACATACCAGTTGGCTATTTGTATGTCTTCTTTGCAGAAATGTCTGTTCAAGTTCTTTGCTTATTTTTATTTTTTATTTTTATTTTTCTATATGTGGGCCTCTCACTGTTGTGGCCTCTCCCGTTGCAGAGCACAGGCTCCAGACGCACAGGCCTAGCGGCCATGGCTCACGGGCCCAGCCGCTCCATGGCATGTGGGATCCTCCCAGACCGGGGTACGAACCAGTGTCCCCTGCATCGGCAGGCAGACTCTCAACCACTACGCCACCAGGGAAACCCTTTGCTTATTTTTTAATTGGGTTATTTTTTTTGTTTTTGTTTTGCTGTTGAATTGTAGGAATTCCTTATATATTTTGGAAATTAAACCCTTATCAGACATATGGTTTCTATTCTGTAGGTTTCTTTTGCACTCTGTTGATCATTTCCTTTACTGTGCAGAAGCTTTTTAGTTTGGTATGGTTTCGAGTGACTACTTTTGCTTTTGTTGCCTGTGCTTTTGGTTTCATATCCATGAAATCATTATCAATACCAGTGTCACAAAAGTTTTCCCCTATGTTTTCTTTCTAGGAGTTTTATAGTTTGAGGTCTTACATTTAAGTCTTTAATTGATTTTGAGTTGATTCTTGTAAATAGTTGAAGGTAAGGGTCCTATTCTTTTTTTTTTTTTTTGCATATGAATGGCCAGTTTTCCAAACACCATTTGCTGAAGAGACTGTTTTTTTCCACATTACGTATTCTTATCACCTTTGTCAAAGATTGGTTGACGGTATACTTATGAATTCATTTCTGGGCTCTCTATTCTATTCCATTGGTCTGTAAGTCTGTCTTTATGCCAGTACGATACTATGTATAGTAACGTGTCATCTGCAAACAGTGACAGTTTAACATCTTCTTTTCCGATCTGTATTCTTTTATTTCTTTTTCTTCTCTGAATGCCATAGCTAGGACTTCCAAAACTATGTTGAATGAAAGTGGCGAGAGTGGACATCCTTGTCTTGTTCCTGATCTTACAGGAAATACCTTCAGTTTTTCACCATTGAGTATGATGTTAACTGTAGGTTTATCGTGTATGACCTTTATTATGTTGAGTTATGTCCTCTCTATGCACACTTTCTGGAGAGTTTTTATCATAAATGGGTGCTGAATTTTGTCAAAAGCTTTTTCTGCATCTATTGAGATTATCCTATGGTTTTTATTCTTCAATTTGTTGATGTGATGTATCACACTGATTGATTTGTGGATGTTGAAAAATCATTGCAACCCTGGGATAAATCCCATGATCATGGAGTATTATTCTTTTAATGTATTGTTGGATGCAGATTGTTAGTACTTTGTTGAGGATTTTTGTATCTATGATCATCAGTGATATTGGCCTGTAATTTTCTTTTTTTGTGGAACCTTTGTCTAGTTTTGGTATCAGGGTGATGATAGACTCAGAATGAATTTGGGAGTTTTCCTACCTCTACTTTTTTATTATTAGTTTCTGCTTTATAAAAAAGTTTATCAGGGCCTCCCTGGTGGCGCAAGTGGTTGAGAGTCCGCCTGCCTATGCAGGGGATACGGGTTCGTGCCCCGGTCTGGGAGGATCCCATATTCCGCGGAGCGGCTGGGCCCGTGAGCCATGGCCGCTGAGCCTGCGCGTCCGGAGCCTGTGCTCCGCAACGGGGGAGGCCACAGCAGTGAGAGGCCCGCATACCGCTCCGCAACGGGGGAGGCCACAGCAGTGAGAGGCCCGCATACCGCAAAAAAAAAAAAAAAAAGTTTATGAGTCATACATATACATCTGTTCCCACATCCCTTCCCTCTTGCGTCTCCCTCCCTCCCACCCTCCCTATCCCACCCCTCCAGGCGGTCACAAAGCACCGAGTTGATCTCCCTGTGCTATGTGGCTGCTCCCCACTATCTATCTACATTACGTTTGGTACTGTATATATGTCCATGTCTCACTTTCGCTTTGTCACTTACCCTTACCCACAGCTTACCCTTCCCCCTCCCCATATCCTCAAGTCCATTCTCAAGTAGGTCTGTATCTTTATTTCTGTTTTACCCCTAGGTTCTTCAAGACATTTTTTTCCTTAAATTCCATATATATGTGTTAGCATACGGTATTTGTCTTTCTCTTTCTGACTTACTTCACTCTGTATGACAGACTCTAGGTCTATCCACCTCATTACAAATAGCTCAGTTTCGTTTCTTTTTATGGCTGAGTAATATTCCATTGTATATATGTGTCACATCTTCTTTATCCATTCATCCGATGATGGACACTTAGGTTGTTTCCATCTCCAGTCTATTGTGAATAGAGCTGCAATGAACATTTTGGTACATGTCTCTTTTTGAATTATGGTTTTCTCAGGGTATATGCCTAGTAGTGGGATTGCTGGATCATATGGTAGTTCTATTTTTAGTTTTTTAAGGAACCTCCATACTGTTCTCCATAGTGGCTGTACCAATTCACATTCCCACCAGCAGTGCAAGAGTGTTCCCTGTTCTCCACACCCTCTCCAGCATTTATTGTTTCTAGATTTCTTGATTATGGCCATTCTGACTGGTGTGAGATGATATCTCATTGTAGTTTTGGTTTGCATTTCTCTGATGATTAATGATGTTGAGCATTCTTTCATGTGTTTATTGGCAGTCTGTATATCTTCTTTGGAGAAATGCCTATTTAAGTCTTCTGCCCATTTTTGGATTGGGTTGTTTGTTTTTTTGCTATTGAGCTGAATGAGCTGCTTATAAATTTTGGAGATTAATCCTTTGTCAGTTGCTTCATTTGCAAATATTTTCTCCCATTCTGAGGGTTGTCTTTTGGTCTTCTTTATGGTTTCCTTTGCTGTGCAAAAGATTTGAAGTTTCATTGGGTCCCATTTGTTTATCTTTGTTTTTATTTCCATTTCTCTAGGAGGTGGGTCCAAAAGGATCTTGCTGTGATTTATGTCATAGAGTGTTCTGCCTATGTTTTCCTCTAAGAATTTGATAGTTTCTGGCCTCACATTTAGGTCTTTAATCCATTTTGAGTTTATTTTTGTGTATGGTGTTAGGGAATGATCTAATCTCATACATTTATATGTCCCTGTCCAGTTTCCACAGCACCAGTTATTGAAGAGGCTGTCCTTTCTCCACTGTATATTCCTGCCTCCTTTATCAAAGATAAGTTAACCATATGTGCGTGGGTTTATCTTTGGGCTTGTTATCCTGTTCCATTCATCTATCTTTCTGTTTTTGTGCCAGTACCACACTGTCTTGATTACTGTAGCTTTGTAGTATAGTGTGAAGTCAGGGAGCCTGATTCCTCCAGCTCCGTTTTTCGTTCTCAGGATTGCTTTGGCTATTCGGGGTCTTTTGTTTTTCCAAACAAATTTTGAAATTTTTTGTTCTAGTTCTGTGAAAAATGCCCGTGGTAGTTTGATAGGGATTGCATTGAATCTGTAGATTGCTTTGAGTAGTAGAGTCATTTTCACAATATTGATTCCTCCAATCCAGGAGCATGGTATATCTCTCCATCTATTTGTATCCTCTTTAATTTCTTTCATCAGTGTCTTATAATTTTCTGCATACAGGTCTTTTGTCTCCTTCAGTAGGTTTATTCCTAGATATTTTATTCTTTTTGTTGCAATGGTAAATGGGAGTGTTTTCTTGATTTCACTTTCAGATTTTTCATCATTAGTGTACAGGAATGCCAGAGATTTCTGTGCATTAATTTTGTAACCTGCTACTTTACTGAATTCATTGATTAGCTCTAGTAGTTTTCTGGTATCATCTTTAGGATTCTCAATATATAGTATCATGTCATCTGCAAACAGTGACAGCTTTACTTCTTCTTTTCCAATTTGGATTCCTGTTATTTCCTTTTCTTCTCTGATTGCTGTAGCTAAAGCTTCCAAAACTAAGTTGAATAAGAGTGGTGAGAGTGGGCAGCCTTGTCTTGTTCCTGATCTTAGTGGAAATGGTTTCAATTTTCCACCATTGAGGACGATGATGGCTGTGGGTTTGTCATATATGGCCTTTATTATGTTGAGGAAAGTTCCCTGTATGCCTACTTTCTGCAGGGTTTTTATCATAAATGGGTGTTGAATTTTGTCGAAAGCTTTCTCTGCATCTATTGAGATGATCATATGGTTTTTCTTCTTCAATTTGTTAACATGGTGTATCACATTGATTGATTTGTGTATAGTGAAGAATCTTTGCATTCCTGGAATAAACCCCACTTGATCGTGGTGTATGATCCTTTTAATGTGCTGTTGGATTCTGTTTGCTAGTATTTGGTTGAGGATTTTTGCATCTATGTTCATCAGTGATATTGGCCTGTAGTTTTCTTTCTTTGTGACATCCTTGCCTGGTTTTGGTATCAAGGTGATGGTGGCCTTGTAGAATGAGTTTGGGAGTGATCCTCCCTCTGCTATATTTTGGAAGAGTTTGAGAATGATAGTTGTTAGCTCTTCTCTAAATATTTGATAGAATTCGCCTGTGAAGCCATCTGGTCCTGGGCTTTTGTTTGTTGGAAGATTTTTAATCACAGTTTCAATTACAGTGTTTGTTACTGGTCTATTCATATTTTCTATTTCTTCCTGATTCAGTCTTGGCAGGTTGTGCATTTCTAAGAATTTGTCCATTTCTTCCAGGTTGTCCATCTTATTGGCATAGAGTTTCTTGTAGTAATCTCTCATGATCTTTTGTATTTCTGCAGTGTCAGTTGTTACTTCTCATCTTTCATTTCTAATTCTATTGATTTGAGTCTTCTCCCTTTTTTTCTTGATGAGTCTGGCTAATGGTTTATCAATTTTGTTTATCTTCTCAAAGAACCAGCTTTTAGTTTGGTTGATCTATGCTATCGTTTCCTTCATTTCTTTTTCATTTATTTCTGATCTGATCTTTATGATTTCTTTCCTTCTGCTAACTTTGGGGGTTTTTTGTTCTTCTTTCTCTAAATGCTTTAGGTGCAGTGTCAGGTTGTTTACTCGAGATATTTCCTGTTTCTTAAGGTGGGATTGTATTGCTTTAAACTTCCCCCTTAGAACTGCTTTTGCTGCGTCCCTTAGGTTTGTGGTCACCGTGTCTCCATTGTCATTTGTTTCTAAGTATTTTTTATTTCCCCTTTGATTTCTTCAGTGATCACTTCGTTATTGAGTAGTGTATTGTATAGCCTCCATGTGTTTGTATTTTTTACAGATCTTTTCTGTAATTGATGTCTAGTATCATAGCATCGTGGTCAGAAAAGATACTTGATACAATTTCAATTTTCTTAAATTTACCAAGGCTTGATTTGTGACCCAAGATATGATCTATCCTGGAGAATGTTCCATGAGCACTTGAGAAAAATGTGTATTCTGTTGTTTTTGGATGGAATGTCCTATAAATATCAACTAAGTCCATCTTGTTTAATGTATCATTTAAAGCTTGTGTTTCCTTATTTATTTTCATTTTGGAAGATCTGTCCATTGGTGAAAGTGGGGTTTTAAAGTCTCCTACTATGATTGTGTTACTGTCGATTTCCGCTTTTATGGCTGTTAGTATTTGCCTTATGTATTGAGGTGCTCCTCTGTTGGGTGCATAAATATTTACAATTGTTATATCTTCTTCTTGGATCGATCCCTTGAGCATTATGTAGTGTCCTTCTTTGTCTCTTCTAATAGTCTTTATTTTAAAGTCTATTTTGTCTGATATAAGAATTGCTACTCCAGCTTTCTTTTGATTTCCATTTGCATTTAATATCTTTTCCCATCCCCTCACTTTCAGGCTGTATGTGTCTCTAGGTCTGAAGTGGGTCTCTTGTAGACAGCATATATATGGGTCTTGTTTTTGTATCCATTCAACCAATCTGTGCCTTTTGGTGGGAGCATTTAGTCCATTTACATTTAAGGTAAATATTGATATGTATGTTCCTATTCCCATTTCCTTAATTGTTTTGGGTTCATTATTATAGGTATTTTCCTCCTGTTGTGTTTCTTGCCTAGATAAGTTCCTTTAGCATTTGTTGTAAAGCTGGTTTTGTGGTGCTGAACTCTCTCAGCTTTTGCTTGTCTATAAAGATTTTAATGTCTCCATCAAATCTGAATGAGATCCTTGCTGGGTAGAGTAATCTTGGTTGTAGGTTTTTCTCCTTCATTGCTTTATTTATGTCCTGCCACTCCCTCCTGGGTTGTAGAGTTTCTGCTGAGAGATCAGCTGTTAACCTGATGGGGATTCCCTTGTGTGTTATTTGTTGTTTTTCCCTAGTTGCTTTTAGTATGATTTCTTTCTGTTTAATTTTTGACAGTTTGATTAATATGTGTCTTGGCGTATTTCTCCTTGGATTTATTCTCTATGGGACTCTCTGTGCCTCCTGGACTTGATTAACTATTTCCTTTCCTATATTAGGGAAGTTTTCAACTATAATCTCTTCAAATATTTTCTCAGTCCCTTTCTTTTTCTCTTCTTCTTCTGGAACCCCTATAATTCGAATTTGGGTGTGTTTAATGTTGTCCCAGATGTCTCTGAGACTGTCCTCTGTTCTTTTCATTTTTTTTCTTTATTTTGCTCTGCAGCAGTTATTTCCACTATTTTATCTTCCACCTCACTTATCCGTTCTTCTTTCTCAATTATTCTGCTATTGATCCCATCTAGAGTATTTTTCATTTCATTTATTGTGTTTTTAATCGATGCTTGATTCATCTTTAGTTCTTCTAGGTCCTTGTTAACTGTTTCTTGCATTTTGTCTATTCTATTTCCAAGATTTTGGATCATGGAAATAGAATCTTGGATCATCTTTACTATCATTATTCTGAATTCTCTTTCAGGTAGACTGCCTATTACCTCTTCATTTGTTAGGTCTGGTAGGTTTTTATCTTGCTCCTTCACCTGCTGTGTGTTTATCTGTCTTCTCATTTTGCTTATCTTCCTGTGTTTGGGGTCTCCTTTTTGCAGGCTGCAGATTCGTAGTTCCCATTGTTTTTGGTGTCTGTCCCCAGTGGCTAATGTTGTTTCAGTAGGTTGTGTAGGGTTCCTGGTGGGGGGGACTAGTGCCTGTGTTCTGGTGGTTGAGGCTCAATTTGTCTTTCTGGTGGACAGGTCCACGTCTGGTGGTGTGTTTTGGGGTGCCTGTGGCCTTATTATGTTTTTAGGCAGCCTCTCTGCTAATGGGTGGGGTTGTGTTCCTCCCTTGCTTGTTGCTTGGCATTGGGTGACCAGCACTGTCGGTTGCTGGTCGTTGACTGATACTGGGTGCTGGTGTTGAGATGGAGATATGTGGGAGATCTTCAGTGCTTGATATTATGTGGAGCTGGGAGGTCTCTTGTGGACCCGTGTCCTGAAGTTGGCTCTTCCACTTCAGAGGCACAGCACTGACTCCTGGCTGCAGCACGAAGAGCCTTTCATCTACCCGGCTCAGAATAAAAGGGAGAAAATGTAGAAAGAAATAATTAGTGGAAGAAAGAAAGAGAGGGAGAAAGAAAGGAAGAAGGAAAGAAAGGAAGGAAGGAAGGAAGGAAGAAAGAAAGAAAGAAACAAAGAAAGGAGGGAGGGAGGGAGGGAGGACAGAAAGAATGAAAGAAAGGGGCAGAGGGAGGGAGGGAGGAATGGAAGGTAGGAAAAAAGAAAGATAGAAGATAAAGTAAAATAGAAGAAACTATAATATATAGTAGCATTATTAAAAATAAATAAGTAAGTATTGAAAAAAAAAAAAAAACAGACGGATAGAACCCTGCGACCTATGGTGGAAGCAAAGCTATACAGAGAAAATCTCACACAGAAGCATTCACATACACATTCACAAAAAGAGAACAGGTGGAAAAAAATCAAAAATCTTGCTCTCAAAGTCCACCACCTCAATTTGTGATGATTCGTTGTAAAAAGAGGAAAAGGGGGAAAAGTCTGAAATCTTGCTCTCAAAGTCCCCCTCCTTAATTTGCGATAATTCGTTGTAAAAAGAGGAAAAGGGGAAAAAATCTTAAATCTTGTCCTCAAAGTCCACCTCCTCAATTTGGGATGATTTGCTGTCCATTCATTCCCTCCACAGATGCAGGGCACATCAAGCGGACCGTGGAGCTTTAATCCACTGCCTCCGAGGCTGAACAGAGAGATTTCTCTGTCTCTTCTCTGCTCTCACAGCTCCTGGGTCTCAGCCTCGGACCTGGCCCCGCCTCTGTGCGTATGTAGCTGGAGGGTATCCATTCTTCGCTCAGACAGGACGGGTTTAAAGGAGCCGCTGATTCGGGGGCTCTGGCTCACTCAGGCCAATGGGAGGGAGGGGCACGCTGTGTGGGGCGGGCCTGCGGTGGCAGAGGCTGGTGTGACGTTGCACCAGCCCGAGACACTCTGTGCGCTTTCCCAGGGAAGCCGTCCCTGGGTCCCGGGACACTCGCAGTGGCGGGGTGCAGAGGCTCCCTGGAAGGTGGGGTGAACAGTGACCGGCGCTCGCACACAGGCCTTGTGGCGGCGGCAGCAGCAGCCCCAGCTTCCCACCCCTGTCTCCTGGGTCCGTGCCTTCAGCCGCGGCTCACGCCCATCTCTGGAGCTTCTTTAAGCAGTGCTCTTAATGCCCTCTCCTTGCGCACCAGGAAACAAAAGGGAAGAAAAAGTCTCTTGCCTCTTCAGCAGCTCCAGACTTTTTCCCCGGACTCCCTCCTGGCTAGCCGTGGTTCACTAACCCCTTCAGGCTCTCTTTCTGCCGCCAGCCCCAGTCCTCTCCCTGTTCTCTGACTGAAACCCGATACCCAAGCCTCAGGTCCCAGCCCCGCCCACCCCGGCGGCCGAGCAGACAAGCCTCTCGGGCTGGTGTTTGCCTGAGGGCACTGATCCTCTGTGCTGGAATCTCTCCGCTTTGCCCTCCACACCCCTGTTGCTGTGCTCTCCTCCGCTACTCTGAAGCTTTCCCCCTCCAGCACCCACAGTCTCCGCCTGCAAAGGGGCTTCTAGTGTGTGGAAACCTTTCCTCCTTCACAGCTCCCTCCCACTGGTGCAGGTCCCGTCCCTATCCTTTTGTGTCTGTTTATTCTTTTTTCTTTTGCCCTACCCTGGTATGTGGGGAGTTTCTTGCCTTTTGAGGGGTCTGAGGTCTTCTGTCAGTGTTCAGTAGGTGTTCTGTAGGAGTTGTTCCACGTGTAGATGAATTTCTGATGTATCTGTGGGGAAGAAGGTGATCTCTGCATCTTACTCTTCTGCCATCTTCCTCCGTCCCCCTCTTCTACAATTTTTTTGGAACAGTTTCTGAAGGATGAGAGTTAGCTCTTCTCTAAATATTTGATAGAATTTGCCTGTGAAGCCATCAGGTCCTGGACTCCTGTTTGTTGGGAGTCTTTTTAAAATCACAGATTCAATTACAGTACTTGTGGTTTTTCTGTTCACATTTTCTATTTCTTCCTCGTTCCATCTTGGAAGATTGTACGTTTCCAAGAATTTGTCCATTTCTTCCAGGTTGCTCATTTTTTTTATCATAGAGTTGCTTGTAGTAGTGTCTTATGATAGTTTGTATTTCTGTGGTGTCATTTGTATTTTCTCCTTTCTCACTTCTAATTTTATTAATTTGAGTCCACTCTATTTTTTTCTTGATGAATCTGGATAAAGGTCTACCAATTTTGTTTATCGTTTCAAAGAACAAACTTTTAGTTTCATTTATCTTTGCTATTGTTTTCTTTGTCTCTATTTCATTCATTTCTGCTCTGATCTTTATTATTTCTTTCCTTCTACTAACTTTAGGTTTTGTTTCTTCTTCTTTCTCTAGTTGCTTTAGGTGTAAGGTTAGGTTTTATTTTTGAGATTTTTCTTGTTTCCTGAGTTAGGATTGTATTACTATAAACTTTGTACTTAGAACTGCTTCTGCTGCATTTCATAGGTTTGGATCATTGTGCTTTCATTTTGTTTTGTCTCCAGGTATTTTTTGATTTCTTCTTGATTTCTTCAGTGATCCATTGGCTGTTTAGTACATATGGTTTAGCCTCCACATGTTAGTGTTGTTTACAATTCTTTTTTTCTTGTAGTTTATTTCTAATCTCATAGCATTGTGGTCAGAAAGATTCTTTTTTTTTTAAAACATCTTTATTGGAGTATAATTGCTTTATAATGGTGTGTTAGTTTCTGCTTTATAACAAAGTTAATCACTTTTACATATACATATGTTCCCATATCTCTTCCCTCTAGTGTCTCCCTCCCTCCCATCCTCCCTATCCCACCCCTCTAGGTGGTCACAAACCACCGAGCTGATCTCCCAGTGCTATGTGGCTCCTTCCCACTAGCTATCTCTTTTACATTGAGTAGTGTATATATGTCCATGCCACTCCCTCACTTTGTCACAGCTTACCCTTCCCCCTCCCCATATCCTCAAGTCCAGAGTAGGTCTGTGTCTTTATTCGTGTCTTACCCCTAGGTTCTTCATGACCTTTTTTTCCCCCTTAGATTCCATATATATGTGTCAGCATACAGTATTTGTTTTTCTTTCTGACATACTTCACTCTGTATGAGAGACTCTAGGTCCATCCAACTTATTACAAATATCTCAATTTCGTTTCTTTCTATGGTTGAGTAATATTCCATTGTATATATGTGCCACATCTTCTTTATCCATTCATCCAATGATGGACACTTAGGCTGCTTCCATCTCCTGGCTATTGTAACTAGAGCCGCAATGAACATTTTTGTACATGACTCTTTTTGAATTATGGTTTTCTCAGGGTATATGCCCAGTTGTGGTATTGCTGGGTTATATGGGAGTTCTATTTGCAGTTTTTTAAGGAACCTCCATACTGTTCTCCATAGTGACTGTATCAATTTACATTCCCACCAACATTGCAAGAGGTTTCCCTTTTCTCCACCCACTCTCCAGCATTTATTGTTTCTAGATTTTTTGGTGATGTCCATTCTGACCACTCTGAGATGATACCTCATTGTAGTTTTGATTTGCATTTCTCTAATGATTAGTGATGTTGAGCATCCTTTCATGTGTTTGTTGGCAATCTGTATATCATCTTTGGAGAAATGTCTATTTAGGTCTTTGCCCATTTTTGGATTGGGTTGTTTGTTTTTTTGTTATTGAGCTGCATGAACTGCTTGTAAATCTTGGAGATTAATTCTTTGTCAGTTGCTTCATTTGCAAATATTTTCTCCCATTCTGACAGTTGTCCTTTGGTCTTATTTATGGCTTCCTTTGCTATACAAAAGCTTTTAAGTTTCATTAGGTCCCATTTGTTTATTTTTGTTTTTATTTTCATTTCTATAGGAGGTGGGTCAAAAAGAATTTTGCTGTGATTTATGTCACAGAATGTTCTGCCTAAGTTTTCCTCTAAGAGTTTGATAGTGTCTGGCCTTACATTTAGGTCTTTAATCCATTTTGAGTTTATTTTTGTATATGGTGTTAGGGAGTGTTCTAATTTCATACTTTTATATGTACCTGTCCAGTTTTCCCAGCACCACTTATTGAAGAGGCTGTCTTTTCTCCACTGTATATTTTTGCCTCCTTTATCAAAGATAAGGTGACCCTATGTGTATGGGTTTATCTCTTGGATTTCTATCCTGTTCCATTGATCTATATTTCTGTTTCTGTGCCAGTACCATACTCTCTTGATTATTGTAGCTTTGTAGTATAGTCTGAAGTCAGGGAGCATGATTCTTCTAGCTCCGTTTTATGTTATCAATATTGCTTTGGCTCTTCAGGGTCTTTTGTGTTTCCATACAAATTGTGAAATATTTTGTTCTAGTTCTGTGAAAAATGCCAGTGGTAGTTTGAGAGGGATTGCATTGAATCTGTAGATTGCTTTGGGTAATAGAGTCATTTTCACAATGTTGATTTTTCCAATCCAAGAACATGATATATTTCTCCATCTATTTGTATCATCTGTAATTTCTTTCATCAGTGTCTTATAATTTTCTGCATAAAGGTGTTTTGTCTCCTCAGGTAGGTTTATTCCTAGATATTTTATTCTTTTTGTTGCAATGGTAAATGGGAGTGTTTTCTTAATTTCACTTTCAGATTTTTCATCATTAGTGTATAGGAATGCCAGAGATTTCTGTGCATTAATTTTGTATCCTGCTACTTTACCAAATTCATTGATTAGCTGTAGCAGTTTTGTGGTAGCATCTTTAGGATTCTCTATGTATAGTATCATGTCATCTGCAAACAGTGACAGCTTTACTTCTTTTCCAATTTGGATTCGTTTTATTTCTTTTTCTTCTGTGATTGCTGTGGATAAAACTTCCAAAACTGTGTTGAATAATAGTAGTGAGTGTGAGCAACCTTGCCTTGCTCCTGATCTTAGTGGAAATGGTTTCAGTTTTTCACCATTGAGCCTGATGTTGGCTTTGTCATGTATGGCCTTTCTTGTGTTGTGGAAAGTTCCCTCTATGCCTACTCTGCATTTTTTTCTTTTTCTTTTCTTTTCTTTCTTTCTTTTTTTTTTTTTTTTTACGGTACTCGGGCCTCTCACTGTTGTGGCCTCTCCCGTTGCAGAGCACAGGCTACGGAAGTGCAGGCTCAGCGGCCATGGCTCACGGGCCCAGCCGCTCTGCGGCACATGGGATCTTCCTGGACCAGGGCACGAACCCATATCCCCTGCATCGGCAGGCGGACTCTCAACCACTGCGCCATCAGGGAAGCCCTGCATTATTTGTATCATAAATTGGTGTTGAATTTTGTTAAAATCCTTCTCTGAAACGATTGAGATGATCATATTTTTTTTCCTTCAACTTGTCTATATGGTGTATCACACTGATTGATTTGCATATATTGAAGAATCCTTGCATTCCTGGAATAAACCCCACTTGATCATGGTGTATGATCCTTTTAATGTGCTGCTGGATTCTGTTTGCTAGTATTTTGTTGAGGATATTTGCATTTATGTTCATCAGTGATATTGGCCTATAGTTTTCTTTCTTTGTGACATCTTTGTCTGGTTTTGGTATCAGGGTGATGGTCGCTTCATAGAATGAGTTTTGGAGTATTCTTCCCTCTGCTATATTTTGGAGGAGTTTGAGAAGGATAGGTATTAGCTCTTCCCTAAATGTTTGATAGAATTCAGCCGTGAAGCCATCTGATCCTGGGCTTTTATTTGTTGGAAGATTTTTACTCACAGTTTCAAATTCAGTGCTCGTCATTGGTCTGTTCATATTTTCTACTTTTTCCTGGTTCAGCCCCAGCACGTTGTTCAATTCTAAGAATTTGTCCATTTCTTCCAGGTTCTCCATTTTATTGGCATAGAGTTGCTTGTAATAATCTCATGATCCTTTGTATTTCTGCAGTATCATTTATTATTTCTCCTTTTTCATTTCTAATTCTATTGATATGAGTTTTCTCCCTTTTTTTCTTGATGAGCCTGGCTAATGGTTTATCAATTTTGTTTATCTTCTCAAAGAACCAGCTTTTAGTTTTATTGATCTTTGCTATAATTTCCTTCATTTCTTTTTCATTTATTCCTGATCTGATTTTTATGATTTCTTTCCTTCTGCTAACTTTGGGGTTTCTTTGCTCTTCTTTCTCTAATTGCTCTAGGTGCAAGGTTAGGTTGTTTATTTGAGAGGTTTCCTGTTTTAAGGTAGGATTGTATTTGTATAAACTTCCCTCATGGAACTGCTTTTCCTGCATCCCATAGGTTTTGGGTCATCTTATTCCCATTGTCCTTGTTTCTAGGTATAGTTTGATTTCCTCTTTGATTTCTTCAGTGATCACTTCGTTAATAAGTACTGTATTGTTCAGCCTCTATGTGTTTGTATTTTTTACAGATCTTTTCCTCTAATTGTATGCTAGTCTCATAGTGTTGTGGTTAAAAAAGATAATTGATACAATTTCAATTTTCTTAAGTTTACCGAGGCTTGAATTGTGACCCAAGATAGGATCTATCCTGGAGAATGTTCTATGAGCACTTGAGAAAAATGTGTGTTCTGTTGTTTTGGGATGGAATGTCCTATAAATATCAATTAAGTCCATCTTGTTTAATGTATCATTTAAAGCTTGTGCTTCCTTATTTATTTTCATTTTGAATGATGTGTCCATTGGTGAAAGTGCAGTTTTAAAGTCCCCTAATATGATTGTGTTACTTTCGATTTCCCCTTTTATGGCTGTTAGTATTTGCCTTATGTATTGAGATGCTCCTATGTTGGGTGCATAAATATTTACAATTATTATATCTTCTTCTTGGATCAATCCCTTGATCATTATGTAGTGTCCTTCTTTGTCTCTTGTAATCATCTTTATTTTAAAGTCTATTTTGTCTGATATGAGAATTGATATTCCAGCTTTCTTTTGATTTCCATTTGCATAGAAAAGCTTTTTCCATCCCCCCACTTTCAGGCTGTATGTGTCCCTAGGTCTGAAGTGGGTCTCTTGTAGACAGCATATACATGGGTCTTGTCTTTGTATCCATTCAGCCAGTCTGTGTCTTTTGGTGGAAGCATTTAATCCATTTAAATTGAAGGTAATTATTTATATTTATGTTACTATTCCCATTTTATTAGTTGTTTTGGGTTCGTTATTGCAGGTCTTTCCCTTCTCTTGTGTTTCTTGCCTAGAGAAGTTCCTTTAGCATTTGTTGTAAAGCTGGTTTTGTGGTGCTGAACTCTCTCAGCTTTTCCTTGTTTCTAAAGGTTTTAATTTCCCCATCAAATCTGAATGAGTTCCTTGCTGGGTACAATAATGATGGTTGTAGCTTCTTCTCCTTCATCACTTGAAATATGTCCTGTCAGTCCTTTCTGGCTTGCAGAGTTTCTGCTGATAGATCAGCTATTAACCTTATGGGGATTCCCTTGTGTGTTATTTGTTGTATTTCCCTTGTTGCTTTTAGTATGTTTTCATTGTATTTAATTTTTGATAGTTTGATTGATATGTGTCTTGTGTGTTTCTCCTTGGATTTATCTTGTATGGGACTCTCTGTGCTTCCTGGACTTGATTAACTATTTCCTTTCCCATATTATGGACGTTTTCCACTGTTATCTCTTCCAATATTTTCTCAGTCCCTTTCTTTTCCTCTTCTTCTTCTGGGACCCCAATAATTCGAATGTTGGTGCTTTTAATGTTTTCCCAGTTGTCTCTGAGACTGTCCTCTGTTCTTTTCATTCTTTTTTTCTTTATTCTGCTCTGCAGTATTTATTTCCACTATTTTATCTTCCAGTTCACTTATCCGTTCTTCTGCCTCAGTTATTCTGCTACTGATCCCTTCTAGAGTATTTTTAATTTCATTTATTGTGTTATTCATTGTTGCTTGTTTCCTCTTTAGTTCTTCAAGGTCCTTGTTAAATGTTTCTTGCATTTTCTCTATTCTATTTCCAAGATTTTTGGTCATTTTTACTATCATTATTCGGATTTGTTTTTCAGGTAGACTGCCTCTTCATTTGTTAGGTCTGGTGGGTTTTTACCTTCCTCCTTCATCTGCTGTGTGTTTCTGTGTCTTCTCATTTTGCTTATCTTACTGTGTTTGGGGTCTCCTTTTTGCAGGCAGCAGGTTCGTTTTTCCCGTTGTTTTTGGTGTCTGTCCTCAGTGGCTAAATTTGGTTCAGTGGGTTGTGTAGTGTTCCTAGTGGGGGGACTAGTGCCTGTGTTCTGGTGGATGAGGCTGGATCTTGTCTTTCTGGTGAGCAGGTCTACGTCTGGTGGTGTGTTTTGGGGTGTCTGTGGCCTTCTTATGATTTTAGACAGCCTCTCTGCTAATGGGTGGGGTTGTGTTCCTGTCTTGCTAGTTGTTTGGCATAGGGTGTCTAGCACTGTAGCTTGCTGGTCCTTGAGTAAAGCTGCGTCGGCGTTGATATGGAGATCTCTGGGAGATTTTCGCCATTTGATATTACATGGAGCTGTGAGGTTTCTTGTGGACCAGTGTCCTGAAGTTGGCTCTCCCACCTCAGAGGCACAGCAGTTACTCCTGGCTGGAGCACCAAGAGCCTTTCATCCACATGGCTCAGAATAAAAGGGCCAAACAATAGAAAGAATGAAAGAAAGAGGATAAAATAAAATAAAGGTAAAATAAAGTTATTAAAATAAAAATAATTATTAAGAAAAAAAGTTTTTAAGTTAAAAAAAAAAAAACGACGGAAAGAACCTTAGGACAAATGGTGAAAGCAAAGCTTTACAGACCAAATCTCACACAGAAGCATACACATACACACTCACAAAAAGAGGAAAAGGGGAAAAACGAATATATCTTGCTCTCAAAGTCCACTTCCTCAATTTGGGTTGATTCGTTGTCTATTCAGGTATTCCACAGTTGCAGGGTACATCAGGTTGACTGTGGATATTTAATCTGCTGCTCCTGAGGCTGCTGTGAGAAATTTCCCCTTTTCTTTGTTTGCACAGCTCCCGGGTTTCAGCTTGGATGTGGCCCCGCCTCTGCATGTATGTCGCTTGAGGGCGTCTGTTCTTTGCTCAGACAGGTCGGGGTTAAAGGAGCAGCTGATTCTCCTGCTCTGGCTCACTCAGGCTAGGGTGTGGGAGGGATACGGATGCAGGGCGAGCCTGCAGAGGCAGAGGTCAGTGTGCCGTTCCACCAGCCTGAGGTGCACCATGCGTTCTCCTTGGGAATTTGGCCCTGGATCCTGGGACCCTGGCAGTGGTGGGCTGCACAGGCTCCCAGGAGGGGAGGTGTGGATAGTGACCTGTGCTCGCACTCAGGCTTCTTGGTGGTGGCAGCAGCAGTTTTATCATCTCATGTCTGTCTCTGGGTCCTCGCTGTTAGCCGTGGCTCACGCCTGTCTCTGGAGCTCCTTTTAGCAGCGCTCTTAATCCCCTCTCCTTGCGCACCAGGAAACAAAGAGGGAAGAAAAATTCTCTTGCATCTTCGGCAAGTCCAGACTTGTTCCCCGGACTCCCTCCTGGCCAGCCGTGGTGCACTAACCCCTTCAGGCTGTGTTCACACTGCCAACCCCAGTCCTCTCCCTGTGCTCCAACCGAAACCCAAGCCTCAGCTCCCAGCCCCCGCCCACCCCAGCATGTGAGCAGACAAGCCCCTCGGGCTGGTGAGTGCAGGTCGGCACCAATCCTCTGTGCGGGAATCTCTCCGGTTTGCCCTCTACACCTCTGTTGCTGCGCTCTTCTTTGTGGCTCTGAAGCTTCCCCCCTCCGCCACCCACAGTGTCTGCCTGCGATGGGCCTTCCTAGTATGTGGAAACTTTTCCTCCTTCACAGCTCCCTCCCACTTGTGCAGGTCCCGTCCCTATTGTTTTGTCTCTGTTTTTTCTTTTTTCTTTTGCCCTACCGAGGTACATGGGGGATTTTCTTGCCTTTTTGGAGGTGTGAGGTCTTCTGCCAGCATTCAGTGGGTGTTCTATAGGAGCAGTTCCACGTGTAAATGTATTTCTGATGTATCTGTGGGGAGGAAGGTGATCTCCGTGTCTTACTCTTCCGCCATCTTCCTCAACCCTTCCCTGATGATCATCTTTAGTGTTGTTTTTGCATTGCTTTATCTTTTATGTGTGTATCTATTGCAGTTTTGGGTTTGCTGTTCTCATGAGGTTTTGACATAGCAGTGTATATATGTACAAGGTTGTTTTACTTTCCTGTTCTTTTTTCCGCCTAGAGAAGTTCTTTAGCATTTGTTTTAATGCTGGTCTGGTGGTGCTGACTTCTCTTAGCTTTTGATTGACTGTAAAGCTTTTGACTTCTCTGTCAAATCTGAATGAGAGCCTTGCTGGGTAGATTATTCTTGGTTGTAGGTTCTTCCCTTTCAACACGTTAAATATACCATGCCTCTTCCTTCTGACCTGCAGAGTTTCTGGTGAGCAGTCAGCTGATAACCTTATGGGAGTTCCCTTGTATGTTATTTGTCGCTTTTCCCTGTTGCTTTTAATATTTTTTCTTTGTCTTTAATTTTTGTCAATTTGATTTTTATGTGCCTTGACATGTTCCTCCTTGGGTTTATCCTGCCTGGGACTCTCTGCACTTCCTGGACTTGGGTGACTGTTTCCTTTCCCATGTTAGGAAAGTTTTCAGCTATTATCTCTTCAAATATTTTCTCAGGTCCTTTCTCTCTCTCTTCTCCTTCTGGGACCCCTATAATGTGAATGTTGGTGCGTTTAATGTTGTCCCAGAGGTCTCTCCGACTATCTTCATTTCTTTTCATTCTTTTTTCTTTATTTTGTTCCACAGCAGAGATTTCCCATCATTCTGACTTCCAGGTCACTTATCCATTCTTCTGCCTCAGTTATTCTGCTATGATTACTTCTAGTGTATTTTTCATCTCAGTTATTGTATTATTCATCTCTGTTTGTCTGTTTTTTAGTTCTTCTAGGTCTTTGTTAAACATTTCTTGCCTCTTCTTGATCTTTGCCTCCATTCATTTTCTGAGATCCTGGATCATCTTCACTACCATTATTCCAATTTCCTTTTCCAGAAAGTTGTCTATATGCACTCAACGTCGTTGTTTTTCTGGGATTTTATCTTGTTTCTTTATCTGGGATATATTCCTCTGACATTTCATTTTGTCTAATTTTTTGTGATGTGGTTTCCATCTTGCAGGCTGCAGTACTGTAGTTCTTCTTTCTTCTGCTGTCTGTCCTCTGGTGGATGAGTCTATTTAAGAGGCTTGTACAAGCTTCCTGATGGGAGGGACTGGTGGTGAGTAGAGCTGAATCTTGTCCCTCTGGTGGGCAGAGTTCTGCTCAGTAAGACTTTAATCCACTTGTCTGCTGATGGGTGGGGCTGTGTTCCACTCCCCATTCATTCTTTGGGTTGAGGATACCCAGCACTAGAGTCTACATGCTGTTTGGTGGGGCTAATGGTGGCCTCCAAGAGGGTTCACACCAAGGAGGACTTCCTAGAACTGTTGCCACCAGTGTCTTTGTCCCTAGAGTGAGCCACAGCCACCACCCGCATCTGCAGGAGATGCTCCAATACTAGCAGGTAGGTCTGGCCCAGTCTCTTATTGGTTCACTGATTTTTACCCCTGAGTCCTGATGCACACAGGTCTCTGTGCATGTCCTCCAAGAGTGGAGACTCTGTTTTACCCCAGTCCTGTGGAAGTGCTGCAATCAAATCTTCCTGGTCTTCAAAGCCAGATTCACTGGGGACTCCTTCTCCCATTGCTGGACTCCCAGGGTGGGAAACCTAATGTGGGGCTCAGAACTTTCACTCCAGTGGGAGAACTTCTGTGATATAATTGTTTTCCAGTTTGTGGGTCACCCATGTCGTAGGTATGGAATTTTATTTTATTGTGATTGCACCTTTCCTACCACCTTGTTGTGGCTTCTTTTTGTCTTTGGATGTAGGGTATCTTTTTTGGTAGGCTCCAGCACTTTTTTGTCAATGGTTGTTCAGCAGTTAGTTGTCATTCCAGTGTTCTCGTAAGAAAGGGTGAGAGAACATCCTTCTATTGCATCATCTTGAGGTAATTTCTTTTATCATTAAGCATACCTCTTCTTGAGGTCCTAAGTGTCCACAAACAGAATAGTTAATTCAAACCACACACACACACACACACACTAAAATAGCATTATTTTTAAAAGTAACAAAGTCTTCATATTAAATCATACTATACATAAACATACACAGGATTTAGAGGATGTTTCTCTAACTACATTATTTACTCACAATGCTAGAAATAAAGGAATATAAGATGATAGAACTGCAAAAGGAAAAAGATTCCCAGATTACTGCTCAACTTTCATCAGACTATAACATGAGTGAGAAATAAACACAGGCATTTGGGAGCTGTCTCTACTGTAACTAGTGTTATTTGACTTAACACAGAAATTAGTTCATCAAGGTGGGTTGCTATTGTAACAAATCTGAAAACTGTGGCCTTGTCTTAGGAGTCTGGAGATAGTTTGCAAGGAAACTGATATTGGAAACCAAAAGTGTTGTGATACATGTTATTCAATGGCAAAACGTTTCATATAATCATTGTCCATATAACTTGGGAGGCAGACCAAATATTGGTTATTTGTTGTGTTCACCAGGCTATAAACATATGTTCAGGAAATTACTGTCTGATTTTCAAGCCAGAAATGAAAGAAAAAAAATGTAGTCCAGAAATTCAAAACCTTGTTAAACTAGAAAACTCACCACTTGTAAGCCCCAAAGAGGAAGAGATGAGATTAGAAGTAGTTTTGAACTTTATGTCCACTTTCAATTGTATGTAGCAGCAGAGAAAAGAGACAGAAGTTGTAGTCTTTCCACCTGTGTGCCAGTGAGCTCTCTTATGTTCAGGGATAAAGGCAGCAAAATAAATCAGGCCAGAAAATCACTTCTAGGAAAGGACCTAAGTGGGGATCCTAGAACATACAAATGATTGGAGGAATGAAATATATCAGGTGCCTAATAAGTTTTTGAGAGAATTGATGACAAAATAAACTGTGTGCCAATACTAAAAAGACCTTGATTTTTCAATAATAGAAATGACTTTCTATCCCTCATTTCCCCACTTTCCATACAACCTCCTTCATATGTGGTCAGTACAGGTGACTAAAAGGGAATAACAACTGTGAGATGGATACAAGGCCCACAGGGAATAATGGATGAGGGAAGCTCTGTCAGAGAATATTATCATAGCCTAAGGAAGGCAAGGAGGAGAAGGAACACAGAGATTCTCAAACATTGTTACTCTTTTGTATCATGGTTATACTTTCATCTTTTCCCCTCCAGCTTTATTGAGGTATAATTGACAAATTAAGTTGTATATATTTACAGTGTATAATGTGATGACTTGATATATGTATATTTTGCGCAATGATTACCACCATCGGGTTACTTAGCACATTAATCACCTCAATAGTAACCCTTTAATTGTGTGTTTGTGTGTGTGTGTGTGTGTGCATGTGGTGAGACTGCTTAAGGTCTAATCTCTTAGTAAGTTTCAAGCAAACAACACAGTTTTGTTACCTATAGTCATTATGCTGTACATTGTCTCCTAGAGCTTAGTCATCTTATGACTGAAGGCTTGTAACCTTTGCCCAACATCTCCACTTTTGCCCCACCCCTCAGCCCCTGCTGACCGCCATTCTATTCTTTGTTTCTGTGATATCTGTGAGTTCAGCAATACTTTCCTAAATAACCGATGGCTCAAACAAGAAATAACAAATAAAATTAGAAAATACTTTGGGAGGAATGAAAACGAAAACAACATACAAGAACTTTAGTAATACATGTAATGCAGCGTTTAGAGAGAAATTTACTTCTGGAGACATCTATATTACAAATGATGAAATATCTCTAATAAGTAACCTGATACACATGCATGCATGCATGTGGATTTATTAAAAAAATTTAAAAATCATAACACTAAATACAGCAAAATATGAACAGTGATTATTTCCGGCAGTTTAATATTGATGCTCATTTTTTAAGAGCTTTATGTTCCCTATTATATGTAATATAATTTCATTTTTATAACTATTTATTATAATATTTTATTTTATTTATTTTTATTATTTATTTTTTTTTTCTTTTTGCGGTATGCGGGCCTCTCACTGTTGTGGCCTCTCCCGTTGCAGAGCACAGGCTCCGGACGCGCAGGCCCAGCGGCCATGGCTCACGGGCCCAGCCGCTCCGCGGCATGTGGGATCCTCCCAGACCGGGGCACGAACCCGCATCCCCTGCATCGGCAGGCGGACTCTTAACCACCGCGCCACCAGGGAGGCCCTATAATATTTTAAAAAATGTATAGTAGTCAGTGAAGATGTGGCTGAGCTGCAGGGAAAGATTATGTCCTGGACTTCTGGCAAATGCCTAGCTGGTGACTGTTTCACAGTTTCAAGTGTCTCCTATTTCTCTTCCTCTCCTCTTCATTCTCCTCTTCTTCCTCCTTTCCCATTATAAAACCACATTCCTGAAAAGCTTCCTGATTATTTGGTCAAGACAAGTTACTAGGCCAATTCTTCCTCCAGACTGCAGGAAGAATTAAAAAAGATATGAAAGGACTATTACTAAATGCATTGACAGCATGTCAATGTACCAAATTGAACAGTTAAGAGGCATACACTGGGAGTGAATGTTACATGGAAGGTTGAGGGTTCTGGAGGTTTGAAGGAGAAGACAGAGAATAAACATTGAAATAAAATTTTTAAATTACTATCTTTTAAAGACCTAAAACATGTTGGGATAATGTAGAAGAAAACATACCATATCAGCCCTAAGTTCATATTTCATCTAAATTTCAGACATTTAGTGCTCTGATCCTTTCCCCCTCCCAAACTTACCCTTGATCACTTGTATGTGATGATGTGAATCTTAAGTTGTATCTTATATTTATTTTTGGTTTCATACAATTTAAACCTGATATTTACTTATGGAATTAAAGGGATCTATTTCTTGATAAAAGAATTTTAACCACATGACAGCAGTCTAGAGAAGTGTTGGGGTCAGGTGAGATGGACATCCTGATCCCATTAAAAGTGTGTTCCCACATCCTAGAGTAACATAAAGCGAGAGTTGTAACTTTATTCCTAAACAAGGCATAACCTCCCACCAGCCATGGTCCATCACAAAAAGCTTCAGCACCCAAGGATAAGAACTGAAAAGGAAAGAACAGAGGAACTATGAAGAACTGTTGAGAGCCAAATCTCTGAAAAGGCAGAAGAGAAATCTTTCGACAGGGTGGGAGAACATAATAGGGCATTGTTTCCAGAACTTTAGTTCTTCCCTAAAGGCTCACTATATTTGTCATAATTACACATCACATGTATCATTTATTATTATTATTTTTTTACCTTCATTTTATACTAACTTAATTTTTAACTTAATTTTTAACTTAATTAGACATAGGCAATCATGTACATGAAATAGTAGATGAAATATTCAAATTATATATTACAATACATATATAAGTATATATATATATATATATATATATATATATATATATATATATATGTATATTAGACAGAGACAGAGAGAGAGAGATTATAAAGTCTGGCAAATACAAAATCTGCAAAGCCAAAACCCTGCTGGAAGGCAATCAGGCAGGGGAGTTATCTCTTAACCAGGGGACGGTCAGAATTTTGTTCCATTCAGGCCTTCAGAGGGTTGGATGAGGACAACCCACCATATCGAGGGCAACTTCCTTTACTCATGCCACTGATTTAAATATTAATCTGATCTGAAAAGATCCTTAGAAATTCATCCAGAATAACGTTTGACCAGATATCTCGGTATCCAGTTCCAGTCAAGTTGAGCCATAAATTAACCATCAAACCTTCCTTCCAGCACACTGACAAATTGTATGAAGCAAGCAGAGAAGGAAAGAGGTTTACTTGACTTATGTTCCATGTGACCAATATGGAAAATCTAAAAAATGTGTTAAAATAGTAATAAAATTATGATTAATGATTAAGAGGTTGTGTATGAATGGCACTTAACTTCAGTGACTGAATTGTTAATAAAGTGATTCCAACTTTCATATAAAAATAGTTGTTTGAATGGCATTGCTTATTAAATGGGTTTTCCAATGATTTCACAGGAGCAGGAAGACAGAAAATTTGAATAATCCTCTGAGCTTTCTTCAAAGGTGAAGAAGTAGAAAGAGGTCAGTCGGGAGAAATTATGTAAGAGCAGGTGATATGTCAAGTTAGGGAGTTATGAGAAAAAGCTTGCTTTCGGTTGTAGGTCTAGGGTCTGAGCTGCCAGAATATCGAATTATTGTAGGCGATGCTACACTACTAGTTAATCTCTGTGGCTGGAAGAGAAACAGGTTTATGAGAGTAATAGGAATCTGCTTGATGTCCTTCATTTGAAGGAGCAAATAAATGATATAAGGACCTTAGAGACCACCACTTTTCTGAAGGTATCTAAGTTACATGATGGGAAGGCAGCTAAGCTGAGCTGCAACATGCCCTCGATCCAGTTTAGAAGAATAAAGGAGACTTAGAGTAGCAAGCCATGGATCAAGGGGAAATGCATTATGAGAAGGACTTGAGGTAAAGAGAAAGGTGTCACCAGGTAGTCACGATTTTTTCAAACCAATATGTACAACAAAATGGCCAACAGTTCAATTGCAACTAGGCAGGCTGTTTTAGAATTCAAGGAAGGTGAAAGAGAGAAAATGGTCATCTTCCCAATAAAAAAAGGGAGCCTTTGACTATAAGTAAGAGAACCCCACAAATCCTCCCACTGTCATAAACCACCAAAACTGAGAGCTAAGGCATGGACTGTGAGTCATGAGAACATAATCCAGTGAGGAGAAACTGGAACAGGACATTTCCTGTTTTCAGAGTCCCTGCCAAGCCAGTTATGAATGGATTTGAATTTTGGTTGGGAAATGATTGGGCCATGCCAGTTTTGGCAGCTTCACTTCCCCCTGAGTGGGGCAAGAATCCCCAATATAAAGGTCCTCTGCTGCATGACTGCCATCATCCTGATGCTTGAGTCCCAATTGACTTTGGAGAAGCTGGTGACTCTGCTTCTTCAGTTCAGCTTTATTCTTTGTGCCCAAAATGTTGAATTTATGTTGGGGACAGCAAATTTTATGGGTCCAAAGTCATGATCATGGGTTTAATGCTACTTAATGTATGAGCACATGGCATTTGAGCAAACTGGTATACGGATTTATTAGACTTATGATACCTAGTTTGAATTCCTCTACTGAAAAAGAAATTAACAGGAAATTTTGACATGAAGAGATAAAGAAAAAAGTATTATTTTTTTCTATACCTTTTTGATGTCCCTCTACTGTGATGTCACAGGTATTTGTCTTAGAAGGTGTGAGGCCCTTGCATTCTTCCTGATTGCCCTATGCTCTGTACATAAGTCATCCTGTTGGGAACTCATGAGAGAAAATGAAGATAGGAATTGCTTGTGAGCTTGCCTAGGATTTTAGAACTTTTTGAAAATGTTGTTTTCATAAATAAAAAGAGCAAAAACAAAAATCATCACTTCAAAAAAGATATTTTCATTGGAAAAGTTATGAGAAAAGAGAAGGTTTTCTCTGGGCTGATGAAACAATTTTCAAAAGAGTAAGAGAGAAGTCAGAAATTCATTAAAAGGTATTAAAAAGATTAAAGCACAGATTGGAGAGATACCGTCAGTTGGTATCACACAAGCTTTTGCTCTTCTCTCTGTAGGAATTCCTTCTTGTGAAAACTGTCATATACTTTCTTTCAGATATTAAGACTCCAGAAAGATGTCTTCTCAACCGCAGCAGTGCAAGCAACCTTGACATCCACTACCAGTGTGCCCACATAAGTGCCCTGAGCCTTGCCCATCTAAATGTCATGAGCCTTGCCCACCTCCCAAGTGTCCAGAACCTTGCCCACTTATAAAGTGCCCTGAGCCATGCTTGCCTCAGCAGTGCCAGCAGAAATGCCTTCCTGTGCCACCTCCCCATCATTGCTAGAAGAAGTGTCCACCCAAGAGCATGTAAGAGCTTGAGCTTTTATCTGAATCAGGAAAGGATAAGGGCAATTGGCTCAACTAGTTCCAGAGCTCCACCTTCATCTTCGCTTCAAAGCCTATTATGGATACAGAAGAAGCTTCTCCACTTTTCAGCCTGCAGTATGTGTGTGGTGATTCCGGACAGCCAGAAGTTTCCTATCTGAGGCTGCTATACTGATTCCCTCTGGGAAGTGCCCGAGAAAGCATCACAGAGCCTCAGAAGGAAGAGCAGCAGCTCTCCTCCTGACAACCTCTGAGGATTCTCTCACTGTCTTCTGTGTCTGTCTGTCACCTGGGCAGGAGTTGCTACCAGCTGAGCAATTGCTACTTATCTTCCACTTCCTGAATAAAATACAATTCTTTCGTGTGATGGGAAAAATTTTTTTCTGTCTTTTAAAACCTGCTTTTAGCAGTATCATATCATAATTCTGGTTGGCTTCTCTCCTTCTTTGATCCCAAGTTTTAGACTCTCACAATCAGTGTTATCTTAATTTTGAGTCATATCGATGATTATTTCTACATAATTTCAAATGCAGGTTATTTTCTTAATAATTGCTTGGTTGATTTGAGGAACACATTATTTAACTCCTCAGGATTTCAATCCCTTGCTGAAATGTGGGGAAATCACATTTACAGTGGAAAATTTCTTAGGCATAAAATTTACATGAATGTGTGTAATTCAGTTGCCACAATGCCGGGCACATAATTGGCACTTTGTGATGTGGCTGATCATCATTGTCTCTGCCATCATTACCATCACCACCACCACCATGTTTGCTCCAGCAGGAAAGTAGCTAGACATACCTAGTACAGCAAACAAGGAGATTCTTAAATTCTATTACCCGTTCACATTCTGTGTCCTTTTTCTTCCCCAATTTAACAGTATTTTTAATGTGACATCACAGATAAAACACTTTGGGAACTTATTGGGATATTCTGCATAAAATAATATTACTTCTGAAAACATGGGTAATACAAAAGAAAGGGAATTTTTTTTTTTGAGGTACACGGGCCTCTCACTGCTGTGGCATCTCCCGTTGTGGAGCACAGGCTCTGTGGCCATGGCTCATGGGCCCAGCCACTCCGCGGCATGTGGGATCTTCCCAGACCGGGGTACGAACCCGTGTCCCCTGCATCGGCAGTCGGACTCTCAACCACTGTGCCACCAGGGAAGCCCAATAAAAGGAATTTTAAACAGTCCCTACCAGGCAAAGTGCTGCCTGCTCTCCGTGTGTATAACGTGCTCTTCTTACTCCAAAACTCAACAACCTCAGGGTCTTATTACATTTTGTTACCTCTGAAATTACATTCTTGATTATTTTGACCCAACTTTGAGGTACACTGGGGTTGCCATTGTTGATCTAGATTTACAAAATGACTGTTGCTATGTAGCTTGTTATCTAAGTGCATAGCTTGCTAATGCAGCAAGCCATGAAAAGGGATGTTTTCTTTAGGCATATCTCTTCTTTTGGTCCTAGAATTAAAGGAGTCCAAGATACTACAACTGCAGAAGCAAAAAGATGTTTAGATTACTGCTCAACCTTCATTAGACATTGAAATGAGAGAAATCAACACTGATATTTGGGAGTTGTCTCTACTGTAACTACTGTTATTTGACCTGACACAGAAATTAGTTATTTGAGGTGGGATGCTCCTATAACAAAACTTAAAATTGTGGCATTGGCTTAGGAGTCTGGGGGTGTCTGGAAAGGAATCTGATATTGGAAGCCATAAATGTGGTGATACATTTTATTCAATGGCAAAATATTTGCAGTAATGTTTGTCCATGGTATATTTAGAGGCAGACCGAATGTTGGTCATTTGTTGATTTGACCAAGGTATTTCAGTAGACATATGTTCAGGAAAAACTTTCTGGTTGGCATGCCAGAAATGAAAAAATGAAAACAAACAAACAAAAAATACAGCCCAGAAACTCAAAACCTTGTTGAATTAGAAAACTCACAATTTGTAAACCCTAAAGAGAAAGAGATGAGATTAGAAGTCCAATTTTGAATTTGAAGTCTAATTTCAGCTAACTGTTACAACAGAGAAAAGAGACAAAAGTTGCAGTCTTTCCACCTGTGTGTCAGGGAACCTCATGGTAGCTGTATTATGTTCAGATGGAAAGGCAGCAATTTAATCAGGCCAGAAAATTACTACTAGAAAAGGACTTTAGTGAGATCCGTAGGACATAGAAATGATTAGAGGACTGAATTATTCCAGGTGCCTAATAAGTTTTTGAGGGAATTGAGAACTAAATAAACTATGTGCCATAACAAAAAAGGATGATTTTTCAGGAATAGTAACAACTTTCCAGCACTATTTTCCCCACTTCCACTCTACCCACTGCATAAGTGGTCAGTACAGGTGACTAAAAGGGATTATCCACTGTGAGGTGTATACAAGGCCCTCAGAGAACAAAGGATAAGGAAAGCTGTCTCAGAGAATATTATCAGAGCCTAAGAGAGGCTAGGAGGTGAAGGAACACAGAGATTCTCAAATGTTGTTACTCTTTTGTATGATGGTTATTCTTTCATCTTTCCCCTCCGGGTTTATTGAGGTATAATTGACAAACTAAATTGTACCTATTTGTGGTGTATAATGTGCTGATTTCACAGATGTCTATTTTGTACAGTGGTTATGACCATCGGTCACTTAATACATTAATTACTTCATCAGTAACCATTTAACTGTGTTTATGCCTCTGTGTGTGTGTGTGTGTGTGTTGATAATGCTTAAGGTCTACTTTCTCAGCAAGTTTTAAGTACAAAACTGAGTGTTATTAACTGGACTCACCATGCTGTACCATAGACTCCTAGAGCTTATTCATTGTATGACTGTAGGCTCGTACCATTTGCCCAAAATATCCAGTTTTGCCCCAACCTTCAACCCCTGCTGACCACCATTCTACTCTCTGTTTCTCTGACAACTGGGAGTTTTGCAACACATTCCTCAATAACCAATGGTGTGAAGAAGAAATAACAAGTAAACAGAAAAGACTTTGGGATGAATGAAAATGAAAAAAAACATAAAAGAACCTTAGGGATAAATGTAATGCAGCTCAAAGAGAGCAACTTACGGCTAGAGGTATACATATTACAATAGACGAAAGATCTCAAATCAGTAACCTCACAGACATGTATGCATGTGTGTGGGTTTATGAAAATTGAAAACTCCTAACACTAAATACAGCAAAATATAAACTGATTATTTTTGGCAATTTAATAGACGTGCTCATTTTTGAACATCTTTATGTTTTCCCCATTATGTATTATATGATATAACTTCATTTTTATAACAATTTATCATAATATTTTAAAAATATATAGTAGTGAGTGAAGATGTGGCTGCACTTCAGGGAAAGGTTATGTCCTGGCCTTCTGGCACATGCCTAGCTGGGGACTCTTTCACAGGTTTCAAATGTCTCCTCTTTCTCTTCCTCTCCTCCTCATTCTCCTCTTCTTCCTCCTTTCTCATTATAAAACCACATTCCTGAAAAGCTTCCTGATTATTTGACCAAAACAAGCTACTAGGCCATTTCTTCCTTCTGACTGCAGGAAGAGTTATGAAAGATATGAAAGGACTATTACTAAATGCATAGGCAACATGTCAAAGTACTAAATTGGACTGTTAAGGGGTAGATATTGGGTAATGAGGTAATATGGCAGGTTGAGCATTGTGGACTGTTGAAAGAAGATAGAGAAAAAACAGTGAAAAAAAATTTTAAATTACTGTCTTCAAAGACCAAAAATATGTTTGGAAACAGTAGAAGAAAGCAAATATATCAGATGAGCCCTAACTTCATATTTCATCTAGATTACAGACCTTTAGTTCTCTGATCCTCTCTCCTCTACCAACCCCATGCCCAATTACTTATACTTGATGCTATGAGTCTTATAAGTATCTTATATCTACTTTTGGTTTCACACAATTGAAACCTGATATTTACTTATGGAATACAAGAGATTTATTTCCTGATAAAGGAATTTTAAGCACACGACAGCAGTCTAGGGAAGTGTTCACGTCAGGTGAAATGGGACATCTTAATTCCATTAAACATGTGTTCCCACATTCTACAGTAATATAAAGTGAGAGTCGCAACATTAATCCTAAACCAGACAGGGCCCTTCACCAGCCATGGCCCATCGCGAGAAGCTTCAAGGGGACAGCATAGAAAAGAGTAGTGTTCAGGTCCAGGATAGAAGAGAGGAACTGTCAAAGAACTTTTGACAGGTAAATCTCTGAAAAGGCAAAAATGAAATCTTTGGACAACATGTTAGGGCACTGTTTCCTGAACTTCAGTTATTCGCTAAAAGCTGATTATATTTGTCATAATTCCACATCACATGTGTCATATAACATTAAATGTTTTACTTTAAATTCACTTCTTAATAACTTTCAAATTTTTAAATTTAATTGGCTATAGGTAATCATGTACATGAAATGACAGATGAAATATTCAAATTATATATTACTATATATATATATATATATATATATATATATATATACATACATATATACATACAGAAATATATTACAGAAAGAGAGGGACTAGGACAGAGAGAGAGAGACATTACAAAGTCTGGAACACTCAAAGTCTGCAGAGCTGAAACACTACTGGAAGTTCAACCGACAGGGGAATGATCTTTTAACTGGGAGAGCATCAGCCTTGTTCTTTCTAGGCTGTCAGTGTATTGGATGAGGGGTTCCCACCATATAGAGGGCAACTGCCATTACTCATGCCACTGATTTAAATAATACTCCCATCCAAAAGAATCCTTATAGAAACACCCAGAATAATGCTTGACCAGATAAGCAGGGACACTGTGCCAGTGAATCTTACCCATAAATTATCCAATACACATTTCTTGCAGCACCTTGACAAATTGTATGAAGAAAGTAGAGCAGGAAATAGGTTTAGTTGACATATGTTCTGCTGTGACCCAAATGGGAAATGAAAAAAATCGTTTAAATTGTAACAAAATTATTATTAATGATTAAGAAGTTGTATATGAATGACAATGAACTTCAGTGGCTGCATTTTTAATAAAGTGATTTCAACTTTCTGTTGAATTTACCCCTAGATTTGATGTGAAACAACATGTGTTTAAATAGTTCATAATTATTAAATACATATAAAATTAGTTGCTTGATTGGCATTGCATATTAAATTGGGTTTTCCAATAATTTCAAAGGAACAGGAAGCCAGAAAATTTGAACAATCTTGTTTCCTTCAAAGTTGAAGAAATCTAAAGAGCTTAGTTGGGAGAAATTAGGTAGGAGCAGGTTATATGTCACTTTTGGGAGGTATGAACAAAAAGCTTCATTTCTGTTGTAAGTCAAGGGTCTGAGCTGCCAGGTCATCTGAGTTATGTTAGGTGTTGCTACAGTACTAGTGAATTCCTGTGGCCGGATGTAAAACAGATTTATAAAGGTCACAGGAATCTGACTGCTGGATGTTCTTTATTTGAAGGAACAAAGCAGTGAAAGGAGGACCCTAGAGGTCAACACTTTGCTAACCGTGTCTAAGTATCATGACGAGAAGTCATATGACATGATCTTCAAATTTCCCTCACTGCATTTTCAAAGAAGAAAGGAGACTTTGCTTAGCAAACCATGAATCAAGGGGAAATGCACTGTAAGAAAGACTTGAGGTAAAGAGACATGTTTCACCAGGTAGCCAGGCCCTTTTCAAACCAGTATGTACAACAAAATAGTCACCAGATCAAGTGCAACTAGGCAGGCAGTTATAGAAGTCTAGGATGGTGAAAGATAAAAAAAGGTCATCTTCCCCAATCAAGAAAGGGAGATTTTGACTACAAGTTAGAGAGCCCTAAAACCCTCCCACTGCCATAAACCATTGAAACAGAGAGCCAAGGCAGGGACTCTGTGAGTCATGAGACCATAATCCAGTGAGGGGATCCTGAGCAGGACATTTCCTGGTTTCAGAGTCCCTGCCAAGCCAGTTATGGATGGATTTGCATTTTGGTTGGGAAATGATTGGACCAGGCCAGTTTTGGCAGCTCCACTTACCCCTGGGCGGGGCAGCAAGCCCAAATATTATGGTCCTCTCTGGCAAGACAGCCATCCTCCTGCTACTTGAGTCCTGATTGCGTATGGAGACCCTGATTCTTCTGTTCAACCTTGTTCTCAGGCCCCTGAATGTTGAGTTTATGCTGGAGACAGCAAATCTGATGGGTCCAAAGTTATGATCATGGGTCTAATGGTACTTAGTGGATGGGAGCTTGGCATTTGAGCACAATGTTATATTGTATTTAATAGATTTCTGCTACCTAGTTTGAATTTCTCTATTGAAAAAGGAATTAAGAGAAAATTTTGTCATGAAGAGATAAAGTACAAAGTATTTTCCCTTTTTCGATACCTTTTTGGTGTCACACTGCTGTCATGTCAGAGGCATTTATCTTAGAAGGTGTGAGGCCCTTACCTTCTTCCTGATTGCCCTTTGCTCTGTACATGAGTCATCTTGTCGGGACCTCATGAGAGAAAATGATCATAGGAATTGCTTGTGAACTTGCCCAGAATTCAGAACTGGTGATGGCCCTTTTTGAAGATGTTGTTTTCATAAAAAAAAAAAAGATAAAACAAAACCAAAACAGAAAACATCGGTCGTTTCTTTCAAACAAAGATATTTTTACTGGAAAAGTTGTATGAGAAAAGGGAAGGTTTTCTATGGGCTGATGAAACGATTTCTAAAGAGCGAGAGAGAAGTCATAAATTCATTAAAAGGTATTAAAGAGATTAAAGCAAGAGACTGGCGAGATGCTATCTCTTCTTAACAAGGTTTTGCTCTTCCCTCTGTAGGAATTCCTTCATGTGAACACTGTCATATACTTTCTTTCATATATTAAGACTCCAGAATGTTGTTCTCTAAACAGCAGCAGTGCAAGCAGCCCTGACAGCCACCTCCAATGTGCGTACCTAAGTGCCCTGAGCCTTGTAACGCTAAGTACGCTGAGCCTTGCCCACCTCCCAAGTATCCAGAGCCTTGCCCACCGTCCAAATGTCCAGAGCCTATAAAGTACCCTGAACCACGCCTGCCTCAGCTGTGGCAGCAGAAATGACCTCCAGTGCAACCTCCCCAATATTGCTAGCAGAAGTGCCTACCCAAGAGCATGTAACAGCTTGAGTTTTTATCTGCATTAGGAAAGGATAAGGACAATCGGCTCAACTAGTTCCACAGTTCCACCTTCACCTTCTCTTCAAATCCTATCATGGATACAGAAGAAGATTCTCCACACTTCAGCCTGCAGTATGTGTGTGGCAATTCCTGACAGCCAGAGGTTTCCTATCTGAGGCTGCTATACAGCTTCCCCCCTGGGAGGTACCCGAGAAAGCATCACAGAGCCTTAGAAAGAAGAGGCTGCTCTTGGGTGCCCAACTGTCCTCCTGGGTGTCCTCTGAGGATTCTCTTGCTGTCTGCTGTGTCTGTCACCTGGGCAGGGTTTTCTACCAGCTGAGCAATTGTTACTTATCCTCCACTTCCTGAATAAAATATAACTTTTTATGTGATAGGAAGAATATTTTCTTTCTCTTAAAACCCACCTTTAGCAATATCATATCATAATTTTGGTTGATTTCTATACATCATCTATCCCAAGTTCCAGGCTAACACAATCACTGTTATCTGAATTTTGAGTCATATCGGTGATTATTTCTATATAATTTCAGATCCACATTATTTTCTTAATTATTGCTTGATTGATTTCAGGGACAAATTATTTAACTCCTCATGATTTCAATCCCTTTACTAAATATGACAAAAATCACATTTACAGTGCCAAATTGCTTAGGCATAAAATTACATGAATGTGTGTAATTCAGTTGGCAAAATGTGGGCACTTAATTGGCACTATGTGATGTGGCCAGTCATCATTGTCTCTATCATCATCACCATCACCACCATCATCACCACAACCATGTTTCCTTCAGCAGGAGCGTGGCTCAGACATACCAAACAAGGAGATTCTTAAAGACTATTACACATTCATATTCTGTGTTCTTTTTCTTTTCCAACTTAACCGTATTTTTAATGTGATATAACACATCAAACGCCTTGGGATATTATTGGGATATTCTGCGTAAAATTATAGTAGTTCTGAAAACATGGCAAGTACAAAAGAAAGGGAAGTTTAAAGGGTCCTTACAAGGCAAAGTGCTGCTTGCTCTACATGTTTACAACATGCACTTCTTACTCCAAAACTAAACAACCTCAGGTCTTATTACATTTTTTTACTCTAAAATTACTTTCTTCATTGTTTTGACCTCAACTTTGAAGTACACTGGGGATTACAATGTTTATCTTGATTTACAATATGACTGTTGTTATGCAGCCTGTTTTCTAAGTGGTTAACTTACTGGTCCAATAAACCATGAAAAGGGATGTGTTTGTAAGAATATCTCTTCTTGTGGTCCTAGAAGTAAAGGAGTCTAAGATGCTATAACTGTGGAAGGAAAAAGATGCCCAGATTACCACTCAACCCTCATCAGACTATGACATGTGTGAAAAATCAACACTGATATTTGGGAGTTGCCTCTACTGTAGTGAGTGCTATTTGACCTCAAAGAGAAATTAGTTCTTTGAGGTGGACTGCTCCTATAAAAAATCTTAAAATTGTGACATTGGCTTATAGGTCTGGAGGTGGTTGGAAAGTAATCTGATATTGGAAACCATAAATATGGTGCTGCATGATATTCAATGGCAAAACGTGTGTAGTAATGGTTGTCCATGGTATCTTTAGAGGAAGACCAAAGGTTGGTCATTTGTTGATTTACCCGGGGTATTTCAGTAGACATATGTTCAGGAAAAACTTTCTGGTTGGCAGGCCAGAAATAAAAACAATGAAAAGAAAAAAAATACAGCCCAGAAATTCAAAATCATGTTGAATTAGAGAACTCACTGCTTGTAAGTCCCAAAGAGTAAGAGACGAGTTTAGAAGTGGTTTTCAAATAGAAATTTAATTTCTTTTGACTGTTACAATAGAGAAAAGAGACAGAAGTTGTAGTCTTTCCACCTGTGTGCCAGGGAGACTCATGGTAGCTGTATTATGTTAGGGGGAATGGCAGTAATTTAATCAGGCCAGAAAATTACTTCTATAGAAGGACCTTACTGAGATCCATAGGACATAGAAATGATTGGAGGCAGAATCACAAGAAACATGCTTCAATAGCAGCCCTCACATCCTCCCTGCAGAATCCTCTGCTGCGGGGTCAGCCCAATCCACAGGTCACCTTAAAAACTGGTCACTACCAGGAAACAAGATGGTGGTGTAGAAGGACATGCTCTCAGTCCCTCTTGCAAGAACACCAGAATCACAACTAGCTGCTGGACAATCATCAACAGGAAGACACCAGAACTCACCAAAAAAGATACCACACATCCAAAGACAAAGGAGAAGCCACAATGAGAGGGTACGAGGGGCACAATCACAGTAAAATCAAATCTCATAACGGCTGGGTGGGTGACTCACAGACAGGAGAACACATACCACAGAAGCCCACACACTGGAGTGAAGGTTTGGAGCCCCACGTCAGGCTTCCCAACCTGGGGGCCCAGCAACGGGAGGAGGAATTCCTAGAGAAACAGACTTTGAAGCCTAGTGGGAATTGATTGCAGGACTTTGAAAGAATTGGGGGAAACAGAGACTCCACTCTTGGAGGGCACACACAAAGTAGGGTGTGCATTGGGACCCAGGGGAAGGAGCAGTGACCCCAAGGGAGACTGAACCAGACCTACCTGTGAGTGTTGGAGGGTCTCCTACAGAGGTGGGGTGGAGGAGACTGTGGCTCACCATGGGGACAAGGACACTAGCAGCAGTATGGGAAATACTCCTTGGCATGAGCCCTCACAGAGTCTGTCATTAGCCCCACCAAAGAGACCAGGTAGGCTTCAGTGTTGGGTTACCACAGGCCAAACAACCAACAGGGAGGGAACTCAACACCACCCATCAGCAGTCAAGTGGATTAAAGTTTTACTGAGCTCTGCTCACCATAGCAACAGGCAACTCTACCCACCACCAGGTCCTCCCATTAGGAAACTTACACAAACCTCTTAGATAGCCTCATCCACTGGAGGGCAGAGAGAAGAAGCAAGAAGAACTACAATCTTGCAGCTTGTGGAACAAAAACCACATTCACAAAAAGATAGACAAGATGAAAAAGCAGTGGGCTATGTACCAGATGAAGGAACAAGGTAAAACGACAGAAAAACAACTAAATGAAGTGGAGATAGGCAACCTTCCAGAAAAAGATTTCAAAATAATGACAGTGAAGTTGATCCAGGACCTCGGAAAAAGAATGGAGACAAAGATCGAGAAGATGCAAGAAATGTTCAACAGGATCCGGAGGAAGATGGCGGAAGAGTAAGACACGGAGATCACCTTCCTCCCCACAGATACATCAGAAATTCATCTACACGTGGAGCAACTCCTACAGAACACCTACTGAACGCTGACAGAAGACCTCAGAGCCCCCAAAATGCAAAAAAACTCCCCACATACCTGGGTAGGGCAAAAGAAAAAAGAATAAACACAGACAAAAGGATAGGGACGGGACCTGCACCAGTGGGAATGAGCCGTGAAGGAGGAAAGGTTTCCACACACTACAAGCCCCTTCACAGGCGGAGACTGCAGGTGGCGGAGGGGGAATCTTTGGAGTAGTCGAGGAGAGCACAGCAACAGGGGTGCGGAGGGCAAGGCGGAGAGATTCACGCACAGAGGATCGGTGCCCTCAGGCACACACCAGCCCGAGAGGCTTGTCTGTTCGGCCGCCGGGGTGGGCGGGGCTGGGAGCTGATGCTCGGGTATCGGGTTTCGGTCGGAGCGCAGGGAGAGGACTGGGGCTGGCGGCGGGAAGAGAGTCTGAAGGGGTTGGTGCACCGCAGCTAGCCTGGAGGGAGTCTGGGGAAAAAGTCTGGAGCTACGGAAGAGGCAAGAGACTGTTTTTTCCCTTTTGTTTCCTGGTGCATGAGGAAAGGGCATCAAGAGCGCTGATTAAGGAAGCTCTGGAGATGGGCGCGAGCTGCGGCTGAAGGTGCAGACCCCGGAGATGGGCATGGGACGCTGGGGCTGCTGCTGCCGCTGCCACAGGCCTGTGTGTGAGTGCAGGTCACTGTCCACCACCCTTCCAGGGAGCCTGTGCAGCCCGCCACTGCCGGGGTCCCGGGACCCAGGGACAGCTTCCCCGGGAAAGTGCATGGAGCGCCTCGGGCTGGTGCAACGTCATGCTGGCCTGTGATGTTGCAGCCCCACCCCGCACTGCGTGCCCCTCCCTCCCTTCGGCCTGAGTGAGCCAGAGCCCCCGAATCAGCGGCTCCTTTAAACCCGTCCTGTCTGAGTGAAGAATGGACACCCTCCAGCGACATACGCGCAGAGGCGGGGCCAGGTCCAAGGTTGAGACCCGGGAGCTGTAGAGAGCAGAGAAGAGACAGGGAAATCTCTCTGTGCAGCCTCAGAGGCAGCGGATTAAAGCTCCACGGTCTGCTTGATGTGCCCTGCGTCTCTGGAGTGCATGGATGGACAGCGAATCATCCCAAATTGAGGAGGTGAACTTTGAGGACAAGATTTAAGATTTTTTCCCCTTTTCCTCTTTTTACAACGAATTATCCCAAATTAAGGAGGTGGACTTTGAAATCAAGATTTCAGACTTTTCCTCCTTTTCCTCTTTTTACAACGAATTATCCCAAATTGAGGAGGAAGACTTTGAGAGCAAGATTTTCGATTTTTTTCCACCTGTTCTCTTTTTGTGAATGTGTGTGTGTATGCTTCTGTGTGAGATTTTCTCTGTATAGCTTTGCTTCCACCATAGGTTGAAGGGTTTTATCCGTCCGTTTTTTTCAATAATTACTCTTTATTTTTAATAACGCTACTATATTTTATAGTTTATTCTATTTTAGTTTATCTTCCCTCTTTCTTTTTTTTCCACCTTCCCTTCTTCCCTCCCTCCCTCTGACCCTTTCTTTCTTTCTTTCATTCTTTCTTTCCGTCCTCCATCCTTCCCTCACTCCTTTCTTTCTTTCTTTGTATCTTTCTTTCTTTCTTCGTTCATTCCTTCCTTTCTTTCCTTCTTCCTTTCTTTCTCCCTCTCTTTCTTTCTTCTACTAATTCTTTCTTTCTACATTTTCTCCCTTTTATTCTGGGCGAGGTAGATGAAAGGCTCTTGGTGCTGCAGCCAGGAGTCAGTGCTGTGCCTCTGAAGTGGGAGAGCCAACTTCAGGACACGGGTCCACAAGAGACCTCCCAGCTACACATAATATCAAGTGGTGAAAATCTCCCAGAGATCTCCATCTCAACACCAGCACCCAGCTTCAGTCAATGACCAGCAAGCTACAGTGCTGGTCATGTTATGCCAAGCAACTAGCAAGACAGGAACACAACCCCACCCATTAGAAGAGAGGCTGCCTAAAAACATAATAAGGCCACAGGCATCCCAAAACACACCACCAGACGTGGACCTGTCCACCAGAAAGACAAGATCGATCCTCAACCACCAGAACACAGGCACTAGTCCCCCCAACCAGGAAGCCTACACAACCTACTGAAACAACCTTAGCCACTGGGGACAGACACCAAAAACAACGGGAACTACGAATCTGCAGCCTGCAAAAAGGAGACCCAAAACACAGGAAGATAAGCAAAATGAGAAGACAAATAAACGCACAGCAAGTGAAGGAGCAAGATAAAAACCTACCAGACATAACAAATGATGTACCATGTTCTTGGATTGGAAGAATCTACCTTGTGAAAATGACTCTACTACCCAAAGCAATCTACAGAGTCAATGCAATCCCTATCAAACAACCACTGGTATTTTTCACAGAACTAGAACAAAAAATTTCAAAATTTGTTTGGAAAAACAAAAGACCCCGAACAGCCAAAGCAATTTTGAGAAGGAAAAACGGAGCTGGAAGAATCAGGCTTCCTGACTTCACACTATACTACAAAGCTACAGTAATCAAGACAGTGTGGTACTGGCACAAAAACAGAAAGATAGATCAATGGAACAGGATAACAAGCCCAGAGATAAACCCATGCACATATGGTCAACTTATCTTTGATAAAGGAGGCAGGAATATCCAGTGGAGAAAGGACAGCCTCTTCAATAAGTGGTGCTGGGGAAACTGGACAGGGACATGTAAAAGTATGAGATTAGAGCATTCCCTAACACCATAAACAAAAATAAGCTCAAAATGAATTAAAGACCTAAATGTGAGGCCAGAAACTATCAAACTCTTAGAGGAAAACATAGGTAGAACACTCTATGACATAAATCACAGCAAGATCCTTTTGGACCCACCTCCTAGAGAAATGGAAATAAAAACAAAGATAAACAAATGGGACCTAATGAAACTTCAAAGCTTTTGCACAGCAAAGGAAACCATAAACAAGACCAAAAGACAACCATCAGAATGGGAGAAAATATTTGCAAATGAAGAAACTGACAAAGGATTAATCTCCAAAATTTATAAGCAGCTCATGCAGCTCAATAGCAAAAAAACAAACAACCCAATCCAAAAATGGGCAGAAGACTTAAATAGGCATTTCTCCAAAGAAGATATACAGACTGCCAACAAACACATGAAAGAATGCTCAACATCAGTAATCATTAGAGAAATGCAAATCAAAACTACAATGAGATATCATCTCACACCAGACAGAATGGCCATCATCAAGAAATCTGGAAACAATAAATGCTGGAGAGGGTGTGGAGAAAAGGGAACACTCTTGCACTGCTTCTGGGAATGTGAATTGGTACAGCCACTATGGAGAACAGTATGGAGGTTCCTTAAAAAACTAAAAATAGAACTACCATATGATCCAGCAATCCCACTACTAGGCATATACCCTGAGAAAACCATAGTTCAAAAAGAGACATGTAACAAAATGTTCATTGCAGCTCTATTCACAATAGTCCAGAAATGGAAACAACCTAAGTGTCCATCATCGGATGAATGGATAAAGAAGACGTGGCACATATATACAATGGAATATTACTCAGCCATAAAAAGAAACGAAACTGAGCTATTTGTAATGAGGTGGATAGACATAGAGTTTGTCATACAGAGTGAAGTAAGTCAGAAAGAGAAAGACAAATTCTGTATGCTAACACATATATATGGAATTTAAAAAAAATGTCCTGAAGAACCTAGGGGTAAAACGGGAATAAAGACAGAGTCTTACTTGAGAATGGACTTGAGGATATAGGGAGGGGGAAGGGTAATCTGTGACAAAGCGAAAGAGAGGCATGGATATATACACATTACCAAACGTAAGGTAGATAGATAGTGGGAAGCAGCCGCAGAGCACAGGGAGATCAGCTCAGTGCTTTGAGACCGCCTGGAGGGGTGGGATGGGGATGGTGGGAGGGAGAGAGATGCATGAGGGAAGGGATGTGGGAAGAGATGTAAATGTATGACTGATTCACTTCGTTATAAAGCAGAATCTAAAAAAAAAAAGAAATGAAATCTTTGCAGGAAATGCTAAGATTCTGGTTCTTGAACTTCAGCTCTTTGCTAAAAGCTCATTATATTTGTCATAATTCCACACCCCATGTGTCATATTACATTAACTTTTGGGCTTTAACTTCACTTCCTAATAACTTTGAAAATGTTTATTTCAATTGGCCATAGGTGATGATGCACATGAAATGACAGATGAAATATTCAAATTATATATTGCCACAAGTACGTACATATATACATAAAGAAATATGTTACAGAGAGAGGGACAAGGACCGATACAGAGAGGTTAAAATATCTGGAACACGCAAAGTCTGCAGAGCAGAAATTCTGCTGGAAGTCCATCTAACAGGGGAATATTCTTTTACCTGAGGGAGCGTCAGCCTTGTTCTATTCAGGCCGTCAGTGGATTGGATGAGAACTTTCCACTTTATAGAGGGCAACCGACTTAGATCAGGCTACTGATTTAAATAATGCTCTCATCCAAAATCATCCTTACAGAAACATAAAGAATAATGTTTGACCAGAAAACTGGAGACATGTGCCAGTGAATCTGACCCATAACTTAACCATCAAACCTTCTTCCCAGCATATTGACAAAGTGTATGAAGAAAGTAGAAGAGGAAATAGGTTTATTTGACACATGCTCCACCGTGACCAAAATGGAAAATGCAAAAAATAGGTTTAAAATATAACAAAATTATTATTAATGATTAAGAAGTTGTATATGAATGGCAATGAACTTCAGTTACTGCATTTTTAGTAAAGAGATTACAACTTTCTCTTGAATTTACCCCTAGATTTGATGTGAAACAACATGTGTTTAAATAATTCATAAGTATTAAATACGTACAAATTTAGTTGCGTGAATGGCATTGCCTAATTTATTGGGTTTCCCAATAATTTCAAAGCGACAGGAAGCCAGAATACTGGAGCAATCCTCTGAGATTTCTTCAAAAATTGAAGACATCCAAGGAGGTCAGTTGGGAGAAATTAGATTGGAGAATGTGTTATGTCCCTTTGGGAGGTATGAGCAAAAAGCTTCATTTCTGCTGTAAGTCTTGGGCCTGAGCTGCCGGATCATCCGAGTTATGGCAGGGGATGCTCCGTGCCTGGTGAATTCCTTGTGATAGGAAGTAAAACAGATTTATAAAGTTCACAGGAATCTGACTGCTGGATGTTCTTCATTTGAAGAGGCCAACAGTGAAAGGAGGACCGTAGTGGTGCACACTTTACTACCCGTTTCCAAGTGTCATGATAGGAAATCATATGAGATGATGTGCAAATTTCCCTGCGTCCATTATTGAAGATGAAAGGAGACTCTGTTTAGCAAGCCATGAAACAAGGGGAAATGAATTGTAAGAAAGAATTGAGGTAGGGAGACATATGTCACCAGGTAGCAAGGCCCTTTTGAAATCATCATGTACAATAAACTTGCCACCAGATCAAGTGCAACTAGGCAGGCAGGCAGTTTTAGATGTCAAGGATGGTGAAAGATAGAAAAGGGTCATCCTCCCCAGTCAAGGAAGGGAACTTCTGACTACAAGTTAGAGGACACTCCAAGTGCTCCCACCGCCTTAAACCACTGAAAGTGAGAGGTAAGGCAGGAGCTCTGTGAGTCATGAGAACATAATCCAGTGAGGAGACCTGTAACAAGATATTTCCTGTTTTCAGAGTCACTGCCAAGCCAGTTATGGATGGATTTGCATTTGGGCTGGGGAGTGATTGGACCAGGCCAGTTTTGGTAGTTCCGATTTCCCCTGGGTGGGGCAGCAAACCCCAATAAAAGGGCCTCTGCTCCACGACGGCTATCCTTCTGCTACTCGAGTTGTGATTGAATTTGTAGAACCTGGTGAGTCTGATTCTTCAGTTCAACTTTGTTCTTGGACAACTGAATGTTGAGTTTATGGTGGAGACAGCAAGTTTGATGGGTCCAAAGTTATCATCATGGGTATAATGCTACTGAGTGGATGGGAACTTGGAATCTGGGCACAACGTTGTGTTGTATTGATTAGATATCTGAGACCTAGTTTGAATTCCGCTATTGAAAAAGAAATCAACAGGAAAATTTTACATGAAGGGAGAAAGAGCAAAGTGTTTACCTTTTTCTATGCCTTTCACTTGGACCTCTGCTGGGATTTCAGAGGCATTTGTCTTAGAAGGTGTGAGACCCTTAGATTCATCCTCATTGCCCTTTGCTCTGTACATAAGTCATGCTGTCGGGACCTCATGAGAGAAAATGGTGATAGAAATTGCTTGTGAGCTTGCCCAGGATTTTAAAACTTGTGATGGCCTTTTGTGAAGATGTCGTTTTCATAAAATAGAAAGAAAGTAAAAAATACAGAAAGAAAGAAAGGCACAAACCAAAAGAGAAAACTTTGCTTGTTTCTTTAAAACAAAGACATTTTCTTTAGAAAAGTTGTGTGAGAAAAGAGAAGGTTTTCTCTGGATTGCTATAACGATTTCCTGAAAAGGGAGAGAGAAGTCAGAAATTCATGAAAAGGTATTAAAGAGATTAAAGCACATACTTAGAGATTGGTGAGATACTATCTGTTGTTATTCCAAAAGATTTTGCTCTTTTCTCTATAGGAATTCCTTCTTGTGAACACTGTCATACACTTTCTTTCAGATATTAAGACTCCAGAAAGATGTTTTCTCAACATCAGCAGTGCAAGCAGCCCTGCCAGCCACCACCAGTGTGCCCACCAAAGTGTCCTGACAATTGCCCACCTTGCAAGTGTCCAGACCCTTGCCCACCTATAAAGTGCCCTGACCCATGCCCACCTTACAAGTGTCCAGACCCTTGTCCACCTTGCAAGTGTCCAACCCTTGCCGACCTTGCATGTTTCCAGACCCTTGCCCACCTATAAAGTGCCCTGACCCATGCCTGCCTCAGCAGTGCAAGCAGAAATGCCCTCCTGTGGCACCTGCTCATCATAGCTAGCAGAAGTGCCCGTCCAAGAGTAGGTAAGAGCTTGCCCTTTTATCTGCATCTGGAAAGGATAAGGACAATCGGCTCCACTAGTTCCACAGCTCCACCTTCATCATCTCTTCAAAGCCTATCATGGATACGGAAGAAGCTTCTCCACACTTCAGCCTCAATATGCGTGCAGTGCTTCCTGACAGAGAGAGGTTTCTTATCTGAGGCTGCTGTACTGCTTCCCTCTGGGAGGTGCCCAAGAAAGCATTGCAGAGCCTCAGAAGGAAGAGCAACAGCCTTATTCCTGGGCGCCCTCTGAGGATTCTCTCGCTGTCTTCTGTGTCGTTCGGTCACCTGGGCCTGGGTTACTACCAGCTGAGCAATTGTTACTTATCCCCACTTCCTGAATAAAATACAATTCTTTTCTGTGATGGGAAAATTTTTTTCTCTTTTTAAAAACCTGCTTTTTGCAATATCATATCATAATTTTGCTTGATTTCGATCTTTCTTTGATCCCGAGTTTCAGGCTCTCAGAGTCAGTGTTATCTGAATTTCGAGTCGTATCAATGATTATTTTTATACAGTTTCAAATAGAGGTTATTTTCCTAATTATTGCTTGATTGGTTTGAGGAACAAATAGTTTACCTTCTTTGGATTTCAAACCCTTTAATAAAGTGTGGGGAAAATCACATTTACAGCGCCAACTTGCTTAGGCATAAAAATTACATGAATGTGTGTCATTCAGTTGGCACAATGCCGAGCACATAATTGGCATTTGAGAGGTGGCTGATCACCATTGTCTCTGTCATCATCACCGTCACCACCACCACGACCGTCACCACCACCCCCAGGTGCTCCAGCAGGGGAGTGGCTCAGACATGCATGTAGGGCATGCAAGGAGATTCTTCAACTGTATTACCCGTTCATACTCTGTGTTCATTTTCTTTTCCAATTTAACCGAATTTTTAATCTGACACTAGAAAATAACCAGTTTGGGAAATTATTGGAGTACTCTGTATAAAATTATAATAGTTCTGAAAACATGGGTAGTACAAAAGAAAGGGAATTTAAAGGGACCTTACAAAATGAAGCACTCCCTGCTCTCCATGTGTATAACGTGCCGTTCTTACTGCAAAACTCAACAACCTCAGGGTCTTATTATATTTTTTCACCTCGGAAATTACATTCTTGATTATTTTGACCCCCGCTTTGAGATACACTGGGGATTCCAATGTTAATCTTGATTTACAAAATGACTGTTGCTATGCAGCTTGTTTTCCAAGTGCTCAGCTTACTGGTCCAGTAAGCTGTGAAAAGGATGTGTTTATTAAGCATATCTCTTCTTATGGTTAGAAGTAAAGGAGTCAAAGTTGCCGGAACTGCAGAAGCAAACAGATGCCCATATTACTGTTCAACGCTCATCAGTCTATGACATGAGTGAAAAATAAACACTGAGATTTGGGAGTTTTCTCTACTGTAGCTACTGTTATTTGACCTGACATAGAAATTAGTTCTTTGAGGTGGGATGCTCCCATAACAAATCTCAAAATTGTGGCATTGTCTTATGTGTCTGCACGTGGTTGGAAAGGAATCTGATATTGGAAGCCGTAAATGCGGTTCTACGTGGTATTCAATGGCAAAATGTTTGCAGTAATGGTTGTCCATGGTATCTTTAGATGCAGAGCAACGGTCGGTCAATTGTTGATTTGCTCAGGGTAATTCAGTAGACGTATGTTCAGGAAAAACTTTCTGGTTGACAGGCCAGAAATGTAAAGAATGAAAAGAAAAATAATACAGCCCAGAAACTCAAAACCTTGCTGAATTAGAATACTCACTGCTTGTAAGTCCTAAAGAGTAAGAGATGAGATTAGAAGTGGTTTTCAAATAGAAGTCCAATTTCAGTTGACTGTTACAACAGAGACAAGAGACAGAAGTTGTCATCTTTCCACCTTTGTGCCAGGGAGCCTCATGGTAGCTGTATTATGTTGTGGGGAAAGGCAGTAATTTAATCAGGCCAGAAAATTACTTCCACAAAAGGACCTTCCTGAGATCCGTAGGACATAGAAATGATTGGAGGACTGAAATTATATCAGGTGCCTGACAAGTTTTTGAGGGAATTGAGAACAAAATAAACTACATGCCCAAAGGAAAAAGAATGGTTTTCAAGATGACTAACGACTTTCCTGCCCACCTTTCCCTATTTTCCACCCTACGAAATCAGATATGGTAAGTACAGATGACTAAACCAGAATATACACTCTGAGACGGGTACAAGAACCCCAGAATAATCGATAAAGGAAGCTCTCTCAGAGAATAGTATCAGATCCTAAGAGAGCCAAGGAGGAGAAGGAACACAGAGATGCTCAAACATTATTACTCTGTTGTATGATGGTTATTCCTTCATGTTTTCCCTCCGGGTTTATTGATGTATAATTGACAAATGAAATTGTACATATTTATGGTGTATAATGGGATGATTTGACACATGTGTACTTTATGCAGTGATTACCATCATCGGTCACTTAGCACATTAATCACTTCATCAGTAACAAGGTAATGTGTTTATGTCTCTCTGTTTGTGTGTGTGTGTGTGTATGTGTGTGTGTGTGTGTGTGTGTGTGTGTGAGATGAGAACACTTACGGTCTAATTTCTGAGCAAGATTGAAGTACACAAGTGCGTATAACTAGCGAGATCACCATGCTGTTCCGTAGACTCTGAGAACTCAGTCATTGTATGATTGCAGGCTTCTACCGTTGGCCCAACATCTCCACCATTGTCCGACCCCTCAGACCCTGCTGACCACCATTGTACTCTCTGTTGCTGTGACATCTGTTAGTTTGGAAACTAATTCCTAAATAAACAACGGTGCAAAGAAGAAATAACAAATAATTAGAAAATACCTTGAGATGAACGAAATGAAAAGAAAACATACAAGACCTTTTGGGATAAATGTAATGCAGCAAAAAGAGAGCCACCTATGTCTGGAGATATCTATATTACAAAAGATGATCTCAAATCAGCAACCTGATAGACATGTATGCATGTGTGTGGGTTTATGACAATTGCAAACTTGTAACAATAAATACAGCAAAGTATAAGCAGTGATTATTTCTGGCCATTTAATAGACATGCTCATTTTTTAACAGCTTTATGTTCTCCCCATTATATATGCAATGATATACGTTCACTTTTATAACAATGTATCATATTATTTTAAAAATATATAGTAGTCAGGGAAGATGTGGCTAAGCTGCAAGGAAAGTTTACGTCCTGGCTTTCTGGCACATGCTTAGCTGATGACTCTTTCACAGGTTTCAAGTGTCTCCTCTTTCTTTTCCTCTCCTCTTTGTTCTCATCTTCTTCCTGCTGTCCCATTATAAAACCCAATTCCTAAGAAACGTCCTTATTATTTGGCTAAGAGAACTTACTAGGCCAGTTCTTCCTTCTGACTGCAGGAAGAATTATGAAATATATGAAATGACTATTACTAAATGAATGGGTGATATATCAAAGTACCAACCTGGATGGTTAAGGGGTAGAAATTGGCAGTGAAGATAATATGGAGGTGAGTGTTCTGGAATGTGAAAAAGAAGATAGACAATAAACAGTGAAATGTTTTTTCAAATTGCTCTCTTCAAAGACCTAAACATTGTTGGAATGAGTGGAAAAAAGCACAGATGTCAGATGTGCCTTAGGTTCACATTTCACCCCAATGTCAGATCTTTATCTGTCCCATCCCAGTGTCAATCTGAATCATTTGTATGTGATGCTGTGAGCCTTAAATGATATCTTATATCTAGTATTGTTTCCACAGAATTGAAGCCTGGTATTTACTTACGGAATACAGGAGATTTATTTTCTGATAAAGGAATTTTAAGCATACGACTGCAGTCTAGGGAAGAGTTCACGTCAGATGAGATGGGACATCCTGATTCCATTAAAAATGTTTTCCCACATTAAACAGTATCGTAAAGCGAGTTTTGCAACTCTGTTCATAAAGCAGACAGGGTCCTTCAACAACCATGACCCATCACAAGACTCTTCAGTGCCCAAGGGGACAGCATAGAGTAGTGTTCGTGTCAAGGATAGGAGGGAGGAACTGTAGAAACACTGTTGACAGCTAAATCACTGAAAAGGCAGAAATGAAATCTTTGCAGGACATGCTAAGGCACTGGTTCCTGAACTTCAGCTCTTTGCTAAAAGCTCATTATATTTGTCATAATTCCACACCCCATGTGTCATATTACATTAATTTTCTGGGATTTAACTTCACTTCCTAATAACTTTGAAAATGTTTATTTCAATTGGCCATAGGTGATGATGCACATGAAATGACAGATGAAATATTCAAATTATATATTACAACAAGTACGTACATATATACATACAGAAATATGATACAGAAAGAGGGACAAGGACAGATACAGAGAGGTTAAAATATCTGGAACACGCAAAGTCTGCAGAGTAGAAATTCTGCTGGAAGTCCATCTAACAGGGGAATATTCTTTTACCTGAGGGAGCGTCAGCCTTGTTCTATTCAGGCCGTCAGTGGATTGGATGAGAACTTTCCACTTTATAGAGGGCAACCGACTTAGATCAGGCTACTGATTTAAATAATGCTCTCATCCAAAATCATCCTTACAGAAACATAAAGAATAATGTTTGACCAGAAAACTGGAGACATGTGCCAGTGAATCTGACCCATAAATTAACCATCAAACCTTCTTCCCAGCATATTGACAAAGTGTATGAAGAAAGTAGAAGAGGAAATAGGTTTATTTGACACATGCCCCACCGTGACCAAAATGGAAAATGCAAAAAATAGGTTTAAAATATAACAAAATTATTATTAATGATTAAGAAGTTGTATATGAATGGCAATGAACTTCAGTGAATGCATTTTTAATAAAGAGATTACAACTTTCTCTTGAATTTACCCCTAGATTTGATGTGAAACAACATGTGTTTAAATAATTCATAAGTATTAAATACGTACAAATTTAGTTGCGTGAATGGCATTGCCTAATTTATTGGGTTTCCCAATAATTTCAAAGCGACAGGAAGCCAGAATACTGGAGCAATCCTCTGAGATTTCTTCAAAAATTGAAGACATCCAAGAGGTCAGTTGGGCGAAATTAGATTGGAGAATGTGTTATGTCCCTTTGGGAGGTATGAGCAAAAAGCTTCATTTCTGCTGTAAGTCTTGGGCCTGAGCTGCCGGATCATCCGAGTTATGGCAGGGGATGCTCCGTGCCTGGTGAATTCCTTGTGATAGGAAGTAAAACAGATTTATAAAGTTCACAGGAATCTGACTGCTGGATGTTCTTCATTTGAAGAGGCCAACAGTGAAAGGAGGACCGTAGTGGTCCACACTTTACTACCCGTTTCCAAGTGTCATGATAGGAAATCATATGAGATGATGTGCAAATTTCCCTGCGTCCATTATCGAAGATGAAAGGAGACTCTGTTTAGCAAGCCATGAAACAAGGGGAAATGAATTGTAAGAAAGACTTGAGGTAAGGAGACATATGTCACCAGGTAGCAAGGCCCTTTTGAAATCATCATGTACAATAAACTTGCCACCAGATCAAGTGCAACTAGGCAGGCAGGCAGTTTTAGATGTCAAGGATGGTGAAAGATAGAAAAGGGTCATCCTCCCCAGTCAAGGAAGGGAACTTCTGACTACAAGTTAGAGGACACTCCAAGTGCTCCCACCGCCTTAAACCACTGAAAGTGAGAGGTAAGGCAGGAACTCTGTGAGTCATGAGAACATAATCCAGTGAGGAGACCTGTAACAAGATATTTCCTGTTTTCAGAGTCACTGCCAAGCCAGTTATGGATGGATTTGCATTTGGGCTGGGGAGTGATTGGACCAGGCCAGTTTTGGTAGTTCCGCTTCCCCCTGGGTGGGGCAGCAAACCCCAATAAAAAGGGCCTCTGCTCCACGACGGCTATCCTCCTGCTACTCGAGTTCCGATTGAATTTGTAGAACCTGGTGAGTCTGATTCTTCAGTTCAACTTTGTTCTTGGACAACTGAATGTTGAGTTTATGGTGGAGACAGCAAGTTTGATGGGTCCAAAGTTATCATCATGGGTATAATGCTACTGAGTGGATGGGAACTTGGAATCTGGGCACAACGTTGTGTTGTATTGACTAGATATCTGAGACCTAGTTTGAATTCCGCTATTGAAAAAGAAATCCACAGGAAAATTTTACATGAAGGGAGAAAGAGCAAAGTGTTTACCTTTTTCTTTGCCTTTCTCTTCGACCTCTGCTGGGATTTCAGAGGCATTTGTCTTAGAAGGTGTCAGAGCCTTAGATTCATCCTCATTGCCCTTTGCTCTGTACATAAGTCATGCTGTCAGGACCTCATGAGAGAAAATGGTGATAGAAGTTGCTTGTGAGCTTGCCCAGGATTTTAGAACTTGTGATGGCCTTTTGTGAAGATGTCGTTTTCATAAAAAAGAAAGAAAGTAAAAAATACAGAAAGAAAGAAAGACACAAACCAAAAGAGAAAACTTTGCTTGTTTCTTTAAAACAAAGACATTTTCTTTAGAAAAGTTGTGTAAGAAAAGAGAAGGTTTTCTCTGGATTGCTAAAACGATTTCCTGAAGAGGGAGAGAGAAGTCAGAAATTCATGAAAAGGTATTAAAGAGATTAAAGCACATACTTAGAGATTGGTGAGATACTATCTGTTGTTATTCCAAAAGATTTTGCTCTTTTCTCTATAGGAATTCCTTGTTGTGAACAGAGTCATATACTTTCTTTCAGATATTAAGACTCCAGAAAGATGTCTTCTCAACATCAGCAGTGCAAGCAGCCCTGCCAGACACCACCAGTGTGCCCAGCAAAGTGTCCTGACCCTTGCCCACCTTGCAAGTGTCCAGACCCTTGCCCACCTTGCAAGTGTCCAGACCCTTGCCCACCTATAAAGTGCCCTGACCCATGCCCACCTTGCAAGTGTCCAGACCCTTGTCCACCTTGCAAGTGTCCAGACCCTTGCCCACCTTGCAAGGGTCCAGACCCTTGCCCACCTATAAAGTGCCCTGACCCATGCCTGCCTCAGCAGTGCAAGCAGAAATGCCCTCCTGGGGCACCTGCTCATCATTGCTAGCAGAAGTGCCTGCCGAAGAGTAGGTAAGAGCTTGCCTTTTTATCTGCATCTGGAAAGGATAAGGACAATCGGCTCCACTAGTTCCACAGCTCCACCTTCATCTTCTCTTCAAAGCCTATCATGAAAAAGGAAGAAGCTTCTCCACCCTTCAGCTTCAATATGCGTGTGGTGCTTCCTGACAGACAGAGGTTTCTTATCTGAGGCTGCTGTACTGCTTCCCTCTGGGAGGTGCCCAAGAAAGCATCGCAGAGCCTCAGGAGGAAGAGCAGCAGCCTTCCTCCTGGGCGCCCTCTGAGGATTCTCTCGCTGTCTTCTGTGTCGTTCGGTCACCTGGGCCTGGGTTACTACCAGCTGAGCAATTGTTACTTATCCCCCACTTCCTGAATAAAATACAATTCTTTTCTGTGATGGGAAAATTTTTTTCTTTTTTTAAAAACCTGCTGTTTGCAATATCATATCATAATTTTGCTTGATTTCAATCTTTCTTTGATCCCGAGTTTCAGGCTCTCAGAGTCAGTGTTATCTGAATTTCGAGTCGTATCAATGATTATTTCTATACAGTTTCAAATAGAGGTTATTTTCCTAATTATTGCTTGATTGGTTTGAGGAACAAATAGTTTACCTTCTTGGGATTTCAAACCCTTTAATAAAGTGTGGGGAAAATCACATTTACAGTGCCAACTTGCTTAGGCATAAAAATTACATGAATGTGTGTCATTCAGTTGGCACAATGCCGAGCACATAATTGGCATTTGAGAGGTGGCTGATCACCATTGTCTCTGTCATCATCACCGTCACCACCACCACGACCGTCACCACCACCCCCAGGTGCTCCAGCAGGGGAGTGGCTCAGACATGCATGTAGGGCATGCAAGGAGATTCTTCAACTGTATTACCCGTTCATACTCTGTGTTCATTTTCTTTTCCAATTTAACCGAATTTTTAATCTGACACTAGAAAATAACCAGTTTGGGAAATTATTGGAGTACTCTGTATAAAATTATAATAGTTCTGAAAACATGGGTAGTACAAAAGAAAGGGAATTTAAAGGGACCTTACAAAATGAAGCGCTCCCTGCTCTCCATGTGTATAACGTGCCATTCTTACTGCAAAACTCAACAACCTCAGGGTCTTATTATATTTTTTCACCTCGGAAATTACATTCTTGATTATTTTGACCCCCGCTTTGAGATACACTGGGGATTCCAATGTTAATCTTGATTTACAAAATGACTGTTGCTATGCAGCTTGTTTTCCAAGTGCTCAGCTTACTGGTCCAGTAAGCTGTGAAAAGGATGTGTTTATTAAGCATATCTCTTCTTATGGTTAGAAGTAAAGGAGTCAAAGTTGCCGGAACTGCAGAAGCAAACAGATGCCCATATTACTGTTCAACGCACATCAGTCTATGACATGAGTGAAAAATAAACACTGAGATTTGGGAGTTTTCTCTACTGTAGCTACTGTTATTTGACCTGACATAGAAATTAGTTCTTTGAGGTGGGATGATCCCATAACAAATCTCAAAATTGTGGCATTGTCTTATGTGTCTGGACGTGGTTGGAAAGGAATCTGATATTGGAAGCCGTAAATGCGGTTCTACGTGGTATTCAATGGCAAAATGTTTGCAGTAATGGTTGTCCATGGTATCTTTAGATGCAGAGCAACGGTCGGTCAATTGTTGATTTGCTCAGGGTAATTCAGTAGACGTATGTTCAGGAAAAACTTTCTGGTTGACAGGCCAGAAATGTAAAGAATGAAAAGAAAAATAATACAGCCCAGAAACTCAAAACCTTGCTGAATAAGAATACTCACTGCTTGTAAGTCCTAAAGAGTAAGAGATGAGATTAGAAGTGGTTTTCAAATAGAAGTCCAATTTCAGTTGACTGTTACAACAGAGACAAGAGACAGAAGTTGTCATCTTTCCACCTTTGTGCCAGGGAGCCTCATGGTAGCTGTATTATGTTGTGGGGAAAGGCAGTAATTTAATCAGGCCAGAAAATTACTTCCACAAAAGGACCTTCCTGAGATCCGTAGGACATAGAAATGATTGGAGGACTGAAATTATATCAGGTGCCTGACAAGTTTTTGAGGGAATTGAGAACAAAATAAACTACATGCCCAAAGGAAAAAGAATGGTTTTCAAGATGACTAACGACTTTCCTGCCCACCTTTCCCTATTTTCCACCCTACGAAATCAGATATGGTAAGTACAGATGACTAAACCAGAATATACACTCTGAGACGGGTACAAGAACCCCAGAATAATCGATAAAGGAAGCTCTCTCAGAGAATAGTATCAGATCCTAAGAGAGCCAAGGAGGAGAAGGAACACAGAGATGCTCAAACATTATTACTCTGTTGTATGATGGTTATTCCTTCATGTTTTCCCTCCGGGTTTATTGATGTATAATTGACAAATGAAATTGTACATATTTATGGTGTATAATGGGATGATTTGACACATGTGTACTTTATGCAGTGATTACCATCATCGGTCACTTAGCACATTAATCACTTCATCAGTAACAAGGTAATGTGTTTATGTCTCTCTGTTTGTGTGTGTGTGTGTGTATGTGTGTGTGTGTGTGTGTGTGTGTGTGTGAGATGAGAACACTTACGGTCTAATTTCTGAGCAAGATTGAAGTACACAAGTGCGTATAACTAGCGAGATCACCATGCTGTTCCGTAGACTATGAGAACTCAGTCATTGTATGATTGCAGGCTTCTACCGTTGGCCCAACATCTCCACCATTGTCCGACCCCTCAGACCCTGCTGACCACCATTGTACTCTCTGTTGCTGTGACATCTGTTAGTTTGGAAACTAATTCCTAAATAAACAACGGTGCAAAGAAGAAATAACAAATAATTAGAAAATACCTTGAGATGAACGAAATGAAAAGAAAACATACAAGACCTTTTGGGATAAATGTAATGCAGCAAAAAGAGAGCCACCTATGTCTGGAGATATCTATATTACAAAAGATGATCTCAAATCAGCAACCTGATAGACATGTATGCATGTGTGTGGGTTTATGACAATTGCAAACTTGTAACAATAAATACAGCAAAGTATAAGCAGTGATTATTTCTGGCCATTTAATAGACATGCTCATTTTTTAACAGCTTTATGTTCTCCCCATTATATATGCAATGATATACGTTCACTTTTATAACAATGTATCATATTATTTTAAAAATATATAGTAGTCAGGGAAGATGTGGCTAAGCTGCAAGGAAAGTTTACGTCCTGGCTTTCTGGCACATGCTTAGCTGATGACTCTTTCACAGGTTTCAAGTGTCTCCTCTTTCTTTTCCTCTCCTCTTTGTTCTCATCTTCTTCCTGCTGTCCCATTATAAAACCCCATTCCTAAGAAACTTCCTTATTATTTGGCTAAGAGAACTTACTAGGCCAGTTCTTCCTTCTGACTGCAGGAAGAATTATGAAATATATGAAATGACTATTACTAAATGAATGGGTGATATATCAAAGTACCAACCTGGATGGTTAAGGGGTAGAAATTGGCAGTGAAGATAATATGGAGGTGAGTGTTCTGGAATGTGAAAAAGAAGATAGACAATAAACAGTGAAATGTTTTTTCAAATTGCTCTCTTCAAAGACCTAAACATTGTTGGAATGAGTGGAAAAAAGCACAGATGTCAGATGTGCCCTAGGTTCACATTTCACCCCAATGTCAGATCTTTATCTGTCCCATCCCAGTGTCAATCTGAATCATTTGTATGTGATGCTGTGAGCCTTAAATGATATCTTATATCTAGTATTGTTTCCACAGAATTGAAGCCTGGTATTTACTTACGGAATACAGGAGATTTATTTTCTGATAAAGGAATTTTAAGCATACGACTGCAGTCTAGGGAAGAGTTCACGTCAGATGAGATGGGACATCCTGATTCCATTAAAAATGTTTTCCCACATTAAACAGTATCGTAAAGCGAGTTTTGCAACTCTGTTCATAAAGCAGACAGGGTCCTTCAACAACCATGACCCATCACAAGACTCTTCAGTGCCCAAGGGGACAGCATAGAGTAGTGTTCGTGTCAAGGATAGGAGGGAGGAACTGTAGAAACACTGTTGACAGCTAAATCACTGAAAAGGCAGAAATGAAATCTTTGCAGGACATGCTAAGGCACTGGTTCCTGAACTTCAGCTCTTTGCTAAAAGCTCATTATATTTGTCATAATTCCACACCCCATGTGTCATATTACATTAATTTTCTGGGATTTAACTTCACTTCCTAATAACTTTGAAAATGTTTATTTCAATTGGCCATAGGTGATGATGCACATGAAATGACAGATGAAATATTCAAATTATATATTACAACAAGTACGTACATATATACATACAGAAATATGATACAGAAAGAGGGACAAGGACAGATACAGAGAGGTTAAAATATCTGGAACACGCAAAGTCTGCAGAGTAGAAATTCTGCTGGAAGTCCATCTAACAGGGGAATATTCTTTTACCTGAGGGAGCGTCAGCCTTGTTCTATTCAGGCCATCAGTGGATTGGATGAGAACTTTCCACTTTATAGAGGGCAACCGACTTAGATCAGGCTACTGATTTAAATAATGCTCTCATCCAAAATCATCCTTACAGAAACATAAAGAATAATGTTTGACCAGAAAACTGGAGACATGTGCCAGTGAATCTGACCCATAAATTAACCATCAAACCTTCTTCCCAGCATATTGACAAAGTGTATGAAGAAAGTAGAAGAGGAAATAGGTTTATTTGACACATGCCCCACCGTGACCAAAATGGAAAATGCAAAAAATAGGTTTAAAATATAACAAAATTATTATTAATGATTAAGAAGTTGTATATGAATGGCAATGAACTTCAGTGAATGCATTTTTAATAAAGAGATTACAACTTTCTCTTGAATTTACCCCTAGATTTGATGTGAAACAACATGTGTTTAAATAATTCATAAGTATTAAATACGTACAAATTTAGTTGCGTGAATGGCATTGCCTAATTTATTGGGTTTCCCAATAATTTCAAAGCGACAGGAAGCCAGAATACTGGAGCAATCCTCTGAGATTTCTTCAAAAATTGAAGACATCCAAGAGGTCAGTTGGGAGAAATTAGATTGGAGAATGTGTTATGTCCCTTTGGGAGGTATGAGCAAAAAGCTTCATTTCTGCTGTAAGTCTTGGGCCTGAGCTGCCGGATCATCCGAGTTATGGCAGGGGATGCTCCGTGCCTGGTGAATTCCTTGTGATAGGAAGTAAAACAGATTTATAAAGTTCACAGGAATCTGACTGCTGGATGTTCTTCATTTGAAGAGGCCAACAGTGAAAGGAGGACCGTAGTGGTCCACACTTTACTACCCGTTTCCAAGTGTCATGATAGGAAATCATATGAGATGATGTGCAAATTTCCCTGCGTCCATTATCGAAGATGAAAGGAGACTCTGTTTAGCAAGCCATGAAACAAGGGGAAATGAATTGTAAGAAAGACTTGAGGTAAGGAGACATATGTCACCAGGTAGCAAGGCCCTTTTGAAATCATCATGTACAATAAACTTGCCACCAGATCAAGTGCAACTAGGCAGGCAGGCAGTTTTAGATGTCAAGGATGGTGAAAGATAGAAAAGGGTCATCCTCCCCAGTCAAGGAAGGGAACTTCTGACTACAAGTTAGAGGACACTCCAAGTGCTCCCACCGCCTTAAACCACTGAAAGTGAGAGGTAAGGCAGGAACTCTGTGAGTCATGAGAACATAATCCAGTGAGGAGACCTGTAACAAGATATTTCCTGTTTTCAGAGTCACTGCCAAGCCAGTTATGGATGGATTTGCATTTGGGCTGGGGAGTGATTGGACCAGGCCAGTTTTGGTAGTTCCGCTTCCCCCTGGGTGGGGCAGCAAACCCCAATAAAAAGGGCCTCTGCTCCACGACGGCTATCCTCCTGCTACTCGAGTTCCGATTGAATTTGTAGAACCTGGTGAGTCTGATTCTTCAGTTCAAATTTGTTCTTGGACAACTGAATGTTGAGTTTATGGTGGAGACAGCAAGTTTGATGGGTCCAAAGTTATCATCATGGGTATAATGCTACTGAGTGGATGGGAACTTGGAATCTGGGCACAACGTTGTGTTGTATTGACTAGATATCTGATACCTAGTTTGAATTCCGCTATTGAAAAAGAAATCCACAGGAAAATTTTACATGAAGGGAGAAAGAGCAAAGTGTTTACCTTTTTCTATGCCTTTCTCTTGCACCTCTGCTGGGATTTCAGAGGCATTTGTCTTAGAAGGTGTCAGAGCCTTAGATTCATCCTCATTGCCCTTTGCTCTGTACATAAGTCATGCTGTCAGGACCTCATGAGAGAAAATGGTGATAGAAATTGCTTGTGAGCTTGCCCAGGATTTTAGAACTTGTGATGGCCTTTTGTGAAGATGTCGTTTTCATAAAAAAGAAAGAAAGTAAAAAATACAGAAAGAAAGAAAGACACAAACCAAAAGAGAAAACTTTGCTTGTTTCTTTAAAACAAAGACATTTTCTTTAGAAAAGTTGTGTGAGAAAAGAGAAGGTTTTCTCTGGATTGCTATAACGATTTCCTGAAGAGGGAGAGAGAAGTCAGAAATTCATGAAAAGGTATTAAAGAGATTAAAGCACATACTTAGAGATTGGTGAGATACTATCTGTTGTTATTCCAAAAGATTTTGCTCTTTTCTCTATAGGAATTCCTTGTTGTGAGCAGAGTCATATACTTTCTTTCAGGTATTAAGACTCCAGAAAGATGTCTTCTCAACATCAGCAGTGCGAGCAGCCCTGCCAGACACCACCAGTGTGCCCACCAAAGTGTCCTGACCCTTGCCCACCTTGCAAGTGTCCAGACCCTTGCCCACCTTGCAAGTGTCCAGACCCTTGCCCACCTATAAAGTGCCCTGACCCATGCCCACCTTGCAAGTGTCCAGACCCTTGTCCACCTTGCAAGTGTCCAGACCCTTGCCCACCTTGCAAGTGTCCAGACCCTTGCCCACCTATAAAGTGCCCTGACCCATGCCTGCCTCAGCAGTGCAAGCAGAAATGCCCTCCTGGGGCACCTGCTCATCATTGCTAGCAGAAGTGCCTGCCGAAGAGTAGGTAAGAGCTTGCCTTTTTATCTGCATCTGGAAAGGATAAGGACAATCGGCTCCACTCGTTCCACAGCTCCACCTTCATCTTCTCTTCAAAGCCTATCATGGAAAAGGAAGAAGCTTCTCCACCCTTCAGCTTCAATATGCGTGTGGTGCTTCCTGACAGACAGAGGTTTCTTATCTGAGGCTGCTGTACTGCTTCCCTCTGGGAGGTGCCCAAGAAAGCATCGCAGAGCCTCAGGAGGAAGAGCAGCAGCCTTCCTCCTGGGCGCCCTCTGAGGATTCTCTCGCTGTCTTCTGTGTCGTTCGGTCACCTGGGCCTGGGTTACTACCAGCTGAGCAATTGTTACTTATCCCCCACTTCCTGAATAAAATACAATTCTTTTCTGTGATGGGAAAATTTTTTTCTTTTTTTAAAAACCTGCTTTTTGCAATATCATATCATAATTTTGCTTGATTTCGATCTTTCTTTGATCCCGAGTTTCAGGCTCTCAGAGTCAGTGTTATCCGAATTTCGAGTCGTATCAATGATTATTTCTATACAGTTTCAAATAGAGGTTATTTTCCTAATTATTGCTTGATTGGTTTGAGGAACAAATAGTTTACCTTCTTGGGATTTCAAACCCTTTAATAAAGTGTGGGGAAAATCACATTTACAGCGCCAAATTGCTTAGGCATAAAAATTACATGAATGTGTGTCATTCAGTCGGCACAATGCCGAGCACATAATTGGCAGTTGAGAGGTGGCTGATCACCATTGTCTCTGTCATCATCACCGTCACCACCACCACGACCGTCACCACCACCCCCAGGTGCTCCAGCAGGGGAGTGGCTCAGACATGCATGTAGGGCATGCAAGGAGATTCTTCAACTGTATTACCCGTTCATACTCTGTGTTCATTTTCTTTTCCAATTTAACCGAATTTTTAATCTGACACTAGAAAATAACCAGTTTGGGAAATTATTGGAGTACTCTGTATAAAATTATAATAGTTCAGAAAACATGGGTAGTACAAAAGAAAGGGAATTTAAAGGGACCTTACAAAACGAAGTGCTCCCTGCTCTCCATGTGTATAACGTGCTGTTCTTACTGTAAAACACAACAACCTCAGGGTCTTATTATATTTTTTCACCTCGGAAATTACATTCTTGATTATTTTGACCCCCCCTTTGAGATACACTGGGGATTCCAATGTTAATCTTGATTTACAAAATGACTGTTGCTATGCAGCTTGTTTTCCAAGTGCTCAGCTTACTGGTCCAGTAAGCTGTGAAAAGGATGTGTTTATTAAGCATATCTCTTCTTATGGTTAGAAGTAAAGGAGTCAAAGTTGCCGGAACTGCAGAAGCAAACAGATGCCCATATTACTGTTCAACGCTCATCAGTCTATGACATGAGTGAAAAATAAACACTGAGATTTGGGAGTTTTCTCTACTGTAGCTACTGTTATTTGACCTGACATAGAAATTAGTTCTTTGAGGTGGGATGCTCCCATAACAAATCTCAAAATTGTGGCATTGTCTTATGTGTCTGCACGTGGTTGGAAAGGAATCTGATATTGGAAGCCGTAAATGCGGTTCTACGTGGTATTCAATGGCAAAATGTTTGCAGTAATGGATGTCCATGGTATCTTTAGATGCAGAGCAACGGTCGGTCAATTGTTGATTTGCTCAGGGTAATTCAGTAGACGTATGTTCAGGAAAAACTTTCTGGTTGACAGGCCAGAAATGTAAAGAATGAAAAGAAAAATAATACAGCCCAGAAACTCAAAACCTTGCTGAATTAGAATACTCACTGCTTGTAAGTCCTAAAGAGTAAGAGATGAGATTAGAAGTGGTTTTCAAATAGAAGTCCAATTTCAGTTGACTGTTACAACAGAGACAAGAGACAGAAGTTGTCATCTTTCCACCTTTGTGCCAGGGAGCCTCATGGTAGCTGTATTATGTTGTGGGGAAAGGCAGTAATTTAATCAGGCCAGAAAATTACTTCTACAAAAGGACCTTCCTGAGATCCGTAGGACATAGAAATGATTGGAGGACTGAAATTATATCAGGTGCCTGACAAGTTTTTGAGGGAATTGAGAACAAAATAAACTACATGCCAAAAGGAAAAAGAATGGTTTTCAAGATGACTAACGACTTTCCTGCCCACCTTTCCCTATTTTCCACCCTACGAAATCAGATATGGTAAGTACAGATGACTAAACCAGAATATACACTCTGAGACGGGTACAAGAACCCCAGAATAATCAATAAAGGAAGCTCTCTCAGAGAATAGTATCAGATCCTAAGAGAGCCAAGGAGGAGAAGGAACACAGAGATGCTCAAACATTGTTACTCTGTTGTATGATGGTTATTCCTTCATGTTTTCCCTCCGGGTTTATTGATGTATAATTGACAAATGAAATTGTACATAGTTACGGTGTAAAATGTGATGAATTGACATATGTGTACTTTATGCAGTGATTACCATCATCGGTCACTTAGCACATTAATCACTTCATCAGTAACAAGGCAATGTGTTTATGTCTCTCTGTTTGTGTGTGTGTGTGTGTGTGTGTGATGAGAACACTTATGGTCTAATTTCTGAGCAAGATTGAAGTACACAAGTGGGTATTATTAGCGAGATCAACATGCTGTACCGTAGACTCTGAGAACTCATTCATCGTATGATTGCAGGCTCCTACCGTTGGCCCAACATCTCCACCATTGTCCGACCCCTCTGACCCTGCTGACCACCACTGTACTCTCTGTTGATGTGACATCTGTTAGTTTGGAAACTAATTCCTAAATAAACAACGGTGCAAAGAAGAAATAACAAATAATTAGAAAATACCTTGAGATGAACGAAATGAAAAGAAAACATACAAGACCTTTTGGGATAAATGTAATGCAGCAAAAAGAGAGCCACCTATGTCTGGAGATATCTATATCACAAAAGATGATCTCAAATCAGCAACCTGATAGACATGTATGCATGTGTGTAGGTTTATGACAATTGCAAACTCGTAACACTAAATACAGCAAAGTATAAGCAGTGATTATTTCTGGCCATTTAATAGACATGCTCATTTTTTAACAGCTTTATGTTCTCCCCATTATATATGAAATGATATACGTTCACTTTTATAACAATGTATCATATTATTTTAAAAATATATAGTAGTCAGGGAAGATGTGGCTAAGCTGCAAGGAAAGTTTACGTCCTGGCTTTCTGGCACATGCTTAGCTGATGACTCTTTCACAGGTTTCAAGTGTCTCCTCTTTCTTTTCCTCTCCTCTTTGTTCTCATCTTCTTCCTGCTGTCCCATTATAAAACCCCATTCCTAAGAAACTTCCTTATTATTTGGCTAAGAGTAATTACTAGGCCAGGTCTTCCTTCTGACTGCAGGAAGAATTATGAAATATATGAAATGACTATTACTTAATGCATGGGCAATATATCAAAGTACCAAACTGGTTGGTTAAGGGGTAGATATTGGCAATGAAGATAATATGGAGGTGAGTGTTCTGGAATGTGAAAAAGAAGATAGATAATAAACAGTGAAATGTTTTTTTCAAATTGCTCTCTTCAAAGACCTAAACATTGTTGGAATGAGTGGAAAAAAGCACAGATGTCAGATGTGCACTAAGTTCACATTTCACCCCAATGTCAGATCTTTATCTCTCCCATCCCAACGTCACTCTGAATCATTTGTATGTGATGCTGTGAGCCTCAAATGATATCTTATATCTAGTTTTGTTTCCTCAGAATTGAAGCCTGGTTTTTACTTATGGAATACAAGAGATTTATTTTCTAATAAAGGAATTTTAAGCATACGACAGCGGTCTAGGGAAGAGTTCACGTCAGGTGAGATGGGACATCCTGATTCCATTAAACATGTTTTCCCACATTAAACAGTATCGTAAAGCGAGATTGGCAACTCTGTTCCTAAAGCAGACAGGGGCCTTCACCAACCGTGACGCATCACAAGACTCTTCAGTGCCCAAGGGGACAGCATAGAGTAGTGTTCGTGTCAAGGATAGGAGGGAGGAACTGTAGAAACACTGTTGACAGCTAAATCACTGAAAAGGCAGAAATGAAATCTTTGCAGGACATGCTAAGGCACTGGTTCCTGAACTTCAGCTCTTTGCTAAAAGCTCATTATATTTGTCATAATTCCACACCCCATGTGTCATATTACATTAACTTTTGGGGCTTTAACTTCACTTCCTAATAACTTTGAAAATGTTTATTTCAATTGGCCATAGGTGATGATGCACATGAAATGACAGATGAAATATTCAAATTATATATTACAACAAGTACGTACTTATATACATACAGAAATATGGTACAGAAAGTGGGACAAGGACAGATACAGAGAGGTTAAAATATCTGGAACACGCAAAGTCTGCAGAGCAGAAATTCTGCTGGAAGTCCATCTAAAAGGGGAATATTCTTTTACCTGAGGGAGCGTCAGCCTTGTTCTATTCAGGCCGTCAGTGGATTGGATGAGAACTTTCCACTTTATAGAGGGCAACCGACTTAGATCAGGCTACTGATTTAAATAATGCTCTCATCCAAAATCATCCTTACAGAAACATAAAGAATAATGTTTGACCAGAAAACTGGAGACATGTGCCAGTGAATCTGACCCATAAATTAACCATCAAACCTTCTTCTCAGCATATTGACAAAGTGTATGAAGAAAGTAGAAGAGGAAATAGGTTTATTTGACACATGCCCCACCGTGACCAAAATGGAAAATGCAAAAAATAGGTTTAAAATATAACAAAATTATTATTAATGATTAAGAAGTTGTATATGAATGGCAATGAACTTCAGTGAATGCATTTTTAATAAAGAGATTACAACTTTCTCTTGAATTTACCCCTAGATTTGATGTGAAACAAGATGTGTTTAAATAATTCATAAGTATTAAATACGTACAAATTTAGTTGCATGAATGGCATTGCCTAATTTATTGGGTTTCCCAATAATTTCAAAGCGACAGGAAGCCAGAAGACTGGAGCAATCCTCTGAGATTTCTTCAAAAATTGAAGACATCCAAGGAGGTCAGTTGGGAGAAATTAGATTGGAGAATGTGTTATGTCCCTTTGGGAGGTATGAGCAAAAAGCTTCATTTCTGCTGTAAGTCTTGGGTCTGAGCTGCCGGATCATCCGAGTTATGGCAGGGGATGCTCCGTGCCTGGTGAATTTCTTGTGATAGGAAGTAAAACAGATTTATAAAGTTCACAGGAATCTGACTGCTGGATGTTCTTCATTTGAAGAGGCCAACAGTGAAAGGAGGACCGTAGTGGTCCACACTTTACTACCCGTTTCCAAGTGTCATGATAGGAAATCATATGAGATGATGTGCAAATTTCCCTGCGTCCATTATCGAAGATGAAAGGAGACTCTGTTTAGCAAGCCATGAAACAAGGGGAAATGAATTGTAAGAAAGACTTGAGGTAAGGAGACATATGTCACCAGGTAGCAAGGCCCTTTTGAAATCATCATGTACAATAAACTTGCCACCAGATCAAGTGCAACTAGGCAGGCAGGCAGTTTTAGATGTCAAGGATGGTGAAAGATAGAAAAGGGTCATCCTCCCCAGTCAAGGAAGGGAACTTCTGACTACAAGTTAGAGGACACTCCAAGTGCTCCCACCGCCTTAAACCACTGAAAGTGAGAGGTAAGGCAGGAACTCTGTGAGTCATGAGAACATAATCCAGTGAGGAGACCTGTAACAAGATATTTCCTGTTTTCAGAGTCACTGCCAAGCCAGTTATGGATGGATTTGCATTTGGGCTGGGGAGTGATTGGACCAGGCCAGTTTTGGTAGTTCCGCTTCCCCCTGGGTGGGGCAGCAAACCCCAATAAAAAGGGCCTGTGCTCCACGACGGCTATCCTCCTGCTCCTCGAGTTCCGATTGAATTTGTAGAACCTGGTGAGTCTGATTCTTCAGTTCAACTTTGTTCTTGGACAACTGAATGTTGAGTTTATGGTGGAGACAGCAAGTTTGATGGGTCCAAAGTTATCATCATGGGTATAATGCTACTGAGTGGATGGGAACTTGGAATCTGGGCACAACGTTGTGTTGTATTGACTAGATATCTGATACCTAGTTTGAATTCCGCTATTGAAAAAGAAATCCACAGGAAAATTTTACATGAAGGGAGAAAGAGCAAAGTGTTTACCTTTTTCTATGCCTTTCTCTTGCACCTCTGCTGGGATTTCAGAGGCATTTGTCTTAGAAGGTGTCAGAGCCTTAGATTCATCCTCATTGCCCTTTGCTCTGTACATAAGTCATGCTGTCAGGACCTCATGAGAGAAAATGGTGATAGAAATTGCTTGTGAGCTTGCCCAGGATTTTAGAACTTGTGATGGCCTTTTGTGAAGATGTCGTTTTCATAAAAAAGAAAGAAAGTAAAAAATACAGAAAGAAAGAAAGACACAAACCAAAAGAGAAAACTTTGCTTGTTTCTTTAAAACAAAGACATTTTCTTTAGAAAAGTTGTGTGAGAAAAGAGAAGGTTTTCTCTGGATTGCTATAACGATTTCCTGAAGAGGGAGAGAGAAGTCAGAAATTCATGAAAAGGTATTAAAGAGATTAAAGCACATACTTAGAGATTGGTGAGATACTATCTGTTGTTATTCCAAAAGATTTTGCTCTTTTCTCTATAGGAATTCCTTGTTGTGAGCAGAGTCATATACTTTCTTTCAGGTATTAAGACTCCAGAAAGATGTCTTCTCAACATCAGCAGTGCGAGCAGCCCTGCCAGACACCACCAGTGTGCCCACCAAAGTGTCCTGACCCTTGCCCACCTTGCAAGTGTCCAGACCCTTGCCCACCTTGCAAGTGTCCAGACCCTTGCCCACCTATAAAGTGCCCTGACCCATGCCCACCTTGCAAGTGTCCAGACCCTTGTCCACCTTGCAAGTGTCCAGACCCTTGCCCACCTTGCAAGTGTCCAGACCCTTGCCCACCTATAAAGTGCCCTGACCCATGCCTGCCTCAGCAGTGCAAGCAGAAATGCCCTCCTGGGGCACCTGCTCATCATTGCTAGCAGAAGTGCCTGCCGAAGAGTAGGTAAGAGCTTGCCTTTTTATCTGCATCTGGAAAGGATAAGGACAATCGGCTCCACTAGTTCCACAGCTCCACCTTCATCTTCTCTTCAAAGCCTATCATGGAAAAGGAAGAAGCTTCTCCACCCTTCAGCTTCAATATGCGTGTGGTGCTTCCTGACAGACAGAGGTTTCTTATCTGAGGCTGCTGTACTGCTTCCCTCTGGGAGGTGCCCAAGAAAGCATCGCAGAGCCTCAGGAGGAAGAGCAGCAGCCTTCCTCCTGGGCGCCCTCTGAGGATTCTCTCGCTGTCTTCTGTGTCGTTCGGTCACCTGGGCCTGGGTTACTACCAGCTGAGCAATTGTTACTTATCCCCCACTTCCTGAATAAAATACAATTCTTTTCTGTGATGGGAAAATTTTTTTCTTTTTTTAAAAACCTGCTTTTTGCAATATCATATCATAATTTTGCTTGATTTCGATCTTTCTTTGATCCCGAGTTTCAGGCTCTCAGAGTCAGTGTTATCCGAATTTCGAGTCGTATCAATGATTATTTCTATACAGTTTCAAATAGAGGTTATTTTCCTAATTATTGCTTGATTGGTTTGAGGAACAAATAGTTTACCTTCTTGGGATTTCAAACCCTTTAATAAAGTGTGGGGAAAATCACATTTACAGCACCAAATTGCTTAGGCATAAAAATTACATGAATGTGTGTCATTCAGTCGGCACAATGCCGAGCACATAATTGGCAGTTGAGAGGTGGCTGATCACCATTGTCTCTGTCATCATCACCGTCACCACCACCACGACCGTCACCACCACCCCCAGGTGCTCCAGCAGGGGAGTGGCTCAGACATGCATGTAGGGCATGCAAGGAGATTCTTCAACTCTATTACCCGTTCATACTCTGTGTTCATTTTCTTTTCCAATTTAACCGAATTTTTAATCTGACACTAGAAAATAACCAGTTTGGGAAATTATTGGAGTACTCTGTATAAAATTATAATAGTTCAGAAAACATGGGTAGTACAAAAGAAAGGGAATTTAAAGGGACCTTACAAAACGAAGTGCTCCCTGCTCTCCATGTGTATAACGTGCTGTTCTTACTGTAAAACTCAACAACCTCAGGGTCTTATTATATTTTTTCACCTCGGAAATTACATTCTTGATTATTTTGACCCCCCCTTTGAGATACACTGGGGATTCCAATGTTAATCTTGATTTACAAAATGACTGTTGCTATGCAGCTTGTTTTCCAAGTGCTCAGCTTACTGGTCCAGTAAGCTGTGAAAAGGATGTGTTTATTAAGCATATCTCTTCTTATGGTTAGAAGTAAAGGAGTCAAAGTTGCCGGAACTGCAGAAGCAAACAGATGCCCATATTACTGTTCAACGCTCATCAGTCTATGACATGAGTGAAAAATAAACACTGAGATTTGGGAGTTTTCTCTACTGTAGCTACTGTTATTTGACCTGACATAGAAATTAGTTCTTTGAGGTGGGATGCTCCCATAACAAATCTCAAAATTGTGGCATTGTCTTATGTGTCTGGACGTGGTTGGAAAGGAATCTGATATTGGAAGCCGTAAATGCGGTTCTACGTGGTATTCAATGGCAAAATGTTTGCAGTAATGGATGTCCATGGTATCTTTAGATGCAGAGCAACGGTCGGTCAATTGTTGATTTGCTCAGGATAATTCAGTAGACGTATGTTCAGGAAAAACTTTCTGGTTGACAGGCCAGAAATGTAAAGAATGAAAAGAAAAATAATACAGCCCAGAAACTCAAAACCTTGCTGAATTAGAATACTCACTGCTTGTAAGTCCTAAAGAGTAAGAGATGAGATTAGAAGTGGTTTTCAAATAGAAGTCCAATTTCAGTTGACTGTTACAACAGAGACAAGAGACAGAAGTTGTCATCTTTCCACCTTTGTGCCAGGGAGCCTCATGGTAGCTGTATTATGTTGTGGGGAAAGGCAGTAATTTAATCAGGCCAGAAAATTACTTCTACAAAAGGACCTTCCTGAGATCCGTAGGACATAGAAATGATTGGAGGACTGAAATTATATCAGGTGCCTGACAAGTTTTTGAGGGAATTGAGAACAAAATGAACTACATGCCAAAAGGAAAAAGAATGGTTTTCAAGATGACTAACGACTTTCCTGCCCACCTTTCCCTATTTTCCACCCTACGAAATCAGATATGGTAAGTACAGATGACTAAACCAGAATATACACTCTGAGACGGGTACAAGAACCCCAGAATAATCGATAAAGGAAGCTCTCTCAGAGAATAGTATCAGATCCTAAGAGAGCCAAGGAGGAGAAGGAACACAGAGATGCTCAAACATTGTTACTCTGTTGTATGATGGTTATTCCTTCATGTTTTCCCTCCGGGTTTATTGATGTATAATTGACAAATGAAATTGTACATAGTTACGGTGTAAAATGTGATGAATTGACATATGTGTACTTTATGCAGTGATTACCATCATCGGTCACTTAGCACATTAATCACTTCATCAGTAACAAGGCAATGTGTTTATGTCTCTCTGTTTGTGTGTGTGTGTGTGTGTGTGTGATGAGAACACTTATGGTCTAATTTCTGAGCAAGATTGAAGTACACAAGTGGGTATTATTAGCGAGATCACCATGCTGTACCGTAGACTCTGAGAACTCATTCATCGTATGATTGCAGGCTCCTACCGTTGGCCAAACATCTCCACCATTGTCCGACCCCTCTGACCCTGCTGACCACCACTGTACTCTCTGTTGATGTGACATCTGTTAGTTTGGAAACTAATTCCTAAATAAACAACGGTGCAAAGAAGAAATAACAAATAATTAGAAAATACCTTGAGATGAACGAAATGAAAAGAAAACATACAAGACCTTTTGGGATAAATGTAATGCAGCAAAAAGAGAGCCACCTATGTCTGGAGATATCTATATCACAAAAGATGATCTCAAATCAGCAACCTGATAGACATGTATGCATGTGTGTAGGTTTATGACAATTGCAAACTCGTAACACTAAATACAGCAAAGTATAAGCAGTGATTATTTCTGGCCATTTAATAGACATGCTCATTTTTTAACAGCTTTATGTTCTCCCCATTATATATGAAATGATATACGTTCACTTTTATAACAATGTATCATATTATTTTAAAAATATATAGTAGTCAGGGAAGATGTGGCTAAGCTGCAAGGAAAGTTTACGTCCTGGCTTTCTGGCACATGCTTAGCTGATGACTCTTTCACAGGTTTCAAGTGTCTCCTCTTTCTTTTCCTCTCCTCTTTGTTCTCATCTTCTTCCTGCTGTCCCATTATAAAACCCCATTCCTAAGAAACTTCCTTATTATTTGGCTAAGAGTAATTACTAGGCCAGGTCTTCCTTCTGACTGCAGGAAGAATTATGAAATATATGAAATGACTATTACTTAATGCATGGGCAATATATCAAAGTACCAAACTGGTTGGTTAAGGGGTAGATATTGGCAATGAAGATAATATGGAGGTGAGTGTTCTGGAATGTGAAAAAGAAGATAGATAATAAACAGTGAAATTTTTCTTTTCAAATTGCTCTCTTCAAAGACCTAAACATTGTTGGAATGAGTGGAAAAAAGCACAGATGTCAGATGTGCACTAAGTTCACATTTCACCCCAATGTCAGATCTTTATCTCTCCCATCCCAACGTCACTCTGAATCATTTGTATGTGATGCTGTGAGCCTCAAATGATATCTTATATCTAGTTTTGTTTCCTCAGAATTGAAGCCTGGTTTTTACTTATGGAATACAAGAGATTTATTTTCTAATAAAGGAATTTTAAGCATACGACAGCGGTCTAGGGAAGAGTTCACGTCAGGTGAGATGGGACATCCTGATTCCATTAAACATGTTTTCCCACATTAAACAGTATCGTAAAGGGAGATTGGCAACTCTGTTCCTAAAGCAGACAGGGGCCTTCACCAACCGTGACGCATCACAAGACTCTTCAGTGCCCAAGGGGACACCATAGAGTAGTGTTCGTGTCAAGGATAGGAGGGAGGAACTGTAGAAACACTGTTGACAGCTAAATCACTGAAAAGGCAGAAATGAAATCTTTGCAGGACATGCTAAGGCACTGGTTCCTGAACTTCAGCTCTTTGCTAAAAGCTCATTATATTTGTCATAATTCCACACCCCATGTGTCATATTACATTAACTTTTGGGGCTTTAACTTCACTTCCTAATAACTTTGAAAATGTTTATTTCAATTGGCCATAGGTGATGATGCACATGAAATGACAGATGAAATATTCAAATTATATATTACAACAAGTACGTACTTATATACATACAGAAATATGTTACAGAAAGTGGGACAAGGACAGATACAGAGAGGTTAAAATATCTGGAACACGCAAAGTCTGCAGAGCAGAAATTCTGCTGGAAGTCCATCTAACAGGGGAATATTCTTTTACCTGAGGGAGCATCAGCCTTGTTCTATTCAGGCCGTCAGTGGATTGGATGAGAACTTTCCACTTTATAGAGGGCAACCGACTTAGATCAGGCTACTGATTTAAATAATGCTCTCATCCAAAATCATCCTTACAGAAACATAAAGAATAATGTTTGACCAGAAAACTGGAGACATGTGCCATTGAATCTGACCCATAAATTAACCATCAAACCTTCTTCCCAGCATATTGACAAAGTGTATGAAGAAAGTAGAAGAGGAAATAGGTTTATTTGACACATGCCCCACCGTGACCAAAATGGAAAATGCAAAAAATAGGTTTAAAATATAACAAAATTATTATTAATGATTAAGAAGTTGTATATGAATGGCAATGAACTTCAGTGACTGCATTTTTAATAAAGAGATTACAACTTTCTCTTGAATTTACCCCTAGATTTGATGTGAAACAAGATGTGTTTAAATAATTCATAAGTATTAAATACGTACAAATTTAGTTGCGTGAATGGCATTGCCTAATTTATTGGGTTTCCCAATAATTTCAAAGCGACAGGAAGCCAGAAGACTGGAGCAATCCTCTGAGATTTCTTCAAAAATTGAAGACATCCAAGGAGGTCAGTTGGGAGAAATTAGATTGGAGAATGTGTTATGTCCCTTTGGGAGGTATGAGCAAAAAGCTTCATTTCTGCTGTAAGTCTTGGGTCTGAGCTGCCGGATCATCCGAGTTATGGCAGGGGATGCTCCGTGCCTGGTGAATTCCTTGTGATAGGAAGTAAAACAGATTTATAAAGTTCACAGGAATCTGACTGCTGGATGTTCTTCATTTGAAGAGGCCAACAGTGAAAGGAGGACCGTAGTGGTCCACACTTTACTATCCGTTTCCAAGTGTCATGATAGGAAATCATATGAGATTATGTGCAAATTTCCCTGCGTCCATTATCGAAGATGAAAGGAGACTCTGTTTAGCAAGCCATGAAACAAGGGGAAATGAATTGTAAGAAAGACTTGAGGTAAGGAGACATATGTCACCAGGTAGCAAGGCCCTTTTGAAATCATCATGTACAATAAACTTGCCACCAGATCAAGTGCAACTAGGCAGGCAGGCAGTTTTAGATGTCAAGGATGGTGAAAGATAGAAAAGGGTCATCCTCCCCAGTCAAGGAAGGGAACTTCTGACTACAAGTTAGAGGACAGTCCAAGTGCTCCCACCGCCTTAAACCACTGAAAGTGAGAGGTAAGGCAGGAACTCTGTGAGTCATGAGAACATAATCCAGTGAGGAGACCTGTAACAAGATATTTCCTGTTTTCAGAGTCACTGCCAAGCCAGTTATGGATGGATTTGCATTTGGGCTGGGGAGTGATTGGACCAGGCCAGTTTTGGTAGTTCCGCTTCCCCCTGGGTGGGGCAGCAAACCCCAATAAAAAGGGCCTGTGCTCCACGACGGCTATCCTCCTGCTACTCGAGTTCCGATTGAATTTGTAGAACCTGGTGAGTCTGATTCTTCAGTTCAACTTTGTTCTTGGACAACTGAATGTTGAGTTTATGGTGGAGACAGCAAGTTTGATGGGTCCAAAGTTATCATCATGGGTATAATGCTACTGAGTGGATGGGAACTTGGAATCTGGGCACAACGTTGTGTTGTATTGACTAGATTTCTGAGACCTAGTTTGAATTCCGCTATTGAAAAAGAAATCAACAGGAAAATTTTACATGAAGGGAGAAAGAGCAAAGTGTTTACCTTTTTCTATGCCTTTCTCTTGGACCTCTGCTGGGATTTCAGAGGCATTAGTCTTAGAAGGTGTCAGAGCCTTAGATTCATCCTCATTGCCCTTTGCTCTGTACATAAGTCATGCTGTCAGGACCTCATGAGAGAAAATGGTGATAGAAATTGCTTGTGAGCTTGCCCAGGATTTTTGAACTTGTGAAGGCCTTTTGTGAAGATGTCGTTTTCATAAAAAAGAAAGAAAGTAAAAAATACAGAAAGAAAGAAAGACACAAACCAAAAGAGAAAACTTTGCTTGTTTCTTTAAAACAAAGACATTTTCTTTAGAAAAGTTGTGTGAGAAAAGAGAAGGTTTTCTCTGGATTGCTATAACGATTTCCTGAAGAGGGAGAGAGAAGTCAGAAATTCATGAAAAGGTATTAAAGAGATTAAAGCACATACTTAGAGATTGGTGAGATACTATCTGTTGTTATTCCAAAAGATTTTGCTCTTTTCTCTATAGGAATTCCTTGTTGTGAGCAGAGTCATATACTTTCTTTCAGGTATTAAGACTCCAGAAAGATGTCTTCTCAACATCAGCAGTGCAAGCAGCCCTGCCAGACACCACCAGTGTGCCCACCAAAGTGTCCTGACCCTTGCCCACCTTGCAAGTGTCCAGACCCTTGCCCACCTTGCAAGTGTCCAGACCCTTGCCCACCTATAAAGTGCCCTGACCCATGCCCACCTTGCAAGTGTCCAGACCCTTGTCCACCTTGCAAGTGTCCAGACCCTTGCCCACCTTGCAAGTGTCCAGACCCTTGCCCACCTATAAAGTGCCCTGACCCATGCCTGCCTCAGCAGTGCAAGCAGAAATGCCCTCCTGGGGCACCTGCTCATCATTGCTAGCAGAAGTGCCTGCCGAAGAGTAGGTAAGAGCTTGCCTTTTTATCTGCATCTGGAAAGGATAAGGACAATCGGCTCCACTCGTTCCACAGCTCCACCTTCATCTTCTCTTCAAAGCCTATCATGGAAAAGGAAGAAGCTTCTCCACCCTTCAGCTTCAATATGCGTGTGGTGCTTCCTGACAGACAGAGGTTTCTTATCTGAGGCTGCTGTACTGCTTCCCTCTGGGAGGTGCCCAAGAAAGCATCGCAGAGCCTCAGGAGGAAGAGCAGCAGCCTTCCTCCTGGGCGCCCTCTGAGGATTCTCTCGCTGTCTTCTGTGTCGTTCGGTCACCTGGGCCTGGGTTACTACCAGCTGAGCAATTGTTACTTATCCCCCACTTCCTGAATAAAATACAATTCTTTTCTGTGATGGGAAAATTTTTTTCTTTTTTTAAAAACCTGCTTTTTGCAATATCATATCATAATTTTGCTTGATTTCGATCTTTCTTTGATCCCGAGTTTCAGGCTCTCAGAGTCAGTGTTATCCGAATTTCGAGTCGTATCAATGATTATTTCTATACAGTTTCAAATAGAGGTTATTTTCCTAATTGTTGCTTGATTGGTTTGAGGAACAAATAGTTTACCTTCTTGTGATTTCAAACCCTTTAATAAAGTGTGGGGAAAATCACATTTACAGCGCCAAATTGCTTAGGCATAAAAATTACATGAATGTGTGTCATTCAGTCGGCACAATGCCGAGCACATAATTGGCAGTTGAGAGGTGGCTGATCACCATTGTCTCTGTCATCATCACCGTCACCACCACCACGACCGTCACCACCACCCCCAGGTGCTCCAGCAGGGGAGTGGCTAAGACATGCATGTAGGGCATGCAAGGAGATTCTTCAACTCTATTACCCGTTCATACTCTGTGTTCATTTTCTTTTCCAATTTAACCGAATTTTTAATCTGACACTAGAAAATAACCAGTTTGGGAAATTATTGGAGTACACTGTATAAAATTATAATAGTTCTGAAAACATGGGTAGTACAAAAGAAAGGGAATTTAAAGGGACCTTACAAAACGAAGCGCTCCCTGCTCTCCATGTGTATAACGTGCTGTTCTTACTGCAAAACTCAACAACCTCAGGGTCTTATTATATTTTTTCACCTCGGAAATTACATTCTTGATTATTTTGACCCCCCCTTTGAGATACACTGGGGATTCCAATGTTAATCTTGATTTACAAAATGACTGTTGCTATGCAGCTTGTTTTCCAAGTGCTCAGCTTACTGGTCCAGTAAGCTGTGAAAAGGATGTGTTTATTAAGCATATCTCTTCTTATGGTTAGAAGTAAAGGAGTCAAAGTTGCCGGAACTGCAGAAGCAAACAGATGCCCATATTACTGTTCAACGCTCATCAGTCTATGACATGAGTGAAAAATAAACACTGAGATTTGGGAGTTTTCTCTACTGTAGCTACTGTTATTTGACCTGACATAGAAATTAGTTCTTTGAGGTGGGATGCTCCCATAACAAATCTCAAAATTGTGGCATTGTCTTATGTGTCTGCACGTGGTTGGAAAGGAATCTGATATTGGAAGCCGTAAATGCGGTTCTACGTGGTATTCAATGGCAAAATGTTTGCAGTAATGGATGTCCATGGTATCTTTAGATGCAGAGCAACGGTCGGTCAATTGTTGATTTGCTCAGGGTAATTCAGTAGACGTATGTTCAGGAAAAACTTTCTGGTTGACAGGCCAGAAATGTAAAGAATGAAAAGAAAAATAATACAGCCCAGAAACTCAAAACCTTGCTGAATTAGAATACTCACTGCTTGTAAGTCCTAAAGAGTAAGAGATGAGATTAGAAGTGGTTTTCAAATAGAAGTCCAATTTCAGTTGACTGTTACAACAGAGACAAGAGACAGAAGTTGTCATCTTTCCACCTTTGTGCCAGGGAGCCTCATGGTAGCTGTATTATGTTGTGGGGAAAGGCAGTAATTTAATCAGGCCAGAAAATTACTTCTACAAAAGGACCTTCCTGAGATCCGTAGGACATAGAAATGATTGGAGGACTGAAATTATATCAGGTGCCTGACAAGTTTTTGAGGGAATTGAGAACAAAATAAACTACATGCCAAAAGGAAAAAGAATGGTTTTCAAGATGACTAACGACTTTCCTGCCCACCTTTCCCTATTTTCCACCCTACGAAATCAGATATGGTAAGTACAGATGACTAAACCAGAATATACACTCTGAGACGGGTACAAGAACCCCAGAATAATCGATAAAGGAAGCTCTCTCAGAGAATAGTATCAGATCCTAAGAGAGCCAAGGAGGAGAAGGAACACAGAGATGCTCAAACATTGTTACTCTGTTGTATGATGGTTATTCCTTCATGTTTTCCCTCTGGGTTTATTGATGTATAATTGACAAATGAAATTCTACATAGTTACGGTGTAAAATGTGATGAATTGACATATGTGTACTTTATGCAGTGATTACCATCATCGGTCACTTAGCACATTAATCACTTCATCAGTAACAAGGCAATGTGTTTATGTCTCTCTGTTTGTGTGTGTGTGTGTGTGTGTGTGTGTGTGATGAGAACACTTATGGTCTAATTTTTGAGCAAGATTGAAGTACACAAGTGGGTATTATTAGCGAGATCACCATGCTGTACCGTAGACTCTGAGAACTCATTCATCGTATGATTGCAGGCTCCTACCATTGGCCCAACATCTCCACCATTGTCCGACCCCTCTGACCCTGCTGACCACCACTGTACTCTCTGTTGATGTGACATCTGTTAGTTTGGAAACTAATTCCTAAATAAACAACGGTGCAAAGAAGAAATAACAAATAATTAGAAAATACCTTGAGATGAACGAAATGAAAAGAAAACATACAAGACCTTTTGGGATAAATGTAATGCAGCAAAAAGAGAGCCACCTATGTCTGGAGATATCTATATTACAAAAGATGATCTCAAATCAGCAACCTGATAGACATGTATGCATGTGTGTGGGTTTATGACAATTGCAAACTCGTAACACTAAATACAGCAAAGTATAAGCAGTGATTATTTCTGGCCATTTAATAGACATGCTCATTTTTTAACAGCTTTATGTTCTCCCCATTATATATGAAATGATATACGTTCACTTTTATAACAATGTATCATATTATTTTAAAAATATATAGTAGTCAGGGAAGATGTGGCTAAGCTGCAAGGAAAGTTTACGTCCTGGCTTTCTGGCACATGCTTAGCTGATGACTCTTTCACAGGTTTCAAGTGTCTCCTCTTTCTTTTCCTCTCCTCTTTGTTCTCATCTTCTTCCTGCTGTCCCATTATAAAACCCCATTCCTAAGAAACTTCCTTATTATTTGGCTAAGAGTAATTACTAGGCCAGGTCTTCCTTCTGACTGCAGGAAGAATTATGAAATATATGAAATGACTATTACTTAATGCATGGGCAATATATCAAAGTACCAAACTGGTTGGTTAAGGGGTAGATATTGGCAATGAAGATAATATGGAGGTGAGTGTTCTGGAATGTGAAAAAGAAGATAGATAATAAACAGTGAAATTTTTTTTTCAAATTGCTCTCTTCAAAGACCTAAACATTGTTGGAATGAGTGGAAAAAAGCACAGATGTCAGATGTGCACTAAGTTCACATTTCACCCCAATGTCAGATCTTTATCTCTCCCATCCCAACGTCACTCTGAATCATTTGTATGTGATGCTGTGAGCCTCAAATGATATCTTATATCTAGTTTTGTTTCCTCAGAATTGAAGCCTGGTTTTTACTTATGGAATACAAGAGATTTATTTTCTAATAAAGGAATTTTAAGCATACGACAGCGGTCTAGGGAAGAGTTCACGTCAGGTGAGATGGGACATCCTGATTCCATTAAACATGTTTTCCCACATTAAACAGTATCGTAAAGCGAGATTGGCAACTCTGTTCCTAAAGCAGACAGGGGCCTTCACCAACCGTGACGCATCACAAGACTCTTCAGTGCCCAAGGGGACACCATAGAGTAGTGTTCGTGTCAAGGATAGGAGGGAGGAACTGTAGAAACACTGTTGACAGCTAAATCACTGAAAAGGCAGAAATGAAATCTTTGCAGGACATGCTAAGGCACTGGTTCCTGAACTTCAGCTCTTTGCTAAAAGCTCATTATATTTGTCATAATTCCACACCCCATGTGTCATATTACATTAACTTTTGGGGCTTTAACTTCACTTCCTAATAACTTTGAAAATGTTTATTTCAATTGGCCATAGGTGATGATGCACATGAAATGACAGATGAAATATTCAAATTATATATTACAACAAGTACGTACTTATATACATACAGAAATATGGTACAGAAAGTGGGACAAGGACAGATACAGAGAGGTTAAAATATCTGGAACACGCAAAGTCTGCAGAGCAGAAATTCTGCTGGAAGTCCATCTAACAGGGGAATATTCTTTTACCTGAGGGAGCATCAGCCTTGTTCTATTCAGGCCGTCAGTGGATTGGATGAGAACTTTCCACTTTATAGAGGGCAACCGACTTAGATCAGGCTACTGATTTAAATAATGCTCTCATCCAAAATCATCCTTACAGAAACATAAAGAATAATGTTTGACCAGAAAACTGGAGACATGTGCCATTGAATCTGACCCATAAATTAACCATCAAACCTTCTTCCCAGCATATTGACAAAGTGTATGAAGAAAGTAGAAGAGGAAATAGGTTTATTTGACACATGCCCCACCGTGACCAAAATGGAAAATGCAAAAAATAGGTTTAAAATATAACAAAATTATTATTAATGATTAAGAAGTTGTATATGAATGGCAATGAACTTCAGTGACTGCATTTTTAATAAAGAGATTACAACTTTCTCTTGAATTTACCCCTAGATTTGATGTGAAACAAGATGTGTTTAAATAATTCATAAGTATTAAATACGTACAAATTTAGTTGCATGAATGGCATTGCCTAATTTATTGGGTTTCCCAATAATTTCAAAGCGACAGGAAGCCAGAAGACTGGAGCAATCCTCTGAGATTTCTTCAAAAATTGAAGACATCCAAGGAGGTCAGTTGGGAGAAATTAGATTGGAGAATGTGTTATGTCCCTTTGGGAGGTATGAGCAAAAAGCTTCATTTCTGCTGTAAGTCTTGGGTCTGAGCTGCCGGATCATCCGAGTTATGGCAGGGGATGCTCCGTGCCTGGTGAATTCCTTGTGATAGGAAGTAAAACAGATTTATAAAGTTCACAGGAATCTGACTGCTGGATGTTCTTCATTTGAAGAGGCCAACAGTGAAAGGAGGACCGTAGTGGTCCACACTTTACTATCCGTTTCCAAGTGTCATGATAGGAAATCATATGAGATGATGTGCAAATTTCCCTGCGTCCATTATCGAAGATGAAAGGAGACTCTGTTTAGCAAGCCATGAAACAAGGGGAAATGAATTGTAAGAAAGACTTGAGGTAAGGAGACATATGTCACCAGGTAGCAAGGCCCTTTTGAAATCATCATGTACAATAAACTTGCCACCAGATCAAGTGCAACTAGGCAGGCAGGCAGTTTTAGATGTCAAGGATGGTGAAAGATAGAAAAGGGTCATCCTCCCCAGTCAAGGAAGGGAACTTCTGACTACAAGTTAGAGGACACTCCAAGTGCTCCCACCGCCTTAAACCACTGAAAGTGAGAGGTAAGGCAGGAACTCTGTGAGTCATGAGAACATAATCCAGTGAGGAGACCTGTAACAAGATATTTCCTGTTTTCAGAGTCACTGCCAAGCCAGTTATGGATGGATTTGCATTTGGGCTGGGGAGTGATTGGACCAGGCCAGTTTTGGTAGTTCCGCTTCCCCCTGGGTGGGGCAGCAAACCCCAATAAAAAGGGCCTGTGCTCCACGACGGCTATCCTCCTGCTACTCGAGTTCCGATTGAATTTGTAGAACCTGGTGAGTCTGATTCTTCAGTTCAACTTTGTTCTTGGACAACTGAATGTTGAGTTTATGGTGGAGACAGCAAGTTTGATGGGTCCAAAGTTATCATCATGGGTATAATGCTACTGAGTGGATGGGAACTTGGAATCTGGGCACAACGTTGTGTTGTATTGACTAGATTTCTGAGACCTAGTTTGAATTCCGCTATTGAAAAAGAAATCAACAGGAAAATTTTACATGAAGGGAGAAAGAGCAAAGTGTTTACCTTTTTCTATGCCTTTCTCTTGGACCTCTGCTGGGATTTCAGAGGCATTAGTCTTAGAAGGTGTCAGAGCCTTAGATTCATCCTCATTGCCCTTTGCTCTGTACATAAGTCATGCTGTCAGGACCTCATGAGAGAAAATGGTGATAGAAATTGCTTGTGAACTTGCCCAGGATTTTTGAACTTGTGATGGCCTTTTGTGAAGATGTCGTTTTCATAAAAAAGAAAGAAAGTAAAAAATACAGAAAGAAAGAAAGACACAAACCAAAAGAGAAAACTTTGCTTGTTTCTTTAAAACAAAGACATTTTCTTTAGAAAAGTTGTGTGAGAAAAGAGAAGGTTTTCTCTGGATTGCTATAACGATTTCCTGAAGAGGGAGAGAGAAGTCAGAAATTCATGAAAAGGTATTAAAGAGATTAAAGCACATACTTAGAGATTGGTGAGATACTATCTGTTGTTATTCCAAAAGATTTTGCTCTTTTCTCTATAGGAATTCCTTGTTGTGAGCAGAGTCATATACTTTCTTTCAGGTATTAAGACTCCAGAAAGATGTCTTCTCAACATCAGCAGTGCGAGCAGCCCTGCCAGACACCACCAGTGTGCCCACCAAAGTGTCCTGACCCTTGCCCACCTTGCAAGTGTCCAGACCCTTGCCCACCTTGCAAGTGTCCAGACCCTTGCCCACCTATAAAGTGCCCTGACCCATGCCCACCTTGCAAGTGTCCAGACCCTTGTCCACCTTGCAAGTGTCCAGACCCTTGCCCACCTTGCAAGTGTCCAGACCCTTGCCCACCTATAAAGTGCCCTGACCCATGCCTGCCTCAGCAGTGCAAGCAGAAATGCCCTCCTGGGGCACCTGCTCATCATTGCTAGCAGAAGTGCCTGCCGAAGAGTAGGTAAGAGCTTGCCTTTTTATCTGCATCTGGAAAGGATAAGGACAATCGGCTCCACTCGTTCCACAGCTCCACCTTCATCTTCTCTTCAAAGCCTATCATGGAAAAGGAAGAAGCTTCTCCACCCTTCAGCTTCAATATGCGTGTGGTGCTTCCTGACAGACAGAGGTTTCTTATCTGAGGCTGCTGTACTGCTTCCCTCTGGGAGGTGCCCAAGAAAGCATCGCAGAGCCTCAGGAGGAAGAGCAGCAGCCTTCCTCCTGGGCGCCCTCTGAGGATTCTCTCGCTGTCTTCTGTGTCGTTCGGTCACCTGGGCCTGGGTTACTACCAGCTGAGCAATTGTTACTTATCCCCCACTTCCTGAATAAAATACAATTCTTTTCTGTGATGGGAAAATTTTTTTCTTTTTTTAAAAACCTGCTTTTTGCAATATCATATCATAATTTTGCTTGATTTCGATCTTTCTTTGATCCCGAGTTTCAGGCTCTCAGAGTCAGTGTTATCCGAATTTCGAGTCGTATCAATGATTATTTCTATACAGTTTCAAATAGAGGTTATTTTCCTAATTGTTGCTTGATTGGTTTGAGGAACAAATAGTTTACCTTCTTGTGATTTCAAACCCTTTAATAAAGTGTGGGGAAAATCACATTTACAGCGCCAAATTGCTTAGGCATAAAAATTACATGAATGTGTGTCATTCAGTCGGCACAATGCCGAGCACATAATTGGCAGTTGAGAGGTGGCTGATCACCATTGTCTCTGTCATCATCACCGTCACCACCACCACGACCGTCACCACCACCCCCAGGTGCTCCAGCAGGGGAGTGGCTAAGACATGCATGTAGGGCATGCAAGGAGATTCTTCAACTCTATTACCCGTTCATACTCTGTGTTCATTTTCTTTTCCAATTTAACCGAATTTTTAATCTGACACTAGAAAATAACCAGTTTGGGAAATTATTGGAGTACACTGTATAAAATTATAATAGTTCTGAAAACATGGGTAGTACAAAAGAAAGGGAATTTAAAGGGACCTTACAAAACGAAGCGCTCCCTGCTCTCCATGTGTATAACGTGCTGTTCTTACTGCAAAACTCAACAACCTCAGGGTCTTATTATATTTTTTCACCTCGGAAATTACATTCTTGATTATTTTGACCCCCCCTTTGAGATACACTGGGGATTCCAATGTTAATCTTGATTTACAAAATGACTGTTGCTATGCAGCTTGTTTTCCAAGTGCTCAGCTTACTGGTCCAGTAAGCTGTGAAAAGGATGTGTTTATTAAGCATATCTCTTCTTATGGTTAGAAGTAAAGGAGTCAAAGTTGCCGGAACTGCAGAAGCAAACAGATGCCCATATTACTGTTCAACGCTCATCAGTCTATGACATGAGTGAAAAATAAACACTGAGATTTGGGAGTTTTCTCTACTGTAGCTACTGTTATTTGACCTGACATAGAAATTAGTTCTTTGAGGTGGGATGCTCCCATAACAAATCTCAAAATTGTGGCATTGTCTTATGTGTCTGCACGTGGTTGGAAAGGAATCTGATATTGGAAGCCGTAAATGCGGTTCTACGTGGTATTCAATGGCAAAATGTTTGCAGTAATGGATGTCCATGGTATCTTTAGATGCAGAGCAACGGTCGGTCAATTGTTGATTTGCTCAGGGTAATTCAGTAGACGTATGTTCAGGAAAAACTTTCTGGTTGACAGGCCAGAAATGTAAAGAATGAAAAGAAAAATAATACAGCCCAGAAACTCAAAACCTTGCTGAATTAGAATACTCACTGCTTGTAAGTCCTAAAGAGTAAGAGATGAGATTAGAAGTGGTTTTCAAATAGAAGTCCAATTTCAGTTGACTGTTACAACAGAGACAAGAGACAGAAGTTGTCATCTTTCCACCTTTGTGCCAGGGAGCCTCATGGTAGCTGTATTATGTTGTGGGGAAAGGCAGTAATTTAATCAGGCCAGAAAATTACTTCTACAAAAGGACCTTCCTGAGATCCGTAGGACATAGAAATGATTGGAGGACTGAAATTATATCAGGTGCCTGACAAGTTTTTGAGGGAATTGAGAACAAAATAAACTACATGCCAAAAGGAAAAAGAATGGTTTTCAAGATGACTAACGACTTTCCTGCCCACCTTTCCCTATTTTCCACCCTACGAAATCAGATATGGTAAGTACAGATGACTAAACCAGAATATACACTCTGAGACGGGTACAAGAACCCCAGAATAATCGATAAAGGAAGCTCTCTCAGAGAATAGTATCAGATCCTAAGAGAGCCAAGGAGGAGAAGGAACACAGAGATGCTCAAACATTGTTACTCTGTTGTATGATGGTTATTCCTTCATGTTTTCCCTCTGGGTTTATTGATGTATAATTGACAAATGAAATTCTACATAGTTACGGTGTAAAATGTGATGAATTGACATATGTGTACTTTATGCAGTGATTACCATCATCGGTCACTTAGCACATTAATCACTTCATCAGTAACAAGGCAATGTGTTTATGTCTCTCTGTTTGTGTGTGTGTGTGTGTGTGTGTGTGTGTGATGAGAACACTTATGGTCTAATTTCTGAGCAAGATTGAAGTACACAAGTGGGTATTATTAGCGAGATCACCATGCTGTACCGTAGACTCTGAGAACTCATTCATCGTATGATTGCAGGCTCCTACCATTGGCCCAACATCTCCACCATTGTCCGACCCCTCTGACCCTGCTGACCACCACTGTACTCTCTGTTGATGTGACATCTGTTAGTTTGGAAACTAATTCCTAAATAAACAACGGTGCAAAGAAGAAATAACAAATAATTAGAAAATACCTTGAGATGAACGAAATGAAAAGAAAACATACAAGACCTTTTGGGATAAATGTAATGCAGCAAAAAGAGAGCCACCTATGTCTGGAGATATCTATATCACAAAAGATGATCTCAAATCAGCAACCTGATAGACATGTATGCATGTGTGTGGGTTTATGACAATTGTAAACTCGTAACACTAAATACAGCAAAGTATAAGCAGTGATTATTTCTGGCCATTTAATAGACATGCTCATTTTTTAACAGCTTTATGTTCTCCCCATTATATATGAAATGATATACGTTCACTTTTATAACAATGTATCATATTATTTTAAAAATATATAGTAGTCAGGGAAGATGTGGCTAAGCTGCAAGGAAAGTTTACATCCTGGCTTTCTGGCACATGCTTAGCTGATGACTCTTTCACAGGTTTCAAGTGTCTCCTCTTTCTTTTCCTCTCCTCTTTGTTCTCATCTTCTTCCTGCTGTCCCATTATAAAACCCCATTCCTAAGAAACTTCCTTATTATTTGGCTAAGAGAAATTACTAGACCAGTTCTTCCTTCTGACTGCAGGAAGAATTATGAAATATATGAAATGACTATTACTTAATGCATGGGCAATATATCAAAGTACCAAACTGGTTGGTTAAGGGGTAGATATTGGCAATGAAGATAATATGGAGGTGAGTGTTCTGGAATGTGAAAAAGAAGATAGATAATAAACAGTGAAATGTTTTTTCAAATTGCTCTCTTCAAAGACCTAAACATTGTTGGAATGAGTGGAAAAAAGCACAGATGTCAGATGTGCCCTAAGTTCACATTTCACCCCAATGTCAGATCTTTATCTCTCCCATCCCAACGTCACTCTGAATCATTTGTATGTGATGCTGTGAGCCTCAAATGATATCTTATATCTAGTTTTGTTTCCTCAGAATTGAAGCCTGGTTTTTACTTATGGAATACAAGAGATTTATTTTCTAATAAAGGAATTTTAAGCATACGACAGCGGTCTAGGGAAGAGTTCACGTCAGGTGAGATGGGACATCCTGATTCCATTAAACATGTTTTCCCACATTAAACAGTATCGTAAAGCGAGATTGGCAACTCTGTTCCTAAAGCAGACAGGGGCCTTCACCAACCGTGACGCATCACAAGACTCTTCAGTGCCCAAGGGGACACCATAGAGTAGTGTTCGTGTCAAGGATAGGAGGGAGGAACTGTAGAAACACTGTTGACAGCTAAATCACTGAAAAGGCAGAAATGAAATCTTTGCAGGACATGCTAAGGCACTGGTTCCTGAACTTCAGCTCTTTGCTAAAAGCTCATTATATTTGTCATAATTCCACACCCCATGTGTCATATTACATTAACTTTTGGGGCTTTAACTTCACTTCCTAATAAATTTGAAAATGTTTATTTCAATTGGCCATAGGTGATGATGCACATGAAATGACAGATGAAATATTCAAATTATATATTACAACAAGTACGTACTTATATACATACAGAAATATGTTACAGAAAGTGGGACAAGGACAGATACAGAGAGGTTAAAATATCTGGAACACGCAAAGTCTGCAGAGTAGAAATTCTGCTGGAAGTCCATCTAACAGGGGAATATTCTTTTACCTGAGGGAGCGTCAGCCTTGTTCTATTCAGGCCGTCAGTGGATTGGATGAGAACTTTCCACTTTATAGAGGGCAACCGACTTAGATCAGGCTACTGATTTAAATAATGCTCTCATCCAAAATCATCCTTACAGAAACATAAAGAATAATGTTTGACCAGAAAACTGGAGACATGTGCCAGTGAATCTGACCCATAAATTAACCATCAAACCTTCTTCCCAGCATATTGACAAAGTGTATGAAGAAAGTAGAAGAGGAAATAGGTTTATTTGACACATGCCCCACCGTGACCAAAATGGAAAATGCAAAAAATAGGTTTAAAATATAACAAAATTATTATTAATGATTAAGAAGTTGTATATGAATGGCAATGAACTTCAGTGACTGCATTTTTAATAAAGAGATTACAACTTTCTCTTGAATTTACCCCTAGATTTGATGTGAAACAACATGTGTTTAAATAATTCATAAGTATTAAATACGTACAAATTTAGTTGCGTGAATGGCATTGCCTAATTTATTGGGTTTCCCAATAATTTCAAAGCGACAGGAAGCCAGAATACTGGAGCAATCCTCTGAGATTTCTTCAAAAATTGAAGACATCCAAGGAGGTCAGTTGGGAGAAATTAGATTGGAGAATGTGTTATGTCCCTTTGGGAGGTATGAGCAAAAAGCTTCATTTCTGCTGTAAGTCTTGGGCCTGAGCTGCCGGATCATCCGAGTTATGGCAGGGGATGCTCCGTGCCTGGTGAATTCCTTGTGATAGGAAGTAAAACAGATTTATAAAGTTCACAGGAATCTGACTGCTGGATGTTCTTCATTTGAAGAGGCCAACAGTGAAAGGAGGACCGTAGTGGTCCACACTTTACTACCCGTTTCCAAGTGTCATGATAGGAAATCATATGAGATGATGTGCAAATTTCCCTGCGTCCATTATCGAAGATGAAAGGAGACTCTGTTTAGCAAGCCGTGAAACAAGGGGAAATGAATTGTAAGAAAGACTTGAGGTAAGGAGACATATGTCACCAGGTAGCAAGGCCCTTTTGAAATCATCATGTACAATAAACTTGCCACCAGATCAAGTGCAACTAGGCAGGCAGGCAGTTTTAGATGTCAAGGATGGTGAAAGATAGAAAAGGGTCATCCTCCCCAGTCAAGGAAGGGAACTTCTGACTACAAGTTAGAGGACACTCCAAGTGCTCCCACCGCCTTAAACCACTGAAAGTGAGAGGTAAGGCAGGAACTCTGTGAGTCATGAGAACATAATCCAGTGAGGAGACCTGTAACAAGATATTTCCTGTTTTCAGAGTCACTGCCAAGCCAGTTATGGATGGATTTGCATTTGGGCTGGGGAGTGATTGGACCAGGCCAGTTTTGGTAGTTCCGCTTCCCCCTGGGTGGGGCAGCAAACCCCAATAAAAAGGGCCTGTGCTCCACGACGGCTATCCTTCTGCTACTCGAGTTCCGATTGAATTTGTAGAACCTGGTGAGTCTGATTCTTCAGTTCAACTTTGTTCTTGGACAACTGAATGTTGAGTTTATGGTGGAGACAGCAAGTTTGATGGGTCCAAAGTTATCATCATGGGTATAATGCTACTGAGTGGATGGGAACTTGGAATCTGGGCACAACGTTGTGTTGTATTGACTAGATTTCTGAGACCTAGTTTGAATTCCGCTATTGAAAAAGAAATCCACAGGAAAATTTTACATGAAGGGAGAAAGAGCAAAGTGTTTACCTTTTTCTATGCCTTTCTCTTGGACCTCTGCTGGGATTTCAGAGGCATTTGTCTTAGAAGGTGTGAGAGCCTTAGATTCATCCTCATTGCCCTTTGCTCTGTACATAAGTCATGCTGTCAGGACCTCATGAGAGAAAATGGTGATAGAAATTACTTGTGAGCTTGCCCAGGATTTTAGAACTTGTGATGGCCTTTTGTGAAGATGTCGTTTTCATAAAAAAGAAAGAAAGTAAAAAATACAGAAAGAAAGAAAGACACAAACCAAAAGAGAAAACTTTGCTTGTTTCTTTAAAACAAAGACATTTTCTTTAGAAAAGTTGTGTGAGAAAAGAGAAGGTTTTCTCTGGATTGCTATAACGATTTCCCGAAGAGGGAGAGAGAAGTCAGAAATTCATGAAAAGGTATTAAAGAGATTAAAGCACATACTTAGAGATTGGTGAGATACTATCTGTTGTTATTCCAAAAGATTTTGCTCTTTTCTCTATAGGAATTCCTTGTTGTGAGCAGAGTCATATACTTTCTTTCAGGTATTAAGACTCCAGAAAGATGTCTTCTCAACATCAGCAGTGCAAGCAGCCCTGCCAGACACCACCAGTGTGCCCACCAAAGTGTCCTGACCCTTGCCCACCTTGCAAGTGTCCAGACCCTTGCCCACCTTGCAAGTGTCCAGACCCTTGCCCACCTATAAAGTGCCCTGACCCATGCCCACCTTGCAAGTGTCCAGACCCTTGTCCACCTTGCAAGTGTCCAGACCCTTGCCCACCTTGCAAGTGTCCAGACCCTTGCCCACCTATAAAGTGCCCTGACCCATGCCTGCCTCAGCAGTGCAAGCAGAAATGCCCTCCTGGGGCACCTGCTCATCATTGCTAGCAGAAGTGCCTGCCGAAGAGTAGGTAAGAGCTTGCCTTTTTATCTGCATCTGGAAAGGATAAGGACAATCGGCTCCACTCGTTCCACAGCTCCACCTTCATCTTCTCTTCAAAGCCTATCATGGAAAAGGAAGAAGCTTCTCCACCCTTCAGCTTCAATATGCGTGTGGTGCTTCCTGACAGACAGAGGTTTCTTATCTGAGGCTGCTGTACTGCTTCCCTCTGGGAGGTGCCCAAGAAAGCATCGCAGAGCCTCAGGAGGAAGAGCAGCAGCCTTCCTCCTGGGCGCCCTCTGAGGATTCTCTCGCTGTCTTCTGTGTCGTTCGGTCACCTGGGCCTGGGTTACTACCAGCTGAGCAATTGTTACTTATCCCCCACTTCCTGAATAAAATACAATTCTTTTCTGTGATGGGAAAATTTTTTTCTTTTTTTAAAAACCTGCTTTTTGCAATATCATATCATAATTTTGCTTGATTTCGATCTTTCTTTGATCCCGAGTTTCAGGCTCTCAGAGTCAGTGTTATCCGAATTTCGAGTCGTATCAATGATTATTTCTATACAGTTTCAAATAGAGGTTATTTTCCTAATTATTGCTTGATTGGTTTGAGGAACAAATAGTTTACCTTCTTGTGATTTCAAACCCTTTAATAAAGTGTGGGGAAAATCACATTTACAGCGCCAAATTGCTTAGGCATAAAAATTACATGAATGTGTGTCATTCAGTCGGCACAATGCCGAGCACATAATTGGCAGTTGAGAGGTGGCTGATCACCATTGTCTCTGTCATCATCACCGTCACCACCACCACGACCGTCACCACCACCCCCAGGTGCTCCAGCAGGGGAGTGGCTCAGACATGCATGTAGGGCATGCAAGGAGATTCTTCAACTCTATTACCCGTTCATACTCTGTGTTCATTTTCTTTTCCAATTTAACCGAATTTTTAATCTGACACTAGAAAATAACCAGTTTGGGAAATTATTGGAGTACACTGTATAAAATTATAATAGTTCTGAAAACATGGGTAGTACAAAAGAAAGGGAATTTAAAGGGACCTTACAAAACGAAGCGCTCCCTGCTCTCCATGTGTATAACGTGCTGTTCTTACTGCAAAACTCAACAACCTCAGGGTCTTATTATATTTTTTCACCTCGGAAATTACATTCTTGATTATTTTGACCCCCCCTTTGAGATACACTGGGGATTCCAATGTTAATCTTGATTTACAAAATGACTGTTGCTATGCAGCTTGTTTTCCAAGTGCTCAGCTTACTGGTCCAGTAAGCTGTGAAAAGGATGTGTTTATTAAGCATATCTCTTCTTATGGTTAGAAGTAAAGGAGTCAAAGTTGCCGGAACTGCAGAAGCAAACAGATGCCCATATTACTGTTCAACGCTCATCAGTCTATGACATGAGTGAAAAATAAACACTGAGATTTGGGAGTTTTCTCTACTGTAGCTACTGTTATTTGACCTGACATAGAAATTAGTTCTTTGAGGTGGGATGCTCCCATAACAAATCTCAAAATTGTGGCATTGTCTTATGTGTCTGGACGTGGTTGGAAAGGAATCTGATATTGGAAGCCGTAAATGCGGTTCTACGTGGTATTCAATGGCAAAATGTTTGCAGTAATGGATGTCCATGGTATCTTTAGATGCAGAGCAACGGTCGGTCAATTGTTGATTTGCTCAGGGTAATTCAGTAGACGTATGTTCAGGAAAAACTTTCTGGTTGACAGGCCAGAAATGTAAAGAATGAAAAGAAAAATAATACAGCCCAGAAACTCAAAACCTTGCTGAATTAGAATACTCACTGCTTGTAAGTCCTAAAGAGTAAGAGATGAGATTAGAAGTGGTTTTCAAATAGAAGTCCAATTTCAGTTGACTGTTACAACAGAGACAAGAGACAGAAGTTGTCATCTTTCCACCTTTGTGCCAGGGAGCCTCATGGTAGCTGTATTATGTTGTGGGGAAAGGCAGTAATTTAATCAGGCCAGAAAATTACTTCTACAAAAGGACCTTCCTGAGATCCGTAGGACATAGAAATGATTGGAGGACTGAAATTATATCAGGTGCCTGACAAGTTTTTGAGGGAATTGAGAACAAAATAAACTACATGCCAAAAGGAAAAAGAATGGTTTTCAAGATGACTAACGACTTTCCTGCCCACCTTTCCCTATTTTCCACCCTACGAAATCAGATATGGTAAGTACAGATGACTAAACCAGAATATACACTCTGAGACGGGTACAAGAACCCCAGAATAATCGATAAAGGAAGCTCTCTCAGAGAATAGTATCAGATCCTAAGAGAGCCAAGGAGGAGAAGGAACACAGAGATGCTCAAACATTGTTACTCTGTTGTATGATGGTTATTCCTTCATGTTTTCCCTCTGGGTTTATTGATGTATAATTGACAAATGAAATTCTACATAGTTACGGTGTAAAATGTGATGAATTGACATATGTGTACTTTATGCAGTGATTACCATCATCGGTCACTTAGCACATTAATCACTTCATCAGTAACAAGGCAATGTGTTTATGTCTCTCTGTTTGTGTGTGTGTGTGTGTGTGTGTGTGTGTGTGATGAGAACACTTATGGTCTAATTTCTGAGCAAGATTGAAGTACACAAGTGGGTATTATTAGCGAGATCACCATGCTGTACCGTAGACTCTGAGAACTCATTCATCGTATGATTGCAGGCTCCTACCATTGGCCCAACATCTCCACCATTGTCCGACCCCTCTGACCCTGCTGACCACCACTGTACTCTCTGTTGATGTGACATCTGTTAGTTTGGAAACTAATTCCTAAATAAACAACGGTGCAAAGAAGAAATAACAAATAATTAGAAAATACCTTGAGATGAACGAAATGAAAAGAAAACATACAAGACCTTTTGGGATAAATGTAATGCAGCAAAAAGAGAGCCACCTATGTCTGGAGATATCTATATCACAAAAGATGATCTCAAATCAGCAACCTGATAGACATGTATGCATGTGTGTGGGTTTATGACAATTGTAAACTCGTAACACTAAATACAGCAAAGTATAAGCAGTGATTATTTCTGGCCATTTAATAGACATGCTCATTTTTTAACAGCTTTATGTTCTCCCCATTATATATGAAATGATATACGTTCACTTTTATAACAATGTATCATATTATTTTAAAAATATATAGTAGTCAGGGAAGATGTGGCTAAGCTGCAAGGAAAGTTTACATCCTGGCTTTCTGGCACATGCTTAGCTGATGACTCTTTCACAGGTTTCAAGTGTCTCCTCTTTCTTTTCCTCTCCTCTTTGTTCTCATCTTCTTCCTGCTGTCCCATTATAAAACCCCATTCCTAAGAAACTTCCTTATTATTTGGCTAAGAGAAATTACTAGACCAGTTCTTCCTTCTGACTGCAGGAAGAATTATGAAATATATGAAATGACTATTACTTAATGCATGGGCAATATATCAAAGTACCAAACTGGTTGGTTAAGGGGTAGATATTGGCAATGAAGATAATATGGAGGTGAGTGTTCTGGAATGTGAAAAAGAAGATAGATAATAAACAGTGAAATGTTTTTTCAAATTGCTCTCTTCAAAGACCTAAACATTGTTGGAATGAGTGGAAAAAAGCACAGATGTCAGATGTGCCCTAAGTTCACATTTCACCCCAATGTCAGATCTTTATCTCTCCCATCCCAACGTCACTCTGAATCATTTGTATGTGATGCTGTGAGCCTCAAATGATATCTTATATCTAGTTTTGTTTCCTCAGAATTGAAGCCTGGTTTTTACTTATGGAATACAAGAGATTTATTTTCTAATAAAGGAATTTTAAGCATACGACAGCGGTCTAGGGAAGAGTTCACGTCAGGTGAGATGGGACATCCTGATTCCATTAAACATGTTTTCCCACATTAAACAGTATCGTAAAGCGAGATTGGCAACTCTGTTCCTAAAGCAGACAGGGGCCTTCACCAACCGTGACGCATCACAAGACTCTTCAGTGCCCAAGGGGACACCATAGAGTAGTGTTCGTGTCAAGGATAGGAGGGAGGAACTGTAGAAACACTGTTGACAGCTAAATCACTGAAAAGGCAGAAATGAAATCTTTGCAGGACATGCTAAGGCACTGGTTCCTGAACTTCAGCTCTTTGCTAAAAGCTCATTATATTTGTCATAATTCCACACCCCATGTGTCATATTACATTAACTTTTGGGGCTTTAACTTCACTTCCTAATAAATTTGAAAATGTTTATTTCAATTGGCCATAGGTGATGATGCACATGAAATGACAGATGAAATATTCAAATTATATATTACAACAAGTACGTACTTATATACATACAGAAATATGGTACAGAAAGTGGGACAAGGACAGATACAGAGAGGTTAAAATATCTGGAACACGCAAAGTCTGCAGAGTAGAAATTCTGCTGGAAGTCCATCTAACAGGGGAATATTCTTTTACCTGAGGGAGCGTCAGCCTTGTTCTATTCAGGCCGTCAGTGGATTGGATGAGAACTTTCCACTTTATAGAGGGCAACCGACTTAGATCAGGCTACTGATTTAAATAATGCTCTCATCCAAAATCATCCTTACAGAAACATAAAGAATAATGTTTGACCAGAAAACTGGAGACATGTGCCAGTGAATCTGACCCATAAATTAACCATCAAACCTTCTTCCCAGCATATTGACAAAGTGTATGAAGAAAGTAGAAGAGGAAATAGGTTTATTTGACACATGCCCCACCGTGACCAAAATGGAAAATGCAAAAAATAGGTTTAAAATATAACAAAATTATTATTAATGATTAAGAAGTTGTATATGAATGGCAATGAACTTCAGTGACTGCATTTTTAATAAAGAGATTACAACTTTCTCTTGAATTTACCCCTAGATTTGATGTGAAACAACATGTGTTTAAATAATTCATAAGTATTAAATACGTACAAATTTAGTTGCGTGAATGGCATTGCCTAATTTATTGGGTTTCCCAATAATTTCAAAGCGACAGGAAGCCAGAATACTGGAGCAATCCTCTGAGATTTCTTCAAAAATTGAAGACATCCAAGGAGGTCAGTTGGGAGAAATTAGATTGGAGAATGTGTTATGTCCCTTTGGGAGGTATGAGCAAAAAGCTTCATTTCTGCTGTAAGTCTTGGGCCTGAGCTGCCGGATCATCCGAGTTATGGCAGGGGATGCTCCGTGCCTGGTGAATTCCTTGTGATAGGAAGTAAAACAGATTTATAAAGTTCACAGGAATCTGACTGCTGGATGTTCTTCATTTGAAGAGGCCAACAGTGAAAGGAGGACCGTAGTGGTCCACACTTTACTACCCGTTTCCAAGTGTCATGATAGGAAATCATATGAGATGATGTGCAAATTTCCCTGCGTCCATTATCGAAGATGAAAGGAGACTCTGTTTAGCAAGCCGTGAAACAAGGGGAAATGAATTGTAAGAAAGACTTGAGGTAAGGAGACATATGTCACCAGGTAGCAAGGCCCTTTTGAAATCATCATGTACAATAAACTTGCCACCAGATCAAGTGCAACTAGGCAGGCAGGCAGTTTTAGATGTCAAGGATGGTGAAAGATAGAAAAGGGTCATCCTCCCCAGTCAAGGAAGGGAACTTCTGACTACAAGTTAGAGGACACTCCAAGTGCTCCCACCGCCTTAAACCACTGAAAGTGAGAGGTAAGGCAGGAACTCTGTGAGTCATGAGAACATAATCCAGTGAGGAGACCTGTAACAAGATATTTCCTGTTTTCAGAGTCACTGCCAAGCCAGTTATGGATGGATTTGCATTTGGGCTGGGGAGTGATTGGACCAGGCCAGTTTTGGTAGTTCCGCTTCCCCCTGGGTGGGGCAGCAAACCCCAATAAAAAGGGCCTGTGCTCCACGACGGCTATCCTCCTGCTACTCGAGTTCTGATTGAATTTGTAGAACCTGGTGAGTCTGATTCTTCAGTTCAACTTTGTTCTTGGACAACTGAATGTTGAGTTTATGGTGGAGACAGCAAGTTTGATGGGTCCAAAGTTATCATCATGGGTATAATGCTACTGAGTGGATGGGAACTTGGAATCTGGGCACAACGTTGTGTTGTATTGACTAGATTTCTGAGACCTAGTTTGAATTCCGCTATTGAAAAAGAAATCAACAGGAAAATTTTACATGAAGGGAGAAAGAGCAAAGTGTTTACCTTTTTCTATGCCTTTCTCTTGGACCTCTGCTGGGATTTCAGAGGCATTAGTCTTAGAAGGTGTCAGAGCCTTAGATTCATCCTCATTGCCCTTTGCTCTGTACATAAGTCATGCTGTCAGGACCTCATGAGAGAAAATGGTGATAGAAATTACTTGTGAGCTTGCCCAGGATTTTAGAACTTGTGATGGCCTTTTGTGAAGATGTCGTTTTCATAAAAAAGAAAGAAAGTAAAAAATACAGAAAGAAAGAAAGACACAAACCAAAAGAGAAAACTTTGCTTGTTTCTTTAAAACAAAGACATTTTCTTTAGAAAAGTTGTGTGAGAAAAGAGAAGGTTTTCTCTGGATTGCTATAACGATTTCCCGAAGAGGGAGAGAGAAGTCAGAAATTCATGAAAAGGTATTAAAGAGATTAAAGCACATACTTAGAGATTGGTGAGATACTATCTGTTGTTATTCCAAAAGATTTTGCTCTTTTCTCTATAGGAATTCCTTGTTGTGAGCAGAGTCATATACTTTCTTTCAGGTATTAAGACTCCAGAAAGATGTCTTCTCAACATCAGCAGTGCAAGCAGCCCTGCCAGACACCACCAGTGTGCCCACCAAAGTGTCCTGACCCTTGCCCACCTTGCAAGTGTCCAGACCCTTGCCCACCTTGCAAGTGTCCAGACCCTTGCCCACCTATAAAGTGCCCTGACCCATGCCCACCTTGCAAGTGTCCAGACCCTTGTCCACCTTGCAAGTGTCCAGACCCTTGCCCACCTTGCAAGTGTCCAGACCCTTGCCCACCTATAAAGTGCCCTGACCCATGCCTGCCTCAGCAGTGCAAGCAGAAATGCCCTCCTGGGGCACCTGCTCATCATTGCTAGCAGAAGTGCCTGCCGAAGAGTAGGTAAGAGCTTGCCTTTTTATCTGCATCTGGAAAGGATAAGGACAATCGGCTCCACTCGTTCCACAGCTCCACCTTCATCTTCTCTTCAAAGCCTATCATGGAAAAGGAAGAAGCTTCTCCACCCTTCAGCTTCAATATGCGTGTGGTGCTTCCTGACAGACAGAGGTTTCTTATCTGAGGCTGCTGTACTGCTTCCCTCTGGGAGGTGCCCAAGAAAGCATCGCAGAGCCTCAGGAGGAAGAGCAGCAGCCTTCCTCCTGGGCGCCCTCTGAGGATTCTCTCGCTGTCTTCTGTGTCGTTCGGTCACCTGGGCCTGGGTTACTACCAGCTGAGCAATTGTTACTTATCCCCCACTTCCTGAATAAAATACAATTCTTTTCTGTGATGGGAAAATTTTTTTCTTTTTTTAAAAACCTGCTTTTTGCAATATCATATCATAATTTTGCTTGATTTCGATCTTTCTTTGATCCCGAGTTTCAGGCTCTCAGAGTCAGTGTTATCCGAATTTCGAGTCGTATCAATGATTATTTCTATACAGTTTCAAATAGAGGTTATTTTCCTAATTATTGCTTGATTGGTTTGAGGAACAAATAGTTTACCTTCTTGTGATTTCAAACCCTTTAATAAAGTGTGGGGAAAATCACATTTACAGCGCCAAATTGCTTAGGCATAAAAATTACATGAATGTGTGTCATTCAGTCGGCACAATGCCGAGCACATAATTGGCAGTTGAGAGGTGGCTGATCACCATTGTCTCTGTCATCATCACCGTCACCACCACCACGACCGTCACCACCACCCCCAGGTGCTCCAGCAGGGGAGTGGCTCAGACATGCATGTAGGGCATGCAAGGAGATTCTTCAACTCTATTACCCGTTCATACTCTGTGTTCATTTTCTTTTCCAATTTAACCGAATTTTTAATCTGACACTAGAAAATAACCAGTTTGGGAAATTATTGGAGTACTCTGTATAAAATTATAATAGTTCTGAAAACATGGGTAGTACAAAAGAAAGGGAATTTAAAGGGACCTTACAAAACGAAGTGCTCCCTGCTCTCCATGTGTATAACGTGCTGTTCTTACTGTAAAACTCAACAACCTCAGGGTCTTATTATATTTTTTCACCTCGGAAATTACATTCTTGATTATTTTGACCCCCCCTTTGAGATACACTGGGGATTCCAATGTTAATCTTGATTTACAAAATGACTGTTGCTATGCAGCTTGTTTTCCAAGTGCTCAGCTTACTGGTCCAGTAAGCTGTGAAAAGGATGTGTTTATTAAGCATATCTCTTCTTATGGTTAGAAGTAAAGGAGTCAAAGTTGCCAGAACTGCAGAAGCAAACAGATGCCCATATTACTGTTCAACGCTCATCAGTCTATGACATGAATGAAAAATAAACACTGAGATTTGGGAGTTTTCTCTACTGTAGCTACTGTTATTTGACCTGACATAGAAATTAGTTCTTTGAGGTGGGATGCTCCCATAACAAATCTCAAAATTGTGGCATTGTCTTATGTGTCTGGACGTGGTTGGAAAGGAATCTGATATTGGAAGCCGTAAATGCGGTTCTACGTGGTATTCAATGGCAAAATGTTTGCAGTAATGGTTGTCCATGGTATCTTTAGATGCAGAGCAACGGTCGGTCAATTGTTGATTTGCTCAGGGTAATTCAGTAGACGTATGTTCAGGAAAAACTTTCTGGTTGACAGGCCAGAAATGTAAAGAATGAAAAGAAAAATAATACAGCCCAGAAACTCAAAACCTTGCTGAATTAGAATACTCACTGCTTGTAAGTCCTAAAGAGTAAGAGATGAGATTAGAAGTGGTTTTCAAATAGAAGTCCAATTTCAGTTGACTGTTACAACAGAGACAAGAGACAGAAGTTGTCATCTTTCCACCTTTGTGCCAGGGAGCCTCATGGTAGCTGTATTATGTTGTGGGGAAAGGCAGTAATTTAATCAGGCCAGAAAATTACTTCTACAAAAGGACCTTCCTGAGATCCGTAGGACATAGAAATGATTGGAGGACTGAAATTATATCAGGTGCCTGACAAGTTTTTGAGGGAATTGAGAACAAAATGAACTACATGCCAAAAGGAAAAAGAATGGTTTTCAAGATGACTAACGACTTTCCTGCCCACCTTTCCCTATTTTCCACCCTACGAAATCAGATATGGTAAGTACAGATGACTAAACCAGAATATACACTCTGAGACGGGTACAAGAACCCCAGAATAATCGATAAAGGAAGCTCTCTCAGAGAATAGTATCAGATCCTAAGAGAGCCAAGGAGGAGAAGGAACACAGAGATGCTCAAACATTGTTACTCTGTTGTATGATGGTTATTCCTTCATGTTTTCCCTCCGGGTTTATTGATGTATAATTGACAAATGAAATTCTACATAGTTACGGTGTAAAATGTGATGAATTGACATATGTGTACTTTATGCAGTGATTACCATCATCGGTCACTTAGCATATTAATCACTTCATCAGTAACAAGGCAATGTGTTTATGTCTCTCTGTTTGTGTGTGTGTGTGTGTGTGTGTGATGAGAACACTTATGGTCTAATTTCTGAGCAAGATTGAAGTACACAAGTGGGTATTATTAGCGAGATCACCATGCTGTACCGTAGACTCTGAGAACTCATTCATCGTATGATTGCAGGCTCCTACCGTTGGCCCAACATCTCCACCATTGTCCGACCCCTCTGACCCTGCTGACCACCACTGTACTCTCTGTTGATGTGACATCTGTTAGTTTGGAAACTAATTCCTAAATAAACAACGGTGCAAAGAAGAAATAACAAATAATTAGAAAATACCTTGAGATGAACGAAATGAAAAGAAAACATACAAGACCTTTTGGGATAAATGTAATGCAGCAAAAAGAGAGCCACCTATGTCTGGAGATATCTATATCACAAAAGATGATCTCAAATCAGCAACCTGATAGACATGTATGCATGTGTGTAGGTTTATGACAATTGCAAACTCATAACACTAAATACAGCAAAGTATAAGCAGTGATTATTTCTGGCCATTTAATAGACATGCTCATTTTTTAACAGCTTTATGTTCTCCCCATTATATATGAAATGATATACGTTCACTTTTATAACAATGTATCATATTATTTTAAAAATATATAGTAGTCAGGGAAGATGTGGCTAAGCTGCAAGGAAAGTTTACGTCCTGGCTTTCTGGCACATGCTTAGCTGATGACTCTTTCACAGGTTTCAAGTGTCTCCTCTTTCTTTTCCTCTCCTCTTTGTTCTCATCTTCTTCCTGCTGTCCCATTATAAAACCCCATTCCTAAGAAACTTCCTTATTATTTGGCTAAGAGTAATTACTAGGCCAGGTCTTCCTTCTGACTGCAGGAAGAATTATGAAATATATGAAATGACTATTACTTAATGCATGGGCAATATATCAAAGTACCAAACTGGTTGGTTAAGGGGTAGATATTGGCAATGAAGATAATATGGAGGTGAGTGTTCTGGAATGTGAAAAAGAAGATAGATAATAAACAGTGAAATTTTTTTTTTCAAATTGCTCTCTTCAAAGACCTAAACATTGTTGGTATGAGTGGAAAAAAGCACAGATGTCAGATGTGCACTAAGTTCACATTTCACCCCAATGTCAGATCTTTATCTCTCCCATCCCAACGTCACTCTGAATCATTTGTATGTGATGCTGTGAGCCTCAAATGATATCTTATATCTAGTTTTGTTTCCTCAGAATTGAAGCCTGGTTTTTACTTATGGAATACAAGAGATTTATTTTCTAATAAAGGAATTTTAAGCATACGACAGCGGTCTAGGGAAGAGTTCACGTCAGGTGAGATGGGACATCCTGATTCCATTAAACATGTTTTCCCACATTAAACAGTATCGTAAAGCGAGATTGGCAACTCTGTTCCTAAAGCAGACAGGGGCCTTCACCAACCGTGACGCATCACAAGACTCTTCAGTGCCCAAGGGGACACCATAGAGTAGTGTTCGTGTCAAGGATAGGAGGGAGGAACTGTAGAAACACTGTTGACAGCTAAATCACTGAAAAGGCAGAAATGAAATCTTTGCAGGACATGCTAAGGCACTGGTTCCTGAACTTCAGCTCTTTGCTAAAAGCTCATTATATTTGTCATAATTCCACACCCCATGTGTCATATTACATTAACTTTTGGGGCTTTAACTTCACTTCCTAATAACTTTGAAAATGTTTATTTCAATTGGCCATAGGTGATGATGCACATGAAATGACAGATGAAATATTCAAATTATATATTACAACAAGTACGTACTTATATACATACAGAAATATGTTACAGAAAGTGGGACAAGGACAGATACAGAGAGGTTAAAATATCTGGAACACGCAAAGTCTGCAGAGCAGAAATTCTGCTGGAAGTCCATCTAACAGGGGAATATTCTTTTACCTGAGGGAGCGTCAGCCTTGTTCTATTCAGGCCGTCAGTGGATTGGATGAGAACTTTCCACTTTATAGAGGGCAACCGACTTAGATCAGGCTACTGATTTAAATAATGCTCTCATCCAAAATCATCCTTACAGAAACATAAAGAATAATGTTTGACCAGAAAACTGGAGACATGTGCCAGTGAATCTGACCCATAAATTAACCATCAAACCTTCTTCCCAGCATATTGACAAAGTGTATGAAGAAAGTAGAAGAGGAAATAGGTTTATTTGACACATGCCCCACCGTGACCAAAATGGAAAATGCAAAAAATAGGTTTAAAATATAACAAAATTATTATTAATGATTAAGAAGTTGTATATGAATGGCAATGAACTTCAGTGACTGCATTTTTAATAAAGAGATTACAACTTTCTCTTGAATTTACCCCTAGATTTGATGTGAAACAAGATGTGTTTAAATAATTCATAAGTATTAAATACGTACAAATTTAGTTGCATGAATGGCATTGCCTAATTTATTGGGTTTCCCAATAATTTCAAAGCGACAGGAAGCCAGAATACTGGAGCAATCCTCTGAGATTTCTTCAAAAATTGAAGACATCCAAGGAGGTCAGTTGGGAGAAATTAGATTGGAGAATGTGTTATGTCCCTTTGGGAGGTATGAGCAAAAAGCTTCATTTCTGCTGTAAGTCTTGGGTCTGAGCTGCCGGATCATCCGAGTTATGGCAGGAGATGCTCCGTGCCTGGTGAATTCCTTGTGATAGGAAGTAAAACAGATTTATAAAGTTCACAGGAATCTGACTGCTGGATGTTCTTCATTTGAAGAGGCCAACAGTGAAAGGAGGACCGTAGTGGTCCACACTTTACTATCCGTTTCCAAGTGTCATGATAGGAAATCATATGAGATGATGTGCAAATTTCCCTGCGTCCATTATCGAAGATGAAAGGAGACTCTGTTTAGCAAGCCATGAAACAAGGGGAAATGAATTGTAAGAAAGACTTGAGGTAAGGAGACATATGTCACCAGGTAGCAAGGCCCTTTTGAAATCATCATGTACAATAAACTTGCCACCAGATCAAGTGCAACTAGGCAGGCAGGCAGTTTTAGATGTCAAGGATGGTGAAAGATAGAAAAGGGTCATCCTCCCCAGTCAAGGAAGGGAACTTCTGACTACAAGTTAGAGGACACTCCAAGTGCTCCCACCGCCTTAAACCACTGAAAGTGAGAGGTAAGGCAGGAACTCTGTGAGTCATGAGAACATAATCCAGTGAGGAGACCTGTAACAAGATATTTCCTGTTTTCAGAGTCACTGCCAAGCCAGTTATGGATGGATTTGCATTTGGGCTGGGGAGTGATTGGACCAGGCCAGTTTTGGTAGTTCCGCTTCCCCCTGGGTGGGGCAGCAAACCCCAATAAAAAGGGCCTGTGCTCCACGACGGCTATCCTCCTGCTACTCGAGTTCCGATTGAATTTGTAGAACCTGGTGAGTCTGATTCTTCAGTTCAACTTTGTTCTTGGACAACTGAATGTTGAGTTTATGGTGGAGACAGCAAGTTTGATGGGTCCAAAGTTATCATCATGGGTATAATGCTACTGAGTGGATGGGAACTTGGAATCTGGGCACAACGTTGTGTTGTATTGACTAGATATCTGATACCTAGTTTGAATTCCGCTATTGAAAAAGAAATGCACAGGAAAATTTTACATGAAGGGAGAAAGAGCAAAGTCTTTACTTTTTTCTATGCCTTTCTCTTGGACCTCTGCTGGGATTTCAGAGGCACTTGTCTTAGAAGGTGTCAGAGCCTTAGATTCATCCTCATTGCCCTTTGCTCTGTACATAAGTCATGCTGTCAGGACCTCATGAGAGAAAATGGTGATAGAAATTGCTTGTGAGCTTGCCCAGGATTTTAGAACTTGTGATGGCCTTTTGTGAAGATGTCGTTTTCATAAAAAAGAAAGAAAGTAAAAAATACAGAAAGAAAGAAAGACACAAACCAAAAGAGAAAACTTTGCTTGTTTCTTTAAAACAAAGACATTTTCTTTAGAAAAGTTGTGTGAGAAAAGAGAAGGTTTTCTCTGGATTGCTATAACGATTTCCTGAAGAGGGAGAGAGAAGTCAGAAATTCATGAAAAGGTATTAAAGAGATTAAAGCACATACTTAGAGATTGGTGAGATACTATCTGTTGTTATTCCAAAAGATTTTTCTCTTTTCTCTATAGGAATTCCTTGTTGTGAACAGAGTCATATACTTTCTTTCAGATATTAAGACTCCAGAAAGATGTCTTCTCAACATCAGCAGTGCAAGCAGCCCTGCCAGACACCACCAGTGTGCCCACCAAAGTGTCCTGACCCTTGCCCACCTTGCAAGTGTCCAGACCCTTGCCCACCTTGCAAGTGTCCAGACCCTTGCCCACCTATAAAGTGCCCTGACCCATGCCCACCTTGCAAGTGTCCAGACCCTTGTCCACCTTGCAAGTGTCCAGACCCTTGCCCACCTTGCAAGTGTCCAGACCCTTGCCCACCTATAAAGTGCCCTGACCCATGCCTGCCTCAGCAGTGCAAGCAGAAATGCCCTCCTGGGGCACCTGCTCATCATTGCTAGCAGAAGTGCCTGCCGAAGAGTAGGTAAGAGCTTGCCTTTTTATCTGCATCTGGAAAGGATAAGGACAATCGGCTCCACTCGTTCCACAGCTCCACCTTCATCTTCTCTTCAAAGCCTATCATGGAAAAGGAAGAAGCTTCTCCACCCTTCAGCTTCAATATGCGTGTGGTGCTTCCTGACAGACAGAGGTTTCTTATCTGAGGCTGCTGTACTGCTTCCCTCTGGGAGGTGCCCAAGAAAGCATCGCAGAGCCTCAGGAGGAAGAGCAGCAGCCTTCCTCCTGGGCGCCCTCTGAGGATTCTCTCGCTGTCTTCTGTGTCGTTCGGTCACCTGGGCCTGGGTTACTACCAGCTGAGCAATTGTTACTTATCCCCCACTTCCTGAATAAAATACAATTCTTTTCTGTGATGGGAAAATTTTTTTCTTTTTTTAAAAACCTGCTTTTTGCAATATCATATCATAATTTTGCTTGATTTCGATCTTTCTTTGATCCCGAGTTTCAGGCTCTCAGAGTCAGTGTTATCTGAATTTCGAGTCGTATCAATGATTATTTCTATACAGTTTCAAATAGAGGTTATTTTCCTAATTATTGCTTGATTGGTTTGAGGAACAAATAGTTTACCTTCTTGGGATTTCAAACCCTTTAATAAAGTGTGGGGAAAATCACATTTACAGCGCCAACTTGCTTAGGCATAAAAATTACATGAATGTGTGTCATTCAGTTGGCACAATGCCGAGCACATAATTGGCATTTGAGAGCTGGCTGATCACCATTGTCTCTGTCATCATCACTGTCACCACCACCACGACCGTCACCACCACCCCCAGGTGCTCCAGCAGGGGAGTGGCTCAGACATGCATGTAGGGCATGCAAGGAGATTCTTCAACTCTATTACCCGTTCATACTCTGTGTTCATTTTCTTTTCCAATTTAACCGAATTTTTAATCTGACACTAGAAAATAACCAGTTTGGGAAATTATTGGAGTACTCTGTATAAAATTATAATAGTTCTGAAAACATGGGTAGTACAAAAGAAAGGGAATTTAAAGGGACCTTACAAAACGAAGCGCTCCCTGCTCTCTATGTGTATAACGTGCCGTTCTTACTGCAAAACTCAACAACCTCAGGGTCTTATTATATTTTTTCACCTCGGAAATTACATTCTTGATTATTTTGACCCCCCCCTTTGAGATACACAGGGGATTCCAATGTTAATCTTGATTTACAAAATGACTGTTGCTATGCAGCTTGTTTTCCAAGTGCTCAGCTTACTGGTCCAGTAAGCTGTGAAAAGGATGTGTTTATTAAGCATATCTCTTCTTGTGGTTAGAAGTAAAGGAGTCAAAGTTGCCGGAACTGCAGAAGCAAACAGATGCCCATATTACTGTTCAACGCTCATCAGTCTATGACATGAGTGAAAAATAAACACTGAGATTTGGGAGTTTTCTCTACTGTAGCTACTGTTATTTGACCTGATATAGAAATTAGTTCTTTGAGGTGGGATGCTCCCATAACAAATCTCAAAATTGTGGCATTGTCTTATGTGTCTGGACGTGGTTGGAAAGGAATCTGATATTGGAAGCGGTAAATGCGGTTCTACGTGGTATTCAATGGCAAAATGTTTGCAGTAATGGTTGTCCATGGTATCTTTAGATGCAGAGCAACGGTCGGTCAATTGTTGATTTGCTCAGGGTAATTCAGTAGACGTATGTTCAGGAAAAACTTTCTGGTTGACAGGCCAGAAATGTAAAGAATGGAAAGAAAAATAATATAGCCCAGAAACTCAAAACCTTGCTGAATTAGAATACTCACTGCTTGTAAGTCCTAAAGAGTAAGAGATGAGATTAGAAGTGGTTTTCAAATAGAAGTCCAATTTCAGTTGACTGTTACAACAGAGACAAGAGACAGAAGTTGTCATCTTTCCACCTTTGTGCCAGGGAGCCTCATGGTAGCTGTATTATGTTGTGGGGAAAGGCAGTAATTTAATCAGGCCAGAAAATTACTTCTACAAAAGGACCTTCCTGAGATCCGTAGGACATAGAAATGATTGGAGGACTGAAATTATATCAGGTGCCTGACAAGTTTTTGAGGGAATTGAGAACAAAATAAACTACATGCCAAAAGGAAAAAGAATGATTTTCAAGATGACTAACGACTTTCCTGCCCACCTTTCCCTATTTTCCACCCTACGAAATCAGATATGGTAAGTACAGATGACTAAACCAGAATATACACTCTGAGACGGGTACAAGAACCCCAGAATAATCGATAAAGGAAGCTCTCTCAGAGAATAGTATCAGATCCTAAGAGAGCCAAGGAGGAGAAGGAACACAGAGATGCTCAAACATTGTTACTCTGTTGTATGATGGTTATTCTTTCATGTTTTCCCTCCGGGTTTATTGATGTACAATTGACAAATGAAATTGTACATATTTACGGTGTAAAATGTGATGAATTGACATATGTGTACTTTATGCAGTGATTACCATCATCGGTCACTTAGCACATCAATCACTTCATCAGTAACAAGGCAATGTGTTTATGTCTCTCTGTTTGTGTGTGTGTGTGTGTGTGTGTGTGTGTGTGTGATGAGAACACTTATGGTCTAATTTCTGAGCAAGATTGAAGTACACAAGTGGGTATTATTAGCGAGATCACCATGCTGTACCGTAGACTCTGAGAACTCATTCATCGTATGATTGCAGGCTTCTACCGTTGGCCCAACATCTCCACCATTGTCCGACCCCTCTGACCCTGCTGACCACCACTGTACTCTCTGTTGATGTGACATCTGTTAGTTTGGAAACTAATTCCTAAATAAACAACGGTGCAAAGAAGAAATAACAAATAATTAGAAAATACCTTGAGATGAACGAAATGAAAAGAAAACATACAAGACCTTTTGGGATAAATGTAATGCAGCAAAAAGAGAGCCACCTATGTCTGGAGATATCTATATTACAAAAGATGATCTCAAATCAGCAACCTGATAGACATGTATGCATGTGTGTGGGTTTATGACAATTGCAAACTCGTAACACTAAATACAACAAAGTATAAGCAGTGATTATTTCTGGCCATTTAATAGACATGCTCATTTTTTAACAGCTTTATGTTCTCCCCATTATATATGAAATGATATACGTTCACTTTTATAACAATGTATCATATTATTTTAAAAATATATAGTAGTCAGGGAAGATGTGGCTAAGCTGCAAGGAAAGTTTACGTCCTGGCTTTCTGGCACATGCTTAGCTGATGACTCTTTCACAGGTTTCAAGTGTCTCCTCTTTCTTTTCCTCTCCTCTTTGTTCTCATCTTCTTCCTGCTGTCCCATTATAAAACCCCATTCCTAAGAAACTTCCTTATTATTTGGCTAAGAGAAATTACTAGACCAGTTCTTCCTTCTGACTGCAGGAAGAATTATGAAATATATGAAATGACTATTACTTAATGCATGGGCAATATAGCAAAGTACCAAACTGGTTGGTTAAGGGGTAGATATTGGCAATGAAGATAATATGGAGGTGAGTGTTCTGGAATGTGAAAAAGAAGATAGACAATAAACAGTGAAATGTTTTTTTCAAATTGCTCTCTTCAAAGACCTAAACATTGTTGGAATGAGTGGAAAAAAGCACAGATGTCAGATGTGCCCTAAGTTCACATTTCACCCCAAAGTCAGATCTTTATCTCTCCCATCCCAACGTCACTCTGAATCATTTGTATGTGATGCTGTGAGCCTTAAATGATATCTTATATCTAGTTTTGTTTCCACAGAATTGAAGCCTGGTATTTACTTATGGAATACAAGAGATTTATTTTCTAATAAAGGAATTTTAAGCATATGACAGCGGTCTAGGGAAGAGTTCACGTCAGGTGAGATGGGACATCCTGATTCCATTAAACATGTTTTCCCACATTAAACAGTATCGTAAAGCGAGATTGGCAACTCTGTTCCTAAAGCAGACAGGGGCCTTCACCAACCGTGACGCATCACAAGACTCTTCAGTGCCCAAGGGGACAGCATAGAGTAGTGTTCGTGTCAAGGATAGGAGGGAGGAACTGTAGAAACACTGTTGACAGCTAAATCACTGAAAAGGCAGAAATGAAATCTGCAGGACATGCTAAGGCACTGGTTCCTGAACTTCAGCTCTTTGCTAAAAGCTCATTATACTTGTCATAATTCCACACCCCATGTGTCATATTACATTAACTTTTGGGGCTTTAACTTCACTTCCTAATAACTTTGAAAATGTTTATTTCAATTGGCCATAGGTGATGATGCACATGAAATGACAGATGAAATATTCAAATTATATATTACAACAAGTACGTACTTATATACATACAGAAATATGGTACAGAAAGTGGGACAAGGACAGATACAGAGAGGTTAAGATATCTGGAACACGCAAAGTCTGCAGAGCAGAAATTCTGCTGGAAGTCCATCTAACAGGGGAATATTCTTTTACCTGAGGGAGCGTCAGCCTTGTTCTATTCAGGCCGTCAGTGGATTGGATGAGAACTTTCCACTTTATAGAGGGCAACCGACTTAGATCAGGCTACTGATTTAAATAATGCTCTCATCCAAAATCATCCTTACAGAAACATAAAGAATAATGTTTGACCAGAAAACTGGAGACATGTGCCAGTGAATCTGACCCATAAATTAACCATCAAACCTTCTTCTCAGCATATTGACAAAGTGTATGAAGAAAGTAGAAGAGGAAATAGGTTTATTTGACACATGCCCCACCGTGACCAAAATGGAAAATGCAAAAAATAGGTTTAAAATATAACAAAATTATTATTAATGATTAAGAAGTTGTATATGAATGGCAATGAACTTCAGTGACTGCATTTTTAATAAAGAGATTACAACTTTCTCTTGAATTTACCCCTAGATTTGATGTGAAACAACATGTGTTTAAATAATTCATAAGTATTAAATACGTACAAATTTAGTTGCGTGAATGGCATTGCCTAATTTATTGGGTTTCCCAATAATTTCAAAGCGACAGGAAGCCAGAAGACTGGAGCAATCCTCTGAGATTTCTTCAAAAATTGAAGACATCCAAGGAGGTCAGTTGGGAGAAATTAGATTGGAGAATGTGTTATGTCCCTTTGGGAGGTATGAGCAAAAAGCTTCATTTCTGCTCTAAGTCTTGGGCCTGAGCTGCCGGATCATCCGAGTTATGGCAGGGGATGCTCCGTGCCTGGTGAATTCCTTGTGATAGGAAGTAAAACAGATTTATAAAGTTCACAGGAATCTGACTGCTGGATGTTCTTCATTTGAAGAGGCCAACAGTGAAAGGAGGACCGTAGTGGTCCACACTTTACTACCCGTTTCCAAGTGTCATGATAGGAAATCATATGAGATGATGTGCAAATTTCCCTGCGTCCATTATCCAAGATGAAAGGAGACTCTGTTTAGCAAGCCATGAAACAAGGGGAAATGAATTGTAAGAAAGACTTGAGGTAAGGAGACATATGTCACCAGGTAGCAAGGCCCTTTTGAAATCATCATGTACAATAAACTTGCCACCAGATCAAGTGCAACTAGGCAGGCAGGCAGTTTTAGATGTCAAGGATGGTGAAAGATAGAAAAGGGTCATCCTCCCCAGTCAAGGAAGGGAACTTCTGACTACAAGTTAGAGGACACTCCAAGTGCTCCCACCGCCTTAAACCACTGAAAGTGAGAGGTAAGGCAGGAACTCTGTGAGTCATGAGAACATAATCCAGTGAGGAGACCTGTAACAAGATATTTCCTGTTTTCAGAGTCACTGCCAAGCCAGTTATGGATGGATTTGCATTTGGGCTGGGGAGTGATTGGACCAGGCCAGTTTTGGTAGTTCCGCTTCCCCCTGGGTGGGGCAGCAAACCCCAATAAAAAGGGCCTGTGCTCCACGACGGCTATCCTCCTGCTCCTCGAGTTCCGATTGAATTTGTAGAACCTGGTGAGTCTGATTCTTCAGTTCAACTTTGTTCTTGGACAACTGAATGTTGAGTTTATGGTGGAGACAGCAAGTTTGATGGGTCCAAAGTTATCATCATGGGTATAATGCTACTGAGTGGATGGGAACTTGGAATCTGGGCACAACGTTGTGTTGTATTGACTAGATATCTGATACCTAGTTTGAATTCCACTATTGAAAAAGAAATCCACAGGAAAATTTTACATGAACGGAGAAAGAGCAAAGTCTTTACCTTTTTCTATGCCTTTCTCTTGGACCTCTGCTGGGATTTCAGAGGCACTTGTCTTAGAAGGTGTCAGAGCCTTAGATTCATCCTCATTGCCCTTTGCTCTGTACATAAGTCATGCTGTCAGGACCTCATGAGAGAAAATGGTGATAGAAATTGCTTGTGAGCTTGCCCAGGATTTTAGAACTTGTGATGGCCTTTTGTGAAGATGTCGTTTTCATAAAAAAGAAAGAAAGTAAAAAATACAGAAAGAAAGAAAGACACAAACCAAAAGAGAAAACTTTGCTTGTTTCTTTAAAACAAAGACATTTTCTTTAGAAAAGTTGTGTGAGAAAAGAGAAGGTTTTCTCTGGATTGCTATAACGATTTCCTGAAGAGGGAGAGAGAAGTCAGAAATTCATGAAAAGGTATTAAAGAGATTAAAGCACATACTTAGAGATTGGTGAGATACTATCTGTTGTTATTCCAAAAGATTTTGCTCTTTTCTCTATAGGAATTCCCTGTTGTGAACAGAGTCATATACTTTCTTTCAGATATTAAGACTCCAGAAAGATGTCTTCTCAACATCAGCAGTGCAAGCAGCCCTGCCAGACACCACCAGTGTGCCCACCAAAGTGTCCTGACCCTTGCCCACCTTGCAAGTGTCCAGACCCTTGCCCACCTTGCAAGTGTCCAGACCCTTGCCCACCTATAAAGTGCCCTGACCCATGCCCACCTTGCAAGTGTCCAGACCCTTGTCCACCTTGCAAGTGTCCAGACCCTTGCCCACCTTGCAAGTGTCCAGACCCTTGCCCACCTATAAAGTGCCCTGACCCATGCCTGCCTCAGCAGTGCAAGCAGAAATGCCCTCCTGGGGCACCTGCTCATCATTGCTAGCAGAAGTGCCTGCCGAAGAGTAGGTAAGAGCTTGCCTTTTTATCTGCATCTGGAAAGGATAAGGACAATCGGCTCCACTAGTTCCACAGCTCCACCTTCATCTTCTCTTCAAAGCCTATCATGGAAAAGGAAGAAGCTTCTCCACCCTTCAGCTTCAATATGCGTGTGGTGCTTCCTGACAGACAGAGGTTTCTTATCTGAGGCTGCTGTACTGCTTCCCTCTGGGAGGTGCCCAAGAAAGCATCGCAGAGCCTCAGGAGGAAGAGCAGCAGCCTTCCTCCTGGGCGCCCTCTGAGGATTCTCTCGCTGTCTTCTGTGTCGTTCGGTCACCTGGGCCTGGGTTACTACCAGCTGAGCAATTGTTACTTATCCCCCACTTCCTGAATAAAATACAATTCTTTTCTGTGATGGGAAAATTTTTTTCTTTTTTTAAAAACCTGCTTTTTGCAATATCATATCATAATTTTGCTTGATTTCGATCTTTCTTTGATCCCGAGTTTCAGGCTCTCAGAGTCAGTGTTATCTGAATTTCGAGTCGTATCAATGATTATTTCTATACAGTTTCAAATAGAGGTTATTTTCCTAATTATTGCTTGATTGGTTTGAGGAACAAATAGTTTACCTTCTTGTGATTTCAAACCCTTTAATAAAGTGTGGGGAAAATCACATTTACAGCGCCAACTTGCTTAGGCATAAAAATTACATGAATGTGTGTCATTCAGTTGGCACAATGCCGAGCACATAATTGGCATTTGAGAGCTGGCTGATCACCATTGTCTCTGTCATCATCACTGTCACCACCACCACGACCGTCACCACCACCCCCAGGTGCTCCAGCAGGGGAGTGGCTCAGACATGCATGTAGGGCATGCAAGGAGATTCTTCAACTCTATTACCCGTTCATACTCTGTGTTCATTTTCTTTTCCAATTTAACCGAATTTTTAATCTGACACTAGAAAATAACCAGTTTGGGAAATTATTGGAGTACTCTGTATAAAATTATAATAGTTCTGAAAACATGGGTAGTACAAAAGAAAGGGAATTTAAAGGGACCTTACAAAACGAAGCGCTCCCTGCTCTCTATGTGTATAATGTGCCGTTCTTACTGCAAAACTCAACAACCTCAGGGTCTTATTATATTTTTTCACCTCGGAAATTACATTCTTGATTATTTTGACCCCCCCCTTTGAGATACACAGGGGATTCCAATGTTAATCTTGATTTACAAAATGACTGTTGCTATGCAGCTTGTTTTCCAAGTACTCAGCTTACTGGTCCAGTAAGCTGTGAAAAGGATGTGTTTATTAAGCATATCTCTTCTTGTGGTTAGAAGTAAAGGAGTCAAAGTTGCCGGAACTGCAGAAGCAAACAGATGCCCATATTACTGTTCAACGCTCATCAGTCTATGACATGAGTGAAAAATAAACACTGAGATTTGGGAGTTTTCTCTACTGTAGCTACTGTTATTTGACCTGACATAGAAATTAGTTCTTTGAGGTGGGATGCTCCCATAACAAATCTCAAAATTGTGGCATTGTCTTATGTGTCTGCACGTGGTTGGAAAGGAATCTGATATTGGAAGCCGTAAATGCGGATCTACGTTGTATTCAATGGCAAAATGTTTGCAGTAATGGTTGTCCATGGTATCTTTAGATGCAGAGCAACGGTCGGTCAATTGTTGATTTGCTCAGGGTAATTCAGTAGACGTATGTTCAGGAAAAACTTTCTGGTTGACAGGCCAGAAATGTAAAGAATGAAAAGAAATATAATATAGCCCAGAAACTCTAAACCTTGCTGAATTAGAATACTCACTGCTTGTAAGTCCTAAAGAGTAAGAGATGAGATTAGAAGTGGTTTTCAAATAGAAGTCCAATTTCAGTTGACTGTTACAACAGAGACAAGAGACAGAAGTTGTCATCTTTCCACCTTTGTGCCAGGGAGCCTCATGGTAGCTGTATTATGTTGTGGGGAAAGGCAGTAATTTAATCAGGCCAGAAAATTACTTCTACAAAAGGACCTTCCTGAGATCCGTAGGACATAGAAATGATTGGAGGACTGAAATTATATCAGGTGCCTGACAAGTTTTTGAGGGAATTGAGAACAAAATAAACTACATGCCAAAAGGAAAAAGAATGGTTTTCAAGATGACTAACGACTTTCCTGCCCACCTTTCCCTATTTTCCACCCTACGAAATCAGACATGGTAAGTACAGATGACTAAACCAGAATATACACTCTGAGACGGGTACAAGAACCCCAGAATAATCGATAAAGGAAGCTCTCTCAGAGAATAGTATCAGATCCTAAGAGAGCCAAGGAGGAGAAGGAACACAGAGATGCTCAAACATTGTTACTCTGTTGTATGATGATTATTCCTTCATGTTTTCCCTCCGGGTTTATTGATGTATAATTGACAAATGAAATTGTACATATTTACGAAGTAAAATGTGATGAATTGACATATGTGTACTTTATGCAGTGATTACCATCATGGGTCACTTGGCGCATTAATCACTTCATCAGTAACAAGGCAATGTGTTTATGTCTCTCTTCGTGTGTGTGTGTGTGTGTGTCTGTGTGATGAGAACACTTATGGTCTAATTTCTGAGCAAGATTGAAGTACACAAGTGGGTATTATTAGCGAGATCACCATGCTGTACCGTAGACTCTGAGAACTCATTCATCGTATGATTGCAGGCTTCTACCGTTGGCCCAACATCTCCACCATTGTCTGACCCCTCTGACCCTGCTGACCACCACTGTACTCTCTGTTGCTGTGACATCTGTTAGTTTGGAAACTAATTCCTAAATAAACAATGGTGCAAAGAAGAAATAACAAATAATTAGAAAATACCTTGAGATGAACGAAATGAAAAGAAAACATACAAGACCTTTTGGGATAAATGTAATGCAGCAAAAAGAGAGCCACCTATGTCTGGAGATATCTATATTACAAAAGATGATCTCAAATCAGCAACCTGATAGACATGTATGCATGTGTGTAGGTTTATGACAATTGCAAACTCGTAACACTAAATACAGCAAAGTATAAGCAGTGATTATTTCTGGCCATTTAATAGACATGCTCATTTTTTAACAGCTTTATGTTCTCCCCATTATATATGAAATGATATACGTTCACTTTTATAACAATGTATCATATTATTTTAAAAATATATAGTAGTCAGGGAAGATGTGGCTAAGCTGCAAGGAAAGTTTACGTCCTGGCTTTCTGGCACATGCTTAGCTGATGACTCTTTCACAGGTTTCAAGTGTCTCCTCTTTCTTTTCCTCTCCTCTTTGTTCTCATCTTCTTCCTGCTGTCCCATTATAAAACCCCATTCCTAAGAAACTTCCTTATTATTTGGCTAAGAGAAATTACTAGACCAGTTCTTCCTTCTGACTGCAGGAAGAATTATGAAATATATGAAATGACTATTACTTAATGCATGGGCAATATAGCAAAGTACCAAACTGGTTGGTTAAGGGGTAGATATTGGCAATGAAGATAATATGGAGGTGAGTGTTCTGGAATGTGAAAAAGAAGATAGACAATAAACAGTGAAATGTTTTTTTCAAATTGCTCTCTTCAAAGACCTAAACATTGTTGGAATGAGTGGAAAAAAGCACAGATGTCAGATGTGCCCTAAGTTCACATTTCACCCCAAAGTCAGATCTTTATCTCTCCCATCCCAACGTCACTCTGAATCATTTGTATGTGATGCTGTGAGCCTTAAATGATATCTTATATCTAGTTTTGTTTCCACAGAATTGAAGCCTGGTATTTACTTATGGAATACAAGAGATTTATTTTCTAATAAAGGAATTTTAAGCATATGACAGCGGTCTAGGGAAGAGTTCACGTCACGTGAGATGGGACATCCTGATTCCATTAAACATGTTTTCCCACATTAAACAGTATCGTAAAGCGAGATTGGCAACTCTGTTCCTAAAGCAGACAGAGGCCTTCACCAACCGTGACGCATCACAAGACTCTTCAGTGCCCAAGGGGACAGCATAGAGTAGTGTTCGTGTCAAGGATAGGAGGGAGGAACTGTAGAAACACTGTTGACAGCTAAATCACTGAAAAGGCAGAAATGAAATCTGCAGGACATGCTAAGGCACTGGTTCCTGAACTTCAGCTCTTTGCTAAAAGCTCATTATACTTGTCATAATTCCACACCCCATGTGTCATATTACATTAACTTTTGGGGCTTTAACTTCACTTCCTAATAACTTTGAAAATGTTTATTTCAATTGGCCATAGGTGATGATGCACATGAAATGACAGATGAAATATTCAAATTATATATTACAACAAGTACGTACTTATATACATACAGAAATATGGTACAGAAAGTGGGACAAGGACAGATACAGAGAGGTTAAGATATCTGGAACACGCAAAGTCTGCAGAGCAGAAATTCTGCTGGAAGTCCATCTAACAGGGGAATATTCTTTTACCTGAGGGAGCGTCAGCCTTGTTCTATTCAGGCCGTCAGTGGATTGGATGAGAACTTTCCACTTTATAGAGGGCAACCGACTTAGATCAGGCTACTGATTTAAATAATGCTCTCATCCAAAATCATCCTTACAGAAACATAAAGAATAATGTTTGACCAGAAAACTGGAGACATGTGCCAGTGAATCTGACCCATAAATTAACCATCAAACCTTCTTCCCAGCATATTGACAAAGTGTATGAAGAAAGTAGAAGAGGAAATAGGTTTATTTGACACATGCCCCACCGTGACCAAAATGGAAAATGCAAAAAATAGGTTTAAAATATAACAAAATTATTATTAATGATTAAGAAGTTGTATATGAATGGCAATGAACTTCAGTGACTGCATTTTTAATAAAGAGATTACAACTTTCTCTTGAATTTACCCCTAGATTTGATGTGAAACAACATGTGTTTAAATAATTCATAAGTATTAAATACGTACAAATTTAGTTGCGTGAATGGCATTGCCTAATTTATTGGGTTTCCCAATAATTTCAAAGCGACAGGAAGCCAGAAGACTGGAGCAATCCTCTGAGATTTCTTCAAAAATTGAAGACATCCAAGGAGGTCAGTTGGGAGAAATTAGATTGGAGAATGTGTTATGTCCCTTTGGGAGGTATGAGCAAAAAGCTTCATTTCTGCTCTAAGTCTTGGGCCTGAGCTGCCGGATCATCCGAGTTATGGCAGGGGATGCTCCGTGCCTGGTGAATTCCTTGTGATAGGAAGTAAAACAGATTTATAAAGTTCACAGGAATCTGACTGCTGGATGTTCTTCATTTGAAGAGGCCAACAGTGAAAGGAGGACCGTAGTGGTCCACACTTTACTACCCGTTTCCAAGTGTCATGATAGGAAATCATATGAGATGATGTGCAAATTTCCCTGCGTCCATTATCGAAGATGAAAGGAGACTCTGTTTAGCAAGCCATGAAACAAGGGGAAATGAATTGTAAGAAAGACTTGAGGTAAGGAGACATATGTCACCAGGTAGCAAGGCCCTTTTGAAATCATCATGTACAATAAACTTGCCACCAGATCAAGTGCAACTAGGCAGGCAGGCAGTTTTAGATGTCAAGGATGGTGAAAGATAGAAAAGGGTCATCCTCCCCAGTCAAGGAAGGGAACTTCTGACTACAAGTTAGAGGACACTCCAAGTGCTCCCACCGCCTTAAACCACTGAAAGTGAGAGGTAAGGCAGGAACTCTGTGAGTCATGAGAACATAATCCAGTGAGGAGACCTGTAACAAGATATTTCCTGTTTTCAGAGTCACTGCCAAGCCAGTTATGGATGGATTTGCATTTGGGCTGGGGAGTGATTGGACCAGGCCAGTTTTGGTAGTTCCGCTTCCCCCTGGGTGGGGCAGCAAACCCCAATAAAAAGGGCCTGTGCTCCACGACGGCTATCCTCCTGCTCCTCGAGTTCCGATTGAATTTGTAGAACCTGGTGAGTCTGATTCTTCAGTTCAACTTTGTTCTTGGACAACTGAATGTTGAGTTTATGGTGGAGACAGCAAGTTTGATGGGTCCAAAGTTATCATCATGGGTATAATGCTACTGAGTGGATGGGAACTTGGAATCTGGGCACAACGTTGTGTTGTATTGACTAGATATCTGATACCTAGTTTGAATTCCGCTATTGAAAAAGAAATCCACAGGAAAATTTTACATGAACGGAGAAAGAGCAAAGTCTTTACCTTTTTCTATGCCTTTCTCTTGGACCTCTGCTGGGATTTCAGAGGCACTTGTCTTAGAAGGTGTCAGAGCCTTAGATTCATCCTCATTGCCCTTTGCTCTGTACATAAGTCATGCTGTCAGGACCTCATGAGAGAAAATGGTGATAGAAATTGCTTGTGAGCTTGCCCAGGATTTTAGAACTTGTGATGGCCTTTTGTGAAGATGTCGTTTTCATAAAAAAGAAAGAAAGTAAAAAATACAGAAAGAAAGAAAGACACAAACCAAAAGAGAAAACTTTGCTTGTTTCTTTAAAACAAAGACATTTTCTTTAGAAAAGTTGTGTGAGAAAAGAGAAGGTTTTCTCTGGATTGCTATAACGATTTCCTGAAGAGGGAGAGAGAAGTCAGAAATTCATGAAAAGGTATTAAAGAGATTAAAGCACATACTTAGAGATTGGTGAGATACTATCTGTTGTTATTCCAAAAGATTTTGCTCTTTTCTCTATAGGAATTCCCTGTTGTGAACAGAGTCATATACTTTCTTTCAGATATGAAGACTCCAGAAAGATGTCTTCTCAACATCAGCAGTGCAAGCAGCCCTGCCAGACACCACCAGTGTGCCCACCAAAGTGTCCTGACCCTTGCCCACCTTGCAAGTGTCCAGACCCTTGCCCACCTTGCAAGTGTCCAGACCCTTGCCCACCTATAAAGTGCCCTGACCCATGCCCACCTTGCAAGTGTCCAGACCCTTGTCCACCTTGCAAGTGTCCAGACCCTTGCCCACCTTGCAAGTGTCCAGACCCTTGCCCACCTATAAAGTGCCCTGACCCATGCCTGCCTCAGCAGTGCAAGCAGAAATGCCCTCCTGGGGCACCTGCTCATCATTGCTAGCAGAAGTGCCTGCCGAAGAGTAGGTAAGAGCTTGCCTTTTTATCTGCATCTGGAAAGGATAAGGACAATCGGCTCCACTAGTTCCACAGCTCCACCTTCATCTTCTCTTCAAAGCCTATCATGGAAAAGGAAGAAGCTTCTCCACCCTTCAGCTTCAATATGCGTGTGGTGCTTCCTGACAGACAGAGGTTTCTTATCTGAGGCTGCTGTACTGCTTCCCTCTGGGAGGTGCCCAAGAAAGCATCGCAGAGCCTCAGGAGGAAGAGCAGCAGCCTTCCTCCTGGGCGCCCTCTGAGGATTCTCTCGCTGTCTTCTGTGTCGTTCGGTCACCTGGGCCTGGGTTACTACCAGCTGAGCAATTGTTACTTATCCCCCACTTCCTGAATAAAATACAATTCTTTTCTGTGATGGGAAAATTTTTTTCTTTTTTTAAAAACCTGCTTTTTGCAATATCATATCATAATTTTGCTTGATTTCGATCTTTCTTTGATCCCGAGTTTCAGGCTCTCAGAGTCAGTGTTATCTGAATTTCGAGTCGTATCAATGATTATTTCTATACAGTTTCAAATAGAGGTTATTTTCCTAATTATTGCTTGATTGGTTTGAGGAACAAATAGTTTACCTTCTTGGGATTTCAAACCCTTTAATAAAGTGTGGGGAAAATCACATTTACAGCGCCAACTTGCTTAGGCATAAAAATTACATGAATGTGTGTCATTCAGTTGGCACAATGCCGAGCACATAATTGGCATTTGAGAGCTGGCTGATCACCATTGTCTCTGTCATCATCACTGTCACCACCACCACGACCGTCACCACCACCCCCAGGTGCTCCAGCAGGGGAGTGGCTCAGACATGCATGTAGGGCATGCAAGGAGATTCTTCAACTCTATTACCCGTTCATACTCTGTGTTCATTTTCTTTTCCAATTTAACCGAATTTTTAATCTGACACTAGAAAATAACCAGTTTGGGAAATTATTGGAGTACTCTGTATAAAATTATAATAGTTCTGAAAACATGGGTAGTACAAAAGAAAGGGAATTTAAAGGGACCTTACAAAACGAAGCGCTCCCTGCTCTCTATGTGTATAATGTGCCGTTCTTACTGCAAAACTCAACAACCTCAGGGTCTTATTATATTTTTTCACCTCGGAAATTACATTCTTGATTATTTTGACCCCCCCTTTGAGATACACAGGGGATTCCAATGTTAATCTTGATTTACAAAATGACTGTTGCTATGCAGCTTGTTTTCCAAGTGCTCAGCTTACTGGTCCAGTAAGCTGTGAAAAGGATGTGTTTATTAAGCATATCTCTTCTTGTGGTTAGAAGTAAAGGAGTCAAAGTTGCCGGAACTGCAGAAGCAAACAGATGCCCATATTACTGTTCAACGCTCATCAGTCTATGACATGAGTGAAAAATAAACACTGAGATTTGGGAGTTTTCTCTACTGTAGCTACTGTTATTTGACCTGACATAGAAATTAGTTCTTTGAGGTGGGATGCTCCCATAACAAATCTCAAAATTGTGGCATTGTCTTATGTGTCTGCACGTGGTTGGAAAGGAATCTGATATTGGAAGCCGTAAATGCGGATCTACGTTGTATTCAATGGCAAAATGTTTGCAGTAATGGTTGTCCATGGTATCTTTAGATGCAGAGCAACGGTCGGTCAATTGTTGATTTGCTCAGGGTAATTCAGTAGACGTATGTTCAGGAAAAACTTTCTGGTTGACAGGCCAGAAATGTAAAGAATGAAAAGAAATATAATATAGCCCAGAAACTCTAAACCTTGCTGAATTAGAATACTCACTGCTTGTAAGTCCTAAAGAGTAAGAGATGAGATTAGAAGTGGTTTTCAAATAGAAGTCCAATTTCAGTTGACTGTTACAACAGAGACAAGAGACAGAAGTTGTCATCTTTCCACCTTTGTGCCAGGGAGCCTCATGGTAGCTGTATTATGTTGTGGGGAAAGGCAGTAATTTAATCAGGCCAGAAAATTACTTCTACAAAAGGACCTTCCTGAGATCCGTAGGACATAGAAATGATTGGAGGACTGAAATTATATCAGGTGCCTGACAAGTTTTTGAGGGAATTGAGAACAAAATAAACTACATGCCAAAAGGAAAAAGAATGGTTTTCAAGATGACTAACGACTTTCCTGCCCACCTTTCCCTATTTTCCACCCTACGAAATCAGACATGGTAAGTACAGATGACTAAACCAGAATATACACTCTGAGACGGGTACAAGAACCCCAGAATAATCGATAAAGGAAGCTCTCTCAGAGAATAGTATCAGATCCTAAGAGAGCCAAGGAGGAGAAGGAACACAGAGATGCTCAAACATTGTTACTCTGTTGTATGATGATTATTCCTTCATGTTTTCCCTCCGGGTTTATTGATGTATAATTGACAAATGAAATTGTACATATTTACGAAGTAAAATGTGATGAATTGACATATGTGTACTTTATGCAGTGATTACCATCATGGGTCACTTGGCGCATTAATCACTTCATCAGTAACAAGGCAATGTGTTTATGTCTCTCTTCGTGTGTGTGTGTGTGTGTGTCTGTGTGATGAGAACACTTATGGTCTAATTTCTGAGCAAGATTGAAGTACACAAGTGGGTATTATTAGCGAGATCACCATGCTGTACCGTAGACTCTGAGAACTCATTCATCGTATGATTGCAGGCTTCTACCGTTGGCCCAACATCTCCACCATTGTCTGACCCCTCTGACCCTGCTGACCACCACTGTACTCTCTGTTGCTGTGACATCTGTTAGTTTGGAAACTAATTCCTAAATAAACAACGGTGCAAAGAAGAAATAACAAATAATTAGAAAATACCTTGAGATGAACGAAATGAAAAGAAAACATACAAGACCTTTTGGGATAAATGTAATGCAGCAAAAAGAGAGCCACCTATGTCTGGAGATATCTATATTACAAAAGATGATCTCAAATCAGCAACCTGATAGACATGTATGCATGTGTGTGGGTTTATGACAATTGCAAACTCATAACACTAAATACAGCAAAGTATAAGCAGTGATTATTTCTGGCCATTTAATAGACATGCTCATTTTTTAACAGCTTTATGTTCTCCCCATTATATATGAAATGATATACGTTCACTTTTATAACAATGTATCATATTATTTTAAAAATATATAGTAGTCAGGGAAGATGTGGCTAAGCTGCAAGGAAAGTTTACGTCCTGGCTTTCTGGCACATGCTTAGCTGATGACTCTTTCACAGGTTTCAAGTGTCTCCTCTTTCTTTTCCTCTCCTCTTTGTTCTCATCTTCTTCCTGCTGTCCCATTATAAAACCCCATTCCTAAGAAACTTCCTTATTATTTGGCTAAGAGTAATTACTAGGCCAGGTCTTCCTTCTGACTGCAGGAAGAATTATGAAATATATGAAATGACTATTACTTAATGCATGGGCAATATATCAAAGTACCAAACTGGTTGGTTAAGGGGTAGATATTGGCAATGAAGATAATATGGAGGTGAGTGTTCTGGAATGTGAAAAAGAAGATAGACAATAAACAGTGAAATTTTTTTTCAAATTGCTCTCTTCAAAGACCTAAACATTGTAGGAATGAGTGGAAAAAAGCACAGATGTCAGATGTGCCCTAAGTTCACATTTCACCCCAATGTCAGATCTTTATCTCTCCCAACCCAACGTCACTCTGAATCATTTGTATGTGAGGCTGTGAGCCTCAAATGATATCTTATATCTAGTTTTGTTTCCACAGGATTGAAGCCTGGTATTTACTTATGGAATACAAGAGATTTATTTTCTAATAAAGGAATTTTAAGCATACGACAGCGGTCTAGGGAAGAGTTCACGTCAGGTGAGATGGGACATCCTGATTCCATTAAACATGTTTTCCCACATTAAACAGTATCGTAAAGCGAGATTGGCAACTCTGTTCCTAAAGCAGACAGGGGCCTTCACCAACCGTGACGCATCACAAGACTCTTCAGTGCCCAAGGGGACAGCATAGAGTAGTGTTCGTGTCAAGGATAGGAGGGAGGAACTGTAGAAACACTGTTGACAGCTAAATCACTGAAAAGGCAGAAATGAAATCTGCAGGACATGCTAAGGCACTGGTTCCTGAACTTCAGCTCTTTGCTAAAAGCTCATTATACTTGTCATAATTCCACACCCCATGTGTCATATTACATTAACTTTTGGGGCTTTAACTTCACTTCCTAATAACTTTGAAAATGTTTATTTCAATTGGCCATAGGTGATGATGCACATGAAATGACAGATGAAATATTCAAATTATATATTACAACAAGTACGTACTTATATACATACAGAAATATGGTACAGAAAGTGGGACAAGGACAGATACAGAGAGGTTAAGATATCTGGAACACGCAAAGTCTGCAGAGTAGAAATTCTGCTGGAAGTCCATCTAACAGGGGAATATTCTTTTACCTGAGGGAGCATCAGCCTTGTTCTATTCAGGCCGTCAGTGGATTGGATGAGAACTTTCCACTTTATAGAGGGCAACCGACTTAGATCAGGCTACTGATTTAAATAATGCTCTCATCCAAAATCATCCTTACAGAAACATAAAGAATAATGTTTGACCAGAAAACTGGAGACATGTGCCAGTGAATCTGACCCATAAATTAACCATCAAACCTTCTTCCCAGCATATTGACAAAGTGTACGAAGAAAGTAGAAGAGGAAATAGGTTTATTTGACACATGCCCCACCGTGACCAAAATGGAAAATGCAAAAAATAGGTTTAAAATATAACAAAATTATTATTAATGATTAAGAAGTTGTATATGAATGGCAATGAACTTCAGTGACTGCATTTTTAATAAAGAGATTACAACTTTCTCTTGAATTTACCCCTAGATTTGATGTGAAACAACATGTGTTTAAATAATTCATAAGTATTAAATACGTACAAATTTAGTTGCGTGAATGGCATTGCCTAATTTATTGGGTTTCCCAATAATTTCAAAGCGACAGGAAGCCAGAAGACTGGAGCAATCCTCTGAGATTTCTTCAAAAATTGAAGACATCCAAGGAGGTCAGTTGGGAGAAATTAGATTGGAGAATGTGTTATGTCCCTTTGGGAGGTATGAGCAAAAAGCTTCATTTCTGCTGTAAGTCTTGGGCCTGAGCTGCCGGATCATCCGAGTTATGGCAGGGGATGCTCCGTGCCTGGTGAATTCCTTGTGATAGGAAGTAAAACAGATTTATAAAGTTCACAGGAATCTGACTGCTGGATGTTCTTCATTTGAAGAGGCCAACAGTGAAAGGAGGACCGTAGTGGTCCACACTTTACTACCCGTTTCCAAGTGTCATGATAGGAAATCATATGAGATGATGTGCAAATTTCCCTGCGTCCATTATCGAAGATGAAAGGAGACTCTGTTTAGCAAGCCATGAAACAAGGGGAAATGAATTGTAAGAAAGACTTGAGGTAAGGAGACATATGTCACCAGGTAGCAAGGCCCTTTTGAAATCATCATGTACAATAAACTTGCCACCAGATCAAGTGCAACTAGGCAGGCAGGCAGTTTTAGATGTCAAGGATGGTGAAAGATAGAAAAGGGTCATCCTCCCCAGGCAAGGAAGGGAACTTCTGACTACAAGTTAGAGGACACTCCAAGTGCTCCCACCGCCTTAAACCACTGAAAGTGAGAGGTAAGGCAGGAACTCTGTGAGTCATGAGAACATAATCCAGTGAGGAGACCTGTAACAAGATATTTCCTGTTTTCAGAGTCACTGCCAAGCCAGTTATGGATGGATTTGCATTTGGGCTGGGGAGTGATTGGACCAGGCCAGTTTTGGTAGTTCCGCTTCCCCCTGGGTGGGGCAGCAAACCCCAATAAAAAGGGCCTGTGCTCCACGACGGCTATCCTCCTGCTCCTCGAGTTCCGATTGAATTTGTAGAACCTGGTGAGTCTGATTCTTCAGTTCAACTTTGTTCTTGGACAACTGAATGTTGAGTTTATGGTGGAGACAGCAAGTTTGATGGGTCCAAAGTTATCATCATGGGTATAATGCTACTGAGTGGATGGGAACTTGGAATCTGGGCACAACGTTGTGTTGTATTGACTAGATATCTGATACCTAGTTTGAATTCCGCTATTGAAAAAGAAATCCACAGGAAAATTTTACATGAAGGGAGAAAGAGCAAAGTCTTTACCTTTTTCTATGCCTTTCTCTTGGACCTCTGCTGGGATTTCAGAGGCACTTGTCTTAGAAGGTGTCAGAGCCTTAGATTCATCCTCATTGCCCTTTGCTCTGTACATAAGTCATGCTGTCAGGACCTCATGAGAGAAAATGGTGATAGAAATTGCTTGTGAGCTTGCCCAGGATTTTAGAACTTGTGATGGCCTTTTGTGAAGATGTCGTTTTCATAAAAAAGAAAGAAAGTAAAAAATACAGAAAGAAAGAAAGACACAAACCAAAAGAGAAAACTTTGCTTGTTTCTTTAAAACAAAGACATTTTCTTTAGAAAAGTTGTGTGAGAAAAGAGAAGGTTTTCTCTGGATTGCTATAACGATTTCCTGAAGAGGGAGAGAGAAGTCAGAAATTCATGAAAAGGTATTAAAGAGATTAAAGCACATACTTAGAGATTGGTGAGATACTATCTGTTGTTATTCCAAAAGATTTTGCTCTTTTGTCTATAGGAATTCCTTGTTGTGAACAGAGTCATATACTTTCTTTCAGATATTAAGACTCCAGAAAGATGTCTTCTCAACATCAGCAGTGCAAGCAGCCCTGCCAGACACCACCAGTGTGCCCACCAAAGTGTCCTGACCCTTGCCCACCTTGCAAGTGTCCAGACCCTTGCCCACCTTGCAAGTGTCCAGACCCTTGCCCACCTATAAAGTGCCCTGACCCATGCCCACCTTGCAAGTGTCCAGACCCTTGTCCACCTTGCAAGTGTCCAGACCCTTGCCCACCTTGCAAGTGTCCAGACCCTTGCCCACCTATAAAGTGCCCTGACCCATGCCTGCCTCAGCAGTGCAAGCAGAAATGCCCTCCTGGGGCACCTGCTCATCATTGCTAGCAGAAGTGCCTGCCGAAGAGTAGGTAAGAGCTTGCCTTTTTATCTGCATCTGGAAAGGATAAGGACAATCGGCTCCACTCGTTCCACAGCTCCACCTTCATCTTCTCTTCAAAGCCTATCATGGAAAAGGAAGAAGCTTCTCCACCCTTCAGCTTCAATATGCGTGTGGTGCTTCCTGACAGACAGAGGTTTCTTATCTGAGGCTGCTGTACTGCTTCCCTCTGGGAGGTGCCCAAGAAAGCATCGCAGAGCCTCAGGAGGAAGAGCAGCAGCCTTCCTCCTGGGCGCCCTCTGAGGATTCTCTCGCTGTCTTCTGTGTCGTTCGGTCACCTGGGCCTGGGTTACTACCAGCTGAGCAATTGTTACTTATCCCCCACTTCCTGAATAAAATACAATTCTTTTCTGTGATGGGAAAATTTTTTTCTTTTTTTAAAAACCTGCTTTTTGCAATATCATATCATAATTTTGCTTGATTTCGATCTTTCTTTGATCCCGAGTTTCAGGCTCTCAGAGTCAGTGTTATCTGAATTTCGAGTCGTATCAATGATTATTTCTATACAGTTTCAAATAGAGGTTATTTTCCTAATTATTGCTTGATTGGTTTGAGGAACAAATAGTTTACCTTCTTGGGATTTCAAACCCTTTAATAAAGTGTGGGGAAAATCACATTTACAGCGCCAACTTGCTTAGGCATAAAAATTACATGAATGTGTGTCATTCAGTTGGCACAATGCCGAGCACATAATTGGCATTTGAGAGCTGGCTGATCACCATTGTCTCTGTCATCATCACTGTCACCACCACCACGACCGTCACCACCACCCCCAGGTGCTCCAGCAGGGGAGTGGCTCAGACATGCATGTAGGGCATGCAAGGAGATTCTTCAACTCTATTACCCGTTCATACTCTGTGTTCATTTTCTTTTCCAATTTAACCGAATTTTTAATCTGACACTAGAAAATAACCAGTTTGGGAAATTATTGGAGTACTCTGTATAAAATTATAATAGTTCTGAAAACATGGGTAGTACAAAAGAAAGGGAATTTAAAGGGACCTTACAAAACGAAGCGCTCCCTGCTCTCTATGTGTATAACGTGCCGTTCTTACTGCAAAACTCAACAACCTCAGGGTCTTATTATATTTTTTCACCTCGGAAATTACATTCTTGATTATTTTGACCCCCCCCTTTGAGATACACAGGGGATTCCAATGTTAATCTTGATTTACAAAATGACTGTTGCTATGCAGCTTGTTTTCCAAGTGCTCAGCTTACTGGTCCAGTAAGCTGTGAAAAGGATGTGTTTATTAAGCATATCTCTTCTTGTGGTTAGAAGTAAAGGAGTCAAAGTTGCCGGAACTGCAGAAGCAAACAGATGCCCATATTACTGTTCAACGCTCATCAGTCTATGACATGAGTGAAAAATAAACACTGAGATTTGGGAGTTTTCTCTACTGTAGCTACTGTTATTTGACCTGACATAGAAATTAGTTCTTTGAGGTGGGATGCTCCCATAACAAATCTCAAAATTGTGGCATTGTCTTATGTGTCTGCACGTGGTTGGAAAGGAATCTGATATTGGAAGCCGTAAATGCGGATCTACGTGGTATTCAATGGCAAAATGTTTGCAGTAATGGTTGTCCATGGTATCTTTAGATGCAGAGCAACGGTCGGTCAATTGTTGATTTGCTCAGGGTAATTCAGTAGACGTATGTTCAGGAAAAACTTTCTGGTTGACAGGCCAGAAATGTAAAGAATGAAAAGAAATATAATATAGCCCAGAAACTCTAAACCTTGCTGAATTAGAATACTCACTGCTTGTAAGTCCTAAAGAGTAAGAGATGAGATTAGAAGTGGTTTTCAAATAGAAGTCCAATTTCAGTTGACTGTTACAACAGAGACAAGAGACAGAAGTTGTCATCTTTCCACCTTTGTGCCAGGGAGCCTCATGGTAGCTGTATTATGTTGTGGGGAAAGGCAGTAATTTAATCAGGCCAGAAAATTACTTCTACAAAAGGACCTTCCTGAGATCCGTAGGACATAGAAATGATTGGAGGACTGAAATTATATCAGGTGCCTGACAAGTTTTTGAGGGAATTGAGAACAAAATAAACTACATGCCAAAAGGAAAAAGAATGGTTTTCAAGATGACTAACGACTTTCCTGCCCACCTTTCCCTATTTTCCACCCTACGAAATCAGACATGGTAAGTACAGATGACTAAACCAGAATATACACTCTGAGACGGGTACAAGAACCCCAGAATAATCGATAAAGGAAGCTCTCTCAGAGAATAGTATCAGATCCTAAGAGAGCCAAGGAGGAGAAGGAACACAGAGATGCTCAAACATTGTTACTCTGTTGTATGATGATTATTCCTTCATGTTTTCCCTCCGGGTTTATTGATGTATAATTGACAAATGAAATTGTACATATTTACGAAGTAAAATGTGATGAATTGACATATGTGTACTTTATGCAGTGATTACCATCATGGGTCACTTGGCGCATTAATCACTTCATCAGTAACAAGGCAATGTGTTTATGTCTCTGTGTGTGTGTGTGTGTGTGTGTGTGTGTGTGTGATGAGAACACTTATGGTCTAATTTCTGAGCAAGATTGAAGTACACAAGTGGGTATTATTAGCGAGATCACCATGCTGTACCGTAGACTCTGAGAACTCATTCATCGTATGATTGCAGGCTTCTACCGTTGGCCCAACATCTCCACCATTGTCTGACCCCTCTGACCCTGCTGACCACCACTGTACTCTCTGTTGCTGTGACATCTGTTAGTTTGGAAACTAATTCCTAAATAAACAACGGTGCAAAGAAGAAATAACAAATAATTAGAAAATACCTTGAGATGAACGAAATGAAAAGAAAACATACAAGACCTTTTGGGATAAATGTAATGCAGCAAAAAGAGAGCCACCTATGTCTGGAGATATCTATATTACAAAAGATGATCTCAAATCAGCAACCTGATAGACATGTATGCATGTGTGTGGGTTTATGACAATTGCAAACTCGTAACACTAAATACAGCAAAGTATAAGCAGTGATTATTTCTGGCCATTTAATAGACATGCTCATTTTTTAACAGCTTTATGTTCTCCCCATTATATATGAAATGATATACGTTCACTTTTATAACAATGTATCATATTATTTTAAAAATATATAGTAGTCAGGGAAGATGTGGCTAAGCTGCAAGGAAAGTTTACGTCCTGGCTTTCTGGCACATGCTTAGCTGATGACTCTTTCACAGTTTTCAAGTGTCTCCTCTTTCTTTTCCTCTCCTCTTTGTTCTCATCTTCTTCCTGCTGTCCCATTATAAAACCCCATTCCTAAGAAACTTCCTTATTATTTGGCTAAGAGAAATTACTAGACCAGTTCTTCCTTCTGACTGCAGGAAGAATTATGAAATATATGAAATGACTATTACTTAATGCATGGGCAATATAGCAAAGTACCAAACTGGTTGGTTAAGGGGTAGATATTGGCAATGAAGATAATATGGAGGTGAGTGTTCTGGAATGTGAAAAAGAAGATAGACAATAAACAGTGAAATTTTTTTTCAAATTGCTCTCTTCAAAGACCTAAACATTGTTGGAATGAGTGGAAAAAAGCACAGATGTCAGATGTGCCCTAAGTTCACATTTCACCCCAATGTCAGATCTTTATCTCTCCCATCCCAACGTCACTCTGAATCATTTGTATGTGATGCTGTGAGCCTCAAATGATATCTTATATCTAGTTTTGTTTCCACAGAATTGAAGCCTGGTATTTACTTATGGAATACAAGAGATTTATTTTCTAATAAAGGAATTTTAAGCATACGACAGCGGTCTAGGGAAGAGTTCACGTCAGGTGAGATGGGACATCCTGATTCCATTAAACATGTTTTCCCACATTAAACAGTATCGTAAAGCGAGATTGGCAACTCTGTTCCTAAAGCAGACAGGGGCCTTCACCAACCGTGACGCATCACAAGACTCTTCAGTGCCCAAGGGGACAGCATAGAGTAGTGTTCGTGTCAAGGATAGGAGGGAGGAACTGTAGAAACACTATTGACAGCTAAATCACTGAAAAGGCAGAAATGAAATCTTTGCAGGACATGCTAAGGCACTGGTTCCTGAACTTCAGCTCTTTGCTAAAAGCTCATTATATTTGTCATAATTCCAAACCCCATGTGTCATATTACATTAACTTTTGGGGCTTTACTTCACTTCCTAATAACTTTGAAAATGTTTATTTCAATTGGCCATAGGTGATGATGCACATGAAATGACAGATGAAATATTCAAATTATATATTACAACAAGTACGTACTTATATACATACAGAAATATGTTACAGAAAGTGGGACAAGGACAGATACAGAGAGGTTAAAATATCTGGAACACGCAAAGTCTGCAGAGCAGAAATTCTGCTGGAAGTCCATCTAACAGGGGAATATTCTTTTACCTGAGGGAGCGTCAGCCTTGTTCTATTCAGGCCGTCAGTGGATTGGATGAGAACTTTCCACTTTATAGAGGGCAACCGACTTAGATCAGGCTACTGATTTAAATAATGCTCTCATCCAAAATCATCCTTACAGAAACATAAAGAATAATGTTTGACCAGAAAACTGGAGACATGTGCCAGTGAATCTGACCCATAAATTAACCATCAAACCTTCTTCCCAGCATATTGACAAAGTGTATGAAGAAAGTAGAAGAGGAAATAGGTTTATTTGACACATGCCCCACCGTGACCAAAATGGAAAATGCAAAAAATAGGTTTAAAATATAACAAAATTATTATTAATGATTAAGAAGTTGTATATGAATGGCAATGAACTTCAGTGACTGCATTTTTAATAAAGAGATTACAACTTTCTCTTGAATTTACCCCTAGATTTGATGTGAAACAACATGTGTTTAAATAATTCATAAGTATTAAATACGTACAAATTTAGTTGCGTGAATGGCATTGCCTAATTTATTGGGTTTCCCAATAATTTCAAAGCGACAGGAAGCCAGAAGACTGGAGCAATCCTCTGAGATTTCTTCAAAAATTGAAGACATCCAAGGAGGTCAGTTGGGAGAAATTAGATTGGAGAATGTGTTATGTCCCTTTGGGAGGTATGAGCAAAAAGCTTCATTTCTGCTGTAAGTCTTGGGCCTGAGCTGCCAGATCATCCGAGTTATGGCAGGGGATGCTCCGTGCCTGGTGAATTCCTTGTGATAGGAAGTAAAACAGATTTATAAAGTTCACAGGAATCTGACTGCTGGATGTTCTTCATTTGAAGAGGCCAACAGTGAAAGGAGGACCGTAGTGGTCCACACTTTACTACCCGTTTCCAAGTGTCATGATAGGAAATCATATGAGATGATGTGCAAATTTCCCTGCGTCCATTATCGAAGATGAAAGGAGACTCTGTTTAGCAAGCCATGAAACAAGGGGAAATGAATTGTAAGAAAGACTTGAGGTAAGGAGACATATGTCACCAGGTAGCAAGGCCCTTTTGAAATCATCATGTACAATAAACTTGCCACCAGATCAAGTGCAACTAGGCAGGCAGGCAGTTTTAGATGTCAAGGATGGTGAAAGATAGAAAAGGGTCATCCTCCCCAGGCAAGGAAGGGAACTTCTGACTACAAGTTAGAGGACACTCCAAGTGCTCCCACCGCCTTAAACCACTGAAAGTGAGAGGTAAGGAAGGAACTCTGTGAGTCATGAGAACATAATCCAGTGAGGAGACCTGTAACAAGATATTTCCTGTTTTCAGAGTCACTGCCAAGCCAGTTATGGATGGATTTGCATTTGGGCTGGGGAGTGATTGGACCAGGCCAGTTTTGGTAGTTCCGCTTCCCCCTGGGTGGGGCAGCAAACCCCAATAAAAAGGGCCTGTGCTCCACGACGGCTATCCTCCTGCTCCTCGAGTTCCAATTGAATTTGTAGAACCTGGTGAGTCTGATTCTTCAGTTCAACTTTGTTCTTGGACAACTGAATGTTGAGTTTATGGTGGAGACAGCAAGTTTGATGGGTCCAAAGTTATCATCATGGGTATAATGCTACTGAGTGGATGGGAACTTGGAATCTGGGCACAACGTTGTGTTGTATTGACTAGATATCTGATACCTAGTTTGAATTCCGCTATTGAAAAAGAAATCCACAGGAAAATTTTACATGAAGGGAGAAAGAGCAAAGTCTTTACCTTTTTCTATGCCTTTCTCTTGGACCTCTGCTGGGATTTCAGAGGCACTTGTCTTAGAAGGTGTCAGAGCCTTAGATTCATCCTCATTGCCCTTTGCTCTGTACATAAGTCATGCTGTCAGGACCTCATGAGAGAAAATGGTGATAGAAATTGCTTGTGAGCTTGCCCAGGATTTTAGAACTTGTGATGGCCTTTTGTGAAGATGTCGTTTTCATAAAAAAGAAAGAAAGTAAAAAATACAGAAAGAAAGAAAGACACAAACCAAAAGAGAAAACTTTGCTTGTTTCTTTAAAACAAAGACATTTTCTTTAGAAAAGTTGTGTGAGAAAAGAGAAGGTTTTCTCTGGATTGCTATAACGATTTCCTGAAGAGGGAGAGAGAAGTCAGAAATTCATGAAAAGGTATTAAAGAGATTAAAGCACATACTTAGAGATTGGTGAGATACTATCTGTTGTTATTCCAAAAGATTTTTCTCTTTTCTCTATAGGAATTCCTTGTTGTGAACAGAGTCATATACTTTCTTTCAGATATTAAGACTCCAGAAAGATGTCTTCTCAACATCAGCAGTGCAAGCAGCCCTGCCAGACACCACCAGTGTGCCCACCAAAGTGTCCTGACCCTTGCCCACCTTGCAAGTGTCCAGACCCTTGCCCACCTTGCAAGTGTCCAGACCCTTGCCCACCTATAAAGTGCCCTGACCCATGCCCACCTTGCAAGTGTCCAGACCCTTGTCCACCTTGCAAGTGTCCAGACCCTTGCCCACCTTGCAAGTGTCCAGACCCTTGCCCACCTATAAAGTGCCCTGACCCATGCCTGCCTCAGCAGTGCAAGCAGAAATGCCCTCCTGGGGCACCTGCTCATCATTGCTAGCAGAAGTGCCTGCCGAAGAGTAGGTAAGAGCTTGCCTTTTTATCTGCATCTGGAAAGGATAAGGACAATCGGCTCCACTCGTTCCACAGCTCCACCTTCATCTTCTCTTCAAAGCCTATCATGGAAAAGGAAGAAGCTTCTCCACCCTTCAGCTTCAATATGCGTGTGGTGCTTCCTGACAGACAGAGGTTTCTTATCTGAGGCTGCTGTACTGCTTCCCTCTGGGAGGTGCCCAAGAAAGCATCGCAGAGCCTCAGGAGGAAGAGCAGCAGCCTTCCTCCTGGGCGCCCTCTGAGGATTCTCTCGCTGTCTTCTGTGTCGTTCGGTCACCTGGGCCTGGGTTACTACCAGCTGAGCAATTGTTACTTATCCCCCACTTCCTGAATAAAATACAATTCTTTTCTGTGATGGGAAAATTTTTTTCTTTTTTTAAAAACCTGCTTTTTGCAATATCATATCATAATTTTGCTTGATTTCGATCTTTCTTTGATCCCGAGTTTCAGGCTCTCAGAGTCAGTGTTATCTGAATTTCGAGTCGTATCAATGATTATTTCTATACAGTTTCAAATAGAGGTTATTTTCCTAATTATTGCTTGATTGGTTTGAGGAACAAATAGTTTACCTTCTTGGGATTTCAAACCCTTTAATAAAGTGTGGGGAAAATCACATTTACAGCGCCAACTTGCTTAGGCATAAAAATTACATGAATGTGTGTCATTCAGTTGGCACAATGCCGAGCACATAATTGGCATTTGAGAGCTGGCTGATCACCATTGTCTCTGTCATCATCACTGTCACCACCACCACGACCGTCACCACCACCCCCAGGTGCTCCAGCAGGGGAGTGGCTCAGACATGCATGTAGGGCATGCAAGGAGATTCTTCAACTCTATTACCCGTTCATACTCTGTGTTCATTTTCTTTTCCAATTTAACCGAATTTTTAATCTGACACTAGAAAATAACCAGTTTGGGAAATTATTGGAGTACTCTGTATAAAATTATAATAGTTCTGAAAACATGGGTAGTACAAAAGAAAGGGAATTTAAAGGGACCTTACAAAACGAAGCGCTCCCTGCTCTCTATGTGTATAACGTGCCGTTCTTACTGCAAAACTCAACAACCTCAGGGTCTTATTATATTTTTTCACCTCGGAAATTACATTCTTGATTATTTTGACCCCCCCCTTTGAGATACACAGGGGATTCCAATGTTAATCTTGATTTACAAAATGACTGTTGCTATGCAGCTTGTTTTCCAAGTGCTCAGCTTACTGGTCCAGTAAGCTGTGAAAAGGATGTGTTTATTAAGCATATCTCTTCTTGTGGTTAGAAGTAAAGGAGTCAAAGTTGCCGGAACTGCAGAAGCAAACAGAGGCCCATATTACTGTTCAACGCTCATCAGTCTATGACATGAGTGAAAAATAAACACTGAGATTTGGGAGTTTTCTCTACTGTAGCTACTGTTATTTGACCTGACATAGAAATTAGTTCTTTGAGGTGGGATGCTCCCATGACAAATCTCAAAATTGTGGCATTGTCTTATGTGTCTGCACGTGGTTGGAAAGGAATCTGATATTGGAAGCCGTAAATGCGGTTCTACGTGGTATTCAATGGCAAAATGTTTGCAGTAATGGTTGTCCATGGTATCTTTAGATGCAGAGCAACGGTCGGTCAATTGTTGATTTGCTCAGGGTAATTCAGTAGACGTATGTTCAGGAAAAACTTTCTGGTTGACAGGCCAGAAATGTAAAGAATGAAAAGAAAAATAATATAGCCCAGAAACTCAAAACCTTGCTGAATTAGAATACTCACTGCTTGTAAGTCCTAAAGAGTAAGAGATGAGATTAGAAGTGGTTTTCAAATAGAAGTCCAATTTCAGTTGACTGTTACAACAGAGACAAGAGACAGAAGTTGTCATCTTTCCACCTTTGTGCCAGGGAGCCTCATGGTAGCTGTATTATGTTGTGGGGAAAGGCAGTAATTTAATCAGGCCAGAAAATTACTTCTACAAAAGGACCTTCCTGAGATCCGTAGGACATAGAAATGATTGGAGGACTGAAATTATATCAGGTGCCTGACAAGTTTTTGAGGGAATTGAGAACAAAATAAACTACATGCCAAAAGGAAAAAGAATGATTTTCAAGATGACTAACGACTTTCCTGCCCACCTTTCCCTATTTTCCACCCTACGAAATCAGATATGGTAAGTACAGATGACTAAACCAGAATATACACTCTGAGACGGGTACAAGAACCCCAGAATAATCGATAAAGGAAGCTCTCTCAGAGAATAGTATCAGATCCTAAGAGAGCCAAGGAGGAGAAGGAACACAGAGATGCTCAAACATTGTTACTCTGTTGTATGATGGTTATTCCTTCATGTTTTCCCTCCGGGTTTATTGATGTACAATTGACAAATGAAATTGTACATATTTACGGTGTAAAATGTGATGAATTGACATATGTGTACTTTATGCAGTGATTACCATCATCGGTCACTTAGCACATCAATCACTTCATCAGTAACAAGGCAATGTGTTTATGTCTCTCTGTTTGTGTGTGTGTGTGTGTGTGTGTGTGTGTGTGTGTGATGAGAACACTTATGGTCTAATTTCTGAGCAAGATTGAAGTACACAAGTGGGTATTATTAGCGAGATCACCATGCTGTACCGTAGACTCTGAGAACTCATTCATCGTATGATTGCAGGCTTCTACCGTTGGCCCAACATCTCCACCATTGTCCGACCCCTCTGACCCTGCTGACCACCACTGTACTCTCTGTTGCTGTGACATCTGTTCGTTTGGAAACTAATTCCTAAATAAACAACGGTGCAAAGAAGAAATAACAAATAATTAGAAAATACCTTGAGATGAACGAAATGAAAAGAAAACATACAAGACCTTTTGGGATAAATGTAATGCAGCAAAAAGAGAGCCACCTATGTCTGGAGATATCTATATTACAAAAGATGATCTCAAATCAGCAACCTGATAGACATGTATGCATGTGTGTGGGTTTATGACAATTGCAAACTCGTAACACTAAATACAACAAAGTATAAGCAGTGATTATTTCTGGCCATTTAATAGACATGCTCATTTTTTAACAGCTTTATGTTCTCCCCATTATATATGAAATGATATACGTTCACTTTTATAACAATGTATCATATTATTTTAAAAATATATAGTAGTCAGGGAAGATGTGGCTAAGCTGCAAGGAAAGTTTACGTCCTGGCTTTCTGGCACATGCTTAGCTGATGACTCTTTCACAGGTTTCAAGTGTCTCCTCTTTCTTTTCCTCTCCTCTTTGTTCTCATCTTCTTCCTGCTGTCCCATTATAAAACCCCATTCCTAAGAAACTTCCTTATTATTTGGCTAAGAGAAATTACTAGACCAGTTCTTCCTTCTGACTGCAGGAAGAATTATGAAATATATGAAATGACTATTACTTAATGCATGGGCAATATAGCAAAGTACCAAACTGGTTGGTTAAGGGGTAGATATTGGCAATGAAGATAATATGGAGGTGAGTGTTCTGGAATGTGAAAAAGAAGATAGACAATAAACAGTGAAATGTTTTTTCAAATTGCTCTCTTCAAAGACCTAAACATTGTTGGAATGAGTGGAAAAAAGCACAGATGTCAGATGTGCCCTAAGTTCACATTTCACCCCAATGTCAGATCTTTATCTCTCCCATCCCAACGTCACTCTGAATCATTTGTATGTGATGCTGTGAGCCTTAAATGATATCTTATATCTAGTTTTGTTTCCACAGAATTGAAGCCTGGTATTTACTTATGGAATACAAGAGATTTATTTTCTAATAAAGGAATTTTAAGCATATGACAGCGGTCTAGGGAAGAGTTCACGTCAGGTGAGATGGGACATCCTGATTCCATTAAACATGTTTTCCCACATTAAACAGTATCGTAAAGCGAGATTGGCAACTCTGTTCCTAAAGCAGACAGGGGCCTTCACCAACCGTGACGCATCACAAGACTCTTCAGTGCCCAAGGGGACAGCATAGAGTAGTGTTCGTGTCAAGGATAGGAGGGAGGAACTGTAGAAACACTGTTGACAGCTAAATCACTGAAAAGGCAGAAATGAAATCTGCAGGACATGCTAAGGCACTGGTTCCTGAACTTCAGCTCTTTGCTAAAAGCTCATTATACTTGTCATAATTCCACACCCCATGTGTCATATTACATTAACTTTTGGGGCTTTAACTTCACTTCCTAATAACTTTGAAAATGTTTATTTCAATTGGCCATAGGTGATGATGCACATGAAATGACAGATGAAATATTCAAATTATATATTACAACAAGTACGTACTTATATACATACAGAAATATGGTACAGAAAGTGGGACAAGGACAGATACAGAGAGGTTAAAATATCTGGAACACGCAAAGTCTGCAGAGCAGAAATTCTGCTGGAAGTCCATCTAACAGGGGAATATTCTTTTACCTGAGGGAGCGTCAGCCTTGTTCTATTCAGGCCGTCAGTGGATTGGATGAGAACTTTCCACTTTATAGAGGGCAACCGACTTAGATCAGGCTACTGATTTAAATAATGCTCTCATCCAAAATCATCCTTACAGAAACATAAAGAATAATGTTTGACCAGAAAACTGGAGACATGTGCCAGTGAATCTGACCCATAAATTAACCATCAAACCTTCTTCCCAGCATATTGACAAAGTGTATGAAGAAAGTAGAAGAGGAATTAGGTTTATTTGACACATGCCCCACCGTGACCAAAATGGAAAATGCAAAAAATAGGTTTAAAATATAACAAAATTATTATTAATGATTAAGAAGTTGTATATGAATGGCAATGAACTTCAGTGACTGCATTTTTAATAAAGAGATTACAACTTTCTCTTGAATTTACCCCTAGATTTGATGTGAAACAACATGTGTTTAAATAATTCATAAGTATTAAATACGTACAAATTTAGTTGCGTGAATGGCATTGCCTAATTTATTGGGTTTCCCAATAATTTCAAAGCGACAGGAAGCCAGAAGACTGGAGCAATCCTCTGAGATTTCTTCAAAAATTGAAGACATCCAAGGAGGTCAGTTGGGAGAAATTAGATTGGAGAATGTGTTATGTCCCTTTGGGAGGTATGAGCAAAAAGCTTCATTTCTGCTGTAAGTCTTGGGCCTGAGCTGCCGGATCATCCGAGTTATGGCAGGGGATGCTCCGTGCCTGGTGAATTCCTTGTGATAGGAAGTAAAACAGATTTATAAAGTTCACAGGAATCTGACTGCTGGATGTTCTTCATTTGAAGAGGCCAACAGTGAAAGGAGGACCGTAGTGGTCCACACTTTACTACCCGTTTCCAAGTGTCATGATAGGAAATCATATGAGATGATGTGCAAATTTCCCTGCGTCCATTATCGAAGATGAAAGGAGACTCTGTTTAGCAAGCCATGAAACAAGGGGAAATGAATTGTAAGAAAGACTTGAGGTAAGGAGACATATGTCACCAGGTAGCAAGGCCCTTTTGAAATCATCATGTACAATAAACTTGCCACCAGATCAAGTGCAACTAGGCAGGCAGGCAGTTTTAGATGTCAAGGATGGTGAAAGATAGAAAAGGGTCATCCTCCCCAGGCAAGGAAGGGAACTTCTGACTACAAGTTAGAGGACACTCCAAGTGCTCCCACCGCCTTAAACCACTGAAAGTGAGAGGTAAGGCAGGAACTCTGTGAGTCATGAGAACATAATCCAGTGAGGAGACCTGTAACAAGATATTTCCTGTTTTCAGAGTCACTGCCAAGCCAGTTATGGATGGATTTGCATTTGGGCTGGGGAGTGATTGGACCAGGCCAGTTTTGGTAGTTCCGCTTCCCCCTGGGTGGGGCAGCAAACCCCAATAAAAAGGGCCTGTGCTCCACGACGGCTATCCTCCTGCTCCTCGAGTTCCGATTGAATTTGTAGAACCTGGTGAGTCTGATTCTTCAGTTCAACTTTGTTCTTGGACAACTGAATGTTGAGTTTATGGTGGAGACAGCAAGTTTGATGGGTCCAAAGTTATCATCATGGGTATAATGCTACTGAGTGGATGGGAACTTGGAATCTGGGCACAACGTTGTGTTGTATTGACTAGATATCTGATACCTAGTTTGAATTCCGCTATTGAAAAAGAAATCCACAGGAAAATTTTACATGAAGGGAGAAAGAGCAAAGTCTTTACCTTTTTCTATGCCTTTCTCTTGGACCTCTGCTGGGATTTCAGAGGCACTTGTCTTAGAATGTGTCAGAGCCTTAGATTCATCCTCATTGCCCTTTGCTCTGTACATAAGTCATGCTGTCAGGACCTCATGAGAGAAAATGGTGATAGAAATTGCTTGTGAGCTTGCCCAGGATTTTAGAACTTGTGATGGCCTTTTGTGAAGATGTCGTTTTCATAAAAAAGAAAGAAAGTAAAAAATACAGAAAGAAAGAAAGACACAAACCAAAAGAGAAAACTTTGCTTGTTTCTTTAAAACAAAGACATTTTCTTTAGAAAAGTTGTGTGAGAAAAGAGAAGGTTTTCTCTGGATTGCTATAACGATTTCCTGAAGAGGGAGAGAGAAGTCAGAAATTCATGAAAAGGTATTAAAGAGATTAAAGCACATACTTAGAGATTGGTGAGATACTATCTGTTGTTATTCCAAAAGATTTTTCTCTTTTCTCTATAGGAATTCCTTGTTGTGAACAGAGTCATATACTTTCTTTCAGATATTAAGACTCCAGAAAGATGTCTTCTCAACATCAGCAGTGCAAGCAGCCCTGCCAGACACCACCAGTGTGCCCACCAAAGTGTCCTGACCCTTGCCCACCTTGCAAGTGTCCAGACCCTTGCCCACCTTGCAAGTGTCCAGACCCTTGCCCACCTATAAAGTGCCCTGACCCATGCCCACCTTGCAAGTGTCCAGACCCTTGTCCACCTTGCAAGTGTCCAGACCCTTGCCCACCTTGCAAGTGTCCAGACCCTTGCCCACCTATAAAGTGCCCTGACCCATGCCTGCCTCAGCAGTGCAAGCAGAAATGCCCTCCTGGGGCACCTGCTCATCATTGCTAGCAGAAGTGCCTGCCGAAGAGTAGGTAAGAGCTTGCCTTTTTATCTGCATCTGGAAAGGATAAGGACAATCGGCTCCACTAGTTCCACAGCTCCACCTTCATCTTCTCTTCAAAGCCTATCATGGAAAAGGAAGAAGCTTCTCCACCCTTCAGCTTCAATATGCGTGTGGTGCTTCCTGACAGACAGAGGTTTCTTATCTGAGGCTGCTGTACTGCTTCCCTCTGGGAGGTGCCCAAGAAAGCATCGCAGAGCCTCAGGAGGAAGAGCAGCAGCCTTCCTCCTGGGCGCCCTCTGAGGATTCTCTCGCTGTCTTCTGTGTCGTTCGGTCACCTGGGCCTGGGTTACTACCAGCTGAGCAATTGTTACTTATCCCCCACTTCCTGAATAAAATACAATTCTTTTCTGTGATGGGAAAATTTTTTTCTTTTTTTAAAAACCTGCTTTTTGCAATATCATATCATAATTTTGCTTGATTTCGATCTTTCTTTGATCCCGAGTTTCAGGCTCTCAGAGTCAGTGTTATCTGAATTTCGAGTCGTATCAATGATTATTTCTATACAGTTTCAAATAGAGGTTATTTTCCTAATTATTGCTTGATTGGTTTGAGGAACAAATAGTTTACCTTCTTGGGATTTCAAACCCTTTAATAAAGTGTGGGGAAAATCACATTTACAGCGCCAACTTGCTTAGGCATAAAAATTACATGAATGTGTGTCATTCAGTTGGCACAATGTCGAGCACATAATTGGCATTTGAGAGCTGGCTGATCACCATTGTCTCTGTCATCATCACTGTCACCACCACCACGACCGTCACCACCACCCCCAGGTGCTCCAGCAGGGGAGTGGCTCAGACATGCATGTAGGGCATGCAAGGAGATTCTTCAACTCTATTACCCGTTCATACTCTGTGTTCATTTTCTTTTCCAATTTAACCGAATTTTTAATCTGACACTAGAAAATAACCAGTTTGGGAAATTATTGGAGTACTCTGTATAAAATTATAATAGTTCTGAAAACATGGGTAGTACAAAAGAAAGGGAATTTAAAGGGACCTTACAAAACGAAGCGCTCCCTGCTCTCTATGTGTATAACGTGCCGTTCTTACTGCAAAACTCAACAACCTCAGGGTCTTATTATATTTTTTCACCTCGGAAATTACATTCTTGATTATTTTGACCCCCCCCCTTTGAGATACACAGGGGATTCCAATGTTAATCTTGATTTACAAAATGACTGTTGCTATGCAGCTTGTTTTCCAAGTGCTCAGCTTACTGGTCCAGTAAGCTGTGAAAAGGATGTGTTTATTAAGCATATCTCTTCTTGTGGTTAGAAGTAAAGGAGTCAAAGTTGCCGGAACTGCAGAAGCAAACAGATGCCCATATTACTGTTCAACGCTCATCAGTCTATGACATGAGTGAAAAATAAACACTGAGATTTGGGAGTTTTCTCTACTGTAGCTACTGTTATTTGACCTGACATAGAAATTAGTTCTTTGAGGTGGGATGCTCCCATGACAAATCTCAAAATTGTGGCATTGTCTTATGTGTCTGCACGTGGTTGGAAAGGAATCTGATATTGGAAGCCGTAAATGCGGTTCTACGTGGTATTCAATGGCAAAATGTTTGCAGTAATGGTTGTCCATGGTATCTTTAGATGCAGAGCAACGGTCGGTCAATTGTTGATTTGCTCAGGGTAATTCAGTAGACGTATGTTCAGGAAAAACTTTCTGGTTGACAGGCCAGAAATGTAAAGAATGAAAAGAAAAATAATATAGCCCAGAAACTCAAAACCTTGCTGAATTAGAATACTCACTGCTTGTAAGTCCTAAAGAGTAAGAGATGAGATTAGAAGTGGTTTTCAAATAGAAGTCCAATTTCAGTTGACTGTTACAACAGAGACAAGAGACAGAAGTTGTCATCTTTCCACCTTTGTGCCAGGGAGCCTCATGGTAGCTGTATTATGTTGTGGGGAAAGGCAGTAATTTAATCAGGCCAGAAAATTACTTCTACAAAAGGACCTTCCTGAGATCCGTAGGACATAGAAATGATTGGAGGACTGAAATTATATCAGGTGCCTGACAAGTTTTTGAGGGAATTGAGAACAAAATAAACTACATGCCAAAAGGAAAAAGAATGGTTTTCAAGATGACTAACGACTTTCCTGCCCACCTTTCCCTATTTTCCACCCTACGAAATCAGATATGGTAAGTACAGATGACTAAACCAGAATATACACTCTGAGACGGGTACAAGAACCCCAGAATAATCGATAAAGGAAGCTCTCTCAGAGAATAGTATCAGATCCTAAGAGAGCCAAGGAGGAGAAGGAACACAGAGATGCTCAAACATTGTTACTCTGTTGTATGATGGTTATTCCTTCATGTTTTCCCTCCGGGTTTATTGATGTATAATTGACAAATGAAATTGTACATATTTACGGTGTAAAATGTGATGAATTGACATATGTGTACTTTATGCAGTGATTACCATCATCGGTCACTTAGCACATTAATCACTTCATCAGTAACAAGGCAATGTGTTTATGTCTCTCTGTTTGTGTGTGTGTGTGTGTGTGTGTGTGTGAGATGAGAACACTTATGGTCTAATTTCTGAGCAAGATTGAAGTACACAAGTGGGTATTATTAGCGAGATCACCATGCTGTACCGTAGACTCTGAGAACTCATTCATCGTATGATTGCAGGCTTCTACCGTTGGCCCAACATCTCCACCATTGTCCGACCCCTCTGACCCTGCTGACCACCACTGTACTCTCTGTTGCTGTGACATCTGTTAGTTTGGAAACTAATTCCTAAATAAACAACGGTGCAAAGAAGAAATAACAAATAATTAGAAAATACCTTGAGATGAACGAAATGAAAAGAAAACATACAAGACCTTTTGGGATAAATGTAATGCAGCAAAAAGAGAGCCACCTATGTCTGGAGATATCTATATTACAAAAGATGATCTCAAATCAGCAACCTGATAGACATGTATGCATGTGTGTGGGTTTATGACAATTGCAAACTCGTAACACTAAATACAACAAAGTATAAGCAGTGATTATTTCTGGCCATTTAATAGACATGCTCATTTTTTAACAGCTTTATGTTCTCCCCATTATATATGAAATGATATACGTTCACTTTTATAACAATGTATCATATTATTTTAAAAATATATAGTAGTCAGGGAAGATGTGGCTAAGCTGCAAGGAAAGTTTACGTCCTGGCTTTCTGGCACATGCTTAGCTGATGACTCTTTCACAGGTTTCAAGTGTCTCCTCTTTCTTTTCCTCTCCTCTTTGTTCTCATCTTCTTCCTGCTGTCCCATTATAAAACCCCATTCCTAAGAAACTTCCTTATTATTTGGCTAAGAGAAATTACTAGACCAGTTCTTCCTTCTGACTGCAGGAAGAATTATGAAATATATGAAATGACTATTACTTAATGCATGGGCAATATAGCAAAGTACCAAACTGGTTGGTTAAGGGGTAGATATTGGCAATGAAGATAATATGGAGGTGAGTGTTCTGGAATGTGAAAAAGAAGATAGACAATAAACAGTGAAATGTTTTTTCAAATTGCTCTCTTCAAAGACCTAAACATTGTTGGAATGAGTGGAAAAAAGCACAGATGTCAGATGTGCCCTAAGTTCACATTTCACCCCAATGTCAGATCTTTATCTCTCCCATCCCAACGTCACTCTGAATCATTTGTATGTGATGCTGTGAGCCTTAAATGATATCTTATATCTAGTTTTGTTTCCACAGAATTGAAGCCTGGTATTTACTTATGGAATACAAGAGATTTATTTTCTAATAAAGGAATTTTAAGCATATGACAGCGGTCTAGGGAAGAGTTCACGTCAGGTGAGATGGGACATCCTGATTCCATTAAACATGTTTTCCCACATTAAACAGTATCGTAAAGCGAGATTGGCAACTCTGTTCCTAAAGCAGACAGGGGCCTTCACCAACCGTGACGCATCACAAGACTCTTCAGTGCCCAAGGGGACAGCATAGAGTAGTGTTCGTGTCAAGGATAGGAGGGAGGAACTGTAGAAACACTGTTGACAGCTAAATCACTGAAAAGGCAGAAATGAAATCTGCAGGACATGCTAAGGCACTGGTTCCTGAACTTCAGCTCTTTGCTAAAAGCTCATTATACTTGTCATAATTCCACACCCCATGTGTCATATTACATTAACTTTTGGGGCTTTAACTTCACTTCCTAATAACTTTGAAAATGTTTATTTCAATTGGCCATAGGTGATGATGCACATGAAATGACAGATGAAATATTCAAATTATATATTACAACAAGTACGTACTTATATACATACAGAAATATGTTACAGAAAGTGGGACAAGGACAGATACAGAGAGGTTAAAATATCTGGAACACGCAAAGTCTGCAGAGCAGAAATTCTGCTGGAAGTCCATCTAACAGGGGAATATTCTTTTACCTGAGGGAGCGTCAGCCTTGTTCTATTCAGGCCGTCAGTGGATTGGATGAGAACTTTCCACTTTATAGAGGGCAACCGACTTAGATCAGGCTACTGATTTAAATAATGCTCTCATCCAAAATCATCCTTACAGAAACATAAAGAATAATGTTTGACCAGAAAACTGGAGACATGTGCCAGTGAATCTGACCCATAAATTAACCATCAAACCTTCTTCCCAGCATATTGACAAAGTGTATGAAGAAAGTAGAAGAGGAAATAGGTTTATTTGACACATGCCCCACCGTGACCAAAATGGAAAATGCAAAAAATAGGTTTAAAATATAACAAAATTATTATTAATGATTAAGAAGTTGTATATGAATGGCAATGAACTTCAGTGACTGCATTTTTAATAAAGAGATTACAACTTTCTCTTGAATTTACCCCTAGATTTGATGTGAAACAACATGTGTTTAAATAATTCATAAGTATTAAATACGTACAAATTTAGTTGCGTGAATGGCATTGCCTAATTTATTGGGTTTCCCAATAATTTCAAAGCGACAGGAAGCCAGAAGACTGGAGCAATCCTCTGAGATTTCTTCAAAAATTGAAGACATCCAAGGAGGTCAGTTGGGAGAAATTAGATTGGAGAATGTGTTATGTCCCTTTGGGAGGTATGAGCAAAAAGCTTCATTTCTGCTGTAAGTCTTGGGCCTGAGCTGCCGGATCATCCGAGTTATGGCAGGGGATGCTCCGTGCCTGGTGAATTCCTTGTGATAGGAAGTAAAACAGATTTATAAAGTTCACAGGAATCTGACTGCTGGATGTTCTTCATTTGAAGAGGCCAACAGTGAAAGGAGGACCGTAGTGGTCCACACTTTACTACCCGTTTCCAAGTGTCATGATAGGAAATCATATGAGATGATGTGCAAATTTCCCTGCGTCCATTATCGAAGATGAAAGGAGACTCTGTTTAGCAAGCCATGAAACAAGGGGAAATGAATTGTAAGAAAGACTTGAGGTAAGGAGACATATGTCACCAGGTAGCAAGGCCCTTTTGAAATCATCATGTACAATAAACTTGCCACCAGATCAAGTGCAACTAGGCAGGCAGACAGTTTTAGATGTCAAGGATGGTGAAAGATAGAAAAGGGTCATCCTCCCCAGGCAAGGAAGGGAACTTCTGACTACAAGTTAGAGGACACTCCAAGTGCTCCCACCGCCTTAAACCACTGAAAGTGAGAGGTAAGGCAGGAACTCTGTGAGTCATGAGAACATAATCCAGTGAGGAGACCTGTAACAAGATATTTCCTGTTTTCAGAGTCACTGCCAAGCCAGTTATGGATGGATTTGCATTTGGGCTGGGGAGTGATTGGACCAGGCCAGTTTTGGTAGTTCCGCTTCCCCCTGGGTGGGGCAGCAAACCCCAATAAAAAGGGCCTGTGCTCCACGACGGCTATCCTCCTGCTCCTCGAGTTCCGATTGAATTTGTAGAACCTGGTGAGTCTGATTCTTCAGTTCAACTTTGTTCTTGGACAACTGAATGTTGAGTTTATGGTGGAGACAGCAAGTTTGATGGGTCCAAAGTTATCATCATGGGTATAATGCTACTGAGTGGATGGGAACTTGGAATCTGGGCACAACGTTGTGTTGTATTGACTAGATATCTGATACCTAGTTTGAATTCCGCTATTGAAAAAGAAATCCACAGGAAAATTTTACATGAAGGGAGAAAGAGCAAAGTCTTTACCTTTTTCTATGCCTTTCTCTTGGACCTCTGCTGGGATTTCAGAGGCACTTGTCTTAGAAGGTGTCAGAGCCTTAGATTCATCCTCATTGCCCTTTGCTCTGTACATAAGTCATGCTGTCAGGACCTCATGAGAGAAAATGGTGATAGAAATTGCTTGTGAGCTTGCCCAGGATTTTAGAACTTGTGATGGCCTTTTGTGAAGATGTCGTTTTCATAAAAAAGAAAGAAAGTAAAAAGTACAGAAAGAAAGAAAGACACAAACCAAAAGAGAAAACTTTGCTTGTTTCTTTAAAACAAAGACATTTTCTTTAGAAAAGTTGTGTGAGAAAAGAGAAGGTTTTCTCTGGATTGCTATAACGATTTCCTGAAGAGGGAGAGAGAAGTCAGAAATTCATGAAAAGGTATTAAAGAGATTAAAGCACATACTTAGAGATTGGTGAGATACTATCTGTTGTTATTCCAAAAGATTTTGCTCTTTTCTCTATAGGAATTCCTTGTTGTGAACAGAGTCATATACTTTCTTTCAGATATTAAGACTCCAGAAAGATGTCTTCTCAACATCAGCAGTGCAAGCAGCCCTGCCAGACACCACCAGTGTGCCCACCAAAGTGTCCTGACCCTTGCCCACCTTGCAAGTGTCCAGACCCTTGCCCACCTTGCAAGTGTCCAGACCCTTGCCCACCTATAAAGTGCCCTGACCCATGCCCACCTTGCAAGTGTCCAGACCCTTGTCCACCTTGCAAGTGTCCAGACCCTTGCCCACCTTGCAAGTGTCCAGACCCTTGCCCACCTATAAAGTGCCCTGACCCATGCCTGCCTCAGCAGTGCAAGCAGAAATGCCCTCCTGGGGCACCTGCTCATCATTGCTAGCAGAAGTGCCTGCCGAAGAGTAGGTAAGAGCTTGCCTTTTTATCTGCATCTGGAAAGGATAAGGACAATCGGCTCCACTAGTTCCACAGCTCCACCTTCATCTTCTCTTCAAAGCCTATCATGGAAAAGGAAGAAGCTTCTCCACCCTTCAGCTTCAATATGCGTGTGGTGCTTCCTGACAGACAGAGGTTTCTTATCTGAGGCTGCTGTACTGCTTCCCTCTGGGAGGTGCCCAAGAAAGCATCGCAGAGCCTCAGGAGGAAGAGCAGCAGCCTTCCTCCTGGGCGCCCTCTGAGGATTCTCTCGCTGTCTTCTGTGTCGTTCGGTCACCTGGGCCTGGGTTACTACCAGCTGAGCAATTGTTACTTATCTCCCACTTCCTGAATAAAATACAATTCTTTTCTGTGATGGGAAAATTTTTTTCTTTTTTTAAAAACCTGCTTTTTGCAATATCATATCATAATTTTGCTTGATTTCGATCTTTCTTTGATCCCGAGTTTCAGGCTCTCAGAGTCAGTGTTATCTGAATTTCGAGTCGTATCAATGATTATTTCTATACAGTTTCAAATAGAGGTTATTTTCCTAATTATTGCTTGATTGGTTTGAGGAACAAATAGTTTACCTTCTTGGGATTTCAAACCCTTTAATAAAGTGTGGGGAAAATCACATTTACAGCGCCAACTTGCTTAGGCATAAAAATTACATGAATGTGTGTCATTCAGTTGGCACAATGCCGAGCACATAATTGGCATTTGAGAGCTGGCTGATCACCATTGTCTCTGTCATCATCACTGTCACCACCACCACGACCGTCACCACCACCCCCAGGTGCTCCAGCAGGGGAGTGGCTCAGACATGCATGTAGGGCATGCAAGGAGATTCTTCAACTCTATTACCCGTTCATACTCTGTGTTCATTTTCTTTTCCAATTTAACCGAATTTTTAATCTGACACTAGAAAATAACCAGTTTGGGAAATTATTGGAGTACTCTGTATAAAATTATAATAGTTCTGAAAACATGGGTAGTACAAAAGAAAGGGAATTTAAAGGGACCTTACAAAACGAAGCGCTCCCTGCTCTCTATGTGTATAACGTGCCGTTCTTACTGCAAAACTCAACAACCTCAGGGTCTTATTATATTTTTTCACCTCGGAAATTACATTCTTGATTATTTTGACCCCCCCCTTTGAGATACACAGGGGATTCCAATGTTAATCTTGATTTACAAAATGACTGTTGCTATGCAGCTTGTTTTCCAAGTGCTCAGCTTACTGGTCCAGTAAGCTGTGAAAAGGATGTGTTTATTAAGCATATCTCTTCTTGTGGTTAGAAGTAAAGGAGTCAAAGTTGCCGGAACTGCAGAAGCAAACAGAGGCCCATATTACTGTTCAACGCTCATCAGTCTATGACATGAGTGAAAAATAAACACTGAGATTTGGGAGTTTTCTCTACTGTAGCTACTGTTATTTGACCTGACATAGAAATTAGTTCTTTGAGGTGGGATGCTCCCATAACAAATCTCAAAATTGTGGCATTGTCTTATGTGTCTGCACGTGGTTGGAAAGGAATCTGATATTGGAAGCCGTAAATGCGGTTCTACGTTGTATTCAATGGCAAAATGTTTGCAGTAATGGTTGTCCATGGTATCTTTAGATGCAGAGCAACGGTCGGTCAATTGTTGATTTGCTCAGGGTAATTCAGTAGACGTATGTTCAGGAAAAACTTTCTGGTTGACAGGCCAGAAATGTAAAGAATGGAAAGAAATATAATATAGCCCAGAAACTCTAAACCTTGCTGAATTAGAATACTCACTGCTTGTAAGTCCTAAAGAGTAAGAGATGAGATTAGAAGTGGTTTTCAAATAGAAGTCCAATTTCAGTTGACTGTTACAACAGAGACAAGAGACAGAAGTTGTCATCTTTCCACCTTTGTGCCAGGGAGCCTCATGGTAGCTGTATTATGTTGTGGGGAAAGGCAGTAATTTAATCAGGCCAGAAAATTACTTCTACAAAAGGACCTTCCTGAGATCCGTAGGACATAGAAATGATTGGAGGACTGAAATTGTATCAGGTGCCTGACAAGTTTTTGAGGGAATTGAGAACAAAATAAACTACATGCCAAAAGGAAAAAGAATGGTTTTCAAGATGACTAACGACTTTCCTGCCCACCTTTCCCTATTTTCCACCCTACGAAATCAGACATGGTAAGTACAGATGACTAAACCAGAATATACACTCTGAGACGGGTACAAGAACCCCAGAATAATCGATAAAGGAAGCTCTCTCAGAGAATAGTATCAGATCCTAAGAGAGCCAAGGAGGAGAAGGAACACAGAGATGCTCAAACATTGTTACTCTGTTGTATGATGATTATTCCTTCATGTTTTCCCTCCGGGTTTATTGATGTATAATTGACAAATGAAATTGTACATATTTACGAAGTAAAATGTGATGAATTGACATATGTGTACTTTATGCAGTGATTACCATCATGGGTCACTTGGCGCATTAATCACTTCATCAGTAACAAGGCAATGTGTTTATGTCTCTGTGTGTGTGTGTGTGTGTGTGTCTGTGTGTGTGTGATGAGAACACTTATGGTCTAATTTCTGAGCAAGATTGAAGTACACAAGTGGGTATTATTAGCGAGATCACCATGCTGTACCGTAGACTCTGAGAACTCATTCATCGTATGATTGCAGGCTTCTACCGTTGGCCCAACATCTCCACCATTGTCTGACCCCTCTGACCCTGCTGACCACCACTGTACTCTCTGTTGCTGTGACATCTGTTAGTTTGGAAACTAATTCCTAAATAAACAACGGTGCAAAGAAGAAATAACAAATAATTAGAAAATACCTTGAGATGAACGAAATGAAAAGAAAACATACAAGACCTTTTGGGATAAATGTAATGCAGCAAAAAGAGAGCCACCTATGTCTGGAGATATCTATATTACAAAAGATGATCTCAAATCAGCAACCTGATAGACATGTATGCATGTGTGTGGGTTTATGACAATTGCAAACTCGTAACACTAAATACAGCAAAGTATAAGCAGTGATTATTTCTGGCCATTTAATAGACATGCTCATTTTTTAACAGCTTTATGTTCTCCCCATTATATATGAAATGATATACGTTCACTTTTATAACAATGTATCATATTATTTTAAAAATATATAGTAGTCAGGGAAGATGTGGCTAAGCTGCAAGGAAAGTTTACGTCCTGGCTTTCTGGCACATGCTTAGCTGATGACTCTTTCACAGTTTTCAAGTGTCTCCTCTTTCTTTTCCTCTCCTCTTTGTTCTCATCTTCTTCCTGCTGTCCCATTATAAAACCCCATTCCTAATAAACTTCCTTATTATTTGGCTAAGAGAAATTACTAGACCAGTTCTTCCTTCTGACTGCAGGAAGAATTATGAAATATATGAAATGACTATTACTTAATGCATGGGCAATATAGCAAAGTACCAAACTGGTTGGTTAAGGGGTAGATATTGGCAATGAAGATAATATGGAGGTGAGTGTTCTGGAATGTGAAAAAGAAGATAGACAATAAACAGTGAAATTTTTTTTCAAATTGCTCTCTTCAAAGACCTAAACATTGTTGGAATGAGTGGAAAAAAGCACAGATGTCAGATGTGCCCTAAGTTCACATTTCACCCCAATGTCAGATCTTTATCTCTCCCATCCCAACGTCACTCTGAATCATTTGTATGTGATGCTGTGAGCCTCAAATGATATCTTATATCTAGTTTTGTTTCCACAGAATTGAAGCCTGGTATTTACTTATGGAATACAAGAGATTTATTTTCTAATAAAGGAATTTTAAGCATACGACAGCGGTCTAGGGAAGAGTTCACGTCAGGTGAGATGGGACATCCTGATTCCATTAAACATGTTTTCCCACATTAAACAGTATCGTAAAGCGAGATTGGCAACTCTGTTCCTAAAGCAGACAGGGGCCTTCACCAACCGTGATGCATCACAAGACTCTTCAGTGCCCAAGGGGACAGCATAGAGTAGTGTTCCTGTCAAGGATAGGAGGGAGGAACTGTAGAAACACTGTTGACAGCTAAATCACTGAAAAGGCAGAAATGAAATCTTTGCAGGACATGCTAAGGCACTGGTTCCTGAACTTCAGCTCTTTGCTAAAAGCTCATTATATTTGTCATAATTCCAAACCCCATGTGTCATATTACATTAACTTTTGGGGCTTTACTTCACTTCCTAATAACTTTGAAAATGTTTATTTCAATTGGCCATAGGTGATGATGCACATGAAATGACAGATGAAATATTCAAATTATATATTACAACAAGTACGTACTTATATACATACAGAAATATGGTACAGAAAGTGGGACAAGGACAGATACAGAGAGGTTAAAATATCTGGAACACGCAATGTCTGCAGAGCAGAAATTCTGCTGGAAGTCCATCTAACAGGGGAATATTCTTTAACCTGAGGGAGCGTCAGCCTTGTTCTATTCAGGCCGTCAGTGGATTGGATGAGAACTTTCCACTTTATAGAGGGCAACCGACTTAGATCAGGCTACTGATTTAAATAATGCTCTCATCCAAAATCATCCTTACAGAAACATAAAGAATAATGTTTGACCAGAAAACTGGAGACATGTGCCAGTGAATCTGACCCATAAATTAACCATCAAACCTTCTTCCCAGCATATTGACAAAGTGTATGAAGAAAGTAGAAGAGGAAATAGGTTTATTTGACACATGCCCCACCGTGACCAAAATGGAAAATGCAAAAAATAGGTTTAAAATATAACAAAATTATTATTAATGATTAAGAAGTTGTATATGAATGGCAATGAACTTCAGTGACTGCATTTTTAATAAAGAGATTACAACTTTCTCTTGAATTTACCCCTAGATTTGATGTGAAACAACATGTGTTTAAATAATTCATAAGTATTAAATACGTACAAATTTAGTTGCGTGAATGGCATTGCCTAATTTATTGGGTTTCCCAATAATTTCAAAGCGACAGGAAGCCAGAAGACTGGAGCAATCCTCTGAGATTTCTTCAAAAATTGAAGACATCCAAGGAGGTCAGTTGGGAGAAATTAGATTGGAGAATGTGTTATGTCCCTTTGGGAGGTATGAGCAAAAAGCTTCATTTCTGCTGTAAGTCTTGGGCCTGAGCTGCCGGATCATCCGAGTTATGGCAGGGGATGCTCCGTGCCTGGTGAATTCCTTGTGATAGGAAGTAAAACAGATTTATAAAGTTCACAGGAATCTGACTGCTGGATGTTCTTCATTTGAAGAGGCCAACAGTGAAAGGAGGACCGTAGTGGTCCACACTTTACTACCCGTTTCCAAGTGTCATGATAGGAAATCATATGAGATGATGTGCAAATTTCCCTGCGTCCATTATCGAAGATGAAAGGAGACTCTGTTTAGCAAGCCATGAAACAAGGGGAAATGAACTGTAAGAAAGACTTGAGGTAAGGAGACATATGTCACCAGGTAGCAAGGCCCTTTTGAAATCATCATGTACAATAAACTTGCCACCAGATCAAGTGCAACTAGGCAGGCAGGCAGTTTTAGATGTCAAGGATGGTGAAAGATAGAAAAGGGTCATCCTCCCCAGTCAAGGAAGGGAACTTCTGACTACAAGTTAGAGGACACTCCAAGTGCTCCCACCGCCTTAAACCACTGAAAGTGAGAGGTAAGGCAGGAACTCTGTGAGTCATGAGAACATAATCCAGTGAGGAGACCTGTAACAAGATATTTCCTGTTTTCAGAGTCACTGCCAAGCCAGTTATGGATGGATTTGCATTTGGGCTGGGGAGTGATTGGACCAGGCCAGTTTTGGTAGTTCCGCTTCCCCCTGGGTGGGGCAGCAAACCCCAATAAAAAGGGCCTGTGCTCCACGACGGCTATCCTTCTGCTACTCGAGTTCCAATTGAATTTGTAGAACCTGGTGAGTCTGATTCTTCAGTTCAACTTTGTTCTTGGACAACTGAATGTTGAGTTTATGGTGGAGACAGCAAGTTTGATGGGTCCAAAGTTATCATCATGGGTATAATGCTACTGAGTGGATGGGAACTTGGAATCTGGGCACAACGTTGTGTTGTATTGACTAGATATCTCATACCTAGTTTGAATTCCGCTATTGAAAAAGAAATCCACAGGAAAATTTTACATGAAGGGAGAAAGAGCAAAGTGTTTACCTTTTTCTATGCCTTTCTCTTGGACCTCTGCTGGGATTTCAGAGGCATTTGTCTTAGAAGGTGTCAGAGCCTTAGATTCATCCTCATTGCCCTTTGCTCTGTACATAAGTCATGCTGTCAGGACCTCAAGAGAGAAAATGGTGATAGAAATTGCTTGTGAGCTTGCCCAGGAGTTTAGACCTTGTGATGGCCTTTTGTGAAGATGTCGTTTTCATAAAAAAGAAAGAAAGTAAAAAATACAGAAAGAAAGAAAGACACAAACCAAAAGAGAAAACTTTGCTTGTTTCTTTAAAACAAAGACATTTTCTTTAGAAAAGTTGTGTGAGAAAAGAGAAGGTTTTCTCTGGATTGCTATAACGATTTCCTGAAGAGGGAGAGAGAAGTCAGAAATTCATGAAAAGGTATTAAAGAGATTAAAGCACATACTTAGAGATTGGTGAGATACTATCTGTTGTTATTCCAAAAGATTTTGCTCTTTTCTCTATAGGAATTCCTTGTTGTGAACAGAGTCATATACTTTCTTTCAGATATTAAGACTCCAGAAAGATGTCTTCTCAACATCAGCAGTGCAAGCAGCCCTGCCAGACACCACCAGTGTGCCCACCAAAGTGTCCTGACCCTTGCCCACCTTGCAAGTGTCCAGACCCTTGCCCACCTTGCAAGTGTCCAGACCCTTGCCCACCTATAAAGTGCCCTGACCCATGCCCACCTTGCAAGTGTCCAGACCCTTGTCCACCTTGCAAGTGTCCAGACCCTTGCCCACCTTGCAAGTGTCCAGACCCTTGCCCACCTATAAAGTGCCCTGACCCATGCCTGCCTCAGCAGTGCAAGCAGAAATGCCCTCCTGGGGCACCTGCTCATCATTGCTAGCAGAAGTGCCTGCCGAAGAGTAGGTAAGAGCTTGCCGTTTTATCTGCATCTGGAAAGGATAAGGACAATCGGCTCCACTAGTTCCACAGCTCCACCTTCATCTTCTCTTCAAAGCCTATCATGGAAAAGGAAGAAGCTTCTCCACCCTTCAGCTTCAATATGCGTGTGGTGCTTCCTGACAGACAGAGGTTTCTTATCTGAGGCTGCTGTACTGCTTCCCTCTGGGAGGTGCCCAAGAAAGCATCGCAGAGCCTCAGGAGGAAGAGCAGCAGCCTTCCTCCTGGGCGCCCTCTGAGGATTCTCTCGCTGTCTTCTGTGTCGTTCGGTGACCTGGGCCTGGGTTACTACCAGCTGAGCAATTGTTACTTATCCCCCACTTCCTGAATAAAATACAATTCTTTTCTGTGATGGGAAAATTTTTTTCTTTTTTTAAAAACCTGCTTTTTGCAATATCATGTCATAATTTTGCTTGATTTCGATCTTTCTTTGATCCCGAGTTTCAGGCTCTCAGAGTCAGTGTTATCTGAATTTCGAGTCGTATCAATGATTATTTCTATACAGTTTCAAATAGAGGTTATTTTCCTAATTATTGCTTGATTGGTTTGAGGAACAAATAGTTTACCTTCTTGGGATTTCAAACCCTTTAATAAAGTGTGGGGAAAATCACATTTACAGCGCCAACTTGCTTAGGCATTAAAAATTACATGAATGTGTGTCATTCAGTTGGCACAATGCCGAGCACATAATTGGCATTTGAGAGCTGGCTGATCACCATTGTCTCTGTCATCATCACTGTCACCACCACCACGACCGTCACCACCACCCCCAGGTGCTCCAGCAGGGGAGTGGCTCAGACATGCATGTAGGGCATGCAAGGAGATTCTTCAACTCTATTACCCGTTCATACTCTGTGTTCATTTTCTTTTCCAATTTAACCGAATTTTTAATCTGACACTAGAAAATAACCAGTTTGGGAAATTATTGGAGTACTCTGTATAAAATTATAATAGTTCTGAAAACATGGGTAGTACAAAAGAAAGGGAATTTAAAGGGACCTTACAAAACGAAGCGCTCCCTGCTCTCCATGTGTATAACGTGCCGTTCTTACTGCAAAACTCAACAACCTCAGGGTCTTATTATATTTTTTCACCTCGGAAATTACATTCTTGATTATTTTGACCCCCCCCTTTGAGATACACAGGGGATTCCAATGTTAATCTTGATTTACAAAATGACTGTTGCTATGCAGCTTGTTTTCCAAGTGCTCAGCTTACTGGTCCAGTAAGCTGTGAAAAGGATGTGTTTATTAAGCATATCTCTTCTTGTGGTTAGAAGTAAAGGAGTCAAAGTTGCCGGAACTGCAGAAGCAAACAGATGCCCATATTACTGTTCAACGCTCATCAGTCTATGACATGAGTGAAAAATAAACACTGAGATTTGGGAGTTTTCTCTACTGTGGCTACTGTTATTTGACCTGACATAGAAATTAGTTCTTTGAGGTGGGATGCTCCCATGACAAATCTCAAAATTGTGGCATTGTCTTATGTGTCTGCACGTGGTTGGAAAGGAATCTGATATTGGAAGCCGTAAATGCGGTTCTACGTGGTATTCAATGGCAAAATGTTTGCAGTAATGGTTGTCCATGGTATCTTTAGATGCAGAGGAACGGTCGGTCAATTGTTGATTTGCTCAGGGTAATTCAGTAGACGTATGTTCAGGAAAAACTTTCTGGTTGACAGGCCAGAAATGTAAAGAATGAAAAGAAAAATAATATAGCCCAGAAACTCAAAACCTTGCTGAATTAGAATACTCACTGCTTGTAAGTCCTAAAGAGTAAGAGATGAGATTAGAAGTGGTTTTCAAATAGAAGTCCAATTTCAGTTGACTGTTACAACAGAGACAAGAGACAGAAGTTGTCATCTTTCCACCTTTGTGCCAGGGAGCCTCATGGTAGCTGTATTATGTTGTGGGGAAAGGCAGTAATTTAATCAGGCCAGAAAATTACTTCTTCAAAAGGACCTTCCTGAGATCCGTAGGACATAGAAATGATTGGAGGACTGAAATTATATCAGGTGCCTGACAAGTTTTTGAGGGAATTGAGAACAAAATAAACTACATGCCAAAAGGAAAAAGAATGATTTTCAAGATGACTAACGACTTTCCTGCCCACCTTTCCCTATTTTCCACCCTACGAAATCAGATATGGTAAGTACAGATGACTAAACCAGAATATACACTCTGAGACGGGTACAAGAACCCCAGAATAATCGATAAAGGAAGCTCTCTCAGAGAATAGTATCAGATCCTAAGAGAGCCAAGGAGGAGAAGGAACACAGAGATGCTCAAACATTGTTACTCTGTTGTATGATGGTTATTCCTTCATGTTTTCCCTCCGGGTTTATTGATGTATAATTGACAAATGAAATTGTACATATTTACGGTGTAAAATGTGATGAATTGACATATGTGTACTTTATGCAGTGATTACCATCATCGGTCACTTAGCACATCAATCACTTCATCAGTAACAAGGCAATGTGTTTATGTCTCTCTGTTTGTGTGTGTGTGTGTGTGTGTGTGTGATGAGAACACTTATGGTCTAATTTCTGAGCAAGATTGAAGTACACAAGTGGGTATTATTAGCGAGATCACCATGCTGTACCGTAGACTCTGAGAACTCATTCATCGTATGATTGCAGGCTTCTACCGTTGGCCCAACATCTCCACCATTGTCCGACCCCTCTGACCCTGCTGACCACCACTGTACTCTCTGTTGCTGTGACATCTGTTAATTTGGAAACTAATTCCTAAATAAACAACGGTGCAAAGAAGAAATAACAAATAATTAGAAAATACCTTGAGATGAACGAAATGAAAAGAAAACATACAAGACCTTTTGGGATAAATGTAATGCAGCAAAAAGAGAGCCACCTATGTCTGGAGATATCTATATTACAAAAGATGATCTCAAATCAGCAACCTGATAGACATGTATGCATGTGTGTGGGTTTATGACAATTGCAAACTCGTAACACTAAATACAGCAAAGTATAAGCAGTGATTATTTCTGGCCATTTAATAGACATGCTCATTTTTTAACAGCTTTATGTTCTCCCCATTATATATGAAATGATATACGTTCACTTTTATAACAATGTATCATATTATTTTAAAAATATATAGTAGTCAGGGAAGATGTGGCTAAGCTGCAAGGAAAGTTTACGTCCTGGCTTTCTGGCACATGCTTAGCTGATGACTCTTTCACAGGTTTCAAGTGTCTCCTCTTTCTTTTCCTCTCCTCTTTGTTCTCATCTTCTTCCTGCTGTCCCATTATAAAACCCCATTCCTAAGAAACTTCCTTATTATTTGGCTAAGAGAAATTACTAGACCAGTTCTTCCTTCTGACTGCAGGAAGAATTATGAAATATATGAAATGACTATTACTTAATGCATGGGCAATATAGCAAAGTACCAAACTGGTTGGTTAAGGGGTAGATATTGGCAATGAAGATAATATGGAGGTGAGTGTTCTGGAATGTGAAAAAGAAGATAGACAATAAACAGTGAAATGTTTTTTCAAATTGCTCTCTTCAAAGACCTAAACATTGTTGGAATGAGTGGAAAAAAGCACAGATGTCAGATGTGCCCTAAGTTCACATTTCACCCCAATGTCAGATCTTTATCTCTCCCATCCCAACGTCACTCTGAATCATTTGTATGTGATGCTGTGAGCCTTAAATGATATCTTATATCTAGTTTTGTTTCCACAGAATTGAAGCCTGGTATTTACTTATGGAATACAAGAGATTTATTTTCTAATAAAGGAATTTTAAGCATATGACAGCGGTCTAGGGAAGAGTTCACGTCAGGTGAGATGGGACATCCTGATTCCATTAAACATGTTTTCCCACATTAAACAGTATCGTAAAGCGAGATTGGCAACTCTGTTCCTAAAGCAGACAGGGGCCTTCACCAACCGTGACGCATCACAAGACTCTTCAGTGCCCAAGGGGACAGCATAGAGTAGTGTTCGTGTCAAGGATAGGAGGGAGGAACTGTAGAAACACTGTTGACAGCTAAATCACTGAAAAGGCAGAAATGAAATCTTTGCAGGACATGCTAAGGCACTGGTTCCTGAACTTCAGCTCTTTGCTAAAAGCTCATTATATTTGTCATAATTCCACACCCCATGTGTCATATTACATTAACTTTTGGGGCTTTAACTTCACTTCCTAAAAACTTTGAAAATGTTTATTTCAATTGGCCATAGGTGATGATGCACATGAAATGACAGATGAAATATTCAAATTATATATTACAACAAGTACGTACTTATATACATACAGAAATATGGTACAGAAAGTGGGACAAGGACAGATACAGAGAGGTTAAAATATCTGGAACACGCAAAGTCTGCAGAGCAGAAATTCTGCTGGAAGTCCATCTAACAGGGGAATATTCTTTTACCTGAGGGAGCGTCAGCCTTGTTCTATTCAGGCCGTCAGTGGATTGGATGAGAACTTTCCACTTTATAGAGGGCAACCGACTTAGATCAGGCTACTGATTTAAATAATGCTCTCATCCAAAATCATCCTTACAGAAACATAAAGAATAATGTTTGACCAGAAAACTGGAGACATGTGCCAGTGAATCTGACCCATAAATTAACCATCAAACCTTCTTCCCAGCATATTGACAAAGTGTATGAAGAAAGTAGAAGAGGAAATAGGTTTATTTGACACATGCCCCACCGTGACCAAAATGGAAAATGCAAAAAATAGGTTTAAAATATAACAAAATTATTATTAATGATTAAGAAGTTGTATATGAATGGCAATGAACTTCAGTGACTGCATTTTTAATAAAGAGATTACAACTTTCTCTTGAATTTACCCCTAGATTTGATGTGAAACAACATGTGTTTAAATAATTCATAAGTATTAAATACGTACAAATTTAGTTGCGTGAATGGCATTGCCTAATTTATTGGGTTTCCCAATAATTTCAAAGCGACAGGAAGCCAGAAGACTGGAGCAATCCTCTGAGATTTCTTCAAAAATTGAAGACATCCAAGGAGGTCAGTTGGGAGAAATTAGATTGGAGAATGTGTTATGTCCCTTTGGGAGGTATGAGCAAAAAGCTTCATTTCTGCTGTAAGTCTTGGGCCTGAGCTGCCGGATCATCCGAGTTATGGCAGGGGATGCTCCGTGCCTGGTGAATTCCTTGTGATAGGAAGTAAAACAGATTTATAAAGTTCACAGGAATCTGACTGCTGGATGTTCTTCATTTGAAGAGGCCAACAGTGAAAGGAGGACCGTAGTGGTCCACACTTTACTACCCGTTTCCAAGTGTCATGATAGGAAATCATATGAGATGATGTGCAAATTTCCCTGCGTCCATTATCGAAGATGAAAGGAGACTCTGTTTAGCAAGCCATGAAACAAGGGGAAATGAATTGTAAGAAAGACTTGAGGTAAGGAGACATATGTCACCAGGTAGCAAGGCCCTTTTGAAATCATCATGTACAATAAACTTGCCACCAGATCAAGTGCAACTAGGCAGGCAGGCAGTTTTAGATGTCAAGGATGGTGAAAGATAGAAAAGGGTCATCCTCCCCAGGCAAGGAAGGGAACTTCTGACTACAAGTTAGAGGACACTCCAAGTGCTCCCACCGCCTTAAACCACTGAAAGTGAGAGGTAAGGAAGGAACTCTGTGAGTCATGAGAACATAATCCAGTGAGGAGACCTGTAACAAGATATTTCCTGTTTTCAGAGTCACTGCCAAGCCAGTTATGGATGGATTTGCATTTGGGCTGGGGAGTGATTGGACCAGGCCAGTTTTGGTAGTTCCGCTTCCCCCTGGGTGGGGCAGCAAACCCCAATAAAAAGGGCCTGTGCTCCACGACGGCTATCCTCCTGCTCCTTGAGTTCCAATTGAATTTGTAGAACCTGGTGAGTCTGATTCTTCAGTTCAACTTTGTTCTTGGACAACTGAATGTTGAGTTTATGGTGGAGACAGCAAGTTTGATGGGTCCAAAGTTATCAACATGGGTATAATGCTACTGAGTGGATGGGAACTTGGAATCTGGGCACAACGTTGTGTTGTATTGACTAGATATCTGATACCTAGTTTGAATTCCGCTATTGAAAAAGAAATCCACAGGAAAATTTTACATGAACGGAGAAAGAGCAAAGTCTTTACCTTTTTCTATGCCTTTCTCTTGGACCTCTGCTGGGATTTCAGAGGCACTTGTCTTAGAAGGTGTCAGAGCCTTAGATTCATCCTCATTGCCCTTTGCTCTGTACATAAGTCATGCTGTCAGGACCTCATGAGAGAAAATGGTGATAGAAATTGCTTGTGAGCTTGCCCAGGATTTTAGAACTTGTGATGGCCTTTTGTGAAGATGTCGTTTTCATAAAAAAGAAAGAAAGTAAAAAATACAGAAAGAAAGAAAGACACAAACCAAAAGAGAAAACTTTGCTTGTTTCTTTAAAACAAAGACATTTTCTTTAGAAAAGTTGTGTGAGAAAAGAGAAGGTTTTCTCTGGATTGCTATAACGATTTCCTGAAGAGGGAGAGAGAAGTCAGAAATTCATGAAAAGGTATTAAAGAGATTAAAGCACATACTTAGGCCTCTTCCGGGTAAGATGGCGGAAGAGTAAGACGTGGAGATCACCTTCCTCCCCACAGATACACCAGAAATACAGCTACACGTGCAACAACTCCTACAGAACACCTACTGAACCCTGGCAGAAGACCCCAGACCTCCCAAAAGGCAAGAAACTCCCCACATACCTGGGTAGGGCAAAGCAGAGAGATTCCCGCAGAGAGGAGCGGTGACGAGCGGCACTCACCAGCCCGAGAGGCTTGTCTGCTCCCCCGCCAGGGAGGGCGGCGCTGGAGCTGAGGCTCGGGCTTCGGTCAGAGCGCAGGGAGAGGACTGGGTCTGGCGGCGAGAACTCAGCCTGAAGGGGGCTAATGTGCCACAGCTAGCCGGGAGGGAGTCCGGGAAAACTCTGGAGCTCCCGAAGAGGCAGGAGACTTTTTCTTCCCTCTTGGTTTCCTGGTGCGCGAGGAGAAGGGATTAAGAGCGCCGCATAAAGGAGCTCCAGAGACGGGCGTGAGTCGCGGCTGAAAGCGCGGAGCCCAGAGACGGGCGTGGGACGCTGGGGCTTCTGCCGCCGCCGCCAAGAAGCCTGTGTGCGAGCGCAGGACACTGTCCACACCGCCCTTCCGGGAGCCTGTGCAGCCTGCCACTGCCGGGGTCCCGGGATCCAGGGGCGGCTTCCCTGGGAGAACGCACGGCGCGCCTCGGGCTGGTGCAACGTCACGCCGACCTCTGCCGCTGCAGGCTCGCCCCGCACTCTGTGCCCCTCCCTCCCGCCCGGCCTGAGTGAGCCAGAGTCCCCGAAGAGGCTGCTCCTTTAACCCTGTCCTGTCTGAGCGAAGAACAGACGCCCTCCGGTGACCTACATGCAGAGGCGGGGCCAAATCCAAAGCTGAGACCCAGGAGCTGTGAGAACAAAGAAGAGAAAGGGAAACCTCTCCCAGCAGCCTCAGAAGCAGCGGATTAAAGCTCCACAATCAACTTCATGTACCCTGCATCTCTGGAATACATGAATAGACAACAAATCATCCCAAATTGAGGAACCAGGAGTCAGTGCTGTGCCTCTGAGGTGGGAGAGCCAACTTCAGGACACTGGTCCACAAGAGACCTCCCAGCTCCACATAATATCAAACGGCGAAAATCTTCCAGAGATCTCCATCTCAACCCCAGCACCCAGCTTCACTCAACGACCAGCAAGCTACAGTGCTGGACACCCTATGCCAAACAACTAGCAAGACAGGAACACAACACCACCCATTAGCAGAGAGGCTGCCTCAAATCATAAAAAGTCCACAAACACCCCAAAACACACCACCAGACGTGGACCTGCCCACCAGAAAGACAAGATCCAGCCTCATCCACCAGAACACAGGCAGTAGTCCCCTCCACCAAGAAGCCTACACAACCCACTAAACCAACCTTAGCCACTGGGGACAGACACCAAAAACAACGGGAACTACGAACGTGCAGCCTGCAAAGAGGAGACACCAAACACAGTAACATAAGCAAAATGAGAAGACAGAAAAACACACAGCAGGAGAAGGAGCAAGATAAAAACCCACCAGACCTAACAAATGAAGAGGTAATAGGCAGTCTATCTGAAAAAGAATTCAGAATAATGACGGTAAAGATGATCCAAAATCTTGGAAATAGAATAGACAAAATGCAAGAAACAGTTAACAAGGACCTAGAAGAACTAAAGACGAATCAAGCATCGATTAAAAACACAATAAATGAAATAAAAAATACTCTAGATGGGATCAATAGCAGAATAACTGAGGCAGAAGAACGGATAAGTGAGGTGGAAGATAAAATAGTGGAAATAACTGCTGCACAGCAAAATAAAGAAAAAAGAATGAAAAGAACAGAGGACAGTCTCAGAGACCTCTGGGACAACATTAAATGCACCAACATTCGAATTATAGGGGTTCCAGAAGAAGAAGAGAAAAAGAAAGGGACTGAGAAAATATTTGAAGAGATTATAGTTGAAAACTTCCCTAATATGGGAAAGGAAATAGTTAATCAAGTCCAGGAGGCACAGAGAGTCCCATACAGAATAAATCCAAGGAGAAATACACCAAGACACATATTAATCAAACTGTCAAAAATTAAACACAAAGAAATCATATTAAAAGCAGCAAGGCAAAAACAACAAATAACACACAAGGGAATCCCCATCAGGATAACAGCTGATCTCTCAGCAGAAACTCTACAAGCCAGAAGAGAGTGGCAGGACATACTTAAAGTGATGAAGGAGAAAAACCTGCAACCAAGATTACTCTACCCAGCAAGGATCTCATTCAGATTTGATGGAGAAATTAAAAGCTTTACAAACAAGCAAAAGCTGAGAGAGTTCAGCACCATCACATCAGCTTAAAAACAAATGCTAAAGGAACTTCTCTAGGCAAGAAACACAACAGAAGGAAAAGACCTACAATAACGAACCCAAAACAATTAAGAAAATGGGAATAGGAACATACATATCAATAATTACCTTAAATGTAAATGGACTAAATGCTCCCACCAAAAGACACAGACTGGCTGAATGGATACAAAAACAAGACCCATATATATGCTGTCTACAAGAGACCCACTTCAGACCTAGAGATACAGACAGACTGAAAGTAAGGGGATGGAAAAAGATATTCCATGCAAATGGAAACCAAAAGAAAGCTGGAGTAGCAATTCTCATATCAGACAAAATAGACTTTAAAATAAAGACTACTAGAAGAGACAAAGAAGGACACTACATAATGATCAAGGGATCAATCCAAGAAGAAGATATAACGATTGTAAATATTTATGCACCAAACATAGGAGCACCTCAATACATAAGGGAAATATTAACAGCCATAAAAGGAGAAATCGACAGTAACACAATCATAGTAGGGGACTTTAACACCCCACTTTCACCAATGGACAGGTCATCCAAAATGAAAATAAATAAGGAAACACAAGCTTTAAATGATACATTAAACAAGATGGACTTAATTGATATTTATAGGACATTCCATCCAAAAACAACAGAATACACATTTTTCTCAAGTGCTCATGGAACATTCTCCAGGATAGATCATATCTTGGGTCACAAATCAAGCCTTGGTAAATTTAAGAAAATTGAAATTGTATCAAGTATCTTTTCCGACCACAATGCTATGAGACTAGATATCAATTACAGGAAAAGAGCTGTAAAACATACAAACACATGGAGGCTAAACAATACACTACTTAATAACGAAGTGATCACTGAAGAAATCAAAGAGGAAATTAAAAAATACCTAGAAACAAATGATAATGGAGACACGACGACCCAAAACCTATGGGATGCAGCAAAAGCAGTTCTAAGAGGGAAGTTTATGGCAATACAATCCCACCTTAAGAAACAGGAAATATCTCGAATAAACAACCTAACCTTGCACCTAAAGCAATTAGAGAAAGAAGAACAAAAACATCCCAAAGTTAGCAGAAGGAAAGAAATCATAAAAATCAGATCAGAAATAAATGAAAAAGAAATGAAGGAAACGATAGCAAAGATCAATAAAACTAAAAGCTGGTTCTTTGAGAAGATAAACAAAATTGATAAAACATTAGCCAGACTCATCAAGAAAAAAAGGGAGAAGACTCAAATCAATAGAATTAGAAATGAAAAAGGAGAAGTAACAACTGACACTGCAGAAATACAAAAGATCATGAGAGATTACTATAAGCAACTCTATGCCAATAAAATGGACAACCTGGAAGAAATGGACAAATTCTTAGAAATGCACAACCTGCCAAGACTGAATCAGGAAGAAATAGAAAATATGAACAGACCAATCACAAGCACTGAAATTGAAACTGTGATTAAAAATCTTCCAACAAACAAAAGCCCAGGACCAGATGGCTTCACAGGCGAATTCTATCAAGCATTTAGAGAAGAGCTAACACCTATCCTTCTCAAACTCTTCCAAAATATAGCAGGGGGAGGAACACTCCCAAACTCATTCTACGAGGCCACCATCACCTTCATACCAAAACCAGACAAGGATGTCACAAAGAAAGAAAACTACAGGCCAATATCACTGATGAACATAGATGCAAAAATCCTCAACAAAATACTAGCAAACAGAATCCAACAGCACATTAAAAGGATCATACACCATGATCAAGTGGGGTTTATTCCAGGAATGCAAGGATTCTTCAATATACGCAAATCAATCAATGTGATACACCATATTAACAAGTTGAAGGAGAAAAACCATATGATCATCTCAATAGATGCAGAGAAAGCTTTTGACAAAATTCAACACCCATTTATGATAAAAACCCTGCAGAAAGTAGGCATAGAGGGAACTTTCCTCAACATAATAAAGGCCATATATGACAAACCCACAGCCAGCATCGTCCTCAATGGTGAAAAACTGAAACCATTTCCACTAAGATCAGGAACAAGACAAGGTTGCCCACTCTCACCACTCTTATTCAACCTAGTTTTGGAAGTTTTAGCCACAACAATCAGAGAAGAAAAGGAAATAAAAGGAATCCAAATGGGAAAAGAAGAAGTAAAGCTCTCACTGTTTGCAGATGACATGATACTATACATAGAGAATCCTAAAGATGCTACCAGAAAACTACTAGAGTTAATCAATGAATTTGGTAAAGTTGCAGGATACAAAATTAATGCACAGAAATCTCTGGCATTCCTATATACTAATGATGAAAAATCTGAGAGTGAAATCAAGGAAACACTCCCATTTACCATTGCAACAAAAAGAATAAAATATCTAGGAATAAACCTACCTAAGGAGACAAAAGACCTGTATGCAGAAAATTATAAGACACTGATGAAAGAAATTAAAGATGATACAAATAGATGGAGAGATGTACCATGTTTTTGGATTGGAAGAATCAACATTGTGAAAATGACTCTACTACCCAAAGCAATCTACAGATTCAATGCAATACCTATCAAACTACCAATGGCATTTTTCACAGAACTAGAACAAAAAATTTGACAATTTGTATGGAAACACAAAAGACCCCGAATAGCCAAAGCAATCTTGAGAACGAAAAATGGAGCTGGAGGAATCAGGCTCCCTGACTTCAGACTATACTACAAAGCTACAGTAATCAAGACAGTATGGTACTGGCACAAAAACAGAAAGATAGATCAATGGAACAGGATAGAAAGCCCAGAGATAAACCCACGGACATATGGTCACCTTATCTTTGATAAAGGAGGCAGGAATGTACAGTGGAGAAAGGACAGTCTCTTCAATAAGTGGTGCTGGGAAAACTGGACAGGGACATGTAAAAGTATGAGATTAGATCACTCCCTAACACCATACACAAAAATTAGCTCAAAATGGATTAAAGACCTAAATGTAAGGCCAGACACTATCAAACTCCTAGAGGAAAACATAGGCAGAACACTCTATGACATAAATCACAGCAAGATCCTTTTTGACCCACCTCCTAGAGAAATGGAAATAAAGACAAAAATAAACACATGGGACCTAATGAAACTTCAAAGCTTTTGCACAGCAAAGGAAACCATAAACAAGACGAAAAGACAACCCTCAGAATGGGAGAAAATATTTGCAAATGAAGCAACTGACAAAGGATTAATCTCCAAAATTTATAAGCAGCTCATGCAGCTCAATAGCAAAAAAACAAACAACCCAATCCAAAAATGGGCAGAAGACCTAAATAGACATTTCTCCACAGAAGATATACAGACAGCCAACAAACACATGAAAGGATGCTCAACATCTTTACTCATTAGAGAAATGCAAATCAAAACTACAATGAGATATCATCTCACACCAGTCAGAATGGCCATCATCAAAAAATCTAGAAACAATAAATGCTGGAGAGGGTGTGGAAAAAAGGGAACACTCTTGCACTGCTGGTGGGAATGTGAATTGGTACAGCCACTATGGAGAACGGTATGGAGGTTCCTTAAAAAACTACAAATAGAACTACCATATGACCCAGGAATCCCACTACTGGGCATATACCCTGAGAAAACCATAATTCAAAAAGAGACATGTACCAAAATGTTCATAGCAGCCCTATTTACAATAGCCCGGAGATGGAAACAACCTAAGTGTCCATCATTGGATGAATGGATAAAGAAGATGTGGCACATATATACAATGGAATATTACTCAGCCATAAAAAGAAATGAAATTGAGCTATTTGTAATGAGGTGGATGGACCTAGAGTCTGTCATACAGAGTGAAGTAAGTCAGAAAGAGAAAGACAAATACTGTATGCTGACACATATATATGGAATTTAAGAAAAAAATGTCATCAAGAACATAGGGGTAAGACAGGAATAAAGACACAGACTTACTAGAGCATGGACTTGAGGATATGGGGAGGGGGAAGGGTAAGCTGTGACAAAGTGAAAGAGCGGCATGGACATATATACACTACCAAATGTAAGGTAGATAGCTAGTGGGAAGCAGCCGCATAGCACACGGAGATCAGCTCGGTTCTTTGTGAACAACTGGAGGGGTGGGATAGGAAGGGTGGGAGGGAGACGCAAAAGGGAGGGGATATGGGAACATATGTATATGTATAACTGATTAAATTTGTAAAATCAAAAAAATAAAAAAAAATAATAAAAAAAAAATTAAAAAAAAAAAAGCACATACTTAGAGATTGGTGAGATACTATCTGTTGTTATTCCAAAAGATTTTTCTCTTTTCTCTATAGGAATTCCTTGTTGTGAACAGAGTCATATACTTTCTTTCAGATATTAAGACTCCAGAAAGATGTCTTCTCAACATCAGCAGTGCAAGCAGCCCTGCCAGACACCACCAGTGTGCCCACCAAAGTGTCCTGACCCTTGCCCACCTTGCAAGTGTCCAGACCCTTGCCCACCTTGCAAGTGTCCAGACCCTTGCCCACCTATAAAGTGCCCTGACCCATGCCCACCTTGCAAGTGTCCAGACCCTTGTCCACCTTGCAAGTGTCCAGACCCTTGCCCACCTTGCAAGTGTCCAGACCCTTGCCCACCTATAAAGTGCCCTGACCCATGCCTGCCTCAGCAGTGCAAGCAGAAATGCCCTCCTGGGGCACCTGCTCATCATTGCTAGCAGAAGTGCCTGCCGAAGAGTAGGTAAGAGCTTGCCTTTTTATCTGCATCTGGAAAGGATAAGGACAATCGGCTCCACTAGTTCCACAGCTCCACCTTCATCTTCTCTTCAAAGCCTATCATGGAAAAGGAAGAAGCTTCTCCACCCTTCAGCTTCAATATGCGTGTGGTGCTTCCTGACAGACAGAGGTTTCTTATCTGAGGCTGCTGTACTGCTTCCCTCTGGGAGGTGCCCAAGAAAGCATCGCAGAGCCTCAGGAGGAAGAGCAGCAGCCTTCCTCCTGGGCGCCCTCTGAGGATTCTCTCGCTGTCTTCTGTGTCGTTCGGTCACCTGGGCCTGTGTTACTACCAGCTGAGCAATTGTTACTTATCCCCCACTTCCTGAATAAAATACAATTCTTTTCTGTGATGGGAAATTTTTTTCTCTTTTTAAAAACCTGCTTTTAGCAATATCATATCATAATTTTGCTTGATTTCGATCTTTCTTTGATCCCGAGTTTCAGGCTCTCAGAGTCAGTGTTATCTGAATTTCGAGTCGTATCAATGATTATTTCTATACAGTTTCAAATAGAGGTTATTTTCCTAATTATTGCTTGATTGGTTTGAGGAACAAATAGTTTACCTTCTTGTGATTTCAAACCCTTTAATAAAGTGTGGGGAAAATCACATTTACAGCGCCAACTTGCTTAGGCATAAAAATTACATGAATGTGTGTCATTCAGTTGGCACAATGCCGAGCACATAATTGGCATTTGAGAGGTGGCTGATCACCATTGTCTCTGTCATCATCACCGTCACCACCACCACGACCGTCACCACCACCCCCAGGTGCTCCAGCAGGGGAGTGGCTCAGACATGCATGTAGGGCATGCAAGGAGATTCTTCAACTCTATTACCCGTTCATACTCTGTGTTCATTTTCTTTTCCAATTTAACCGAATTTTTAATCTGACACTAGAAAATAACCAGTTTGGGAAATTATTGGAGTACTCTGTATAAAATTATAATAGTTCTGAAAACATGGGTAGTACAAAAGAAAGGGAATTTAAAGGGACCTTACAAAACGAAGCGCTCCCTGCTCTCTATGTGTATAACGTGCCGTTCTTACTGCAAAACTCAACAACCTCAGGGTCTTATTATATTTTTTCACCTCGGAAATTACATTCTTGATTATTTTGACCCCCACTTTGAGATACACTGGGGATTCCAATGTTAATCTTGATTTACAAAATGACTGTTGCTATGCAGCTTGTTTTCCAAGTGCTCAGCTTACTGGTCCAGTAAGCTGTGAAAAGGATGTGTTTATTAAGCATATCTCTTCTTGTGGTTAGAAGTAAAGGAGTCAAAGTTGCCAGAACTGCAGAAGCAAACAGATGCCCATATTGCTGTTCAACGCTCATCAGTCTATGACATGAGTGAAAAATAAACACTGAAATTTGGGAGTTTTCTCTACTGTAGCTACTGTTATTTGACCTGACATAGAAATTAGTTCTTTGAGGTGGGATGCTCCCATAACAAATCTCAAAATTGTGGCATTGTCTTATGTGTCTGCACGTGGTTGGAAAGGAATCTGATATTGGAAGCCGTAAATGCGATTCTACGTTGTATTCAATGGCAAAATGTTTGCAGTAATGGTTGTCCATGGTATCTTTAGATGCAGAGCAACGGTCGGTCAATTGTTGATTTGCTCAGGGTAATTCAGTAGACGTATGTTCAGGAAAAACTTTCTGGTTGACAGGCCAGAAATGTAAAGAATGAAAAGAAATATAATATAGCCCAGAAACTCTAAACCTTGCTGAATTAGAATACTCACTGCTTGTAAGTCCTAAAGAGTAAGAGATGAGATTAGAAGTGGTTTTCAAATAGAAGTCCAATTTCAGTTGACTGTTACAACAGAGACAAGAGACAGAAGTTGTCATCTTTCCACCTTTGTGCCAGGGAGCCTCATGGTAGCTGTATTATGTTGTGGGGAAAGGCAGTAATTTAATCAGGCCAGAAAATTACTTCTACAAAAGGACCTTCCTGAGATCCGTAGGACATAGAAATGATTGGAGGACTGAAATTATATCAGGTGCCTGACAAGTTTTTCAGGGAATTGAGAACAAAATAAACTACATGCCAAAAGGAAAAAGAATGGTTTTCAAGATGACTAACGACTTTCCTGCCCACCTTTCCCTATTTTCCACCCTACGAAATCAGATATGGTAAGTACAGATGACTAAACCAGAATATACACTCTGAGACGGGTACAAGAACCCCAGAATAATCGATAAAGGAAGCTCTCTCAGAGAATAGTATCAGATCCTAAGAGAGCCAAGGAGGAGAAGGAACACAGAGATGCTCAAACATTGTTACTCTGTTGTATGATGGTTATTCCTTCATGTTTTCCCTCCGGGTTTATTGATGTATAATTGACAAATGAAATTGTACATATTTACGGTGTAAAATATGATGAATTGATATATGTGTACTTTATGCAGTGATTACCATCATCGGTCACTTAGCACATTAATCACTTCATCAGTAACAAGGCAATGTGTTTATGTCTCTCTGTTTGTGTGTGTGTGTGTGTGTGTGTGAGAGAGAGATGAGAACACTTATGGTCTAATTTCTGAGCAAGATTGAAGTACACAAGTGGGTATTATTAGCGAGATCACCATGCTGTACCGTAGACTCTGAGAACTCATTCATCGTATGATTGCAGTCTTCTACCGTTGGCCCAACATCTCCACCATTGTCCGACCCCTCTGACCCTGCTGACCACCACTGTACTCTCTGTTGCTGTGACATCTGTTCGTTTGGAAACTAATTCCTAAATAAACAACGGTGCAAAGAAGAAATAACAAATAATTAGAAAATACCTTGAGATGAACGAAATGAAAAGAAAACATACAAGACCTTTTGGGATAAATGTAATGCAGCAAAAAGAGAGCCACCTATGTCTGGAGATATCTATATTACAAAAGATGATCTCAAATCAGCAACCTGATAGACATGTATGCATGTGTGTGGGTTTATGACAATTGCAAACTCGTAACACTAAATACAGCAAAGTATAAGCAGTGATTATTTCTGGCCATTTAATAGACATGCTCATTTTTTAACAGCTTTATGTTCTCCCCATTATATATGAAATGATATACGTTCACTTTTATAACAATGTATCATATTATTTTAAAAATATATAGTAGTCAGGGAAGATGTGGCTAAGCTGCAAGGAAAGTTTACGTCCTGGCTTTCTGGCACATGCTTAGCTGATGACTCTTTCACAGGTTTCAAGTGTCTCCTCTTTCTTTTCCTCTCCTCTTTGTTCTCATCTTCTTCCTGCTGTCCCATTATAAAACCCCATTCCTAAGAAACTTCCTTATTATTTGGCTAAGAGAAATTACTAGACCAGTTCTTCCTTCTGACTGCAGGAAGAATTATGAAATATATGAAATGACTATTACTTAATGCATGGGCAATATAGCAAAGTACCAAACTGGTTGGTTAAGGGGTAGATATTGGCAATGAAGATAATATGGAGGTGAGTGTTCTGGAATGTGAAAAAGAAGATAGACAATAAACAGTGAAATGTTTTTTCAAATTGCTCTCTTCAAAGACCTAAACATTGTTGGAATGAGTGGAAAAAAGCACAGATGTCAGATGTGCCCTAAGTTCACATTTCACCCCAATGTCAGATCTTTATCTCTCCCATCCCAACGTCACTCTGAATCATTTGTATGTGATGCTGTGAGCCTTAAATGATATCTTATATCTAGTTTTGTTTCCACAGAATTGAAGCCTGGTATTTACTTATGGAATACAAGAGATTTATTTTCTAATAAAGGAATTTTAAGCATACGACAGCGGTCTAGGGAAGAGTTCACGTCAGGTGAGATGGGACATCCTGATTCCATTAAACATGTTTTCCCACATTAAACAGTATCGTAAAGCGAGATTGGCAACTCTGTTCCTAAAGCAGACAGGGGCCTTCACCAACCGTGACGCATCACAAGACTCTTCAGTGCCCAAGGGGACAGCATAGAGTAGTGTTCGTGTCAAGGATAGGAGGGAGGAACTGTAGAAACACTGTTGACAGCTAAATCACTGAAAAGGCAGAAATTAAATCTGCAGGACATGCTAAGGCACTGGTTCCTGAACTTCAGCTCTTTGCTAAAAGCTCATTATACTTGTCATAATTCCACACCCCATGTGTCATAATACATTAACTTTTGGGGCTTTAACTTCACTTCCTAATAACTTTGAAAATGTTTATTTCAATTGGCCATAGGTGATGATGCACATGAAATGACAGATGAAATATTCAAATTATATATTACAACAAGTACGTACTTATATACATACAGAAATATGGTACAGAAAGTGGGACAAGGACAGATACAGAGAGGTTAAAATATCTGGAACACGCAATGTCTGCAGAGCAGAAATTCTGCTGGAAGTCCATCTAACAGGGGAATATTCTTTTACCTGAGGGAGCATCAGCCTTGTTCTATTCAGGCCGTCAGTGGATTGGATGAGAACTTTCCACTTTATAGAGGGCAACCGACTTAGATCAGGCTACTGATTTAAATAATGCTCTCATCCAAAATCATCCTTACAGAAACATAAAGAATAATGTTTGACCAGAAAACTGGAGACATGTGCCAGTGAATCTGACCCATAATTTAACCATCAAACCTTCTTCCCAGCATATTGACAAAGTGTATGAAGAAAGTAGAAGAGGAAATAGGTTTATTTGACACATGCCCCACCGTGACCAAAATGGAAAATGCAAAAAATAGGTTTAAAATATAACAAAATTATTATTAATGATTAAGAAGTTGTATATGAATGGCAATGAACTTCAGTGACTGCATTTTTAATAAAGAGATTACAACTTTCTCTTGAATTTACCCCTAGATTTGATGTGAAACAACATGTGTTTAAATAATTCATAAGTATTAAATACGTACAAATTTAGTTGCGTGAATGGCATTGCCTAATTTATTGGGTTTCCCAATAATTTCAAAGCGACAGGAAGCCAGAAGACTGGAGCAATCCTCTGAGATTTCTTCAAAAATTGAAGACATCCAAGGAGGTCAGTTGGGAGAAATTAGATTGGAGAATGTGTTATGTCCCTTTGGGAGGTATGAGCAAAAAGCTTCATTTCTGCTGTAAGTCTTGGGCCTGAGCTGCCGGATCATCCGAGTTATGGCAGGGGATGCTCCGTGCCTGGTGAATTCCTTGTGATAGGAAGTAAAACAGATTTATAAAGTTCACAGGAATCTGACTGCTGGATGTTCTTCATTTGAAGAGGCCAACAGTGAAAGGAGGACCGTAGTGGTCCACACTTTACTACCCGTTTCCAAGTGTCATGATAGGAAATCATATGAGATGATGTGCAAATTTCCCTGCGTCCATTATCGAAGATGAAAGGAGACTCTGTTTAGCAAGCCATGAAACAAGGGGAAATGAATTGTAAGAAAGACTTGAGGTAAGGAGACATATGTCACCAGGTAGCAAGGCCCTTTTGAAATCATCATGTACAATAAACTTGCCACCAGATCAAGTGCAACTAGGCAGGCAGACAGTTTTAGATGTCAAGGATGGTGAAAGATAGAAAAGGGTCATCCTCCCCAGTCAAGGAAGGGAACTTCTGACTACAAGTTAGAGGACACTCCAAGTGCTCCCACCGCCTTAAACCACTGAAAGTGAGAGGTAAGGCAGGAACTCTGTGAGTCATGAGAACATAATCCAGTGAGGAGACCTGTAACAAGATATTTCCTGTTTTCAGAGTCACTGCCAAGCCAGTTATGGATGGATTTGCATTTGGGCTGGGGAGTGATTGGACCAGGCCAGTTTTGGTAGTTCCGCTTCCCCCTGGGTGGGGCAGCAAACCCCAATAAAAAGGGCCTGTGCTCCACGACGGCTATCCTTCTGCTACTCGAGTTCCGATTGAATTTGTAGAACCTGGTGAGTCTGATTCTTCAGTTCAACTTTGTTCTTGGACAACTGAATGTTGAGTTTATGGTGGAGACAGCAAGTTTGATGGGTCCAAAGTTATCATCATGGGTATAATGCTACTGAGTGGATGGGAACTTGGAATCTGGGCACAACGTTGTGTTGTATTGACTAGATATCTCATACCTAGTTTGAATCCCGCCATTGAAAAAGAAATCCACAGGAAAATTTTACATGAAGGGAGAAAGAGCAAAGTGTTTACCTTTTTCTATGCCTTTCTCTTGGACCTCTGCTGGGATTTCAGAGGCATTTGTCTTAGAAGGTGTCAGAGCCTTAGATTCATCCTCATTGCCCTTTGCTCTGTACATAAGTCATGCTGTCAGGACCTCATGAGAGAAAATGGTGATAGAAATTGCTTGTGAGCTTGCCCAGGATTTTAGAACTTGTGATGGCCTTTTGTGAAGATGTCGTTTTCATAAAAAAGAAAGAAAGTAAAAAATACAGAAAGAAAGAAAGACACAAACCAAAAGAGAAAACTTTGCTTGTTTCTTTAAAACAAAGACATTTTCTTTAGAAAAGTTGTGTGAGAAAAGAGAAGGTTTTCTCTGGATTGCTATAACGATTTCCTGAAGAGGGAGAGAGAAGTCAGAAATTCATGAAAAGGTATTAAAGAGATTAAAGCACATACTTAGAGATTGGTGAGATACTATCTGTTGTTATTCCAAAAGATTTTGCTCTTTTCTCTATAGGAATTCCTTGTTGTGAACAGAGTCATATACTTTCTTTCAGATATTAAGACTCCAGAAAGATGTCTTCTCAACATCAGCAGTGCAAGCAGCCCTGCCAGACACCACCAGTGTGCCCACCAAAGTGTCCTGACCCTTGCCCACCTTGCAAGTGTCCAGACCCTTGCCCACCTTGCAAGTGTCCAGACCCTTGCCCACCTATAAAGTGCCCTGACCCATGCCCACCTTGCAAGTGTCCAGACCCTTGTCCACCTTGCAAGTGTCCAGACCCTTGCCCACCTTGCAAGTGTCCAGACCCTTGCCCACCTATAAAGTGCCCTGACCCATGCCTGCCTCAGCAGTGCAAGCAGAAATGCCCTCCTGGGGCACCTGCTCATCATTGCTAGCAGAAGTGCCTGCCGAAGAGTAGGTAAGAGCTTGCCTTTTTATCTGCATCTGGAAAGGATAAGGACAATCGGCTCCACTAGTTCCACAGCTCCACCTTCATCTTCTCTTCAAAGCCTATCATGGAAAAGGAAGAAGCTTCTCCACCCTTCAGCTTCAATATGCGTGTGGTGCTTCCTGACAGACAGAGGTTTCTTATCTGAGGCTGCTGTACTGCTTCCCTCTGGGAGGTGCCCAAGAAAGCATCGCAGAGCCTCAGGAGGAAGAGCAGCAGCCTTCCTCCTGGGCGCCCTCTGAGGATTCTCTCGCTGTCTTCTGTGTCGTTCGGTCACCTGGGCCTGGGTTACTACCAGCTGAGCAATTGTTACTTATCCCCCACTTCCTGAATAAAATACAATTCTTTTCTGTGATGGGAAAATTTTTTTCTTTTTTTGCTTTTTGCAATATCATATCATAATTTTGCTTGATTTCGATCTTTCTTTGATCCCGAGTTTCAGGCTCTCAGAGTCAGTGTTATCTGAATTTCGAGTCGTATCAATGATTATTTCTATACAGTTTCAAATAGAGGTTATTTTCCTAACTATTGCTTGATTGGTTTGAGGAACAAATACTTTACCTTCTTGTGATTTCAAACCCTTTAATAAAGTGTGGGGAAAATCACATTTACAGCGCCAACTTGCTTAGGCATAAAAATTACATGAATGTGTGTCATTCAGTTGGCACAATGCCGAGCACATAATTGGCATTTGAGAGGTGGCTGATCACCATTGTCTCTGTCATCATCACCGTCACCACCACCACGACCGTCACCACCACCCCCAGGTGCTCCAGCAGGGGAGTGGCTCAGACATGCATGTAGGGCATGCAAGGAGATTCTTCAACTCTATTACCCGTTCATACTCTGTGTTCATTTTCTTTTCCAATTTAACCGAATTTTTAATCTGACACTAGAAAATAACCAGTTTGGGAAATTATTGGAGTACTCTGTATAAAATTATAATAGTTCTGAAAACATGGGTAGTACAAAAGAAAGGGAATTTAAAGGGACCTTACAAAACGAAGCGCTCCCTGCTCTCTATGTGTATAACGTGCCGTTCTTACTGCAAAACTCAACAACCTCAGGGTCTTATTATATTTTTTCACCTCGGAAATTACATTCTTGATTATTTTGATCCCCCCTTTGAGATACACTGGGGATTCCAATGTTAATCTTGATTTACAAAATGACTGTTGCTATGCAGCTTGTTTTCCAAGTGCTCAGCTTACTGGTCCAGTAAGCTGTGAAAAGGATGTGTTTATTAAGCATATCTCTTCTTGTGGTTAGAAGTAAAGGAGTCAAAGTTGCCGGAACTGCAGAAGCAAACAGATGCCCATATTACTGTTCAACGCTCATCAGTCTATGACATGAGTGAAAAATAAACACTGAGATTTGGGAGTTTTCTCTACTGTAGCTACTGTTATTTGACCTGACATAGAAATTAGTTCTTTGAGGTGGGATGCTCCCATAACAAATCTCAAAATTGTGGCATTGTCTTATGTGTCTGCACGTGGTTGGAAAGGAATCTGATATTGGAAGCCGTAAATGCGGATCTACGTTGTATTCAATGGCAAAATGTTTGCAGTAATGGTTGTCCATGGTATCTTTAGATGCAGAGCAACGGTCGGTCAATTGTTGATTTGCTCAGGGTAATTCAGTAGACGTATGTTCAGGAAAAACTTTCTGGTTGACAGGCCAGAAATGTAAAGAATGAAAAGAAATATAATATAGCCCAGAAACTCTAAACCTTGCTGAATTAGAATACTCACTGCTTGTAAGTCCTAAAGAGTAAGAGATGAGATTAGAAGTGGTTTTCAAATAGAAGTCCAATTTCAGTTGACTGTTACAACAGAGACAAGAGACAGAAGTTGTCATCTTTCCACCTTTGTGCCAGGGAGCCTCATGGTAGCTGTATTATGTTGTGGGGAAAGGCAGTAATTTAATCAGGCCAGAAAATTACTTCTACAAAAGGACCTTCCTGAGATCCGTAGGACATAGAAATGATTGGAGGACTGAAATTATATCAGGTGCCTGACAAGTTTTTCAGGGAATTGAGAACAAAATAAACTACATGCCAAAAGGAAAAAGAATGATTTTCAAGATGACTAACGACTTTCCTGCCCACCTTTCCCTATTTTCCACCCTACGAAATCAGACATGGTAAGTACAGATGACTAAACCAGAATATACACTCTGAGACGGGTACAAGAACCCCAGAATAATCGATAAAGGAAGCTCTCTCAGAGAATAGTATCAGATCCTAAGAGAGCCAAGGAGGAGAAGGAACACAGAGATGCTCAAACATTGTTACTCTGTTGTATGATGATTATTCCTTCATGTTTTCCCTCCGGGTTTATTGATGTATAATTGACAAATGAAATTGTACATATTTACGGTGTAAAATGTGATGAATTGACATATGTGTACTTTATGCAGTGATTACCATCATCGGTCACTTAGCACATTAATCACTTCATCAGTAACAAGGCAATGTGTTTATGTCTCTCTGTTTGTGTGTGTGTGTGTGTGTGTGTGTGTGAGATGAGAACACTTATGGTCTAATTTCTGAGCAAGATTGAAGTACACAAGTGGGTATTATTAGCGAGATCACCATGCTGTACCGTAGACTCTGAGAACTCATTCATCGTATGATTGCAGGCTTCTACCGTTGGCCCAACATCTCCACCATTGTCCGACCCCTCTGACCCTGCTGACCACCACTGTACTCTCTGTTGCTGTGACATCTGTTCGTTTGGAAACTAATTCCTAAATAGACAACGGTGCAAAGAAGAAATAACAAATAATTAGAAAATACCTTGAGATGAACGAAATGAAAAGAAAACATACAAGACCTTTTGGGATAAATGTAATGCAGCAAAAAGAGAGCCACCTATGTCTGGAGATATCTATATTACAAAAGATGATCTCAAATCAGCAACCTGATAGACATGTATGCATGTGTGTGGGTTTATGACAATTGCAAACTCGTAACACTAAATACAGCAAAGTATAAGCAGTGATTATTTCTGGCCATTTAATAGACATGCTCATTTTTTAACAGCTTTATGTTCTCCCCATTATATATGAAATGATATACGTTCACTTTTATAACAATGTATCATATTATTTTAAAAATATATAGTAGTCAGGGAAGATGTGGCTAAGCTGCAAGGAAAGTTTACGTCCTGGCTTTCTGGCACATGCTTAGCTGATGACTCTTTCACAGGTTTCAAGTGTCTCCTCTTTCTTTTCCTCTCCTCTTTGTTCTCATCTTCTTCCTGCTGTCCCATTATAAAACCCCATTCCTAAGAAACTTCCTTATTATTTGGCTAAGAGTAATTACTAGGCCAGGTCTTCCTTCTGACTGCAGGAAGAATTATGAAATATATGAAATGACTATTACTTAATGCATGGGCAATATATCAAAGTACCAAACTGGTTGGTTAAGGGGTAGATATTGGCAATGAAGATAATATGGAGGTGAGTGTTCTGGAATGTGAAAAAGAAGATAGACAATAAACAGTGAAATGTTTTTTCAAATTGCTCTCTTCAAAGACCTAAACATTGTTGGAATGAGTGGAAAAAAGCACAGATGTCAGATGTGCCCTAAGTTCACATTTCACCCCAATGTCAGATCTTTATCTCTCCCATCCCAACGTCACTCTGAATCATTTGTATGTGATGCTGTGAGCCTCAAATGATATCTTATATCTAGTTTTGTTTCCTCAGAATTGAAGCCTGGTTTTTACTTATGGAATACAAGAGATTTATTTTCTAATAAAGGAATTTTAAGCATACGACAGCGGTCTAGGGAAGAGTTCACGTCAGGTGAGATGGGACATCCTGATTCCATTAAACATGTTTTCCCACATTAAACAGTATCGTAAAGCGAGATTGGCAACTCTGTTCCTAAAGCAGACAGGGGCCTTCACCAACCGTGACGCATCACAAGACTCTTCAGTGCCCAAGGGGACAGCATAGAGTAGTGTTCGTGTCAAGGATAGGAGGGAGGAACTGTAGAAACACTGTTGACAGCTAAATCACTGAAAAGGCAGAAATGAAATCTTTGCAGGACATGCTAAGGCACTGGTTCCTGAACTTCAGCTCTTTGCTAAAAGCTCATTATACTTGTCATAATTCCACACCCCATGTGTCATATTACATTAACTTTTGGGGCTTTAACTTCACTTCCTAATAACTTTGAAAATGTTTATTTCAATTGGCCATAGGTGATGATGCACATGAAATGACAGATGAAATATTCAAATTATATATTACAACAAGTACGTACTTATATACATACAGAAATATGGTACAGAAAGTGGGACAAGGACAGATACAGAGAGGTTAAAATATCTGGAACACGCAATGTCTGCAGAGCAGAAATTCTGCTGGAAGTCCATCTAACAGGGGAATATTCTTTTACCTGAGGGAGCATCAGCCTTGTTCTATTCAGGCCGTCAGTGGATTGGATGAGAACTTTCCACTTTATAGAGGGCAACCGACTTAGATCAGGCTACTGATTTAAATAATGCTCTCATCCAAAATCATCCTTACAGAAACATAAAGAATAATGTTTGACCAGAAAACTGGAGACATGTGCCAGTGAATCTGACCCATAAATTAACCATCAAACCTTCTTCCCAGCATATTGACAAAGTGTATGAAGAAAGTAGAAGAGGAAATAGGTTTATTTGACACATGCCCCACCGTGACCAAAATGGAAAATGCAAAAAATAGGTTTAAAATATAACAAAATTATTATTAATGATTAAGAAGTTGTATATGAATGGCAATGAACTTCAGTGACTGCATTTTTAATAAAGAGATTACAACTTTCTCTTGAATTTACCCCTAGATTTGATGTGAAACAACATGTGTTTAAATAATTCATAAGTATTAAATACGTACAAATTTAGTTGCATGAATGGCATTGCCTAATTTATTGGGTTTCCCAATAATTTCAAAGCGACAGGAAGCCAGAAGACTGGAGCAATCCTCTGAGATTTCTTCAAAAATTGAAGACATCCAAGGAGGTCAGTTGGGAGAAATTAGATTGGAGAATGTGTTATGTCCCTTTGGGAGGTATGAGCAAAAAGCTTCATTTCTGCTGTAAGTCTTGGGCCTGAGCTGCCGGATCATCCGAGTTATGGCAGGGGATGCTCCGTGCCTGGTGAATTCCTTGTGATAGGAAGTAAAACAGATTTATAAAGTTCACAGGAATCTGACTGCTGGATGTTCTTCATTTGAAGAGGCCAACAGTGAAAGGAGGACCGTAGTGGTCCACACTTTACTACCCGTTTCCAAGTGTCATGATAGGAAATCATATGAGATGATGTGCAAATTTCCCTGCGTCCATTATCGAAGATGAAAGGAGACTCTGTTTAGCAAGCCATGAAACAAGGGGAAATGAATTGTAAGAAAGACTTGAGGTAAGGAGACATATGTCACCAGGTAGCAAGGCCCTTTTGAAATCATCATGTACAATAAACTTGCCACCAGATCAAGTGCAACTAGGCAGGCAGGCAGTTTTAGATGTCAAGGATGGTGAAAGATAGAAAAGGGTCATCCTCCCCAGGCAAGGAAGGGAACTTCTGACTACAAGTTAGAGGACACTCCAAGTGCTCCCACCGCCTTAAACCACTGAAAGTGAGAGGTAAGGCAGGAACTCTGTGAGTCATGAGAACATAATCCAGTGAGGAGACCTGTAACAAGATATTTCCTGTTTTCAGAGTCACTGCCAAGCCAGTTATGGATGGATTTGCATTTGGGCTGGGGAGTGATTGGACCAGGCCAGTTTTGGTAGTTCCGCTTCCCCCTGGGTGGGGCAGCAAACCCCAATAAAAAGGGCCTGTGCTCCACGACGGCTATCCTCCTGCTACTCGAGTTCCGATTGAATTTGTAGAACCTGGTGAGTCTGATTCTTCAGTTCAACTTTGTTCTTGGACAACTGAATGTTGAGTTTATGGTGGAGACAGCAAGTTTGATGGGTCCAAAGTTATCATCATGGGTATAATGCTACTGAGTGGATGGGAACTTGGAATCTGGGCACAACGTTGTGTTGTATTGACTAGATTTCTGAGACCTAGTTTGAATTCCGCTATTGAAAAAGAAATCCAAAGGAAAATTTTACATGAAGGGAGAAAGAGCAAAGTGTTTACCTTTTTCTATGCCTTTCTCTTGGACCTCTGCTGGGATTTCAGAGGCATTTGTCTTAGAAGGTGTCAGAGCCTTAGATTCATCCTCATTGCCCTTTGCTCTGTACGTAAGTCATGCTGTCAGGACCTCATGAGAGAAAATGGTGATAGAAATTGCTTGTGAGCTTGCCCAGGATTTTAGAACTTGTGATGGCCTTTTGTGAAGATGTCGTTTTCATAAAAAAGAAAGAAAGTAAAAAATACAGAAAGAAAGAAAGACACAAACCAAAAGAGAAAACTTTGCTTGTTTCTTTAAAACAAAGACATTTCCTTTAGAAAAGTTGTGTGAGAAAAGAGAAGGTTTTCTCTGGATTGCTATAACGATTTCCTGAAGAGGGAGAGAGAAGTCAGAAATTCATGAAAAGGTATTAAAGAGATTAAAGCACATACTTAGAGATTGGTGAGATACTATCTGTTGTTATTCCAAAAGATTTTGCTCTTTTCTCTATAGGAATTCCTTGTTGTGAACAGAGTCATATACTTTCTTTCAGATATTAAGACTCCAGAAAGATGTCTTCTCAACATCAGCAGTGCAAGCAGCCCTGCCAGACACCACCAGTGTGCCCACCAAAGTGTCCTGACCCTTGCCCACCTTGCAAGTGTCCAGACCCTTGCCCACCTTGCAAGTGTCCAGACCCTTGCCCACCTATAAAGTGCCCTGACCCATGCCCACCTTGCAAGTGTCCAGACCCTTGTCCACCTTTCAAGTGTCCAGACCCTTGCCCACCTTGCAAGTGTCCAGACCCTTGCCCACCTATAAAGTGCCCTGACCCATGCCTGCCTCAGCAGTGCAAGCAGAAATGCCCTCCTGGGGCACCTGCTCATCATTGCTAGCAGAAGTGCCTGCCGAAGAGTAGGTAAGAGCTTGCCTTTTTATCTGCATCTGGAAAGGATAAGGACAATCGGCTCCACTAGTTCCACAGCTCCACCTTCATCTTCTCTTCAAAGCCTATCATGGAAAAGGAAGAAGCTTCTCCACCCTTCAGCTTCAATATGCGTGTGGTGCTTCCTGACAGACAGAGGTTTCTTATCTGAGGCTGCTGTACTGCTTCCCTCTGGGAGGTGCCCAAGAAAGCATCGCAGAGCCTCAGGAGGAAGAGCAGCAGCCTTCCTCCTGGGCGCCCTCTGAGGATTCTCTCGCTGTCTTCTGTGTCGTTCGGTCACCTGGGCCTGGGTTACTACCAGCTGAGCAATTGTTACTTATCCCCCACTTCCTGAATAAAATACAATTCTTTTCTGTGATGGGAAAATTTTTTTCTTTTTTTGCTTTTTGCAATATCATATCATAATTTTGCTTGATTTCGATCTTTCTTTGATCCCGAGTTTCAGGCTCTCAGAGTCAGTGTTATCTGAATTTCGAGTCGTATCAATGATTATTTCTATACAGTTTCAAATAGAGGTTATTTTCCTAATTATTGCTTGATTGGTTTGAGGAACAAATAGTTTACCTTCTTGGGATTTCAAACCCTTTAATACAGTGTGGGGAAAATCACATTTACAGCGCCAACTTGCTTAGGCATAAAAATTACATGAATGTTTGTCATTCAGTTGGCACAATGCCGAGCACATAATTGGCATTTGAGAGGTGGCTGATCACCATTGTCTCTGTCATCATCACCGTCACCACCACCACGACCGTCACCACCACCCCCAGGTGCTCCAGCAGGGGAGTGGCTCAGACATGCATGTAGGGCATGCAAGGAGATTCTTCAACTCTATTACCCGTTCATACTCTGTGTTCATTTTCTTTTCCAATTTAACCGAATTTTAAATCTGACACTAGAAAATAACCAGTTTGGGAAATTATTGGAGTACTCTGTATAAAATTATAATAGTTCTGAAAACATGGGTAGTACAAAAGAAAGGGAATTTAAAGGGACCTTACAAAACGAAGCGCTCCCTGCTCTCTATGTGTATAACGTGCCGTTCTTACTGCAAAACTCAACAACCTCAGGGTCTTATTATATTTTTTCACCTCGGAAATTACATTCTTGATTATTTTGACCCCCCCTTTGAGATACACTGGGGATTCCAATGTTAATCTTGATTTACAAAATGACTGTTGCTATGCAGCTTGTTTTCCAAGTGCTCAGCTTACTGGTCCAGTAAGCTGTGAAAAGGATGTGTTTATTAAGCATATCTCTTCTTGTGGTTAGAAGTAAAGGAGTCAAAGTTGCCGGAACTGCAGAAGCAAACAGATGCCCATATTACTGTTCAACGCTCATCAGTCTATGACATGAGTGAAAAATAAACACTGAGATTTGGGAGTTTTCTCTACTGTAGCTACTGTTATTTGACCTGACATAGAAATTAGTTCTTTGAGGTGGGATGCTCCCATAACAAATCTCAAAATTGTGGCATTGTCTTATGTGTCTGCACGTGGTTGGAAAGGAATCTGATATTGGAAGCCGTAAATGCGGTTCTACGTGGTATTCAATGGCAAAATGTTTGCAGTAATGGTTGTCCATGGTATCTTTAGATGCAGAGCAACGGTCGGTCAATTGTTGATTTGCTCAGGGTAATTCAGTAGACGTATGTTCAGGAAAAACTTTCTGGTTGACAGGCCAGAAATGTAAAGAATGAAAAGAAATATAATATAGCCCAGAAACTCTAAACCTTGCTGAATTAGAATACTCACTGCTTGTAAGTCCTAAAGAGTAAGAGATGAGATTAGAAGTGGTTTTCAAATAGAAGTCCAATTTCAGTTGACTGTTACAACAGAGACAAGAGACAGAAGTTGTCATCTTTCCACCTTTGTGCCAGGGAGCCTCATGGTAGCTGTATTATGTTGTGGGGAAAGGCAGTAATTTAATCAGGCCAGAAAATTACTTCTACAAAAGGACCTTCCTGAGATCCGTAGGACATAGAAATGATTGGAGGACTGAAATTATATCAGGTGCCTGACAAGTTTTTCAGGGAATTGAGAACAAAATAAACTACATGCCAAAAGGAAAAAGAATGGTTTTCAAGATGACTAACGACTTTCCTGCCCACCTTTCCCTATTTTCCACCCTACGAAATCAGATATGGTAAGTACAGATGACTAAACCAGAATATACACTCTGAGACGGGTACAAGAACCCCAGAATAATCGATAAAGGAAGCTCTCTCAGAGAATAGTATCAGATCCTAAGAGAGCCAAGGAGGAGAAGGAACACAGAGATGCTCAAACATTGTTACTCTGTTGTATGATGGTTATTCCTTCATGTTTTCCCTCCGGGTTTATTGATGTACAATTGACAAATGAAATTGTACATATTTACGGTGTAAAATATGATGAATTGACATATGTGTACTTTATGCAGTGATTACCATCATCGGTCACTTAGCACATTAATCACTTCATCAGTAACAAGGCAATGTGTTTATGTCTCTCTGTTTGTGTGTGTGTGTGTGTGTGTGTGTGTGAGAGATGAGAACACTTATGGTCTAATTTCTGAGCAAGATTGAAGTACACAAGTGGGTATTATTAGCGAGATCACCATGCTGTACCGTAGACTCTGAGAACTCATTCATCGTATGATTGCAGGCTTCTACCGTTGGCCCAACATCTCCACCATTGTCCGACCCCTCTGACCCTGCTGACCACCACTGTACTCTCTGTTGCTGTGACATCTGTTAGTTTGGAAACTAATTCCTAAATAAACAACGGTGCAAAGAAGAAATAACAAATAATTAGAAAATACCTTGAGATGAACGAAATGAAAAGAAAACATACAAGACCTTTTGGGATAAATGTAATGCAGCAAAAAGAGAGCCACCTATGTCTGGAGATATCTATATTACAAAAGATGATCTCAAATCAGCAACCTGATAGACATGTATGCATGTGTGTGGGTTTATGACAATTGCAAACTCGTAACACTAAATACAGCAAAGTATAAGCAGTGATTATTTCTGGCCATTTAATAGACATGCTCATTTTTTAACAGCTTTATGTTCTCCCCATTATATATGAAATGATATACGTTCACTTTTATAACAATGTATCATATTATTTTAAAAATATATAGTAGTCAGGGAAGATGTGGCTAAGCTGCAAGGAAAGTTTACGTCCTGGCTTTCTGGCACATGCTTAGCTGATGACTCTTTCACAGGTTTCAAGTGTCTCCTCTTTCTTTTCCTCTCCTCTTTGTTCTCATCTTCTTCCTGCTGTCCCATTATAAAACCCCATTCCTAAGAAACTTCCTTATTATTTGGCTAAGAGAAATTACTAGACCAGTTCTTCCTTCTGACTGCAGGAAGAATTATGAAATATATGAAATGACTATTACTTAATGCATGGGCAATATAGCAAAGTACCAAACTGGTTGGTTAAGGGGTAGATATTGGCAATGAAGATAATATGGAGGTGAGTGTTCTGGAATGTGAAAAAGAAGATAGACAATAAACAGTGAAATGTTTTTTCAAATTGCTCTCTTCAAAGACCTAAACATTGTTGGAATGAGTGGAAAAAAGCACAGATGTCAGATGTGCCCTAAGTTCACATTTCACCCCAATGTCAGATCTTTATCTCTCCCATCCCAACGTCACTCTGAATCATTTGTATGTGATGCTGTGAGCCTTAAATGATATCTTATATCTAGTTTTGTTTCCACAGAATTGAAGCCTGGTATTTACTTATGGAATACAAGAGATTTATTTTCTAATAAAGGAATTTTAAGCATATGACAGCGGTCTAGGGAAGAGTTCACGTCAGGTGAGATGGGACATCCTGATTCCATTAAACATGTTTTCCCACATTAAACAGTATCGTAAAGCGAGATTGGCAACTCTGTTCCTAAAGCAGACAGGGGCCTTCACCAACCGTGACGCATCACAAGACTCTTCAGTGCCCAAGGGGACAGCATAGAGTAGTGTTCGTGTCAAGGATAGGAGGGAGGAACTGTAGAAACACTGTTGACAGCTAAATCACTGAAAAGGCAGAAATGAAATCTGCAGGACATGCTAAGGCACTGGTTCCTGAACTTCAGCTCTTTGCTAAAAGCTCATTATACTTGTCATAATTCCACACCCCATGTGTCATATTACATTAACTTTTGGGGCTTTAACTTCACTTCCTAATAACTTTGAAAATGTTTATTTCAATTGGCCATAGGTGATGATGCACATGAAATGACAGATGAAATATTCAAATTATATATTACAACAAGTACGTACTTATATACATACAGAAATATGGTACAGAAAGTGGGACAAGGACAGATACAGAGAGGTTAAAATATCTGGAACACGCAATGTCTGCAGAGCAGAAATTCTGCTGGAAGTCCATCTAACAGGGGAATATTCTTTTACCTGAGGGAGCATCAGCCTTGTTCTATTCAGGCCGTCAGTGGATTGGATGAGAACTTTCCACTTTATAGAGGGCAACCGACTTAGATCAGGCTACTGATTTAAATAATGCTCTCATCCAAAATCATCCTTACAGAAACATAAAGAATAATGTTTGACCAGAAAACTGGAGACATGTGCCAGTGAATCTGACCCATAAATTAACCATCAAACCTTCTTCCCAGCATATTGACAAAGTGTATGAAGAAAGTAGAAGAGGAAATAGGTTTATTTGACACATGCCCCACCGTGACCAAAATGGAAAATGCAAAAAATAGGTTTAAAATATAACAAAATTATTATTAATGATTAAGAAGTTGTATATGAATGGCAATGAACTTCAGTGACTGCATTTTTAATAAAGAGATTACAACTTTCTCTTGAATTTACCCCTAGATTTGATGTGAAACAACATGTGTTTAAATAATTCATAAGTATTAAATACGTACAAATTTAGTTGCGTGAATGGCATTGCCTAATTTATTGGGTTTCCCAATAATTTCAAAGCGACAGGAAGCCAGAAGACTGGAGCAATCCTCTGAGATTTCTTCAAAAATTGAAGACATCCAAGGAGGTCAGTTGGGAGAAATTAGATTGGAGAATGTGTTATGTCCCTTTGGGAGGTATGAGCAAAAAGCTTCATTTCTGCTGTAAGTCTTGGGCCTGAGCTGCCGGATCATCCGAGTTATGGCAGGGGATGCTCCGTGCCTGGTGAATTCCTTGTGATAGGAAGTAAAACAGATTTATAAAGTTCACAGGAATCTGACTGCTGGATGTTCTTCATTTGAAGAGGCCAACAGTGAAAGGAGGACCGTAGTGATCCACACTTTACTACTCGTTTCCAAGTGTCATGATAGGAAATCATATGAGATGATGTGCAAATTTCCCTGCGTCCATTATCGAAGATGAAAGGAGACTCTGTTTAGCAAGCCATGAAACAAGGGGAAATGAATTGTAAGAAAGACTTGAGGTAAGGAGACATATGTCACCAGGTAGCAAGGCCCTTTTGAAATCATCATGTACAATAAACTTGCCACCAGATCAAGTGCAACTAGGCAGGCAGGCAGTTTTAGATGTCAAGGATGGTGAAAGATAGAAAAGGGTCATCCTCCCCAGGCAAGGAAGGGAACTTCTGACTACAAGTTAGAGGACACTCCAAGTGCTCCCACCGCCTTAAACCACTGAAAGTGAGAGGTAAGGCAGGAACTCTGTGAGTCATGAGAACATAATCCAGTGAGGAGACCTGTAACAAGATATTTCCTGTTTTCAGAGTCACTGCCAAGCCAGTTATGGATGGATTTGCATTTGGGCTGGGGAGTGATTGGACCAGGCCAGTTTTGGTAGTTCCGCTTCCCCCTGGGTGGGGCAGCAAACCCCAATAAAAAGGGCCTGTGCTCCACGACGGCTATCCTTCTGCTACTTGAGTTCCAATTGAATTTGTAGAATTTGGTGAGTCTGATTCTTCAGTTCAACTTTGTTCTTGGACAACTGAATGTTGAGTTTATGGTGGAGACAGCAAGTTTGATGGGTCCAAAGTTATCATCATGGGTATAATGCTACTGAGTGGATGGGAACTTGGAATCTGAGCACAACGTTGTGTTGTATTGACTAGATATCTCATACCTAGTTTGAATTCCGCTATTGAAAAAGAAATCCACAGGAAAATTTTACATGAAGGGAGAAAGAGCAAAGTGTTTACCTTTTTCTATGCCTTTCTCTTGGACCTCTGCTGGGATTTCAGAGGCATTTGTCTTAGAAGGTGTCAGAGCCTTAGATTCATCCTCATTGCCCTTTGCTCTGTACATAAGTCATGCTGTCAGGACCTCATGAGAGAAAATGGTGATAGAAATTGCTTGTGAGCTTGCCCAGGATTTTAGAACTTGTGATGGCCTTTTGTGAAGATGTCGTTTTCATAAAAAAGAAAGAAAGTAAAAAATACAGAAAGAAAGAAAGACACAAACCAAAAGAGAAAACTTTGCTTGTTTCTTTAAAACAAAGACATTTTCTTTAGAAAAGTTGTGTGAGAAAAGAGAAGGTTTTCTCTGGATTGCTATAACGATTTCCTGAAGAGGGAGAGAGAAGTCAGAAATTCATGAAAAGGTATTAAAGAGATTAAAGCACATACTTAGAGATTGGTGAGATACTATCTGTTGTTATTCCAAAAGATTTTGCTCTTTTCTCTATAGGAATTCCTTGTTGTGAACAGAGTCATATACTTTCTTTCAGATATTAAGACTCCAGAAAGATGTCTTCTCAACATCAGCAGTGCAAGCAGCCCTGCCAGACACCACCAGTGTGCCCACCAAAGTGTCCTGACCCTTGCCCACCTTGCAAGTGTCCAGACCCTTGCCCACCTTGCAAGTGTCCAGACCCTTGCCCACCTATAAAGTGCCCTGACCCATGCCCACCTTGCAAGTGTCCAGACCCTTGTCCACCTTGCAAGTGTCCAGACCCTTGCCCACCTTGCAAGTGTCCAGACCCTTGCCCACCTATAAAGTGCCCTGACCCATGCCTGCCTCAGCAGTGCAAGCAGAAATGCCCTCCTGGGGCACCTGCTCATCATTGCTAGCAGAAGTGCCTGCCGAAGAGTAGGTAAGAGCTTGCCTTTTTATCTGCATCTGGAAAGGATAAGGACAATCGGCTCCACTAGTTCCACAGCTCCACCTTCATCTTCTCTTCAAAGCCTATCATGGAAAAGGAAGAAGCTTCTCCACCCTTCAGCTTCAATATGCGTGTGGTGCTTCCTGACAGACAGAGGTTTCTTATCTGAGGCTGCTGTACTGCTTCCCTCTGGGAGGTGCCCAAGAAAGCATCGCAGAGCCTCAGGAGGAAGAGCAGCAGCCTTCCTCCTGGGCGCCCTCTGAGGATTCTCTCGCTGTCTTCTGTGTCGTTCGGTCACCTGGGCCTGGGTTACTACCAGCTGAGCAATTGTTACTTATCCCCCACTTCCTGAATAAAATACAATTCTTTTCTGTGATGGGAAAATTTTTTTCTTTTTTTGCTTTTTGCAATATCATATCATAATTTTGCTTGATTTCGATCTTTCTTTGATCCCGAGTTTCAGGCTCTCAGAGTCAGTGTTATCTGAATTTCGAGTCGTATCAATGATTATTTCTATACAGTTTCAAATAGAGGTTATTTTCCTAACTATTGCTTGATTGGTTTGAGGAACAAATACTTTACCTTCTTGTGATTTCAAACCCTTTAATAAAGTGTGGGGAAAATCACATTTACAGCGCCAACTGGCTTAGGCATAAAAATTACATGAATGTGTGTCATTCAGTTGGCACAATGCCGAGCACATAATTGGCATTTGAGAGGTGGCTGATCACCATTGTCTCTGTCATCATCACCGTCACCACCACCACGACCGTCACCACCACCCCCAGGTGCTCCAGCAGGGGAGTGGCTCAGACATGCATGTAGGGCATGCAAGGAGATTCTTCAACTCTATTACCCGTTCATACTCTGTGTTCATTTTCTTTTCCAATTTAACCGAATTTTTAATCTGACACTAGAAAATAACCAGTTTGGGAAATTATTGGAGTACTCTGTATAAAATTATAATAGTTCTGAAAACATGGGTAGTACAAAAGAAAGGGAATTTAAAGGGACCTTACAAAACGAAGCGCTCCCTGCTCTCTATGTGTATAACGTGCCGTTCTTACTGCAAAACTCAACAACCTCAGGGTCTTATTATATTTTTTCACCTCGGAAACTACATTCTTGATTATTTTGACCCCCACTTTGAGATACACTGGGGATTCCAATGTTAATCTTGATTTACAAAATGACTGTTGCTATGCAGCTTGTTTTCCAAGTGCTCAGCTTACTGGTCCAGTAAGCTGTGAAAAGGATGTGTTTATTAAGCATATCTCTTCTTGTGGTTAGAAGTAAAGGAGTCAAAGTTGCCGGAACTGCAGAAGCAAACAGATGCCCATATTACTGTTCAACGCTCATCAGTCTATGACATGAGTGAAAAATAAACCTGAGATTTGGGAGTTTTCTCTACTGTAGCTACTGTTATTTGACCTGACATAGAAATTAGTTCTTTGAGGTGGGATGCTCCCATAACAAATCTCAAAATTGTGGCATTGTCTTATGTGTCTGCACGTGGTTGGAAAGGAATCTGATATTGGAAGCCGTAAATGCGATTCTACGTTGTATTCAATGGCGAAATGTTTGCAGTAATGGTTGTCCATGGTATCTTTAGATGCAGAGCAACGGTCGGTCAATTGTTGATTTGCTCAGGGTAATTCAGTAGACGTATGTTCAGGAAAAACTTTCTGGTTGACAGGCCAGAAATGTAAAGAATGAAAAGAAATATAATATAGCCCAGAAACTCTAAACCTTGCTGAATTAGAATACTCACTGCTTGTAAGTCCTAAAGAGTAAGAGATGAGATTAGAAGTGGTTTTCAAATAGAAGTCCAATTTCAGTTGACTGTTACAACAGAGACAAGAGACAGAAGTTGTCATCTTTCCACCTTTGTGCCAGGGAGCCTCATGGTAGCTGTATTATGTTGTGGGGAAAGGCAGTAATTTAATCAGGCCAGAAAATTACTTCTACAAAAGGACCTTCCTGAGATCCGTAGGACATAGAAATGATTGGAGGACTGAAATTATATCAGGTGCCTGACAAGTTTTTGAGGGAATTGAGAACAAAATAAACTACATGCCAAAAGGAAAAAGAATGGTTTTCAAGATGACTAACGACTTTCCTGCCCACCTTTCCCTATTTTCCACCCTACGAAATCAGACATGGTAAGTACAGATGACTAAACCAGAATATACACTCTGAGACGGGTACAAGAACCCCAGAATAATCGATAAAGGAAGCTCTCTCAGAGAATAGTATCAGATCCTAAGAGAGCCAAGGAGGAGAAGGAACACAGAGATGCTCAAACATTGTTACTCTGTTGTATGATGATTATTCCTTCATGTTTTCCCTCCGGGTTTATTGATGTATAATTGACAAATGAAATTGTACATATTTACGGTGTAAAATGTGATGAATTGACATATGTGTACTTTATGCAGTGATTACCATCATCGGTCACTTAGCACATTAATCACTTCATCAGTAACAAGGCAATGTGTTTATGTCTCTCTGTTTGTGTGTGTGTGTGTGTGTGTGTGTGTGAGATGAGAACACTTATGGTCTAATTTCTGAGCAAGATTGAAGTACACAAGTGGGTATTATTAGCGAGATCACCATGCTGTACCGTAGACTCTGAGAACTCATTCATCGTATGATTGCAGGCTTCTACCGTTGGCCCAACATCTCCACCATTGTCCGACCCCTCTGACCCTGCTGACCACCACTGTACTCTCTGTTGCTGTGACATCTGTTCGTTTGGAAACTAATTCCTAAATAGACAACGGTGCAAAGAAGAAATAACAAATAATTAGAAAATACCTTGAGATGAACGAAATGAAAAGAAAACATACAAGACCTTTTGGGATAAATGTAATGCAGCAAAAAGAGAGCCACCTATGTCTGGAGATATCTATATTACAAAAGATGATCTCAAATCAGCAACCTGATAGACATGTATGCATGTGTGTGGGTTTATGACAATTGCAAACTCGTAACACTAAATACAGCAAAGTATAAGCAGTGATTATTTCTGGCCATTTAATAGACATGCTCATTTTTTAACAGCTTTATGTTCTCCCCATTATATATGAAATGATATACGTTCACTTTTATAACAATGTATCATATTATTTTAAAAATATATAGTAGTCAGGGAAGATGTGGCTAAGCTGCAAGGAAAGTTTACGTCCTGGCTTTCTGGCACATGCTTAGCTGATGACTATTTCACAGGTTTCAAGTGTCTCATCTTTCTTTTCCTCTCCTCTTTGTTCTCATCTTCTTCCTGCTGTCCCATTATAAAACCCCATTCCTAAGAAACTTCCTTATTATTTGGCTAAGAGTAATTACTAGGCCAGGTCTTCCTTCTGACTGCAGGAAGAATTATGAAATATATGAAATGACTATTACTTAATGCATGGGCAATATATCAAAGTACCAAACTGGTTGGTTAAGGGGTAGATATTGGCAATGAAGATAATATGGAGGTGAGTGTTCTGGAATGTGAAAAAGAAGATAGACAATAAACAGTGAAATGTTTTTTCAAATTGCTCTCTTCAAAGACCTAAACATTGTTGGAATGAGTGGAAAAAAGCACAGATGTCAGATGTGCCCTAAGTTCACATTTCACCCCAATGTCAGATCTTTATCTCTCCCATCCCAACGTCACTCTGAATCATTTGTATGTGATGCTGTGAGCCTCAAATGATATCTTATATCTAGTTTTGTTTCCTCAGAATTGAAGCCTGGTTTTTACTTATGGAATACAAGAGATTTATTTTCTAATAAAGGAATTTTAAGCATACGACAGCGGTCTAGGGAAGAGTTCACGTCAGGTGAGATGGGACATCCTGATTCCATTAAACATGTTTTCCCACATTAAACAGTATCGTAAAGCGAGATTGGCAACTCTGTTCCTAAAGCAGACAGGGGCCTTCACCAACCGTGACGCATCACAAGACTCTTCAGTGCCCAAGGGGACAGCATAGAGTAGTGTTCCTGTCAAGGATAGGAGGGAGGAACTGTAGAAACACTGTTGACAGCTAAATCACTGAAAAGGCAGAAATGAAATCTTTGCAGGACATGCTAAGGCACTGGTTCCTGAACTTCAGCTCTTTGCTAAAAGCTCATTATACTTGTCATAATTCCACACCCCATGTGTCATATTACATTAACTTTTGGGGCTTTAACTTCACTTCCTAATAACTTTGAAAATGTTTATTTCAATTGGCCATAGGTGATGATGCACATGAAATGACAGATGAAATATTCAAATTATATATTACAACAAGTACGTACTTATATACATACAGAAATATGGTACAGAAAGTGGGACAAGGACAGATACAGAGAGGTTAAAATATCTGGAACACGCAATGTCTGCAGAGCAGAAATTCTGCTGGAAGTCCATCTAACAGGGGAATATTCTTTTACCTGAGGGAGCATCAGCCTTGTTCTATTCAGGCCGTCAGTGGATTGGATGAGAACTTTCCACTTTATAGAGGGCAACCGACTTAGATCAGGCTACTGATTTAAATAATGCTCTCATCCAAAATCATCCTTACAGAAACATAAAGAATAATGTTTGACCAGAAAACTGGAGACATGTGCCAGTGAATCTGACCCATAAATTAACCATCAAACCTTCTTCCCAGCATATTGACAAAGTGTATGAAGAAAGTAGAAGAGGAAATAGGTTTATTTGACACATGCCCCACCGTGACCAAAATGGAAAATGCAAAAAATAGGTTTAAAATATAACAAAATTATTATTAATGATTAAGAAGTTGTATATGAATGGCAATGAACTTCAGTGACTGCATTTTTAATAAAGAGATTACAACTTTCTCTTGAATTTACCCCTAGATTTGATGTGAAACAACATGTGTTTAAATAATTCATAAGTATTAAATACGTACAAATTTAGTTGCATGAATGGCATTGCCTAATTTATTGGGTTTCCCAATAATTTCAAAGCGACAGGAAGCCAGAAGACTGGAGCAATCCTCTGAGATTTCTTCAAAAATTGAAGACATCCAAGGAGGTCAGTTGGGAGAAATTAGATTGGAGAATGTGTTATGTCCCTTTGGGAGGTATGAGCAAAAAGCTTCATTTCTGCTGTAAGTCTTGGGCCTGAGCTGCCGGATCATCCGAGTTATGGCAGGGGATGCTCCGTGCCTGGTGAATTCCTTGTGATAGGAAGTAAAACAGATTTATAAAGTTCACAGGAATCTGACTGCTGGATGTTCTTCATTTGAAGAGGCCAACAGTGAAAGGAGGACCGTAGTGGTCCACACTTTACTACCCGTTTCCAAGTGTCATGATAGGAAATCATATGAGATGATGTGCAAATTTCCCTGCGTCCATTATCGAAGATGAAAGGAGACTCTGTTTAGCAAGCCATGAAACAAGGGGAAATGAATTGTAAGAAAGACTTGAGGTAAGGAGACATATGTCACCAGGTAGCAAGGCCCTTTTGAAATCATCATGTACAATAAACTTGCCACCAGATCAAGTGCAACTAGGCAGGCAGACAGTTTTAGATGTCAAGGATGGTGAAAGATAGAAAAGGGTCATCCTCCCCAGTCAAGGAAGGGAACTTCTGACTACAAGTTAGAGGACACTCCAAGTGCTCCCACCGCCTTAAACCACTGAAAGTGAGAGGTAAGGCAGGAACTCTGTGAGTCATGAGAACATAATCCAGTGAGGAGACCTGTAACAAGATATTTCCTGTTTTCAGAGTCACTGCCAAGCCAGTTATGGATGGATTTGCATTTGGGCTGGGGAGTGATTGGACCAGGCCAGTTTTGGTAGTTCCGCTTCCCCCTGGGTGGGGCAGCAAACCCCAATAAAAAGGGCCTGTGCTCCACGACGGCTATCCTCCTGCTACTCGAGTTCCGATTGAATTTGTAGAACCTGGTGAGTCTGATTCTTCAGTTCAACTTTGTTCTTGGACAACTGAATGTTGAGTTTATGGTGGAGACAGCAAGTTTGATGGGTCCAAAGTTATCATCATGGGTATAATGCTACTGAGTGGATGGGAACTTGGAATCTGGGCACAACGTTGTGTTGTATTGACTAGATTTCTGAGACCTAGTTTGAATTCCGCTATTGAAAAAGAAATCCAAAGGAAAATTTTACATGAAGGGAGAAAGAGCAAAGTGTTTACCTTTTTCTATGCCTTTCTCTTGGACCTCTGCTGGGATTTCAGAGGCATTTGTCTTAGAAGGTGTCAGAGCCTTAGATTCATCCTCATTGCCCTTTGCTCTGTACGTAAGTCATGCTGTCAGGACCTCATGAGAGAAAATGGTGATAGAAATTGCTTGTGAGCTTGCCCAGGATTTTAGAACTTGTGATGGCCTTTTGTGAAGATGTCGTTTTCATAAAAAAGAAAGAAAGTAAAAAATACAGAAAGAAAGAAAGACACAAACCAAAAGAGAAAACTTTGCTTGTTTCTTTAAAACAAAGACATTTCCTTTAGAAAAGTTGTGTGAGAAAAGAGAAGGTTTTCTCTGGATTGCTATAACGATTTCCTGAAGAGGGAGAGAGAAGTCAGAAATTCATGAAAAGGTATTAAAGAGATTAAAGCACATACTTAGAGATTGGTGAGATACTATCTGTTGTTATTCCAAAAGATTTTGCTCTTTTCTCTATAGGAATTCCTTGTTGTGAACAGAGTCATATACTTTCTTTCAGATATTAAGACTCCAGAAAGATGTCTTCTCAACATCAGCAGTGCAAGCAGCCCTGCCAGACACCACCAGTGTGCCCACCAAAGTGTCCTGACCCTTGCCCACCTTGCAAGTGTCCAGACCCTTGCCCACCTTGCAAGTGTCCAGACCCTTGCCCACCTATAAAGTGCCCTGACCCATGCCCACCTTGCAAGTGTCCAGACCCTTGTCCACCTTGCAAGTGTCCAGACCCTTGTCCACCTTGCAAGTGTCCAGACCCTTGCCCACCTATAAAGTGCCCTGACCCATGCCTGCCTCAGCAGTGCAAGCAGAAATGCCCTCCTGGGGCACCTGCTCATCATTGCTAGCAGAAGTGCCTGCCGAAGAGTAGGTAAGAGCTTGCCTTTTTATCTGCATCTGGAAAGGATAAGGACAATCGGCTCCACTAGTTCCACAGCTCCACCTTCATCTTCTCTTCAAAGCCTATCATGGAAAAGGAAGAAGCTTCTCCACCCTTCAGCTTCAATATGCGTGTGGTGCTTCCTGACAGACAGAGGTTTCTTATCTGAGGCTGCTGTACTGCTTCCCTCTGGGAGGTGCCCAAGAAAGCATCGCAGAGCCTCAGGAGGAAGAGCAGCAGCCTTCCTCCTGGGCGCCCTCTGAGGATTCTCTCGCTGTCTTCTGTGTCGTTCGGTCACCTGGGCCTGGGTTACTACCAGCTGAGCAATTGTTACTTATCCCCCACTTCCTGAATAAAATACAATTCTTTTCTGTGATGGGAAAATTTTTTTCTTTTTTTAAAAACCTGCTTTTTGCAATATCATATCATAATTTTGCTTGATTTCGATCTTTCTTTGATCCCGAGTTTCAGGCTCTCAGAGTCAGTGTTATCTGAATTTCGAGTCGTATCAATGATTATTTCTATACAGTTTCAAATAGAGGTTATTTTCCTAATTATTGCTTGATTGGTTTGAGGAACAAATAGTTTACCTTCTTGGGATTTCAAACCCTTTAATAAAGTGTGGGGAAAATCACATTTACAGCGCCAAATTGCTTAGGCATAAAAATTACATGAATGTGTGTCATTCGTTTGGCAAAATGCCGAGCACATAATTGGCATTTGAGAGGTGGCTGATCACCATTGTCTCTGTCATCATCACCGTCACCAGCACCACGACCGTCACCACCACCCCCAGGTGCTCCAGCAGGGGAGTGGCTCAGACATGCATGTAGGACATGCAAGGAGATTCTTCAACTCTATTACCCGTTCATACTCTGTGTTCATTTTCTTTTCCAATTTAACCGAATTTTTAATCTGACACTAGAAAATAACCAGTTTGGGAAATTATTGGAGTACTCTGTATAAAATTATAATAGTTCTGAAAACATGGGTAGTACAAAAGAAAGGGAATTTAAAGGGACCTTACAAAACGAAGCGCTCCCTGCTCTCCATGTGTATAACGTGCCGTTCTTACTGCAAAACTCAACAACCTCAGGGTCTTATTATATTTTTTCACCTCGGAAATTACATTCTTGATTATTTTGACCCCCCCTTTGAGATACACTGGGGATTCCAATGTTAATCTTGATTTACAAAATGACTGTTGCTATGCAGCTTGTTTTCCAAGTGCTCAGCTTACTGGTCCAGTAAGCTGTGAAAAGGATGTGTTTATTAAGCATATCTCTTCTTGTGGTTAGAAGTAAAGGAGTCAAAGTTGCCGGAACTGCAGAAGCAAACAGATGCCCATATTACTGTTCAACGCTCATCAGTCTATGACATGAGTGAAAAATAAACACTGAGATTTGGGAGTTTTCTCTACTGTAGCTACTGTTATTTGACCTGACATAGAAATTAGTTCTTTGAGGTGGGATGCTCCCATAACAAATCTCAAAATTGTGGCATTGTCTTATGTGTCTGCACGTGGTTGGAAAGGAATCTGATATTGGAAGCCGTAAATGCGGTTCTACGTGGTATTCAATGGCAAAATGTTTGCAGTAATGGTTGTCCATGGTATCTTTAGATGCAGAGCAACGGTCGGTCAATTGTTGATTTGCTCAGGGTAATTCAGTAGACGTATGTTCAGGAAAAACTTTCTGGTTGACAGGCCAGAAATGTAAAGAATGAAAAGAAAAATAATACAGCCCAGAAACTCAAAACCTTGCTGAATTAGAATACTCACTGCTTGTAAGTCCTAAAGAGTAAGAGATGAGATTAGAAGTGGTTTTCAAATAGAAGTCCAATTTCAGTTGACTGTTACAACAGAGACAAGAGACAGAAGTTGTCATCTTTCCACCTTTGTGCCAGGGAGCCTCATGGTAGCTGTATTATGTTGTGGGGAAAGGCAGTAATTTAATCAGGCCAGAAAATTACTTCTACAAAAGGACCTTCCTGAGATCCGTAGGACATAGAAATGATTGGAGGACTGAAATTATATCAGGTGCCTGACAAGTTTTTGAGGGAATTGAGAACAAAATAAACTACATGCCAAAAGGAAAAACAATGGTTTTCAAGATGACTAACGACTTTCCTGCCCACCTTTCCCTATTTTCCACCCTACGAAATCAGATATGGTAAGTACAGATGACTAAACCAGAATATACACTCTGAGACGGGTACAAGAACCCCAGAATAATCGATAAAGGAAGCTCTCTCAGAGAATAGTATCAGATCCTAAGAGAGCCAAGGAGGAGAAGGAACACAGAGATGCTCAAACATTGTTACTCTGTTGTATGATGGTTATTCCTTCATGTTTTCCCTCCGGGTTTATTGATGTATAATTGACAAATGAAATTGTACATATTTACGGTGTAAAATGTGATGAATTGACATATGTGTACTTTATGCAGTGATTACCATCATCGGTCACTTAGCACATTAATCACTTCATCAGTAACAAGGCAATGTGTTTATGTCTCTCTGTTTGTGTGTGTGTGTGTGTGTGTGTGTGTGAGATGAGAACACTTATGGTCTAATTTCTGAGCAAGATTGAAGTACACAAGTGGGTATTATTAGCGAGATCACCATGCTGTACCGTAGACTCTGAGAACTCATTCATCGTATGATTGCAGGCTTCTACCGTTGGCCCAACATCTCCACCATTGTCCGACCCCTCTGACCCTGCTGACCACCACTGTACTCTCTGTTGCTGTGACATCTGTTCGTTTGGAAACTAATTCCTAAATAAACAACGGTGCAAAGAAGAAATAACAAATAATTAGAAAATACCTTGAGATGAACGAAATGAAAAGAAAACATACAAGACCTTTTGGGATAAATGTAATGCAGCAAAAAGAGAGCCACCTATGTCTGGAGATATCTATATTACAAAAGATGATCTCAAATCAGCAACCTGATAGACATGTATGCATGTGTGTGGGTTTATGACAATTGCAAACTCGTAACACTAAATACAGCAAAGTATAAGCAGTGATTATTTTTGGCCATTTAATAGACATGCTCATTTTTTAACAGCTTTATGTTCTCCCCATTATATATGAAATGATATACATTCACTTTTATAACAATGTATCATATTATTTTAAAAATATATAGTAGTCAGGGAAGATGTGGCTAAGCTGCAAGGAAAGTTTACGTCCTGGCTTTCTGGCACATGCTTAGCTGATGACTCTTTCACAGGTTTCAAGTGTCTCCTCTTTCTTTTCCTCTCCTCTTTGTTCTCATCTTCTTCCTGCTGTCCCATTATAAAACCCCATTCCTAAGAAACTTCCTTATTATTTGGCTAAGAGAAATTACTAGACCAGTTCTTCCTTCTGACTGCAGGAAGAATTATGAAATATATGAAATGACTATTACTTAATGCATGGGCAATATAGCAAAGTACCAAACTGGTTGGTTAAGGGGTAGATATTGGCAATGAAGATAATATGGAGGTGAGTGTTCTGGAATGTGAAAAAGAAGATAGACAATAAACAGTGAAATGTTTTTTCAAATTGCTCTCTTCAAAGACCTAAACATTGTTGGAATGAGTGGAAAAAAGCACAGATGTCAGATGTGCCCTAAGTTCACATTTCACCCCAATGTCAGATCTTTATCTCTCCCATCCCAACGTCACTCTGAATCATTTGTATGTGATGCTGTGAGCCTTAAATGATATCTTATATCTAGTTTTGTTTCCACAGAATTGAAACCTGGTATTTACTTATGGAATACAAGAGATTTATTTTCTAATAAAGGAATTTTAAGCATACGACAGCGGTCTAGGGAAGAGTTCACGTCAGGTGAGATGGGACATCCTGATTCCATTAAACATGTTTTCCCACATTAAACAGTATCGTAAAGCGAGATTGGCAACTCTGTTCCTAAAGCAGACAGGGGCCTTCACCAACCGTGACGCATCACAAGACTCTTCAGTGCCCAAGGGGACAGCATAGAGTAGTGTTCGTGTCAAGGATAGGAGGGAGGAACTGTAGAAACACTGTTGACAGCTAAATCACTGAAAAGGCAGAAATGAAATCTTTGCAGGACATGCTAAGGCACTGCTTCCTGAACTTCAGCTCTTTGCTAAAAGCTCATTATACTTGTCATAATTCCACACCCCATGTGTCATATTACATTAACTTTTGGGGCTTTAACTTCACTTCCTAATAACTTTGAAAATGTTTATTTCAATTGGCCATAGGTGATGATGCACATGAAATGACAGATGAAATATTCAAATTATATATTACAACAAGTACGTACTTATATACATACAGAAATATGGTACAGAAAGTGGGACAAGGACAGATACAGAGAGGTTAAAATATCTGGAACACGCAAAGTCTGCAGAGCAGAAATTCTGCTGGAAGTCCATCTAACAGGGGAATATTCTTTTACCTGAGGGAGCGTCAGCCTTGTTCTATTCAGGCCGTCAGTGGATTGGATGAGAACTTTCAACTTTATAGAGGGCAACCGACTTAGATCAGGCTACTGATTTAAATAATGCTCTCATCCAAAATCATCCTTACAGAAACATAAAGAATAATGTTTGACCAGAAAACTGGAGACATGTGCCAGTGAATCTGACCCATAAATTAACCATCAAACCTTCTTCCCAGCATATTGACAAAGTGTACGAAGAAAGTAGAAGAGGAAATAGGTTTATTTGACACATGCCCCACCGTGACCAAAATGGAAAATGCAAAAAATAGGTTTAAAATATAACAAAATTATTATTAATGATTAAGAAGTTGTATATGAATGGCAATGAACTTCAGTGACTGCATTTTTAATAAAGAGATTACAACTTTCTCTTGAATTTACCCCTAGATTTGATATGAAACAACATGTGTTTAAATAATTCATAAGTATTAAATACGTACAAATTTAGTTGCGTGAATGGCATTGCCTAATTTATTGGGTTTCTCAATAATTTCAAAGCGACAGGAAGCCAGAATACTTGAGCAATCCTCTGAGATTTCTTCAAAAATTGAAGACATCCAAGGAGGTCAGTTGGGAGAAATTAGATTGGAGAATGTGTTATGTCCTTTTGGGAGGTATGAGCAAAAAGCTTCATTTCTGCTGTAAGTCTTGGGCCTGAGCTGCCGGATCATCCGAGTTATGGCAGGGGATGCTCCGTGCCTGGTGAATTCCTTGTGATAGGAAGTAAAACAGATTTATAAAGTTCCCTGGAATCTGACTGCTGGATGTTCTTCATTTGAAGAGGCCAACAGTGAAAGGAGGACCGTAGTGGTCCACACTTTACTACTCGTTTCCAAGTGTCATGATAGGAAATCATATGAGATGATGTGCAAATTTCCCTGCGTCCATTATCGAAGATGAAAGGAGACTCTGTTTAGCAAGCCATGAAACAAGGGGAAATGAATTGTAAGAAAGACTTGAGGTAAGGAGACATATGTCACCAGGTAGCAAGGCCCTTTTGAAATCATCATGTACAATAAACTTGCCACCAGGTCAAGTGCAACTAGGCAGGCAGACAGTTTTAGATGTCAAGGATGGTGAAAGATAGAAAAGGGTCATCCACCCCAGTCAAGGAAGGGAACTTCTGACTACAAGTTAGAGGACACTCCAAGTGCTCTCACCGCCTTAAAACACTGAAAGTGAGAGGTAAGGCAGGAACTCTGTGAGTCATGAGAACATAATCCAGTGAGGAGACCTGTAACAAGATATTTCCTGTTTTCAGAGTCACTGCCAAGCCAGTTATGGATGGATTTGCATTTGGGCTGGGGAGTGATTGGACCAGGCCAGTTTTGGTAGTTCCGCTTCCCCCTGGGTGGGGCAGCAAACCCCAATAAAAAGGGCCTGTGCTCCACGACGGCTATCCTTCTGCTACTCGAGTTCCGATTGAATTTGTAGAACCTGGTGAGTCTGATTCTTCAGTTCAACTTTGTTCTTGGACAACTGAATGTTGAGTTTATGGTGGAGACAGCAAGTTTGATGGGTCCAAAGTTATCATCATGGGTATAATGCTACTGAGTGGATGGGAACTTGGAATCTGGGCACAACGTTGTGTTGTATTGACTAGATATCTGATACCTAGTTTGAATTCTGCTATTGAAAAAGAAATCAACAGGAAAATTTTACATGAAGGGAGAAAGAGCAAAGTGTTTACCTTTTTCTATGCCTTTCTCTTGGACCTCTGCTGGGATTTCAGAGGCATTTGTCTTAGAAGGTGTCAGAGCCTTAGATTCATCCTCATTGCCCTTTGCTCTGTACGTAAGTCATGCTGTCAGGACCTCAAGAGAGAAAATGGTGATAGAAATTGCTTGTGAGCTTGCCCAGGAGTTTAGACCTTGTGATGGCCTTTTGTGAAGATGTCGTTTTCATAAAAAAGAAAGAAAGTAAAAAATACAGAAAGAAAGAAAGACACAAACCAAAAGAGAAAACTTTGCTTGTTTCTTTAAAACAAAGACATTTTCTTTAGAAAAGTTGTGTGAGAAAAGAGAAGGTTTTCTCTGGATTGCTATAACGATTTCCTGAAGAGGGAGAGAGAAGTCAGAAATTCATGAAAAGGTATTAAAGAGATTAAAGCACATACTTAGAGATTGGTGAGATACTATCTGTTGTTATTCCAAAAGATTTTTCTCTTTTCTCTATAGGAATTCCTTGTTGTGAACAGAGTCATATACTTTCTTTCAGATATTAAGACTCCAGAAAGATGTCTTCTCAACATCAGCAGTGCAAGCAGCCCTGCCAGACACCACCAGTGTGCCCACCAAAGTGTCCTGACCCTTGCCCACCTTGCAAGTGTCCAGACCCTTGCCCACCTTGCAAGTGTCCAGACCCTTGCCCACCTATAAAGTGCCCTGACCCATGCCCACCTTGCAAGTGTCCAGACCCTTGTCCACCTTGCAAGTGTCCAGACCCTTGCCCACCTTGCAAGTGTCCAGACCCTTGCCCACCTATAAAGTGCCCTGACCCATGCCTGCCTCAGCAGTGCAAGCAGAAATGCCCTCCTGGGGCACCTGCTCATCATTGCTAGCAGAAGTGCCTGCCGAAGAGTAGGTAAGAGCTTGCCTTTTTATCTGCATCTGGAAAGGATAAGGACAATCGGCTCCACTAGTTCCACAGCTCCACCTTCATCTTCTCTTCAAAGCCTATCATGGAAAAGGAAGAAGCTTCTCCACCCTTCAGCTTCAATATGCGTGTGGTGCTTCCTGACAGACAGAGGTTTCTTATCTGAGGCTGCTGTACTGCTTCCCTCTGGGAGGTGCCCAAGAAAGCATCGCAGAGCCTCAGGAGGAAGAGCAGCAGCCTTCCTCCTGGGCGCCCTCTGAGGATTCTCTCGCTGTCTTCTGTGTCGTTCGGTCACCTGGGCCTGGGTTACTACCAGCTGAGCAATTGTTACTTATCCCCCACTTCCTGAATAAAATACAATTCTTTTCTGTGATGGGAAAATTTTTTTCTTTTTTTAAACACCTGCTTTTTGCAATATCATATCATAATTTTGCTTGATTTCGATCTTTCTTTGATCCCGAGTTTCAGGCTCTCAGAGTCAGTGTTATCTGAATTTCGAGTCGTATCAATGATTATTTCTATACAGTTTCAAATAGAGGTTATTTTCCTAATTATTGCTTGATTGGTTTGAGGAACAAATAGTTTACCTTCTTGGGATTTCAAACCCTTTAATAAAGTGTGGGGAAAATCACATTTACAGCGCCAAATTGCTTAGGCATAAAAATTACATGAATGTGTGTCATTCGTTTGGCAAAATGCCGAGCACATAATTGGCATTTGAGAGGTGGCTGATCACCATTGTCTCTGTCATCATCACCGTCACCAGCACCACGACCGTCACCACCACCCCCAGGTGCTCCAGCAGGGGAGTGGCTCAGACATGCATGTAGGACATGCAAGGAGATTCTTCAACTCTATTACCCGTTCATACTCTGTGTTCATTTTCTTTTCCAATTTAACCGAATTTTTAATCTGACACTAGAAAATAACCAGTTTGGGAAATTATTGGAGTACTCTGTATAAAATTATAATAGTTCTGAAAACATGGGTAGTACAAAAGAAAGGGAATTTAAAGGGACCTTACAAAACGAAGCGCTCCCTGCTCTCCATGTGTATAACGTGCCGTTCTTACTGCAAAACTCAACAACCTCAGGGTCTTATTATATTTTTTCACCTCGGAAATTACATTCTTGATTATTTTGACCCCCACTTTGAGATACACTGGGGATTCCAATGTTAATCTTGATTTACAAAATGACTGTTGCTATGCAGCTTGTTTTCCAAGTGCTCAGCTTACTGGTCCAGTAAGCTGTGAAAAGGATGTGTTTATTAAGCATATCTCTTCTTGTGGTTAGAAGTAAAGGAGTCAAAGTTGCCGGAACTGCAGAAGCAAACAGATGCCCATATTACTGTTCAACGCTCATCAGTCTATGACATGAGTGAAAAATAAACACTGAGATTTGGGAGTTTTCTCTACTGTAGCTACTGTTATTTGACCTGACATAGAAATTAGTTCTTTGAGGTGGGATGCTCCCATAACAAATCTCAAAATTGTGGCATTGTCTTATGTGTCTGGACGTGGTTGGAAAGGAATCTGATATTGGAAGCCGTAAATGCGGTTCTACGTGGTATTCAATGGCAAAATGTTTGCAGTAATGGTTGTCCATGGTATCTTTAGATGCAGAGCAACGGTCGGTCAATTGTTGATTTGCTCAGGGTAATTCAGTAGACGTATGTTCAGGAAAAACTTTCTGGTTGACAGGCCAGAAATGTAAAGAATGAAAAGAAAAATAATATAGCCCAGAAACTCAAAACCTTGCTGAATTAGAATACTCACTGCTTGTAAGTCCTAAAGAGTAAGAGATGAGATTAGAAGTGGTTTTCAAATAGAAGTCCAATTTCAGTTGACTGTTACGACAGAGACAAGAGACAGAAGTTGTCATCTTTCCACCTTTGTGCCAGGGAGCCTCATGGTAGCTGTATTATGTTGTGGGGAAAGGCAGTAATTTAATCAGGCCAGAAAATTACTTCTACAAAAGGACCTTCCTGAGATCCGTAGGACATAGAAATGATTGGAGGACTGAAATTATATCAGGTGCCTGACAAGTTTTTGAGGGAATTGAGAACAAAATGAACTACATGCCAAAAGGAAAAAGAATGATTTTCAAGATGACTAACGACTTTCCTGCCCACCTTTCCCTATTTTCCACCCTACGAAATCAGATATGGTAAGTACAGATGACTAAACCAGAATATACACTCTGAGACGGGTACAAGAACCCCAGAATAATCGATAAAGGAAGCTCTCTCAGAGAATAGTATCAGATCCTAAGAGAGCCAAGGAGGAGAAGGAACACAGAGATGCTCAAACATTGTTACTCTGTTGTATGATGGTTATTCCTTCATGTTTTCCCTCCGGGTTTATTGATGTATAATTGACAAATGAAATTGTACATATTTACGGTGTAAAATGTGATGAATTGACATATGTGTACTTTATGCAGTGATTACCATCATCGGTCACTTAGCACATTAATCACTTCATCAGTAACAAGGCAATGTGTTTATGTCTCTCTGTTTGTGTGTGTGTGTGTGTGTGTGTGTGTGAGATGAGAACACTTATGGTCTAATTTCTGAGCAAGATTGAAGTACACAAGTGGGTATTATTAGCGAGATCACCATGCTGTACCGTAGACTCTGAGAACTCATTCATCGTATGATTGCAGGCTTCTACCGTTGGCCCTACATCTCCACCATTGTCCGACCCCTCTGACCCTGCTGACCACCACTGTACTCTCTGTTGCTGTGACATCTGTTAGTTTGGAAACTAATTCCTAAATAAACAACGGTGCAAAGAAGAAATAACAAATAATTAGAAAATACCTTGAGATGAACGAAATGAAAAGAAAACATACAAGACCTTTTGGGATAAATGTAATGCAGCAAAAAGAGAGCCACCTATGTCTGGAGATATCTATATTACAAAAGATGATCTCAAATCAGCAACCTGATAGACATGTATGCATGTGTGTGGGTTTATGACAATTGCAAACTCGTAACACTAAATACAGCAAAGTATAAGCAGTGATTATTTCTGGCCATTTAATAGACATGCTCATTTTTTAACAGCTTTATGTTCTCCCCATTATATATGAAATGATATACATTCACTTTTATAACAATGTATCATATTATTTTAAAAATATATAGTAGTCAGGGAAGATGTGGCTAAGCTGCAAGGAAAGTTTACGTCCTGGCTTTCTGGCACATGCTTAGCTGATGACTCTTTCACAGGTTTCAAGTGTCTCCTCTTTCTTTTCCTCTCCTCTTTGTTCTCATCTTCTTCCTGCTGTCCCATTATAAAACCCCATTCCTAAGAAACTTCCTTATTATTTGGCTAAGAGAAATTACTAGACCAGTTCTTCCTTCTGACTGCAGGAAGAATTATGAAATATATGAAATGACTATTACTTAATGCATGGGCAATATAGCAAAGTACCAAACTGGTTGGTTAAGGGGTAGATATTGGCAATGAAGATAATATGGAGGTGAGTGTTCTGGAATGTGAAAAAGAAGATAGACAATAAACAGTGAAATGTTTTTTCAAATTGCTCTCTTCAAAGACCTAAACATTGTTGGAATGAGTGGAAAAAAGCACAGATGTCAGATGTGCCCTAAGTTCACATTTCACCCCAATGTCAGATCTTTATCTCTCCCATCCCAACGTCACTCTGAATCATTTGTATGTGATGCTGTGAGCCTCAAATGATATCTTATATCTAGTTTTGTTTCCACAGAATTGAAACCTGGTATTTACTTATGGAATACAAGAGATTTATTTTCTAATAAAGGAATTTTAAGCATATGACAGCGGTCTAGGGAAGAGTTCACGTCAGGTGAGATGGGACATCCTGATTCCATTAAACATGTTTTCCCACATTAAACAGTATCGTAAAGCGAGATTGGCAACTCTGTTCCTAAAGCAGACAGGGGCCTTCACCAACCGTGACGCATCACAAGACTCTTCAGTGCCCAAGGGGACAGCATAGAGTAGTGTTCGTGTCAAGGATAGGAGGGAGGAACTGTAGAAATACTGTAGACAGCTAAATCACTGAAAAGGCAGAAATGAAATTTTTGCAGGACATGCTAAGGCACTGCTTCCTGAACTTCAGCTCTTTGCTAAAAGCTCATTATACTTGTCATAATTCCACACCCCATGTGTCATATTACATTAACTTTTGGGGCTTTAACTTCACTTCCTAATAACTTTGAAAATGTTTATTTCAATTGGCCATAGGTGATGATGCACATGAAATGACAGATGAAATATTCAAATTATATATTACAACAAGTACGTACTTATATACATACAGAAATATGGTACAGAAAGTGGGACAAGGACAGATACAGAGAGGTTAAAATATCTGGAACACGCAAAGTCTGCAGAGCAGAAATTCTGCTGGAAGTCCATCTAACAGGGGAATATTCTTTTACCTGAGGGAGCGTCAGCCTTGTTCTATTCAGGCCGTCAGTGGATTGGATGAGAACTTTCCACTTTATAGAGGGCAACCGACTTAGATCAGGCTACTGATTTAAATAATGCTCTCATCCAAAATCATCCTTACAGAAACATAAAGAATAATGTTTGACCAGAAAACTGGAGACATGTGCCAGTGAATCTGACCCATAAATTAACCATCAAACCTTCTTCCCAGCATATTGACAAAGTGTACGAAGAAAGTAGAAGAGGAAATAGGTTTATTTGACACATGCCCCACCGTGACCAAAATGGAAAATGCAAAAAATAGGTTTAAAATATAACAAAATTATTATTAATGATTAAGAAGTTGTATATGAATGGCAATGAACTTCAGTGACTGCATTTTTAATAAAGAGATTACAACTTTCTCTTGAATTTACCCCTAGATTTGATGTGAAACAACATGTGTTTAAATAATTCATAAGTATTAAATACGTACAAATTTAGTTGCGTGAATGGCATTGCCTAATTTATTGGGTTTCTCAATAATTTCAAAGCGACAGGAAGCCAGAATACTGGAGCAATCCTCTGAGATTTCTTCAAAAATTGAAGACATCCAAGGAGGTCAGTTGGGAGAAATTAGATTGGAGAATGTGTTATGTCCCTTTGGGAGGTATGAGCAAAAAGCTTCATTTCTGCTGTAAGTCTTGGGCCTGAGCTGCCGGATCATCCGAGTTATGGCAGGGGATGCTCCGTGCCTGGTGAATTCCTTGTGATAGGAAGTAAAACAGATTTATAAAGTTCCCTGGAATCTGACTGCTGGATGTTCTTCATTTGAAGAGGCCAACAGTGAAAGGAGGACCGTAGTGGTCCACACTTTACTACTCGTTTCCAAGTGTCATGATAGGAAATCATATGAGATGATGTGCAAATTTCCCTGCGTCCATTATCGAAGATGAAAGGAGACTCTGTTTAGCAAGCCATGAAACAAGGGGAAATGAATTGTAAGAAAGACTTGAGGTAAGGAGACATATGTCACCAGGTAGCAAGGCCCTTTTGAAATCATCATGTACAATAAACTTGCCACCAGATCAAGTGCAACTAGGCAGGCAGGCAGTTTTAGATGTCAAGGATGGTGAAAGATAGAAAAGGGTCATCCACCCCAGTCAAGGAAGGGAACTTCTGACTACAAGTTAGAGGACACTCCAAGTGCTCCCACCGCCTTAAAACACTGAAAGTGAGAGGTAAGGCAGGAACTCTGTGAGTCATGAGAACATAATCCAGTGAGGAGACCTGTAACAAGATATTTCCTGTTTTCAGAGTCACTGCCAAGCCAGTTATGGATGGATTTGCATTTGGGCTGGGGAGTGATTGGACCAGGCCAGTTTTGGTAGTTCCGCTTCCCCCTGGGTGGGGCAGCAAACCCCAATAAAAAGGGCCTGTGCTCCACGACGGCTATCCTCCTGCTACTCGAGTTCCGATTGAATTTGTAGAACCTGGTGAGTCTGATTCTTCAGTTCAACTTTGTTCTAGGACAACTGAATGTTGAGTTTATGGTGGAGACAGCAAGTTTGATGGGTCCAAAGTTATCATCATGGGTATAATGCTACTGAGTGGATGGGAACTTGGAATCTGGGCACAACGTTGTGTTGTATTGACTAGATATCTGATACCTAGTTTGAATTCCGCTATTGAAAAAGAAATCAACAGGAAAATTTTACATGAAGGGAGAAAGAGCAAAGTGTTTACCTTTTTCTATGCCTTTCTCTTGGACCTCTGCTGGGATTTCAGAGGCATTTGTCTTAGAAGGTGTCAGAGCCTTAGATTCATCCTCATTGCCCTTTGCTCTGTACATAAGTCATGCTGTCAGGACCTCAAGAGAGAAAATGGTGATAGAAATTGCTTGTGAGCTTGCCCAGGAGTTTAGACCTTGTGATGGCCTTTTGTGAAGATGTCGTTTTCATAAAAAAGAAAGAAAGTAAAAAATACAGAAAGAAAGAAAGACACAAACCAAAAGAGAAAACTTTGCTTGTTTCTTTAAAACAAAGACATTTTCTTTAGAAAAGTTGTGTGAGAAAAGAGAAGGTTTTCTCTGGATTGCTATAACGATTTCCTGAAGAGGGAGAGAGAAGTCAGAAATTCATGAAAAGGTATTAAAGAGATTAAAGCACATACTTAGAGATTGGTGAGATACTATCTGTTGTTATTCCAAAAGATTTTTCTCTTTTCTCTATAGGAATTCCCTGTTGTGAACAGAGTCATATACTTTCTTTCAGATATGAAGACTCCAGAAAGATGTCTTCTCAACATCAGCAGTGCAAGCAGCCCTGCCAGACACCACCAGTGTGCCCACCAAAGTGTCCTGACCCTTGCCCACCTTGCAAGTGTCCAGACCCTTGCCCACCTTGCAAGTGTCCAGACCCTTGCCCACCTATAAAGTGCCCTGACCCATGCCCACCTTGCAAGTGTCCAGACCCTTGTCCACCTTTCAAGTGTCCAGACCCTTGCCCACCTTGCAAGTGTCCAGACCCTTGCCCACCTATAAAGTGCCCTGACCCATGCCTGCCTCAGCAGTGCAAGCAGAAATGCCCTCCTGGGGCACCTGCTCATCATTGCTAGCAGAAGTGCCTGCCGAAGAGTAGGTAAGAGCTTGCCTTTTTATCTGCATCTGGAAAGGATAAGGACAATCGGCTCCACTCGTTCCACAGCTCCACCTTCATCTTCTCTTCAAAGCCTATCATGGAAAAGGAAGAAGCTTCTCCACCCTTCAGCTTCAATATGCGTGTGGTGCTTCCTGACAGACAGAGGTTTCTTATCTGAGGCTGCTGTACTGCTTCCCTCTGGGAGGTGCCCAAGAAAGCATCGCAGAGCCTCAGGAGGAAGAGCAGCAGCCTTCCTCCTGGGCGCCCTCTGAGGATTCTCTCGCTGTCTTCTGTGTCGTTCTGTCACCTGGGCCTGGGTTACTACCAGCTGAGCAATTGTTACTTATCCCCCACTTCCTGAATAAAATACAATTCTTTTCTGTGATGGGAAAATTTTTTTCTTTTTTTAAAAACCTGCTTTTTGCAATATCATATCATAATTTTGTTTGATTTCGATCTTTCTTTGATCCCGAGTTTCAGGCTCTCAGAGTCAGTGTTATCTGAATTTCGAGTCGTATCAATGATTATTTCTATACAGTTTCAAATAGAGGTTATTTTCCTAATTATTGCTTGATTGGTTTGAGGAACAAATAGTTTACCTTCTTGGGATTTCAAACCCTTTAATAAAGTGTGGGGAAAATCACATTTACAGCGCCAAATTGCTTAGGCATAAAAATTACATGAATGTGTGTCATTCGTTTGGCAAAATGCCGAGCACATAATTGGCATTTGAGAGGTGGCTGATCACCATTGTCTCTGTCATCATCACCGTCACCAGCACCACGACCGTCACCACCACCCCCAGGTGCTCCAGCAGGGGAGTGGCTCAGACATGCATGTAGGACATGCAAGGAGATTCTTCAACTCTATTACCCGTTCATACTCTGTGTTCATTTTCTTTTCCAATTTAACCGAATTTTTAATCTGACACTAGAAAATAACCAGTTTGGGAAATTATTGGAGTACTCTGTATAAAATTATAATAGTTCTGAAAACATGGGTAGTACAAAAGAAAGGGAATTTAAAGGGACCTTACAAAACGAAGCGCTCCCTGCTCTCCATGTGTATAACGTGCCGTTCTTACTGCAAAACTCAACAACCTCAGGGTCTTATTATATTTTTTCACCTCGGAAATTACATTCTTGATTATTTTGACACCCCCTTTGAGATACACTGGGGATTCCAATGTTAATCTTGATTTACAAAATGACTGTTGCTATGCAGCTTGTTTTCCAAGTGCTCAGCTTACTGGTCCAGTAAGCTGTGAAAAGGATGTGTTTATTAAGCATATCTCTTCTTGTGGTTAGAAGTAAAGGAGTCAAAGTTGCCGGAACTGCAGAAGCAAACAGATGCCCATATTACTGTTCAACGCTCATCAGTCTATGACATGAGTGAAAAATAAACACTGAGATTTGGGAGTTTTCTCTACTGTAGCTACTGTTATTTGACCTGACATAGAAATTAGTTCTTTGAGGTGGGATGCTCCCATAACAAATCTCAAAATTGTGGCATTGTCTTATGTGTCTGGACGTGGTTGGAAAGGAATCTGATATTGGAAGCCGTAAATGCGGTTCTACGTGGTATTCAATGGCAAAATGTTTGCAGTAATGGTTGTCCATGGTATCTTTAGATGCAGAGCAACGGTCGGTCAATTGTTGATTTGCTCAGGGTAATTCAGTAGACGTATGTTCAGGAAAAACTTTCTGGTTGACAGGCCAGAAATGTAAAGAATGAAAAGAAAAATAATATAGCCCAGAAACTCAAAACCTTGCTGAATTAGAATACTCACTGCTTGTAAGTCCTAAAGAGTAAGAGATGAGATTAGAAGTGGTTTTCAAATAGAAGTCCAATTTCAGTTGACTGTTACAACAGAGACAAGAGACAGAAGTTGTCATCTTTCCACCTTTGTGCCAGGGAGCCTCATGGTAGCTGTATTATGTTGTGGGGAAAGGCAGTAATTTAATCAGGCCAGAAAATTACTTCTACAAAAGGACCTTCCTGAGATCCGTAGGACATAGAAATGATTGGAGGACTGAAATTATATCAGGTGCCTGACAAGTTTTTGAGGGAATTGAGAACAAAATGAACTACATGCCAAAAGGAAAAAGAATGATTTTCAAGATGACTAACGACTTTCCTGCCCACCTTTCCCTATTTTCCACCCTACGAAATCAGATATGGTAAGTACAGATGACTAAACCAGAATATACACTCTGAGACGGGTACAAGAACCCCAGAATAATCGATAAAGGAAGCTCTCTCAGAGAATAGTATCAGATCCTAAGAGAGCCAAGGAGGAGAAGGAACACAGAGATGCTCAAACATTGTTACTCTGTTGTATGATGGTTATTCCTTCATGTTTTCCCTCCGGGTTTATTGATGTATAATTGACAAATGAAATTGTACATATTTACGGTGTAAAATGTGATGAATTGACATATATGTACTTTATGCAGTGATTACCATCATCGGTCACTTAGCACATTAATCACTTCATCAGTAAAAAGGCAATGTGTTTATGTCTCTCTGTTTGTGTGTGTGTGTGTGTGTGTGTGTGTGTGTGCGATGAGAACACTTATGGTCTAATTTCTGAGCAAGATTGAAGTACACAAGTGGGTATTATTAGCGAGATCACCATGCTGTACCGTAGACTCTGAGAACTCATTCATCGTATGATTGCAGGCTTCTACCGTTGGCCCTACATCTCCACCATTGTCCGACCCCTCTGACCCTGCTGACCACCACTGTACTCTCTGTTGCTGTGACATCTGTTAGTTTGGAAACTAATTCCTAAATAAACAACGGTGCAAAGAAGAAATAACAAATAATTAGAAAATACCTTGAGATGAACGAAATGAAAAGAAAACATACAAGACCTTTTGGGATAAATGTAATGCAGCAAAAAGAGAGCCACCTATGTCTGGAGATATCTATATTACAAAAGATGATCTCAAATCAGCAACCTGATAGACATGTATGCATGTGTGTGGGTTTATGACAATTGCAAACTCGTAACACTAAACACAGCAAAGTATAAGCAGTGATTATTTCTGGCCATTTAATAGACATGCTCATTTTTTAACAGCTTTATGTTCTCCCCATTATATATGAAATGATATACGTTCACTTTTATAACAATGTATCATATTATTTTAAAAATATATAGTAGTCAGGGAAGATGTGGCTAAGCTGCAAGGAAAGTTTACGTCCTGGCTTTCTGGCACATGCTTAGCTGATGACTCTTTCACAGGTTTCAAGTGTCTCCTCTTTCTTTTCCTCTCCTCTTTGTTCTCATCTTCTTCCTGCTGTCCCATTATAAAACCCCATTCCTAAGAAACTTCCTTATTATTTGGCTAAGAGAAATTACTAGACCAGTTCTTCCTTCTGACTGCAGGAAGAATTATGAAATATATGAAATGACTATTACTTAATGCATGGGCAATATAGCAAAGTACCAAACTGGTTGGTTAAGGGGTAGATATTGGCAATGAAGATAATATGGAGGTGAGTGTTCTGGAATGTGAAAAAGAAGATAGACAATAAACAGTGAAATGTTTTTTCAAATTGCTCTCTTCAAAGACCTAAACATTGTTGGAATGAGTGGAAAAAAGCACAGATGTCAGATGTGCCCTAAGTTCACATTTCACCCCAATGTCAGATCTTTATCTCTCCCATCCCAACGTCACTCTGAATCATTTGTATGTGATGCTGTGAGCCTTAAGTGATATCTTATATCTAGTTTTGTTTCCACAGAATTGAAGCATGGTATTTACTTATGGAATACAAGAGATTTATTTTCTAATAAAGGAATTTTAAGCATACGACAGCGGTCTAGGGAAGAGTTCACGTCAGGTGAGATGGGACATCCTGATTCCATTAAACATGTTTTCCCACATTAAACAGTATCGTAAAGCGAGATTGGCAACTCTGTTCCTAAAGCAGACAGGGGCCTTCACCAACCGTGACGCATCACAAGACTCTTCAGTGCCCAAGGGGACAGCATAGAGTAGTGTTCGTGTCAAGGATAGGAGGGAGGAACTGTAGAAACACTGTTGACAGCTAAATCACTGAAAAGGCAGAAATGAAATCTTTGCAGGACATGCTAAGGCACTGGTTCCTGAACTTCAGCTCTTTGCTAAAAGCTCATTATACTTGTCATAATTCCACACCCCATGTGTCATATTACATTAACTTTTGGGGCTTTAACTTCACTTCCTAATAACTTTGAAAATGTTTATTTCAATTGGCCATAGGTGATGATGCACATGAAATGACAGATGAAATATTCAAATTATATATTACAACAAGTACGTACTTATATACATACAGAAATATGGTACAGAAAGTGGGACAAGGACAGATACAGAGAGGTTAAAATATCTGGAACACGCAAAGTCTGCAGAGCAGAAATTCTGCTGGAAGTCCATCTAACAGGGGAATATTCTTTTACCTGAGGGAGCGTCAGCCTTGTTCTATTCAGGCCGTCAGTGGATTGGATGAGAACTTTCCACTTTATAGAGGGCAACCGACTTAGATCAGGCTACTGATTTAAATAATGCTCTCATCCAAAATGATCCTTACAGAAACATAAAGAATAATGTTTGACCAGAAAACTGGAGACATGTGCCAGTGAATCTGACCCATAAATTAACCATCAAACCTTCTTCCCAGCATATTGACAAAGTGTACGAAGAAAGTAGAAGAGGAAATAGGTTTATTTGACACATGCCCCACCGTGACCAAAATGGAAAATGCAAAAAATAGGTTTAAAATATAACAAAATTATTATTAATGATTAAGAAGTTGTATATGAATGGCAATGAACTTCAGTGACTGCATTTTTAATAAAGAGATTACAACTTTCTCTTGAATTTACCCCTAGATTTGATGCGAAACAACATGTGTTTAAATAATTCATAAGTATTAAATACGTACAAATTTAGTTGCGTGAATGGCATTGCCTAATTTATTGGGTTTCCCAATAATTTCAAAGTGACAGGAAGCCAGAATACTGGAGCAATCCTCTGAGATTTCTTCAAAAATTGAAGACATCCAAGGAGGTCAGTTGGGAGAAATTAGATTGGAGAATGTGTTATGTCCCTTTGGGAGGTATGAGCAAAAAGCTTCATTTCTGCTGTAAGTCTTGGGTCTGAGCTGCCGGATCATCCGAGTTATGGCAGGGGATGCTCCGTGCCTGGTGAATTCCTTGTGATAGGAAGTAAAACAGATTTATAAAGTTCACAGGAATCTGACTGCTGGATGTTCTTCATTTGAAGAGGCCAACAGTGAAAGGAGGACCGTAGTGGTCCACACTTTACTACTCGTTTCCAAGTGTCATGATAGGAAATCATATGAGATGATGTGCAAATTTCCCTGCGTCCATTATCGAAGGTGAAAGGAGACTCTGTTTAGCAAGCCATGAAACAAGGGGATATGAATTGTAAGAACGACTTGAGGTAAGGAGACATATGTCACCAGGTAGCAAGGCCCTTTTGAAATCATCATGTACAATAAACTTGCCACCAGATCAAGTGCAACTAGGCAGGCAGGCAGTTTTAGATGTCAAGGATGGTGAAAGATAGAAAAGGGTCATCCTCCCCAGTCAAGGAAGGGAACTTCTGACTACAAGTTAGAGGACACTCCAAGTGCTCCCACCGCCTTAAACCACTGAAAGTGAGAGGTAAGGCAGGAACTCTGTGAGTCATGAGAACATAATCCAGTGAGGAGACCTGTAACAAGATATTTCCTGTTTTCAGAGTCACTGCCAAGCCAGTTATGGATGGATTTGCATTTGGGCTGGGGAGTGATTGGACCAGGCCAGTTTTGGTAGTTCTGCTTCCCCCTGGGTGGGGCAGCAAACCCCAATAAAAAGGGCCTGTGCTCCACGACGGCTATCCTCCTGCTACTCGAGTTCCGATTGAATTTGTAGAACCTGGTGAGTCTGATTCTTCAGTTCAACTTTGTTCTTGGAAACTGAATGTTGAGTTTATGGTGGAGACAGCAAGTTTGATGGGTCCAAAGTTATCATCATGGGTATAATGCTACTGAGTGGATGGGAACTTGGAATCTGGGCACAACGTTGTGTTGTATTGACTAGATTTCTGAGACCTAGTTTGAATTCCGCTATTGAAAAAGAAATCCAAAGGAAAATTTTACATGAAGGGAGAAAGAGCAAAGTGTTTACCTTTTTCTATGCCTTTCTCTTGGACCTCTGCTGGGATTTCAGAGGCATTTGTCTTAGAAGGTGTCAGAGCCTTAGATTCATCCTCATTGCCCTTTGCTCTGTACATAAGTCATGCTGTCAGGACCTCATGAGAGAAAATGGTGATAGAAATTGCTTGTGAGCTTGCCCAGGATTTTAGAACTTGTGATGGCCTTTTGTGAAGATGTCGTTTTCATAAAAAAGAAAGAAAGTAAAAAATACAGAAAGAAAGAAAGACACAAACCAAAAGAGAAAACTTTGCTTGTTTCTTTAAAACAAAGACATTTCCTTTAGAAAAGTTGTGTGAGAAAAGAGAAGGTTTTCTCTGGATTGCTATAACGATTTCCTGAAGAGGGAGAGAGAAGTCAGAAATTCATGAAAAGGTATTAAAGAGATTAAAGCACATACTTAGAGATTGGTGAGATACTATCTGTTGTTATTCCAAAAGATTTTGCTCTTTTCTCTATAGGAATTCCTTGTTGTGAACAGAGTCACATACTTTCTTTCAGATATTAAGACTCCAGAAAGATGTCTTCTCAACATCAGCAGTGCAAGCAGCCCTGCCAGACACCACCAGTGTGCCCACCAAAGTGTCCTGACCCTTGCCCACCTTGCAAGTGTCCAGACCCTTGCCCACCTTGCAAGTGTCCAGACCCTTGCCCACCTATAAAGTGCCCTGACCCATGCCCACCTTGCAAGTGTCCAGACCCTTGTCCACCTTGCAAGTGTCCAGACCCTTGTCCACCTTGCAAGTGTCCAGACCCTTGCCCACCTATAAAGTGCCCTGACCCATGCCTGCCTCAGCAGTGCAAGCAGAAATGCCCTCCTGGGGCACCTGCTCATCATTGCTAGCAGAAGTGCCTGCCGAAGAGTAGGTAAGAGCTTGCCTTTTTATCTGCATCTGGAAAGGATAAGGACAATCGGCTCCACTCGTTCCACAGCTCCACCTTCATCTTCTCTTCAAAGCCTATCATGGAAAAGGAAGAAGCTTCTCCACCCTTCAGCTTCAATATGCGTGTGGTGCTTCCTGACAGACAGAGGTTTCTTATCTGAGGCTGCTGTACTGCTTCCCTCTGGGAGGTGCCCAAGAAAGCATCGCAGAGCCTCAGGAGGAAGAGCAGCAGCCTTCCTCCTGGGCGCCCTCTGAGGATTCTCTCGCTGTCTTCTGTGTCGTTCGGTCACCTGGGCCTGGGTTACTACCAGCTGAGCAATTGTTACTTATCCCCCACTTCCTGAATAAAATACAATTCTTTTCTGTGATGGGAAAATTTTTTTCTTTTTTTAAAAACCTGCTTTTTGCAATATCATATCATAATTTTGTTTGATTTCGATCTTTCTTTGATCCCGAGTTTCAGGCTCTCAGAGTCAGTGTTATCTGAATTTCGAGTCGTATCAATGATTATTTCTATACAGTTTCAAATAGAGGTTATTTTCCTAATTATTGCTTGATTGGTTTGAGGAACAAATAGTTTACCTTCTTGGGATTTCAAACCCTTTAATAAAGTGTGGGGAAAATCACATTTACAGCGCCAACTTGCTTAGGCATAAAAATTACATGAATGTGTGTCATTCAGTTGGCACAATGTCGAGCACATAATTGGCATTTGAGAGCTGGCTGATCACCATTGTCTCTGTCATCATCACCGTCACCACCACCACGACCGTCACCACCACCCCCAGGTGCTCCAGCAGGGGAGTGGCTCAGACATGCATGTAGGGCATGCAAGGAGATTCTTCAACTCTATTACCCGTTCATACTCTGTGTTCATTTTCTTTTCCAAGTTAACCGAATTTTTAATCTGACACTAGAAAATAACCAGTTTGGGAAATTATTGGAGTACTCTGTATAAAATTATAATAGTTCTGAAAACATGGGTAGTACAAAAGAAAGGGAATTTAAAGGGACCTTACAAAACGAAGCGCTCCCTGCTCTCTACGTGTATAACCTGCCGTTCTTACTGCAAAACTCAACAACCTCAGGGTCTTATTATATTTTTTCACCTCGGAAATTACATTCTTGATTATTTTGACCCCCACTTTGAGATACACTGGGGATTCCAATGTTAATCTTGATTTACAAAATGACTGTTGCTATGCAGCTTGTTTTCCAAGTGCTCAGCTTACTGGTCCAGTAAGCTGTGAAAAGGATGTGTTTATTAAGCATATCTCTTCTTGTGGTTAGAAGTAAAGGAGTCAAAGTTGCCGGAACTGCAGAAGCAAACAGATGCCCATATTACTGTTCAACGCTCATCAGTCTATGACATGAGTGAAAAATAAACACTGAGATTTGGGAGTTTTCTCTACTGTAGCTACTGTTATTTGACCTGACATAGAAATTAGTTCTTTGAGGTGGGATGCTCCCATAACAAATCTCAAAATTGTGGCATTGTCTTATGTGTCTGGACGTGGTTGGAAAGGAATCTGATATTGGAAGCCGTAAATGCGGTTCTACGTGGTATTCAATGGCAAAATGTTTGCAGTAATGGTTGTCCATGGTATCTTTAGATGCAGAGCAACGGTCGGTCAATTGTTGATTTGCTCAGGGTAATTCAGTAGACGTATGTTCAGGAAAAACTTTCTGGTTGACAGGCCAGAAATGTAAAGAATGAAAAGAAAAATAATAAAGCCCAGAAACTCAAAACCTTGCTGAATTAGAATACTCACTGCTTGTAAGTCCTAAAGAGTAAGAGATGAGATTAGAAGTGGTTTTCAAATAGAAGTCCAATTTCAGTTGACTGTTACAACAGAGACAAGAGACAGAAGTTGTCATCTTTCCACCTTTGTGCCAGGGAGCCTCATGGTAGCTGTATTATGTTGTGGGGAAAGGCAGTAATTTAATCAGGCCAGAAAATTACTTCTACAAAAGGACCTTCCTGAGATCCGTAGGACATAGAAATGATTGGAGGACTGAAATTATATCAGGTGCCTGACAAGTTTTTGAGGGAATTGAGAACAAAATGAACTACATGCCAAAAGGAAAAAGAATGATTTTCAAGATGACTAACGACTTTCCTGCCCACCTTTCCCTATTTTCCACCCTACGAAATCAGACATGGTAAGTACAGATGACTAAACCAGAATATACACTCTGAGACGGGTACAAGAACCCCAGAATAATCGATAAAGGAAGCTCTCTCAGAGAATAGTATCAGATCCTAAGAGAGCCAAGGAGGAGAAGGAACACAGAGATGCTCAAACATTGTTACTCTGTTGTATGATGGTTATTCCTTCATGTTTTCCCTCCGGGTTTATTGATGTATAATTGACAAATGAAATTGTACATATTTACGGTGTAAAATGTGATGAATTGACATATGTGTACTTTATGCAGTGATTACCATCATCGGTCACTTAGCACATTAATCACTTCATCAGTAACAAGGCAATGTGTTTATGTCTCTCTGTTTGTGTGTGTGTGTGTGTGTGTGTGTGTGTGTGTGTGATGAGAACACTTATGGTCTAATTTCTGAGCAAGATTGAAGTACACAAGTGGGTATTATTAGCGAGATCACCATGCTGTACCGTAGACTCTGAGAACTCATTCATCGTATGATTGCAGGCTTCTACCGTTGGCCCAACATCTCCACCATTGTCCGACCCCTCTGACCCTGCTGACCACCACTGTACTCTCTGTTGCTGTGACATCTGTTAGTTTGGAAACTAATTCCTAAATAAACAACGGTGCAAAGAAGAAATAACAAATAATTAGAAAATACCTTGAGATGAACGAAATGAAAAGAAAACATACAAGACCTTTTGGGATAAATGTAATGCAGCAAAAAGAGAGCCACCTATGTCTGGAGATATCTATATTACAAAAGATGATCTCAAATCAGCAACCTGATAGACATGTATGCATGTGTGTGGGTTTATGACAATTGCAAACTCGTAACACTAAATACAGCAAAGTATAAGCAGTGATTATTTCTGGCCATTTAATAGACATGCTCATTTTTTAACAGCTTTATGTTCTCCCCATTATATATGAAATGATATACGTTCACTTTTATAACAATGTATCATATTATTTTAAAAATATATAGTAGTCAGGGAAGATGTGGCTAAGCTGCAAGGAAAGTTTACGTCCTGGCTTTCTGGCACATGCTTAGCTGATGACTCTTTCACAGGTTTCAAGTGTCTCCTCTTTCTTTTCCTCTCCTCTTTGTTCTCATCTTCTTCCTGCTGTCCCATTATAAAACCCCATTCCTAAGAAACTTCCTTATTATTTGGCTAAGAGAAATTACTAGACCAGTTCTTCCTTCTGACTGCAGGAAGAATTATGAAATATATGAAATGACTATTACTTAATGCATGGGCAATATAGCAAAGTACCAAACTGGTTGGTTAAGGGGTAGATATTGGCAATGAAGATAATATGGAGGTGAGTGTTCTGGAATGTGAAAAAGAAGATAGACAATAAACAGTGAAATGTTTTTTCAAATTGCTCTCTTCAAAGACCTAAACATTGTTGGAATGAGTGGAAAAAAGCACAGATGTCAGATGTGCCCTAAGTTCACATTTCACCCCAATGTCAGATCTTTATCTCTCCCATCCCAACGTCACTCTGAATCATTTGTATGTGATGCTGTGAGCCTTAAATGATATCTTATATCTAGTTTTGTTTCCACAGAATTGAAGCCTGGTATTTACTTATGGAATACAAGAGATTTATTTTCTAATAAAGGAATTTTAAGCATATGACAGCGGTCTAGGGAAGAGTTCACGTCAGGTGAGATGGGACATCCTGATTCCATTAAACATGTTTTCCCACATTAAACAGTATCGTAAAGCGAGATTGGCAACTCTGTTCCTAAAGCAGACAGGGGCCTTCACCAACCGTGACGCATCACAAGACTCTTCAGTGCCCAAGGGGACAGCATAGAGTAGTGTTCGTGTCAAGGATAGGAGGGAGGAACTGTAGAAACACTGTTGACAGCTAAATCACTGAAAAGGCAGAAATGAAATCTGCAGGACATGCTAAGGCACTGGTTCCTGAACTTCAGCTCTTTGCTAAAAGCTCATTATACTTGTCATAATTCCACACCCCATGTGTCATATTACATTAACTTTTGGGGCTTTAACTTCACTTCCTAATAACTTTGAAAATGTTTATTTCAATTGGCCATAGGTGATGATGCACATGAAATGACAGATGAAATATTCAAATTATATATTACAACAAGTACGTACTTATATACATACAGAAATATGGTACAGAAAGTGGGACAAGGACAGATACAGAGAGGTTAAAATATCTGGAACACGCAAAGTCTGCAGAGCAGAAATTCTGCTGGAAGTCCATCTAACAGGGGAATATTCTTTTACCTGAGGGAGCGTCAGCCTTGTTCTATTCAGGCCGTCAGTGGATTGGATGAGAACTTTCCACTTTATAGAGGGCAACCGACTTAGATCAGGCTACTGATTTAAATAATGCTCTCATCCAAAATCATCCTTACAGAAACATAAAGAATAATGTTTGACCAGAAAACTGGAGACATGTGCCAGTGAATCTGACCCATAAATTAACCATCAAACCTTCTTCCCAGCATATTGACAAAGTGTACGAAGAAAGTAGAAGAGGAAATAGGTTTATTTGACACATGCCCCACCGTGACCAAAATGGAAAATGCAAAAAATAGGTTTAAAATATAACAAAATTATTATTAATGATTAAGAAGTTGTATATGAATGGCAATGAACTTCAGTGACTGCATTTTTAATAAAGAGATTACAACTTTCTCTTGAATTTACCCCTAGATTTGATGTGAAACAACATGTGTTTAAATAATTCATAAGTATTAAATACGTACAAATTTAGTTGCGTGAATGGCATTGCCTAATTTATTGGGTTTCTCAATAATTTCAAAGCGACAGGAAGCCAGAATACTGGAGCAATCCTCTGAGATTTCTTCAAAAATTGAAGACATCCAAGGAGGTCAGTTGGGAGAAATTAGATTGGAGAATGTGTTATGTCCCTTTGGGAGGTATGAGCAAAAAGCTTCATTTCTGCTGTAAGTCTTGGGCCTGAGCTGCCGGATCATCCGAGTTATGGCAGGGGATGCTCCGTGCCTGGTGAATTCCTTGTGATAGGAAGTAAAACAGATTTATAAAGTTCCCTGGAATCTGACTGCTGGATGTTCTTCATTTGAAGAGGCCAACAGTGAAAGGAGGACCGTAGTGGTCCACACTTTACTACTCGTTTCCAAGTGTCATGATAGGAAATCATATGAGATGATGTGCAAATTTCCCTGCGTCCATTATCGAAGATGAAAGGAGACTCTGTTTAGCAAGCCATGAAACAAGGGGAAATGAATTGTAAGAAAGACTTGAGGTAAGGAGACATATGTCACCAGGTAGCAAGGCCCTTTTGAAATCATCATGTACAATAAACTTGCCACCAGATCAAGTGCAACTAGGCAGGCAGACAGTTTTAGATGTCAAGGATGGTGAAAGATAGAAAAGGGTCATCCGCCCCAGTCAAGGAAGGGAACTTCTGACTACAAGTTAGAGGACACTCCAAGTGCTCCCACCGCCTTAAAACACTGAAAGTGAGAGGTAAGGCAGGAACTCTGTGAGTCATGAGAACATAATCCAGTGAGGAGACCTGTAACAAGATATTTCCTGTTTTCAGAGTCACTGCCAAGCCAGTTATGGATGGATTTGCATTTGGGCTGGGGAGTGATTGGACCAGGCCAGTTTTGGTAGTTCCGCTTCCCCCTGGGTGGGGCAGCAAACCCCAATAAAAAGGGCCTGTGCTCCACGACGGCTATCCTTCTGCTACTCGAGTTCCGATTGAATTTGTAGAACCTGGTGAGTCTGATTCTTCAGTTCAACTTTGTTCTTGGACAACTGAATGTTGAGTTTATGGTGGAGACAGCAAGTTTGATGGGTCCAAAGTTATCATCATGGGTATAATGCTACTGAGTGGATGGGAACTTGGAATCTGGGCACAACGTTGTGTTGTATTGACTAGATATCTGATACCTAGTTTGAATTCTGCTATTGAAAAAGAAATCAACAGGAAAATTTTACATGAAGGGAGAAAGAGCAAAGTGTTTACCTTTTTCTATGCCTTTCTCTTGGACCTCTGCTGGGATTTCAGAGGCATTTGTCTTAGAAGGTGTCAGAGCCTTAGATTCATCCTCATTGCCCTTTGCTCTGTACATAAGTCATGCTGTCAGGATCTCAAGAGAGAAAATGGTGATAGAAATTGCTTGTGAGCTTGCCCAGGAGTTTAGACCTTGTGATGGCCTTTTGTGAAGATGTCGTTTTCATAAAAAAGAAAGAAAGTAAAAAATACAGAAAGAAAGAAAGACACAAACCAAAAGAGAAAACTTTGCTTGTTTCTTTAAAACAAAGACATTTTCTTTAGAAAAGTTGTGTGAGAAAAGAGAAGGTTTTCTCTGGATTGCTATAACGATTTCCTGAAGAGGGAGAGAGAAGTCAGAAATTCATGAAAAGGTATTAAAGAGATTAAAGCACATACTTAGAGATTGGTGAGATACTATCTGTTGTTATTCCAAAAGATTTTTCTCTTTTCTCTATAGGAATTCCTTGTTGTGAACAGAGTCATATACTTTCTTTCAGATATTAAGACTCCAGAAAGATGTCTTCTCAACATCAGCAGTGCAAGCAGCCCTGCCAGACACCACCAGTGTGCCCACCAAAGTGTCCTGACCCTTGCCCACCTTGCAAGTGTCCAGACCCTTGCCCACCTTGCAAGTGTCCAGACCCTTGCCCACCTATAAAGTGCCCTGACCCATGCCCACCTTGCAAGTGTCCAGACCCTTGTCCACCTTGCAAGTGTCCAGACCCTTGCCCACCTTGCAAGTGTCCAGACCCTTGCCCACCTATAAAGTGCCCTGACCCATGCCTGCCTCAGCAGTGCAAGCAGAAATGCCCTCCTGGGGCACCTGCTCATCATTGCTAGCAGAAGTGCCTGCCGAAGAGTAGGTAAGAGCTTGCCTTTTTATCTGCATCTGGAAAGGATAAGGACAATCGGCTCCACTAGTTCCACAGCTCCACCTTCATCTTCTCTTCAAAGCCTATCATGGAAAAGGAAGAAGCTTCTCCACCCTTCAGCTTCAATATGCGTGTGGTGCTTCCTGACAGACAGAGGTTTCTTATCTGAGGCTGCTGTACTGCTTCCCTCTGGGAGGTGCCCAAGAAAGCATCGCAGAGCCTCAGGAGGAAGAGCAGCAGCCTTCCTCCTGGGCGCCCTCTGAGGATTCTCTCGCTGTCTTCTGTGTCGTTCGGTCACCTGGGCCTGGGTTACTACCAGCTGAGCAATTGTTACTTATCCCCCACTTCCTGAATAAAATACAATTCTTTTCTGTGATGGGAAAATTTTTTTCTTTTTTTAAACACCTGCTTTTTGCAATATCATATCATAATTTTGCTTGATTTCGATCTTTCTTTGATCCCGAGTTTCAGGCTCTCAGAGTCAGTGTTATCTGAATTTCGAGTCGTATCAATGATTATTTCTATACAGTTTCAAATAGAGGTTATTTTCCTAATTATTGCTTGATTGGTTTGAGGAACAAATAGTTTACCTTCTTGGGATTTCAAACCCTTTAATAAAGTGTGGGGAAAATCACATTTACAGCGCCAAATTGCTTAGGCATAAAAATTACATGAATGTGTGTCATTCGTTTGGCAAAATGCCGAGCACATAATTGGCATTTGAGAGGTGGCTGATCACCATTGTCTCTGTCATCATCACCGTCACCAGCACCACGACCGTCACCACCACCCCCAGGTGCTCCAGCAGGGGAGTGGCTCAGACATGCATGTAGGACATGCAAGGAGATTCTTCAACTCTATTACCCGTTCATACTCTGTGTTCATTTTCTTTTCCAATTTAACCGAATTTTTAATCTGACACTAGAAAATAACCAGTTTGGGAAATTATTGGAGTACTCTGTATAAAATTATAATAGTTCTGAAAACATGGGTAGTACAAAAGAAAGGGAATTTAAAGGGACCTTACAAAACGAAGCGCTCCCTGCTCTCCATGTGTATAACGTGCCGTTCTTACTGCAAAACTCAACAACCTCAGGGTCTTATTATATTTTTTCACCTCGGAAATTACATTCTTGATTATTTTGACCCCCCCTTTGAGATACACTGGGGATTCCAATGTTAATCTTGATTTACAAAATGACTGTTGCTATGCAGCTTGTTTTCCAAGTGCTCAGCTTACTGGTCCAGTAAGCTGTGAAAAGGATGTGTTTATTAAGCATATCTCTTCTTGTGGTTAGAAGTAAAGGAGTCAAAGTTGCCGGAACTGCAGAAGCAAACAGATGCCCATATTACTGTTCAACGCTCATCAGTCTATGACATGAGTGAAAAATAAACACTGAGATTTGGGAGTTTTCTCTACTGTAGCTACTGTTATTTGACCTGACATAGAAATTAGTTCTTTGAGGTGGGATGCTCCCATAACAAATCTCAAAATTGTGGCATTGTCTTATGTGTCTGCACGTGGTTGGAAAGGAATCTGATATTGGAAGCCGTAAATGCGGTTCTACGTGGTATTCAATGGCAAAATGTTTGCAGTAATGGTTGTCCATGGTATCTTTAGATGCAGAGCAACGGTCGGTCAATTGTTGATTTGCTCAGGGTAATTCAGTAGACGTATGTTCAGGAAAAACTTTCTGGTTGACAGGCCAGAAATGTAAAGAATGAAAAGAAAAATAATATAGCCCAGAAACTCAAAACCTTGCTGAATTAGAATACTCACTGCTTGTAAGTCCTAAAGAGTAAGAGATGAGATTAGAAGTGGTTTTCAAATAGAAGTCCAATTTCAGTTGACTGTTACAACAGAGACAAGAGACAGAAGTTGTCATCTTTCCACCTTTGTGCCAGGGAGCCTCATGGTAGCTGTATTATGTTGTGGGGAAAGGCAGTAATTTAATCAGGCCAGAAAATTACTTCTACAAAAGGACCTTCCTGAGATCCGTAGGACATAGAAATGATTGGAGGACTGAAATTATATCAGGTGCCTGACAAGTTTTTGAGGGAATTGAGAACAAAATGAACTACATGCCAAAAGGAAAAAGAATGATTTTCAAGATGACTAACGACTTTCCTGCCCACCTTTCCCTATTTTCCACCCTACGAAATCAGATATGGTAAGTACAGATGACTAAACCAGAATATACACTCTGAGACGGGTACAAGAACCCCAGAATAATCGATAAAGGAAGCTCTCTCAGAGAATAGTATCAGATCCTAAGAGAGCCAAGGAGGAGAAGGAACACAGAGATGCTCAAACATTGTTACTCTGTTGTATGATGGTTATTCCTTCATGTTTTCCCTCCGGGTTTATTGATGTATAATTGACAAATGAAATTGTACATATTTACGGTGTAAAATGTGATGAATTGACATATGTGTACTTTATGCAGTGATTACCATCATCGGTCACTTAGCACATTAATCACTTCATCAGTAACAAGGCAATGTGTTTATGTCTCTCTGTTTGTGTGTGTGTGTGTGTGTGTGTGTGTGAGATGAGAACACTTATGGTCTAATTTCTGAGCAAGATTGAAGTACACAAGTGGGTATTATTAGCGAGATCACCATGCTGTACCGTAGACTCTGAGAACTCATTCATCGTATGATTGCAGGCTTCTACCGTTGGCCCTACATCTCCACCATTGTCCGACCCCTCTGACCCTGCTGACCACCACTGTACTCTCTGTTGCTGTGACATCTGTTCGTTTGGAAACTAATTCCTAAATAAACAACGGTGCAAAGAAGAAATAACAAATAATTAGAAAATACCTTGAGATGAACGAAATGAAAAGAAAACATACAAGACCTTTTGGGATAAATGTAATGCAGCAAAAAGAGAGCCACCTATGTCTGGAGATATCTATATTACAAAAGATGATCTCAAATCAGCAACCTGATAGACATGTATGCATGTGTGTGGGTTTATGACAATTGCAAACTCGTAACACTAAATACAGCAAAGTATAAGCAGTGATTATTTTTGGCCATTTAATAGACATGCTCATTTTTTAACAGCTTTATGTTCTCCCCATTATATATGAAATGATATACATTCACTTTTATAACAATGTATCATATTATTTTAAAAATATATAGTAGTCAGGGAAGATGTGGCTAAGCTGCAAGGAAAGTTTACGTCCTGGCTTTCTGGCACATGCTTAGCTGATGACTCTTTCACAGGTTTCAAGTGTCTCCTCTTTCTTTTCCTCTCCTCTTTGTTCTCATCTTCTTCCTGCTGTCCCATTATAAAACCCCATTCCTAAGAAACTTCCTTATTATTTGGCTAAGAGAAATTACTAGACCAGTTCTTCCTTCTGACTGCAGGAAGAATTATGAAATATATGAAATGACTATTACTTAATGCATGGGCAATATAGCAAAGTACCAAACTGGTTGGTTAAGGGGTAGATATTGGCAATGAAGATAATATGGAGGTGAGTGTTCTGGAATGTGAAAAAGAAGATAGACAATAAACAGTGAAATGTTTTTTCAAATTGCTCTCTTCAAAGACCTGAACATTGTTGGAATGAGTGGAAAAAAGCACAGATGTCAGATGTGCCCTAAGTTCACATTTCACCCCAATGTCAGATCTTTATCTCTCCCATCCCAACGTCACTCTGAATCATTTGTATGTGATGCTGTGAGCCTCAAATGATATCTTATATCTAGTTTTGTTTCCACAGAATTGAAACCTGGTATTTACTTATGGAATACAAGAGATTTATTTTCTAATAAAGGAATTTTAAGCATATGACAGCGGTCTAGGGAAGAGTTCACGTCAGGTGAGATGGGACATCCTGATTCCATTAAACATGTTTTCCCACATTAAACAGTATCGTAAAGCGAGATTGGCAACTCTGTTCCTAAAGCAGACAGGGGCCTTCACCAACCGTGACGCATCACAAGACTCTTCAGTGCCCAAGGGGACAGCATAGAGTAGTGTTCGTGTCAAGGATAGGAGGGAGGAACTGTAGAAACACTGTTGACAGCTAAATCACTGAAAAGGCAGAAATGAAATTTTTGCAGGACATGCTAAGGCACTGGTTCCTGAACTTCAGCTCTTTGCTAAAAGCTCATTATACTTGTCATAATTCCACACCCCATGTGTCATATTACATTAACTTTTGGGGCTTTAACTTCACTTCCTAATAACTTTGAAAATGTTTATTTCAATTGGCCATAGGTGATGATGCACATGAAATGACAGATGAAATATTCAAATTATATATTACAACAAGTACGTACTTATATACATACAGAAATATGGTACAGAAAGTGGGACAAGGACAGATACAGAGAGGTTAAAATATCTGGAACACGCAAAGTCTGCAGAGCAGAAATTCTGCTGGAAGTCCATCTAACAGGGGAATATTCTTTTACCTGAGGGAGCGTCAGCCTTGTTCTATTCAGGCCGTCAGTGGATTGGATGAGAACTTTCCACTTTATAGAGGGCAACCGACTTAGATCAGGCTACTGATTTAAATAATGCTCTCATCCAAAATCATCCTTACAGAAACATAAAGAATAATGTTTGACCAGAAAACTGGAGACATGTGCCAGTGAATCTGACCCATAAATTAACCATCAAACCTTCTTCCCAGCATATTGACAAAGTGTACGAAGAAAGTAGAAGAGGAAATAGGTTTATTTGACACATGCCCCACCGTGACCAAAATGGAAAATGCAAAAAATAGGTTTAAAATATAACAAAATTATTATTAATGATTAAGAAGTTGTATATGAATGGCAATGAACTTCAGTGACTGCATTTTTAATAAAGAGATTACAACTTTCTCTTGAATTTACCCCTAGATTTGATGTGAAACAACATGTGTTTAAATAATTCATAAGTATTAAATACGTACAAATTTAGTTGCGTGAATGGCATTGCCTAATTTATTGGGTTTCTCAATAATTTCAAAGCGACAGGAAGCCAGAATACTGGAGCAATCCTCTGAGATTTCTTCAAAAATTGAAGACATCCAAGGAGGTCAGTTGGGAGAAATTAGATTGGAGAATGTGTTATGTCCCTTTGGGAGGTATGAGCAAAAAGCTTCATTTCTGCTGTAAGTCTTGGGCCTGAGCTGCCGGATCATCCGAGTTATGGCAGGGGATGCTCCGTGCCTGGTGAATTCCTTGTGATAGGAAGTAAAACAGATTTATAAAGTTCCCTGGAATCTGACTGCTGGATGTTCTTCATTTGAAGAGGCCAACAGTGAAAGGAGGACCGTAGTGGTCCACACTTTACTACTCGTTTCCAAGTGTCATGATAGGAAATCATATGAGATGATGTGCAAATTTCCCTGCGTCCATTATCGAAGATGAAAGGAGACTCTGTTTAGCAAGCCATGAAACAAGGGGAAATGAATTGTAAGAAAGACTTGAGGTAAGGAGACATATGTCACCAGGTAGCAAGGCCCTTTTGAAATCATCATGTACAATAAACTTGCCACCAGATCAAGTGCAACTAGGCAGGCAGACAGTTTTAGATGTCAAGGATGGTGAAAGATAGAAAAGGGTCATCCACCCCAGTCAAGGAAGGGAACTTCTGACTACAAGTTAGAGGACACTCCAAGTGCTCCCACCGCCTTAAAACACTGAAAGTGAGAGGTAAGGCAGGAACTCTGTGAGTCATGAGAACATAATCCAGTGAGGAGACCTGTAACAAGATATTTCCTGTTTTCAGAGTCACTGCCAAGCCAGTTATGGATGGATTTGCATTTGGGCTGGGGAGTGATTGGACCAGGCCAGTTTTGGTAGTTCCGCTTCCCCCTGGGTGGGGCAGCAAACCCCAATAAAAAGGGCCTGTGCTCCACGACGGCTATCCTTCTGCTACTCGAGTTCCGATTGAATTTGTAGAACCTGGTGAGTCTGATTCTTCAGTTCAACTTTGTTCTTGGACAACTGAATGTTGAGTTTATGGTGGAGACAGCAAGTTTGATGGGTCCAAAGTTATCATCATGGGTATAATGCTACTGAGTGGATGGGAACTTGGAATCTGGGCACAACGTTGTGTTGTATTGACTAGATATCTGATACCTAGTTTGAATTCCGCTATTGAAAAAGAAATCAACAGGAAAATTTTACATGAAGGGAGAAAGAGCAAAGTGTTTACCTTTTTCTATGCCTTTCTCTTGGACCTCTGCTGGGATTTCAGAGGCATTTGTCTTAGAAGGTGTCAGAGCCTTAGATTCATCCTCATTGCCCTTTGCTCTGTACATAAGTCATGCTGTCAGGACCTCAAGAGAGAAAATGGTGATAGAAATTGCTTGTGAGCTTGCCCAGGAGTTTAGACCTTGTGATGGCCTTTTGTGAAGATGTCGTTTTCATAAAAAAGAAAGAAAGTAAAAAATACAGAAAGAAAGAAAGACACAAACCAAAAGAGAAAACTTTGCTTGTTTCTTTAAAACAAAGACATTTTCTTTAGAAAAGTTGTGTGAGAAAAGAGAAGGTTTTCTCTGGATTGCTATAACGATTTCCTGAAGAGGGAGAGAGAAGTCAGAAATTCATGAAAAGGTATTAAAGAGATTAAAGCACATACTTAGAGATTGGTGAGATACTATCTGTTGTTATTCCAAAAGATTTTTCTCTTTTCTCTATAGGAATTCCTTGTTGTGAACAGAGTCATATACTTTCTTTCAGATATTAAGACTCCAGAAAGATGTCTTCTCAACATCAGCAGTGCAAGCAGCCCTGCCAGACACCACCAGTGTGCCCACCAAAGTGTCCTGACCCTTGCCCACCTTGCAAGTGTCCAGACCCTTGCCCACCTTGCAAGTGTCCAGACCCTTGCCCACCTTGCAAGTGTCCAGACCCTTGCCCACCTATAAAGTGCCCTGACCCATGCCCACCTTGCAAGTGTCCAGACCCTTGTCCACCTTGCAAGTGTCCAGACCCTTGCCCACCTTGCAAGTGTCCAGACCCTTGCCCACCTATAAAGTGCCCTGACCCATGCCTGCCTCAGCAGTGCAAGCAGAAATGCCCTCCTGGGGCACCTGCTCATCATTGCTAGCAGAAGTGCCTGCCGAAGAGTAGGTAAGAGCTTGCCTTTTTATCTGCATCTGGAAAGGATAAGGACAATCGGCTCCACTAGTTCCACAGCTCCACCTTCATCTTCTCTTCAAAGCCTATCATGGAAAAGGAAGAAGCTTCTCCACCCTTCAGCTTCAATATGCGTGTGGTGCTTCCTGACAGACAGAGGTTTCTTATCTGAGGCTGCTGTACTGCTTCCCTCTGGGAGGTGCCCAAGAAAGCATCGCAGAGCCTCAGGAGGAAGAGCAGCAGCCTTCCTCATGGGCGCCCTCTGAGGATTCTCTCGCTGTCTTCTGTGTCGTTCGGTCACCTGGGCCTGGGTTACTACCAGCTGAGCAATTGTTACTTATCCCCCACTTCCTGAATAAAATACAATTCTTTTCTGTGATGGGAAAATTTTTTTCTTTTTTTAAACACCTGCTTTTTGCAATATCATATCATAATTTTGCTTGATTTCGATCTTTCTTTGATCCCGAGTTTCAGGCTCTCAGAGTCAGTGTTATCTGAATTTCGAGTCGTATCAATGATTATTTCTATACAGTTTCAAATAGAGGTTATTTTCCTAATTATTGCTTGATTGGTTTGAGGAACAAATAGTTTACCTTCTTGGGATTTCAAACCCTTTAATAAAGTGTGGGGAAAATCACATTTACAGCGCCAAATTGCTTAGGCATAAAAATTACATGAATGTGTGTCATTCAGTTGGCACAATGTCGAGCACATAATTGGCATTTGAGAGCTGGCTGATCACCATTGTCTCTGTCATCATCACCGTCACCAGCACCACGACCGTCACCACCACCCCCAGGTGCTCCAGCAGGGGAGTGGCTCAGACATGCATGTAGGACATGCAAGGAGATTCTTCAACTCTATTACCCGTTCATACTCTGTGTTCATTTTCTTTTCCAATTTAACCGAATTTTTAATCTGACACTAGAAAATAACCAGTTTGGGAAATTATTGGAGTACTCTGTATAAAATTATAATAGTTCTGAAATCATGGGTAGTACAAAAGAAAGGGAATTTAAAGGGACCTTACAAAACGAAGCGCTCCCTGCTCTCCATGTGTATAACGTGCCGTTCTTACTGCAAAACTCAACAACCTCAGGGTCTTATTATATTTTTTCACCTCGGAAATTACATTCTTGATTATTTTGACCCCCACTTTGAGATACACTGGGGATTCCAATGTTAATCTTGATTTACAAAATGACTGTTGCTATGCAGCTTGTTTTCCAAGTGCTCAGCTTACTGGTCCAGTAAGCTGTGAAAAGGATGTGTTTATTAAGCATATCTCTTCTTGTGGTTAGAAGTAAAGGAGTCAAAGTTGCCGGAACTGCAGAAGCAAACAGATGCCCATATTACTGTTCAACGCTCATCAGTCTATGACATGAGTGAAAAATAAACACTGAGATTTGGGAGTTTTCTCTACTGTAGCTACTGTTATTTGACCTGACATAGAAATTAGTTCTTTGAGGTGGGATGCTCCCATAACAAATCTCAAAATTGTGGCATTGTCTTATGTGTCTGGACGTGGTTGGAAAGGAATCTGATATTGGAAGCCGTAAATGCGGTTCTACGTGGTATTCAATGGCAAAATGTTTGCAGTAATGGTTGTCCATGGTATCTTTAGATGCAGAGCAACGGTCGGTCAATTGTTGATTTGCTCAGGGTAATTCAGTAGACGTATGTTCAGGAAAAACTTTCTGGTTGACAGGCCAGAAATGTAAAGAATGAAAAGAAAAATAATATAGCCCAGAAACTCAAAACCTTGCTGAATTAGAATACTCACTGCTTGTAAGTCCTAAAGAGTAAGAGATGAGATTAGAAGTGGTTTTCAAATAGAAGTCCAATTTCAGTTGACTGTTACAACAGAGACAAGAGACAGAAGTTGTCATCTTTCCACCTTTGTGCCAGGGAGCCTCATGGTAGCTGTATTATGTTGTGGGGAAAGGCAGTAATTTAATCAGGCCAGAAAATTACTTCTACAAAAGGACCTTCCTGAGATCCGTAGGACATAGAAATGATTGGAGGACTGAAATTATATCAGGTGCCTGACAAGTTTTTGAGGGAATTGAGAACAAAATGAACTACATGCCAAAAGGAAAAAGAATGATTTTCAAGATGACTAACGACTTTCCTGCCCACCTTTCCCTATTTTCCACCCTACGAAATCAGATATGGTAAGTACAGATGACTAAACCAGAATATACACTCTGAGACGGGTACAAGAACCCCAGAATAATCGATAAAGGAAGCTCTCTCAGAGAATAGTATCAGATCCTAAGAGAGCCAAGGAGGAGAAGGAACACAGAGATGCTCAAACATTGTTACTCTGTTGTATGATGGTTATTCCTTCATGTTTTCCCTCCGGGTTTATTGATGTATAATTGACAAATGAAATTGTACATATTTACGGTGTAAAATGTGATGAATTGACATATATGTACTTTATGCAGTGATTACCATCATCGGTCACTTAGCACATTAATCACTTCATCAGTAAAAAGGCAATGTGTTTATGTCTCTCTGTTTGTGTGTGTGTGTGTGTGTGTGTGTGTGTGTGTGATGAGAACACTTATGGTCTAATTTCTGAGCAAGATTGAAGTACACAAGTGGGTATTATTAGCGAGATCACCATGCTGTACCGTAGACTCTGAGAACTCATTCATCGTATGATTGCAGGCTTCTACCGTTGGCCCTACATCTCCACCATTGTCTGACCCCTCTGACCCTGCTGACCACCACTGTACTCTCTGTTGCTGTGACATCTGTTAGTTTGGAAACTAATTCCTAAATAAACAACGGTGCAAAGAAGAAATAACAAATAATTAGAAAATACCTTGAGATGAACGAAATGAAAAGAAAACATACAAGACCTTTTGGGATAAATGTAATGCAGCAAAAAGAGAGCCACCTATGTCTGGAGATATCTATATTACAAAAGATGATCTCAAATCAGCAACCTGATAGACATGTATGCATGTGTGTGGGTTTATGACAATTGCAAACTCGTAACACTAAACACAGCAAAGTATAAGCAGTGATTATTTCTGGCCATTTAATAGACATGCTCATTTTTTAACAGCTTTATGTTCTCCCCATTATATATGAAATGATATACGTTCACTTTTATAACAATGTATCATATTATTTTAAAAATATATAGTAGTCAGGGAAGATGTGGCTAAGCTGCAAGGAAAGTTTACGTCCTGGCTTTCTGGCACATGCTTAGCTGATGACTCTTTCACAGGTTTCAAGTGTCTCCTCTTTCTTTTCCTCTCCTCTTTGTTCTCATCTTCTTCCTGCTGTCCCATTATAAAACCCCATTCCTAAGAAACTTCCTTATTATTTGGCTAAGAGAAATTACTAGACCAGTTCTTCCTTCTGACTGCAGGAAGAATTATGAAATATATGAAATGACTATTACTTAATGCATGGGCAATATAGCAAAGTACCAAACTGGTTGGTTAAGGGGTAGATATTGGCAATGAAGATAATATGGAGGTGAGTGTTCTGGAATGTGAAAAAGAAGATAGACAATAAACAGTGAAATGTTTTTTCAAATTGCTCTCTTCAAAGACCTAAACATTGTTGGAATGAGTGGAAAAAAGCACAGATGTCAGATGTGCCCTAAGTTCACATTTCACCCCAATGTCAGATCTTTATCTCTCCCATCCCAACGTCACTCTGAATCATTTGTATGTGATGCTGTGAGCCTTAAGTGATATCTTATATCTAGTTTTGTTTCCACAGAATTGAAGCCTGGTATTTACTTATGGAATACAAGAGATTTATTTTCTAATAAAGGAATTTTAAGCATACGACAGCGGTCTAGGGAAGAGTTCACGTCAGGTGAGATGGGACATCCTGATTCCATTAAAGATGTTTTCCCACATTAAACAGTATCGTAAAGCGAGATTGGCAACTCTGTTCCTAAAGCAGACAGGGGCCTTCACCAACCGTGACGCATCACAAGACTCTTCAGTGCCCAAGGGGACAGCATAGAGTAGTGTTCGTGTCAAGGATAGGAGGGAGGAACTGTAGAAACACTGTTGACAGCTAAATCACTGAAAAGGCAGAAATGAAATCTTTGCAGGACATGCTAAGGCACTGGTTCCTGAACTTCAGCTCTTTGCTAAAAGCTCATTATACTTGTCATAATTCCACACCCCATGTGTCATATTACATTAACTTTTGGGGCTTTAACTTCACTTCCTAATAACTTTGAAAATGTTTATTTCAATTGGCCATAGGTGATGATGCACATGAAATGACAGATGAAATATTCAAATTATATATTACAACAAGTACGTACTTATATACATACAGAAATATGGTACAGAAAGTGGGACAAGGACAGATACAGAGAGGTTAAAATATCTGGAACACGCAATGTCTGCAGAGCAGAAATTCTGCTGGAAGTCCATCTAACAGGGGAATATTCTTTTACCTGAGGGAGCGTCAGCCTTGTTCTATTCAGGCCGTCAGTGGATTGGATGAGAACTTTCCACTTTATAGAGGGCAACCGACTTAGATCAGGCTACTGATTTAAATAATGCTCTCATCCAAAATGATCCTTACAGAAACATAAAGAATAATGTTTGACCAGAAAACTGGAGACATGTGCCAGTGAATCTGACCCATAAATTGACCATCAAACCTTCTTCCCAGCATATTGACAAAGTGTATGAAGAAAGTAGAAGAGGAAATAGGTTTATTTGACACATGCCCCACCGTGACCAAAATGGAAAATGCAAAAAATAGGTTTAAAATATAACAAAATTATTATTAATGATTAAGAAGTTGTATATGAATGGCAATGAACTTCAGTGACTGCATTTTTAATAAAGAGATTACAACTTTCTCTTGAATTTACCCCTAGATTTGATGCGAAACAACATGTGTTTAAATAATTCATAAGTATTAAATACGTACAAATTTAGTTGCGTGAATGGCATTGCCTAATTTATTGGGTTTCCCAATAATTTCAAAGCGACAGAAAGCCAGAAGACTGGAGCAATCCTCTGAGATTTCTTCAAAAATTGAAGACATCCAAGGAGGTCAGTTGGGAGAAATTAGATTGGAGAATGTGTTATGTCCCTTTGGGAGGTATGAGCAAAAAGCTTCATTTCTGCTGTAAGTCTTGGGCCTGAGCTGCCGGATCATCCGAGTTATGGCAGGGGATGCTCCGTGCCTGGTGAATTCCTTGTGATAGGAAGTAAAACAGATTTATAAAGTTCCCTGGAATCTGACTGCTGGATGTTCTTCATTTGAAGAGGCCAACAGTGAAAGGAGGACCGTAGTGGTCCACACTTTACTACCCGTTTCCAAGTGTCATGATAGGAAATCATATGAGATGATGTGCAAACTTCCCTGCGTCCATTATCGAAGATGAAAGGAGACTCTGTTTAGCAAGCCATGAAACAAGGGGAAATGAATTGTAAGAAAGACTTGAGGTAAGGAGACATATGTCACCAGGTAGCAAGGCCCTTTTGAAATCATCATGTACAATAAACTTGCCACCAGATCAAGTGCAACTAGGCAGGCAGGCAGTTTTAGATGTCAAGGATGGTGAAAGATAGAAAAGGGTCATCCTCCCCAGTCAAGGAAGGGAACTTCTGACTACAAGTTAGAGGACACTCCAAGTGCTCCCACCGCCTTAAACCACTGAAAGTGAGAGGTAAGGCAGGAACTCTGTGAGTCATGAGAACATAATCCAGTGAGGAGACCTGTAACAAGATATTTCCTGTTTTCAGAGTCACTGCCAAGCCAGTTATGGATGGATTTGCATTTGGGCTGGGGAGTGATTGGACCAGGCCAGTTTTGGTAGTTCCGCTTCCCCCTGGGTGGGGCAGCAAACCCCAATAAAAAGGGCCTGTGCTCCACGACGGCTATCCTCCTGCTACTCGAGTTCCGATTGAATTTGTAGAACCTGGTGAGTCTGATTCTTCAGTTCAACTTTGTTCTTGGACAACTGAATGTTGAGTTTATGGTGGAGACAGCAAGTTTGATGGGTCCAAAGTTATCATCATGGGTATAATGCTACTGAGTGGATGGGAACTTGGAATCTGGGCACAACGTTGTGTTGTATTGACTAGATTTCTGAGACCTAGTTTGAATTCCGCTATTGAAAAAGAAATGCACAGGAAAATTTTACATGAAGGGAGAAAGAGCAAAGTGTTCACCTTTTTCTATGCCTTTCTCTTGGACCTCTGCTGGGATTTCAGAGGCATTTGTCTTAGAAGGTGTCAGAGCCTTAGATTCATCCTCATTGCCCTTTGCTCTGTACATAAGTCATGCTGTCAGGACCTCATGAGAGAAAATGGTGATAGAAATTGCTTGTGAGCTTGCCCAGGATTTTAGAACTTGTGATGGCCTTTTGTGAAGATGTCGTTTTCATAAAAAAGAAAGAAAGTAAAAAATACAGAAAGAAAGAAAGACACAAACCAAAAGAGAAAACTTTGCTTGTTTCTTTAAAACAAAGACATTTCCTTTAGAAAAGTTGTGTGAGAAAAGAGAAGGTTTTCTCTGGATTGCTATAACGATTTCCTGAAGAGGGAGAGAGAAGTCAGAAATTCATGAAAAGGTATTAAAGAGATTAAAGCACATACTTAGAGATTGGTGAGATACTATCTGTTGTTATTCCAAAAGATTTTGCTCTTTTCTCTATAGGAATTCCTTGTTGTGAACAGAGTCATATACTTTCTTTCAGATATTAAGACTCCAGAAAGATGTCTTCTCAACATCAGCAGTGCAAGCAGCCCTGCCAGACACCACCAGTGTGCCCACCAAAGTGTCCTGACCCTTGCCCACCTTGCAAGTGTCCAGACCCTTGCCCACCTTGCAAGTGTCCAGACCCTTGCCCACCTATAAAGTGCCCTGACCCATGCCCACCTTGCAAGTGTCCAGACCCTTGTCCACCTTGCAAGTGTCCAGACCCTTGCCCACCTATAAAGTGCCCTGACCCATGCCTGCCTCAGCAGTGCAAGCAGAAATGCCCTCCTGGGGCACCTGCTCATCATTGCTAGCAGAAGTGCCTGCCGAAGAGTAGGTAAGAGCTTGCCTTTTTATCTGCATCTGGAAAGGATAAGGACAATCGGCTCCACTAGTTCCACAGCTCCACCTTCATCTTCTCTTCAAAGCCTATCATGGAAAAGGAAGAAGCTTCTCCACCCTTCAGCTTCAATATGCGTGTGGTGCTTCCTGACAGACAGAGGTTTCTTATCTGAGGCTGCTGTACTGCTTCCCTCTGGGAGGTGCCCAAGAAAGCATCGCAGAGCCTCAGGAGGAAGAGCAGCAGCCTTCCTCCTGGGCGCCCTCTGAGGATTCTCTCGCTGTCTTCTGTGTCGTTCGGTCACCTGGGCCTGGGTTACTACCAGCTGAGCAATTGTTACTTATCCCCCACTTCCTGAATAAAATACAATTCTTTTCTGTGATGGGAAAATTTTTTTCTTTTTTTAAACACCTGCTTTTGCAATATCATATCATAATTTTGCTTGATTTCGATCTTTCTTTGATCCCGAGTTTCAGGCTCTCAGAGTCAGTGTTATCTGAATTTCGAGTCGTATCAATGATTATTTCTATACAGTTTCAAATAGAGGTTATTTTCCTAATTATTGCTTGATTGGTTTGAGGAACAAATAGTTTACCTTCTTGGGATTTCAAACCCTTTAATAAAGTGTGGGGAAAATCACATTTACAGCGCCAAATTGCTTAGGCATAAAAATTACATGAATGTGTGTCATTCGTTTGGCAAAATGCCGAGCACATAATTGGCATTTGAGAGGTGGCTGATCACCATTGTCTCTGTCATCATCACCGTCACCAGCACCACGACCGTCACCACCACCCCCAGGTGCTCCAGCAGGGGAGTGGCTCAGACATGCATGTAGGACATGCAAGGAGATTCTTCAACTCTATTACCCGTTCATACTCTGTGTTCATTTTCTTTTCCAATTTAACCGAATTTTTAATCTGACACTAGAAAATAACCAGTTTGGGAAATTATTGGAGTACTCTGTATAAAATTATAATAGTTCTGAAAACATGGGTAGTACAAAAGAAAGGGAATTTAAAGGGACCTTACAAAACGAAGCGCTCCCTGCTCTCCATGTGTATAACGTGCCGTTCTTACTGCAAAACTCAACAACCTCAGGGTCTTATTATATTTTTTCACCTCGGAAATTACATTCTTGATTATTTTGACACCCCCTTTGAGATACACTGGGGATTCCAATGTTAATCTTGATTTACAAAATGACTGTTGCTATGCAGCTTGTTTTCCAAGTGCTCAGCTTACTGGTCCAGTAAGCTGTGAAAAGGATGTGTTTATTAAGCATATCTCTTCTTGTGGTTAGAAGTAAAGGAGTCAAAGTTGCCGGAACTGCAGAAGCAAACAGATGCCCATATTACTGTTCAACGCTCATCAGTCTATGACATGAGTGAAAAATAAACACTGAGATTTGGGAGTTTTCTCTACTGTAGCTACTGTTATTTGACCTGACATAGAAATTAGTTCTTTGAGGTGGGATGCTCCCATAACAAATCTCAAAATTGTGGCATTGTCTTATGTGTCTGGACGTGGTTGGAAAGGAATCTGATATTGGAAGCCGTAAATGCGGTTCTACGTGGTATTCAATGGCAAAATGTTTGCAGTAATGGTTGTCCATGGTATCTTTAGATGCAGAGCAACGGTCGGTCAATTGTTGATTTGCTCAGGGTAATTCAGTAGACGTATGTTCAGGAAAAACTTTCTGGTTGACAGGCCAGAAATGTAAAGAATGAAAAGAAAAATAATATAGCCCAGAAACTCAAAACCTTGCTGAATTAGAATACTCACTGCTTGTAAGTCCTAAAGAGTAAGAGATGAGATTAGAAGTGGTTTTCAAATAGAAGTCCAATTTCAGTTGACTGTTACAACAGAGACAAGAGACAGAAGTTGTCATCTTTCCACCTTTGTGCCAGGGAGCCTCATGGTAGCTGTATTATGTTGTGGGGAAAGGCAGTAATTTAATCAGGCCAGAAAATTACTTCTACAAAAGGACCTTCCTGAGATCCGTAGGACATAGAAATGATTGGAGGACTGAAATTATATCAGGTGCCTGACAAGTTTTTGAGGGAATTGAGAACAAAATGAACTACATGCCAAAAGGAAAAAGAATGATTTTCAAGATGACTAACGACTTTCCTGCCCACCTTTCCCTATTTTCCACCCTACGAAATCAGATATGGTAAGTACAGATGACTAAACCAGAATATACACTCTGAGACGGGTACAAGAACCCCAGAATAATCGATAAAGGAAGCTCTCTCAGAGAATAGTATCAGATCCTAAGAGAGCCAAGGAGGAGAAGGAACACAGAGATGCTCAAACATTGTTACTCTGTTGTATGATGGTTATTCCTTCATGTTTTCCCTCCGGGTTTATTGATGTATAATTGACAAATGAAATTGTACATATTTACGGTGTAAAATGTGATGAATTGACATATGTGTACTTTATGCAGTGATTACCATCATCGGTCACTTAGCACATTAATCACTTCATCAGTAACAAGGCAATGTGTTTATGTCTCTCTGTTTGTGTGTGTGTGTGTGTGTGTGTGTGTGAGATGAGAACACTTATGGTCTAATTTCTGAGCAAGATTGAAGTACACAAGTGGGTATTATTAGCGAGATCACCATGCTGTACCGTAGACTCTGAGAACTCATTCATCGTATGATTGCAGGCTTCTACCGTTGGCCCTACATCTCCACCATTGTCCGACCCCTCTGACCCTGCTGACCACCACTGTACTCTCTGTTGCTGTGACATCTGTTCGTTTGGAAACTAATTCCTAAATAAACAACGGTGCAAAGAAGAAATAACAAATAATTAGAAAATACCTTGAGATGAACGAAATGAAAAGAAAACATACAAGACCTTTTGGGATAAATGTAATGCAGCAAAAAGAGAGCCACCTATGTCTGGAGATATCTATATTACAAAAGATGATCTCAAATCAGCAACCTGATAGACATGTATGCATGTGTGTGGGTTTATGACAATTGCAAACTCGTAACACTAAATACAGCAAAGTATAAGCAGTGATTATTTTTGGCCATTTAATAGACATGCTCATTTTTTAACAGCTTTATGTTCTCCCCATTATATATGAAATGATATACATTCACTTTTATAACAATGTATCATATTATTTTAAAAATATATAGTAGTCAGGGAAGATGTGGCTAAGCTGCAAGGAAAGTTTACGTCCTGGCTTTCTGGCACATGCTTAGCTGATGACTCTTTCACAGGTTTCAAGTGTCTCCTCTTTCTTTTCCTCTCCTCTTTGTTCTCATCTTCTTCCTGCTGTCCCATTATAAAACCCCATTCCTAAGAAACTTCCTTATTATTTGGCTAAGAGAAATTACTAGACCAGTTCTTCCTTCTGACTGCAGGAAGAATTATGAAATATATGAAATGACTATTACTTAATGCATGGGCAATATAGCAAAGTACCAAACTGGTTGGTTAAGGGGTAGATATTGGCAATGAAGATAATATGGAGGTGAGTGTTCTGGAATGTGAAAAAGAAGATAGACAATAAACAGTGAAATGTTTTTTCAAATTGCTCTCTTCAAAGACCTGAACATTGTTGGAATGAGTGGAAAAAAGCACAGATGTCAGATGTGCCCTAAGTTCACATTTCACCCCAATGTCAGATCTTTATCTCTCCCATCCCAACGTCACTCTGAATCATTTGTATGTGATGCTGTGAGCCTCAAATGATATCTTATATCTAGTTTTGTTTCCACAGAATTGAAACCTGGTATTTACTTATGGAATACAAGAGATTTATTTTCTAATAAAGGAATTTTAAGCATATGACAGCGGTCTAGGGAAGAGTTCACGTCAGGTGAGATGGGACATCCTGATTCCATTAAACATGTTTTCCCACATTAAACAGTATCGTAAAGCGAGATTGGCAACTCTGTTCCTAAAGCAGACAGGGGCCTTCACCAACCGTGACGCATCACAAGACTCTTCAGTGCCCAAGGGGACAGCATAGAGTAGTGTTCGTGTCAAGGATAGGAGGGAGGAACTGTAGAAACACTGTTGACAGCTAAATCACTGAAAAGGCAGAAATGAAATTTTTGCAGGACATGCTAAGGCACTGGTTCCTGAACTTCAGCTCTTTGCTAAAAGCTCATTATACTTGTCATAATTCCACACCCCATGTGTCATATTACATTAACTTTTGGGGCTTTAACTTCACTTCCTAATAACTTTGAAAATGTTTATTTCAATTGGCCATAGGTGATGATGCACATGAAATGACAGATGAAATATTCAAATTATATATTACAACAAGTACGTACTTATATACATACAGAAATATGGTACAGAAAGTGGGACAAGGACAGATACAGAGAGGTTAAAATATCTGGAACACGCAAAGTCTGCAGAGCAGAAATTCTGCTGGAAGTCCATCTAACAGGGGAATATTCTTTTACCTGAGGGAGCGTCAGCCTTGTTCTATTCAGGCCGTCAGTGGATTGGATGAGAACTTTCCACTTTATAGAGGGCAACCGACTTAGATCAGGCTACTGATTTAAATAATGCTCTCATCCAAAATCATCCTTACAGAAACATAAAGAATAATGTTTGACCAGAAAACTGGAGACATGTGCCAGTGAATCTGACCCATAAATTAACCATCAAACCTTCTTCCCAGCATATTGACAAAGTGTACGAAGAAAGTAGAAGAGGAAATAGGTTTATTTGACACATGCCCCACCGTGACCAAAATGGAAAATGCAAAAAATAGGTTTAAAATATAACAAAATTATTATTAATGATTAAGAAGTTGTATATGAATGGCAATGAACTTCAGTGACTGCATTTTTAATAAAGAGATTACAACTTTCTCTTGAATTTACCCCTAGATTTGATGTGAAACAACATGTGTTTAAATAATTCATAAGTATTAAATACGTACAAATTTAGTTGCGTGAATGGCATTGCCTAATTTATTGGGTTTCTCAATAATTTCAAAGCGACAGGAAGCCAGAATACTGGAGCAATCCTCTGAGATTTCTTCAAAAATTGAAGACATCCAAGGAGGTCAGTTGGGAGAAATTAGATTGGAGAATGTGTTATGTCCCTTTGGGAGGTATGAGCAAAAAGCTTCATTTCTGCTGTAAGTCTTGGGCCTGAGCTGCCGGATCATCCGAGTTATGGCAGGGGATGCTCCGTGCCTGGTGAATTCCTTGTGATAGGAAGTAAAACAGATTTATAAAGTTCCCTGGAATCTGACTGCTGGATGTTCTTCATTTGAAGAGGCCAACAGTGAAAGGAGGACCGTAGTGGTCCACACTTTACTACTCGTTTCCAAGTGTCATGATAGGAAATCATATGAGATGATGTGCAAATTTCCCTGCGTCCATTATCGAAGATGAAAGGAGACTCTGTTTAGCAAGCCATGAAACAAGGGGAAATGAATTGTAAGAAAGACTTGAGGTAAGGAGACATATGTCACCAGGTAGCAAGGCCCTTTTGAAATCATCATGTACAATAAACTTGCCACCAGATCAAGTGCAACTAGGCAGGCAGACAGTTTTAGATGTCAAGGATGGTGAAAGATAGAAAAGGGTCATCCACCCCAGTCAAGGAAGGGAACTTCTGACTACAAGTTAGAGGACACTCCAAGTGCTCCCACCGCCTTAAAACACTGAAAGTGAGAGGTAAGGCAGGAACTCTGTGAGTCATGAGAACATAATCCAGTGAGGAGACCTGTAACAAGATATTTCCTGTTTTCAGAGTCACTGCCAAGCCAGTTATGGATGGATTTGCATTTGGGCTGGGGAGTGATTGGACCAGGCCAGTTTTGGTAGTTCCGCTTCCCCCTGGGTGGGGCAGCAAACCCCAATAAAAAGGGCCTGTGCTCCACGACGGCTATCCTTCTGCTACTCGAGTTCCGATTGAATTTGTAGAACCTGGTGAGTCTGATTCTTCAGTTCAACTTTGTTCTTGGACAACTGAATGTTGAGTTTATGGTGGAGACAGCAAGTTTGATGGGTCCAAAGTTATCATCATGGGTATAATGCTACTGAGTGGATGGGAACTTGGAATCTGGGCACAACGTTGTGTTGTATTGACTAGATATCTGATACCTAGTTTGAATTCCGCTATTGAAAAAGAAATCAACAGGAAAATTTTACATGAAGGGAGAAAGAGCAAAGTGTTTACCTTTTTCTATGCCTTTCTCTTGGACCTCTGCTGGGATTTCAGAGGCATTTGTCTTAGAAGGTGTCAGAGCCTTAGATTCATCCTCATTGCCCTTTGCTCTGTACATAAGTCATGCTGTCAGGACCTCAAGAGAGAAAATGGTGATAGAAATTGCTTGTGAGCTTGCCCAGGAGTTTAGACCTTGTGATGGCCTTTTGTGAAGATGTCGTTTTCATAAAAAAGAAAGAAAGTAAAAAATACAGAAAGAAAGAAAGACACAAACCAAAAGAGAAAACTTTGCTTGTTTCTTTAAAACAAAGACATTTTCTTTAGAAAAGTTGTGTGAGAAAAGAGAAGGTTTTCTCTGGATTGCTATAACGATTTCCTGAAGAGGGAGAGAGAAGTCAGAAATTCATGAAAAGGTATTAAAGAGATTAAAGCACATACTTAGAGATTGGTGAGATACTATCTGTTGTTATTCCAAAAGATTTTTCTCTTTTCTCTATAGGAATTCCTTGTTGTGAACAGAGTCATATACTTTCTTTCAGATATTAAGACTCCAGAAAGATGTCTTCTCAACATCAGCAGTGCAAGCAGCCCTGCCAGACACCACCAGTGTGCCCACCAAAGTGTCCTGACCCTTGCCCACCTTGCAAGTGTCCAGACCCTTGCCCACCTTGCAAGTGTCCAGACCCTTGCCCACCTTGCAAGTGTCCAGACCCTTGCCCACCTATAAAGTGCCCTGACCCATGCCCACCTTGCAAGTGTCCAGACCCTTGTCCACCTTGCAAGTGTCCAGACCCTTGCCCACCTTGCAAGTGTCCAGACCCTTGCCCACCTATAAAGTGCCCTGACCCATGCCTGCCTCAGCAGTGCAAGCAGAAATGCCCTCCTGGGGCACCTGCTCATCATTGCTAGCAGAAGTGCCTGCCGAAGAGTAGGTAAGAGCTTGCCTTTTTATCTGCATCTGGAAAGGATAAGGACAATCGGCTCCACTAGTTCCACAGCTCCACCTTCATCTTCTCTTCAAAGCCTATCATGGAAAAGGAAGAAGCTTCTCCACCCTTCAGCTTCAATATGCGTGTGGTGCTTCCTGACAGACAGAGGTTTCTTATCTGAGGCTGCTGTACTGCTTCCCTCTGGGAGGTGCCCAAGAAAGCATCGCAGAGCCTCAGGAGGAAGAGCAGCAGCCTTCCTCATGGGCGCCCTCTGAGGATTCTCTCGCTGTCTTCTGTGTCGTTCGGTCACCTGGGCCTGGGTTACTACCAGCTGAGCAATTGTTACTTATCCCCCACTTCCTGAATAAAATACAATTCTTTTCTGTGATGGGAAAATTTTTTTCTTTTTTTAAACACCTGCTTTTTGCAATATCATATCATAATTTTGCTTGATTTCGATCTTTCTTTGATCCCGAGTTTCAGGCTCTCAGAGTCAGTGTTATCTGAATTTCGAGTCGTATCAATGATTATTTCTATACAGTTTCAAATAGAGGTTATTTTCCTAATTATTGCTTGATTGGTTTGAGGAACAAATAGTTTACCTTCTTGGGATTTCAAACCCTTTAATAAAGTGTGGGGAAAATCACATTTACAGCGCCAAATTGCTTAGGCATAAAAATTACATGAATGTGTGTCATTCAGTTGGCACAATGTCGAGCACATAATTGGCATTTGAGAGCTGGCTGATCACCATTGTCTCTGTCATCATCACCGTCACCAGCACCACGACCGTCACCACCACCCCCAGGTGCTCCAGCAGGGGAGTGGCTCAGACATGCATGTAGGACATGCAAGGAGATTCTTCAACTCTATTACCCGTTCATACTCTGTGTTCATTTTCTTTTCCAATTTAACCGAATTTTTAATCTGACACTAGAAAATAACCAGTTTGGGAAATTATTGGAGTACTCTGTATAAAATTATAATAGTTCTGAAATCATGGGTAGTACAAAAGAAAGGGAATTTAAAGGGACCTTACAAAACGAAGCGCTCCCTGCTCTCCATGTGTATAACGTGCCGTTCTTACTGCAAAACTCAACAACCTCAGGGTCTTATTATATTTTTTCACCTCGGAAATTACATTCTTGATTATTTTGACACCCCCTTTGAGATACACTGGGGATTCCAATGTTAATCTTGATTTACAAAATGACTGTTACTATGCAGCTTGTTTTCCAAGTGCTCAGCTTACTGGTCCAGTAAGCTGTGAAAAGGATGTGTTTATTAAGCATATCTCTTCTTGTGGTTAGAAGTAAAGGAGTCAAAGTTGCCGGAACTGCAGAAGCAAACAGATGCCCATATTACTGTTCAACGCTCATCAGTCTATGACATGAGTGAAAAATAAACACTGAGATTTGGGAGTTTTCTCTACTGTAGCTACTGTTATTTGACCTGACATAGAAATTAGTTCTTTGAGGTGGGATGCTCCCATAACAAATCTCAAAATTGTGGCATTGTCTTATGTGTCTGGACGTGGTTGGAAAGGAATCTGATATTGGAAGCCGTAAATGCGGTTCTACGTGGTATTCAATGGCAAAATGTTTGCAGTAATGGTTGTCCATGGTATCTTTAGATGCAGAGCAACGGTCGGTCAATTGTTGATTTGCTCAGGGTAATTCAGTAGACGTATGTTCAGGAAAAACTTTCTGGTTGACAGGCCAGAAATGTAAAGAATGAAAAGAAAAATAATATAGCCCAGAAACTCAAAACCTTGCTGAATTAGAATACTCACTGCTTGTAAGTCCTAAAGAGTAAGAGATGAGATTAGAAGTGGTTTTCAAATAGAAGTCCAATTTCAGTTGACTGTTACAACAGAGACAAGAGACAGAAGTTGTCATCTTTCCACCTTTGTGCCAGGGAGCCTCATGGTAGCTGTATTATGTTGTGGGGAAAGGCAGTAATTTAATCAGGCCAGAAAATTACTTCTACAAAAGGACCTTCCTGAGATCCGTAGGACATAGAAATGATTGGAGGACTGAAATTATATCAGGTGCCTGACAAGTTTTTGAGGGAATTGAGAACAAAATGAACTACATGCCAAAAGGAAAAAGAATGATTTTCAAGATGACTAACGACTTTCCTGCCCACCTTTCCCTATTTTCCACCCTACGAAATCAGATATGGTAAGTACAGATGACTAAACCAGAATATACACTCTGAGACGGGTACAAGAACCCCAGAATAATCGATAAAGGAAGCTCTCTCAGAGAATAGTATCAGATCCTAAGAGAGCCAAGGAGGAGAAGGAACACAGAGATGCTCAAACATTGTTACTCTGTTGTATGATGGTTATTCCTTCATGTTTTCCCTCCGGGTTTATTGATGTATAATTGACAAATGAAATTGTACATATTTACGGTGTAAAATGTGATGAATTGACATATATGTACTTTATGCAGTGATTACCATCATCGGTCACTTAGCACATTAATCACTTCATCAGTAAAAAGGCAATGTGTTTATGTCTCTCTGTTTGTGTGTGTGTGTGTGTGTGTGTGTGTGTGTGTGATGAGAACACTTATGGTCTAATTTCTGAGCAAGATTGAAGTACACAAGTGGGTATTATTAGCGAGATCACCATGCTGTACCGTAGACTCTGAGAACTCATTCATCGTATGATTGCAGGCTTCTACCGTTGGCCCTACATCTCCACCATTGTCTGACCCCTCTGACCCTGCTGACCACCACTGTACTCTCTGTTGCTGTGACATCTGTTAGTTTGGAAACTAATTCCTAAATAAACAACGGTGCAAAGAAGAAATAACAAATAATTAGAAAATACCTTGAGATGAACGAAATGAAAAGAAAACATACAAGACCTTTTGGGATAAATGTAATGCAGCAAAAAGAGAGCCACCTATGTCTGGAGATATCTATATTACAAAAGATGATCTCAAATCAGCAACCTGATAGACATGTATGCATGTGTGTGGGTTTATGACAATTGCAAACTCGTAACACTAAACACAGCAAAGTATAAGCAGTGATTATTTCTGGCCATTTAATAGACATGCTCATTTTTTAACAGCTTTATGTTCTCCCCATTATATATGAAATGATATACGTTCACTTTTATAACAATGTATCATATTATTTTAAAAATATATAGTAGTCAGGGAAGATGTGGCTAAGCTGCAAGGAAAGTTTACGTCCTGGCTTTCTGGCACATGCTTAGCTGATGACTCTTTCACAGGTTTCAAGTGTCTCCTCTTTCTTTTCCTCTCCTCTTTGTTCTCATCTTCTTCCTGCTGTCCCATTATAAAACCCCATTCCTAAGAAACTTCCTTATTATTTGGCTAAGAGAAATTACTAGACCAGTTCTTCCTTCTGACTGCAGGAAGAATTATGAAATATATGAAATGACTATTACTTAATGCATGGGCAATATAGCAAAGTACCAAACTGGTTGGTTAAGGGGTAGATATTGGCAATGAAGATAATATGGAGGTGAGTGTTCTGGAATGTGAAAAAGAAGATAGACAATAAACAGTGAAATGTTTTTTCAAATTGCTCTCTTCAAAGACCTAAACATTGTTGGAATGAGTGGAAAAAAGCACAGATGTCAGATGTGCCCTAAGTTCACATTTCACCCCAATGTCAGATCTTTATCTCTCCCATCCCAACGTCACTCTGAATCATTTGTATGTGATGCTGTGAGCCTTAAGTGATATCTTATATCTAGTTTTGTTTCCACAGAATTGAAGCCTGGTATTTACTTATGGAATACAAGAGATTTATTTTCTAATAAAGGAATTTTAAGCATACGACAGCGGTCTAGGGAAGAGTTCACGTCAGGTGAGATGGGACATCCTGATTCCATTAAAGATGTTTTCCCACATTAAACAGTATCGTAAAGCGAGATTGGCAACTCTGTTCCTAAAGCAGACAGGGGCCTTCACCAACCGTGACGCATCACAAGACTCTTCAGTGCCCAAGGGGACAGCATAGAGTAGTGTTCGTGTCAAGGATAGGAGGGAGGAACTGTAGAAACACTGTTGACAGCTAAATCACTGAAAAGGCAGAAATGAAATCTTTGCAGGACATGCTAAGGCACTGGTTCCTGAACTTCAGCTCTTTGCTAAAAGCTCATTATACTTGTCATAATTCCACACCCCATGTGTCATATTACATTAACTTTTGGGGCTTTAACTTCACTTCCTAATAACTTTGAAAATGTTTATTTCAATTGGCCATAGGTGATGATGCACATGAAATGACAGATGAAATATTCAAATTATATATTACAACAAGTACGTACTTATATACATACAGAAATATGGTACAGAAAGTGGGACAAGGACAGATACAGAGAGGTTAAAATATCTGGAACACGCAATGTCTGCAGAGCAGAAATTCTGCTGGAAGTCCATCTAACAGGGGAATATTCTTTTACCTGAGGGAGCGTCAGCCTTGTTCTATTCAGGCCGTCAGTGGATTGGATGAGAACTTTCCACTTTATAGAGGGCAACCGACTTAGATCAGGCTACTGATTTAAATAATGCTCTCATCCAAAATGATCCTTACAGAAACATAAAGAATAATGTTTGACCAGAAAACTGGAGACATGTGCCAGTGAATCTGACCCATAAATTGACCATCAAACCTTCTTCCCAGCATATTGACAAAGTGTATGAAGAAAGTAGAAGAGGAAATAGGTTTATTTGACACATGCCCCACCGTGACCAAAATGGAAAATGCAAAAAATAGGTTTAAAATATAACAAAATTATTATTAATGATTAAGAAGTTGTATATGAATGGCAATGAACTTCAGTGACTGCATTTTTAATAAAGAGATTACAACTTTCTCTTGAATTTACCCCTAGATTTGATGCGAAACAACATGTGTTTAAATAATTCATAAGTATTAAATACGTACAAATTTAGTTGCGTGAATGGCATTGCCTAATTTATTGGGTTTCCCAATAATTTCAAAGCGACAGAAAGCCAGAAGACTGGAGCAATCCTCTGAGATTTCTTCAAAAATTGAAGACATCCAAGGAGGTCAGTTGGGAGAAATTAGATTGGAGAATGTGTTATGTCCCTTTGGGAGGTATGAGCAAAAAGCTTCATTTCTGCTGTAAGTCTTGGGCCTGAGCTGCCGGATCATCCGAGTTATGGCAGGGGATGCTCCGTGCCTGGTGAATTCCTTGTGATAGGAAGTAAAACAGATTTATAAAGTTCCCTGGAATCTGACTGCTGGATGTTCTTCATTTGAAGAGGCCAACAGTGAAAGGAGGACCGTAGTGGTCCACACTTTACTACCCGTTTCCAAGTGTCATGATAGGAAATCATATGAGATGATGTGCAAACTTCCCTGCGTCCATTATCGAAGATGAAAGGAGACTCTGTTTAGCAAGCCATGAAACAAGGGGAAATGAATTGTAAGAAAGACTTGAGGTAAGGAGACATATGTCACCAGGTAGCAAGGCCCTTTTGAAATCATCATGTACAATAAACTTGCCACCAGATCAAGTGCAACTAGGCAGGCAGGCAGTTTTAGATGTCAAGGATGGTGAAAGATAGAAAAGGGTCATCCTCCCCAGTCAAGGAAGGGAACTTCTGACTACAAGTTAGAGGACACTCCAAGTGCTCCCACCGCCTTAAACCACTGAAAGTGAGAGGTAAGGCAGGAACTCTGTGAGTCATGAGAACATAATCCAGTGAGGAGACCTGTAACAAGATATTTCCTGTTTTCAGAGTCACTGCCAAGCCAGTTATGGATGGATTTGCATTTGGGCTGGGGAGTGATTGGACCAGGCCAGTTTTGGTAGTTCCGCTTCCCCCTGGGTGGGGCAGCAAACCCCAATAAAAAGGGCCTGTGCTCCACGACGGCTATCCTCCTGCTACTCGAGTTCCGATTGAATTTGTAGAACCTGGTGAGTCTGATTCTTCAGTTCAACTTTGTTCTTGGACAACTGAATGTTGAGTTTATGGTGGAGACAGCAAGTTTGATGGGTCCAAAGTTATCATCATGGGTATAATGCTACTGAGTGGATGGGAACTTGGAATCTGGGCACAACGTTGTGTTGTATTGACTAGATTTCTGAGACCTAGTTTGAATTCCGCTATTGAAAAAGAAATGCACAGGAAAATTTTACATGAAGGGAGAAAGAGCAAAGTGTTCACCTTTTTCTATGCCTTTCTCTTGGACCTCTGCTGGGATTTCAGAGGCATTTGTCTTAGAAGGTGTCAGAGCCTTAGATTCATCCTCATTGCCCTTTGCTCTGTACATAAGTCATGCTGTCAGGACCTCATGAGAGAAAATGGTGATAGAAATTGCTTGTGAGCTTGCCCAGGATTTTAGAACTTGTGATGGCCTTTTGTGAAGATGTCGTTTTCATAAAAAAGAAAGAAAGTAAAAAATACAGAAAGAAAGAAAGACACAAACCAAAAGAGAAAACTTTGCTTGTTTCTTTAAAACAAAGACATTTCCTTTAGAAAAGTTGTGTGAGAAAAGAGAAGGTTTTCTCTGGATTGCTATAACGATTTCCTGAAGAGGGAGAGAGAAGTCAGAAATTCATGAAAAGGTATTAAAGAGATTAAAGCACATACTTAGAGATTGGTGAGATACTATCTGTTGTTATTCCAAAAGATTTTGCTCTTTTCTCTATAGGAATTCCTTGTTGTGAACAGAGTCATATACTTTCTTTCAGATATTAAGACTCCAGAAAGATGTCTTCTCAACATCAGCAGTGCAAGCAGCCCTGCCAGACACCACCAGTGTGCCCACCAAAGTGTCCTGACCCTTGCCCACCTTGCAAGTGTCCAGACCCTTGCCCACCTTGCAAGTGTCCAGACCCTTGCCCACCTATAAAGTGCCCTGACCCATGCCCACCTTGCAAGTGTCCAGACCCTTGTCCACCTTGCAAGTGTCCAGACCCTTGCCCACCTTGCAAGTGTCCAGACCCTTGCCCACCTATAAAGTGCCCTGACCCATGCCTGCCTCAGCAGTGCAAGCAGAAATGCCCTCCTGGGGCACCTGCTCATCATTGCTAGCAGAAGTGCCTGCCGAAGAGTAGGTAAGAGCTTGCCTTTTTATCTGCATCTGGAAAGGATAAGGACAATCGGCTCCACTAGTTCCACAGCTCCACCTTCATCTTCTCTTCAAAGCCTATCATGGAAAAGGAAGAAGCTTCTCCACCCTTCAGCTTCAATATGCGTGTGGTGCTTCCTGACAGACAGAGGTTTCTTATCTGAGGCTGCTGTACTGCTTCCCTCTGGGAGGTGCCCAAGAAAGCATCGCAGAGCCTCAGGAGGAAGAGCAGCAGCCTTCCTCCTGGGCGCCCTCTGAGGATTCTCTCGCTGTCTTCTGTGTCGTTCTGTCACCTGGGCCTGGGTTACTACCAGCTGAGCAATTGTTACTTATCCCCCACTTCCTGAATAAAATACAATTCTTTTCTGTGATGGGAAAATTTTTTTCTTTTTTTAAAAACCTGCTTTTTGCAATATCATATCATAATTTTGTTTGATTTCGATCTTTCTTTGATCCCGAGTTTCAGGCTCTCAGAGTCAGTGTTATCTGAATTTCGAGTCGTATCAATGATTATTTCTATACAGTTTCAAATAGAGGTTATTTTCCTAATTATTGCTTGATTGGTTTGAGGAACAAATAGTTTACCTTCTTGGGATTTCAAACCCTTTAATAAAGTGTGGGGAAAATCACATTTACAGCGCCAACTTGCTTAGGCATAAAAATTACATGAATGTGTGTCATTCAGTTGGCACAATGTCGAGCACATAATTGGCATTTGAGAGCTGGCTGATCACCATTGTCTCTGTCATCATCACCGTCACCACCACCACGACCGTCACCACCACCCCCAGGTGCTCCAGCAGGGGAGTGGCTCAGACATGCATGTAGGGCATGCAAGGAGATTCTTCAACTCTATTACCCGTTCATACTCTGTGTTCATTTTCTTTTCCAATTTAACCGAATTTTAAATCTGACACTAGAAAATAACCAGTTTGGGAAATTATTGGAGTACTCTGTATAAAATTATAATAGTTCTGAAAACATGGGTAGTACAAAAGAAAGGGAATTTAAAGGGACCTTACAAAACGAAGCGCTCCCTGCTCTCTACGTGTATAACCTGCCGTTCTTACTGCAAAACTCAACAACCTCAGGGTCTTATTATATTTTTTCACCTCGGAAATTACATTCTTGATTATTTTGACCCCCACTTTGAGATACACTGGGGATTCCAATGTTAATCTTGATTTACAAAATGACTGTTGCTATGCAGCTTGTTTTCCAAGTGCTCAGCTTACTGGTCCAGTAAGCTGTGAAAAGGATGTGTTTATTAAGCATATCTCTTCTTGTGGTTAGAAGTAAAGGAGTCAAAGTTGCCGGAACTGCAGAAGCAAACAGATGCCCATATTACTGTTCAACGCTCATCAGTCTATGACATGAGTGAAAAATAAACACTGAGATTTGGGAGTTTTCTCTACTGTAGCTACTGTTATTTGACCTGACATAGAAATTAGTTCTTTGAGGTGGGATGCTCCCATAACAAATCTCAAAATTGTGGCATTGTCTTATGTGTCTGGACGTGGTTGGAAAGGAATCTGATATTGGAAGCCGTAAATGCGGTTCTACGTGGTATTCAATGGCAAAATGTTTGCAGTAATGGTTGTCCATGGTATCTTTAGATGCAGAGCAACGGTCGGTCAATTGTTGATTTGCTCAGGGTAATTCAGTAGACGTATGTTCAGGAAAAACTTTCTGGTTGACAGGCCAGAAATGTAAAGAATGAAAAGAAAAATAATACAGCCCAGAAACTCAAAACCTTGCTGAATTAGAATACTCACTGCTTGTAAGTCCTAAAGAGTAAGAGATGAGATTAGAAGTGGTTTTCAAATAGAAGTCCAATTTCAGTTGACTGTTACAACAGAGACAAGAGACAGAAGTTGTCATCTTTCCACCTTTGTGCCAGGGAGCCTCATGGTAGCTGTATTATGTTGTGGGGAAAGGCAGTAATTTAATCAGGCCAGAAAATTACTTCTACAAAAGGACCTTCCTGAGATCCGTAGGACATAGAAATGATTGGAGGACTGAAATTATATCAGGTGCCTGACAAGTTTTTGAGGGAATTGAGAACAAAATGAACTACATGCCAAAAGGAAAAAGAATGATTTTCAAGATGACTAACGACTTTCCTGCCCACCTTTCCCTATTTTCCACCCTACGAAATCAGACATGGTAAGTACAGATGACTAAACCAGAATATACACTCTGAGACGGGTACAAGAACCCCAGAATAATCGATAAAGGAAGCTCTCTCAGAGAATAGTATCAGATCCTAAGAGAGCCAAGGAGGAGAAGGAACACAGAGATGCTCAAACATTGTTACTCTGTTGTATGATGGTTATTCCTTCATGTTTTCCCTCCGGGTTTATTGATGTATAATTGACAAATGAAATTGTACATATTTACGGTGTAAAATGTGATGAATTGACATATGTGTACTTTATGCAGTGATTACCATCATCGGTCACTTAGCACATTAATCACTTCATCAGTAACAAGGCAATGTGTTTATGTCTCTCTGTTTGTGTGTGTGTGTGTGTGTGTGTGTGTGTGATGAGAACACTTATGGTCTAATTTCTGAGCAAGATTGAAGTACACAAGTGGGTATTATTAGCGAGATCACCATGCTGTACCGTAGACTCTGAGAACTCATTCATCGTATGATTGCAGGCTTCTACCGTTGGCCCAACATCTCCACCATTGTCCGACCCCTCTGACCCTGCTGACCACCACTGTACTCTCTGTTGCTGTGACATCTGTTAGTTTGGAAACTAATTCCTAAATAAACAACGGTGCAAAGAAGAAATAACAAATAATTAGAAAATACCTTGAGATGAACGAAATGAAAAGAAAACATACAAGACCTTTTGGGATAAATGTAATGCAGCAAAAAGAGAGCCACCTATGTCTGGAGATATCTATATTACAAAAGATGATCTCAAATCAGCAACCTGATAGACATGTATGCATGTGTGTGGGTTTATGACAATTGCAAACTCGTAACACTAAATACAGCAAAGTATAAGCAGTGATTATTTCTGGCCATTTAATAGACATGCTCATTTTTTAACAGCTTTATGTTCTCCCCATTATATATGAAATGATATACGTTCACTTTTATAACAATGTATCATATTATTTTAAAAATATATAGTAGTCAGGGAAGATGTGGCTAAGCTGCAAGGAAAGTTTACGTCCTGGCTTTCTGGCACATGCTTAGCTGATGACTCTTTCACAGGTTTCAAGTGTCTCCTCTTTCTTTTCCTCTCCTCTTTGTTCTCATCTTCTTCCTGCTGTCCCATTATAAAACCCCATTCCTAAGAAACTTCCTTATTATTTGGCTAAGAGAAATTACTAGACCAGTTCTTCCTTCTGACTGCAGGAAGAATTATGAAATATATGAAATGACTATTACTTAATGCATGGGCAATATAGCAAAGTACCAAACTGGTTGGTTAAGGGGTAGATATTGGCAATGAAGATAATATGGAGGTGAGTGTTCTGGAATGTGAAAAAGAAGATAGACAATAAACAGTGAAATGTTTTTTCAAATTGCTCTCTTCAAAGACCTAAACATTGTTGGAATGAGTGGAAAAAAGCACAGATGTCAGATGTGCCCTAAGTTCACATTTCACCCCAATGTCAGATCTTTATCTCTCCCATCCCAACGTCACTCTGAATCATTTGTATGTGATGCTGTGAGCCTTAAATGATATCTTATATCTAGTTTTGTTTCCACAGAATTGAAGCCTGGTATTTACTTATGGAATACAAGAGATTTATTTTCTAATAAAGGAATTTTAAGCATATGACAGCGGTCTAGGGAAGAGTTCACGTCAGGTGAGATGGGACATCCTGATTCCATTAAACATGTTTTCCCACATTAAACAGTATCGTAAAGCGAGATTGGCAACTCTGTTCCTAAAGCAGACAGGGGCCTTCACCAACCGTGACGCATCACAAGACTCTTCAGTGCCCAAGGGGACAGCATAGAGTAGTGTTCGTGTCAAGGATAGGAGGGAGGAACTGTAGAAACACTGTTGACAGCTAAATCACTGAAAAGGCAGAAATGAAATCTTTGCAGGACATGCTAAGGCACTGGTTCCTGAACTTCAGCTCTTTGCTAAAAGCTCATTATATTTGTCATAATTCCACACCCCATGTGTCATATTACATTAACTTTTGGGGCTTTAACTTCACTTCCTAATAACTTTGAAAATGTTTATTTCAATTGGCCATAGGTGATGATGCACATGAAATGACAGATGAAATATTCAAATTATATATTACAACAAGTACGTACTTATATACATACAGAAATATGGTACAGAAAGTGGGACAAGGACAGATACAGAGAGGTTAAAATATCTGGAACACGCAAAGTCTGCAGAGCAGAAATTCTGCTGGAAGTCCATCTAACAGGGGAATATTCTTTTACCTGAGGGAGCGTCAGCCTTGTTCTATTCAGGCCGTCAGTGGATTGGATGAGAACTTTCCACTTTATAGAGGGCAACCGACTTAGATCAGGCTACTGATTTAAATAATGCTCTCATCCAAAATCATCCTTACAGAAACATAAAGAATAATGTTTGACCAGAAAACTGGAGACATGTGCCAGTGAATCTGACCCATAAATTAACCATCAAACCTTCTTCCCAGCATATTGACAAAGTGTATGAAGAAAGTAGAAGAGGAAATAGGTTTATTTGACACATGCCCCACCGTGACCAAAGTGGAAAATGCAAAAAATAGGTTTAAAATATAACAAAATTATTATTAATGATTAAGAAGTTGTATATGAATGGCAATGAACTTCAGTGACTGCATTTTTAATAAAGAGATTACAACTTTCTCTTGAATTTACCCCTAGATTTGATGCGAAACAACATGTGTTTAAATAATTCATAAGTATTAAATATGTACAAATTTAGTTGCGTGAATGGCATTGCCTAATTTATTGGGTTTCCCAATAATTTCAAAGCGACAGGAAGCCAGAATACTGGAGCAATCCTCTGAGATTTCTTCAAAAATTGAAGACATCCAAGGAGGTCAGTTGGGAGAAATTAGATTGGAGAATGTGTTATGTCCCTTTGGGAGGTATGAGCAAAAAGCTTCATTTCTGCTGTAAGTCTTGGGTCTGAGCTGCCGGATCATCCGAGTTATGGCAGGGGATGCTCCGTGCCTGGTGAATTCCTTGTGATAGGAAGTAAAACAGATTTATAAAGTTCACAGGAATCTGACTGCTGGATGTTCTTCATTTGAAGAGGCCAACAGTGAAAGGAGGACCGTAGTGGTCCACACTTTACTACTCGTTTCCAAGTGTCATGATAGGAAATCATATGAGATGATGTGCAAATTTCCCTGCGTCCATTATTGAAGATGAAAGGAGACTCTGTTTAGCAAGCCATGAAACAAGGGGAAATGAATTGTAAGAAAGACTTGAGGTAAGGAGACATATGTCACCAGGTAGCAAGGCCCTTTTGAAATCATCATGTACAATAAACTTGCCACCAGATCAAGTGCAACTAGGCAGGCAGGCAGTTTTAGATGTCAAGGATGGTGAAAGATAGAAAAGGGTCATCCTCCCCAGTCAAGGAAGGGAACTTCTGACTACAAGTTAGAGGACACTCCAAGTGCTCCCACCGCCTTAAACCACTGAAAGTGAGAGGTAAGGCAGGAACTCTGTGAGTCATGAGAACATAATCCAGTGAGGAGACCTGTAACAAGATATTTCCTGTTTTCAGAGTCACTGCCAAGCCAGTTATGGATGGATTTGCATTTGGGCTGGGGAGTGATTGGACCAGGCCAGTTTTGGTAGTTCCGCTTCCCCCTGGGTGGGGCAGCAAACCCCAATAAAAAGGGCCTGTGCTCCACGACGGCTATCCTCCTGCTACTCGAGTTCCGATTGAATTTGTAGAACCTGGTGAGTCTGATTCTTCAGTTCAACTTTGTTCTTGGACAACTGAATGTTGAGTTTATGGTGGAGACAGCAAGTTTGATGGGTCCAAAGTTATCATCATGGGTATAATGCTACTGAGTGGATGGGAACTTGGAATCTGGGCACAACGTTGTGTTGTATTGACTAGATTTCTGAGACCTAGTTTGAATTCCGCTATTGAAAAAGAAATGCACAGGAAAATTTTACATGAAGGGAGAAAGAGCAAAGTGTTCACCTTTTTCTATGCCTTTCTCTTGGACCTCTGCTGGGATTTCAGAGGCATTTGTCTTAGAAGGTGTCAGAGCCTTAGATTCATCCTCATTGCCCTTTGCTCTGTACATAAGTCATGCTGTCAGGACCTCATGAGAGAAAATGGTGATAGAAATTGCTTGTGAGCTTGCCCAGGATTTTAGAACTTGTGATGGCCTTTTGTGAAGATGTCGTTTTCATAAAAAAGAAAGAAAGTAAAAAATACAGAAAGAAAGAAAGACACAAACCAAAAGAGAAAACTTTGCTTGTTTCTTTAAAACAAAGACATTTTCTTTAGAAAAGTTGTGTGAGAAAAGAGAAGGTTTTCTCTGGATTGCTATAACGATTTCCTGAAGAGGGAGAGAGAAGTCAGAAATTCATGAAAAGGTATTAAAGAGATTAAAGCACATACTTAGAGATTGGTGAGATACTATCTGTTGTTATTCCAAAAGATTTTTCTCTTTTCTCTATAGGAATTCCTTGTTGTGAACAGAGTCATATACTTTCTTTCAGATATTAAGACTCCAGAAAGATGTCTTCTCAACATCAGCAGTGCAAGCAGCCCTGCCAGACACCACCAGTGTGCCCACCAAAGTGTCCTGACCCTTGCCCACCTTGCAAGTGTCCAGACCCTTGCCCACCTTGCAAGTGTCCAGACCCTTGCCCACCTATAAAGTGCCCTGACCCATGCCCACCTTGCAAGTGTCCAGACCCTTGTCCACCTTGCAAGTGTCCAGACCCTTGCCCACCTTGCAAGTGTCCAGACCCTTGCCCACCTATAAAGTGCCCTGACCCATGCCTGCCTCAGCAGTGCAAGCAGAAATGCCCTCCTGGGGCACCTGCTCATCATTGCTAGCAGAAGTGCCTGCCGAAGAGTAGGTAAGAGCTTGCCTTTTTATCTGCATCTGGAAAGGATAAGGACAATCGGCTCCACTAGTTCCACAGCTCCACCTTCATCTTCTCTTCAAAGCCTATCATGGAAAAGGAAGAAGCTTCTCCACCCTTCAGCTTCAATATGCGTGTGGTGCTTCCTGACAGACAGAGGTTTCTTATCTGAGGCTGCTGTACTGCTTCCCTCTGGGAGGTGCCCAAGAAAGCACCGCAGAGCCTCAGGAGGAAGAGCAGCAGCCTTCCTCCTGGGCGCCCTCTGAGGATTCTCTCGCTGTCTTCTGTGTCGTTCGGTCACCTGGGCCTGGGTTACTACCAGCTGAGCAATTGTTACTTATCCCCCACTTCCTGAATAAAATACAATTCTTTTCTGTGATGGGAAAATTTTTTTCTTTTTTTAAAAACCTGCTTTTTGCAATATCATATCATAATTTTGCTTGATTTCGATCTTTCTTTGATCCCGAGTTTCAGGCTCTCAGAGTCAGTGTTATCTGAATTTCGAGTCGTATCAATGATTATTTCTATACAGTTTCAAATAGAGGTTATTTTCCTAATTATTGCTTGATTGGTTTGAGGAACAAATAGTTTACCTTCTTGGGATTTCAAACCCTTTAATAAAGTGTGGGGAAAATCACATTTACAGCGCCAACTTGCTTAGGCATAAAAATTACATGAATGTGTGTCATTCAGTTGGCACAATGTCGAGCACATAATTGGCATTTGAGAGCTGGCTGATCACCATTGTCTCTGTCATCATCACTGTCACCACCACCACGACCGTCACCACCACCCCCAGGTGCTCCAGCAGGGGAGTGGCTCAGACATGCATGTAGGGCATGCAAGGAGATTCTTCAACTCTATTACCCGTTCATACTCTGTGTTCATTTTCTTTTCCAATTTAACCGAATTTTTAATCTGACACTAGAAGATAACCAGTTTGGGAAATTATTGGAGTACTCTGTATAAAATTATAATAGTTCTGAAAACATGGGTAGTACAAAAGAAAGGGAATTTAAAGGGACCTTACAAAACGAAGCGCTCCCTGCTCTCTATGTGTATAACGTGCTGTTCTTACTGCAAAACTCAACAACCTCAGGGTCTTATTATATTTTTTCACCTCGGAAATTACATTCTTGATTATTTTGACCCCCCCTTTGAGATACACTGGGGATTCCAATGTTAATCTTGATTTACAAAATGACTGTTGCTATGCAGCTTGTTTTCCAAGTGCTCAGCTTACTGGTCCAGTAAGCTGTGAAAAGGATGTGTTTATTAAGCATATCTCTTCTTGTGGTTAGAAGTAAAGGAGTCAAAGTTGCCGGAACTGCAGAAGCAAACAGATGCCCATATTACTGTTCAACGCTCATCAGTCTATGACATGAGTGAAAAATAAACACTGAGATTTGGGAGTTTTCTCTACTGTAGCTACTGTTATTTGACCTGACATAGAAATTAGTTCTTTGAGGTGGGATGCTCCCATAACAAATCTCAAAATTGTGGCATTGTCTTATGTGTCTGCACGTGGTTGGAAAGGAATCTGATATTGGAAGCCGTACATGTGGTTCTACGTGGTATTCAATGGCAAAATGTTTGCAGTAATGGTTGTCCATGGTATCTTTAGATGCAGAGCAACGGTCGGTCAATTGTTGATTTGCTCAGGGTAATTCAGTAGACGTATGTTCAGGAAAAACTTTCTGGTTGACAGGCCAGAAATGTAAAGAATGAAAAGAAAAATAATATAGCCCAGAAACTCAAAACCTTGCTGAATTAGAATACTCACTGCTTGTAAGTCCTAAAGAGTAAGAGATGAGATTAGAAGTGGTTTTCAAATAGAAGTCCAATTTCAGTTGACTGTTACAACAGAGACAAGAGACAGAAGTTGTCATCTTTCCACCTTTGTGCCAGGGAGCCTCATGGTAGCTGTATTATGTTGTGGGGAAAGGCAGTAATTTAATCAGGCCAGAAAATTACTTCTACAAAAGGACCTTCCTGAGATCCGTAGGACATAGAAATGATTGGAGGACTGAAATTATATCAGGTGCCTGACAAGTTTTTGAGGGAATTGAGAACAAAATGAACTACATGCCAAAAGGAAAAAGAATGATTTTCAAGATGACTAACGACTTTCCTGCCCACCTTTCCCTATTTTCCACCCTACGAAATCAGACATGGTAAGTACAGATGACTAAACCAGAATATACACTCTGAGACGGGTACAAGAACCCCAGAATAATCGATAAAGGAAGCTCTCTCAGAGAATAGTATCAGATCCTAAGAGAGCCAAGGAGGAGAAGGAACACAGAGATGCTCAAACATTGTTACTCTGTTGTATGATGGTTATTCCTTCATGTTTTCCCTCCGGGTTTATTGATGTATAATTGACAAATGAAATTGTACATATTTACGGTGTAAAATGTGATGAATTGACATATGTGTACTTTATGCAGTGATTACCATCATCGGTCACTTAGCACATTAATCACTTCATCAGTAACAAGGCAATGTGTTTATGTCTCTCTGTTTGTGTGTGTGTGTGTGTGTGTGTGTGTGTGTGTGATGAGAACACTTATGGTCTAATTTCTGAGCAAGATTGAAGTACACAAGTGGGTATTATTAGCGAGATCACCATGCTGTACCGTAGACTCTGAGAACTCATTCATCATATGATTGCAGGCTTCTACCGTTGGCCCAACATCTCCACCATTGTCCGACCCCTCTGACCCTGCTGACCACCACTGTACTCTCTGTTGCTGTGACATCTGTTAGTTTGGAAACTAATTCCTAAATAAACAACGGTGCAAAGAAGAAATAACAAATAACAAAAAACAAGTACGTACTTATATACATACAGAAATATGGTACAGAAAGTGGGACAAGGACAGATACAGAGAGGTTAAAATATCTGGAACACGCAAAGTCTGCAGAGCAGAAATTCTGCTGGAAGTCCATCTAACAGGGGAATATTCTTTTACCTGAGGGAGCGTCAGCCTTGTTCTTTTCAGGCCGTCAGTGGATTGGATGAGAACTTTCCACTTTATAGAGGGCAACCGACTTAGATCAGGCTACTGATTTAAATAATGCTCTCATCCAAAATCATCCTTACAGAAACATAAAGAATAATGTTTGACCAGAAAACTGGAGACATGTGCCAGTGAATCTGACCCATAAATTAACCATCAAACCTTCTTCCCAGCATATTGACAAAGTGTACGAAGAAAGTAGAAGAGGAAATAGGTTTATTTGACACATGCCCCACCGTGACCAAAATGGAAAATGCAAAAAATAGGTTTAAAATATAACAAAATTATTATTAATGATTAAGAAGTTGTATATGAATGGCAATGAACTTCAGTGACTGCATTTTTAATAAAGAGATTACAACTTTCTCTTGAATTTACCCCTAGATTTGATGTGAAACAACATGTGTTTAAATAATTCATAAGTATTAAATACGTACAAATTTAGTTGCGTGAATGGCATTGCCTAATTTATTGGGTTTCTCAATAATTTCAAAGCGACAGGAAGCCAGAATACTGGAGCAATCCTCTGAGATTTCTTCAAAAATTGAAGACATCCAAGGAGGTCAGTTGGGAGAAATTAGATTGGAGAATGTGTTATGTCCCTTTGGGAGGTATGAGCAAAAAGCTTCATTTCTGCTGTAAGTCTTGGGCCTGAGCTGCCGGATCATCCGAGTTATGGCAGGGGATGCTCCGTGCCTGGTGAATTCCTTGTGATAGGAAGTAAAACAGATTTATAAAGTTCCCTGGAATCTGACTGCTGGATGTTCTTCATTTGAAGAGGCCAACAGTGAAAGGAGGACCGTAGTGGTCCACACTTTACTACTCGTTTCCAAGTGTCATGATAGGAAATCATATGAGATGATGTGCAAATTTCCCTGCGTCCATTATCGAAGATGAAAGGAGACTCTGTTTAGCAAGCCATGAAACAAGGGGAAATGAATTGTAAGAAAGACTTGAGGTAAGGAGACATATGTCACCAGGTAGCAAGGCCCTTTTGAAATCATCATGTACAATAAACTTGCCACCAGGTCAAGTGCAACTAGGCAGGCAGACAGTTTTAGATGTCAAGGATGGTGAAAGATAGAAAAGGGTCATCCACCCCAGTCAAGGAAGGGAACTTCTGACTACAAGTTAGAGGACACTCCAAGTGCTCCCACCGCCTTAAAACACTGAAAGTGAGAGGTAAGGCAGGAACTCTGTGAGTCATGAGAACATAATCCAGTGAGGAGACCTGTAACAAGATATTTCCTGTTTTCAGAGTCACTGCCAAGCCAGTTATGGATGGATTTGCATTTGGGCTGGGGAGTGATTGGACCAGGCCAGTTTTGGTAGTTCCGCTTCCCCCTGGGTGGGGCAGCAAACCCCAATAAAAAGGGCCTGTGCTCCACGACGGCTATCCTTCTGCTACTCGAGTTCCGATTGAATTTGTAGAACCTGGTGAGTCTGATTCTTCAGTTCAACTTTGTTCTTGGACAACTGAATGTTGAGTTTATGGTGGAGACAGCAAGTTTGATGGGTCCAAAGTTATCATCATGGGTATAATGCTACTGAGTGGATGGGAACTTGGAATCTGGGCACAACGTTGTGTTGTATTGACTAGATATCTGATACCTAGTTTGAATTCTGCTATTGAAAAAGAAATCAACAGGAAAATTTTACATGAAGGGAGAAAGAGCAAAGTGTTTACCTTTTTCTATGCCTTTCTCTTGGACCTCTGCTGGGATTTCAGAGGCATTTGTCTTAGAAGGTGTCAGAGCCTTAGATTCATCCTCATTGCCCTTTGCTCTGTACATAAGTCATGCTGTCAGGATCTCAAGAGAGAAAATGGTGATAGAAATTGCTTGTGAGCTTGCCCAGGATTTTAGACCTTGTGATGGCCTTTTGTGAAGATGTCGTTTTCATAAAAAAGAAAGAAAGTAAAAAATACAGAAAGAAAGAAAGACACAAACCAAAAGAGAAAACTTTGCTTGTTTCTTTAAAACAAAGACATTTTCTTTAGAAAAGTTGTGTGAGAAAAGAGAAGGTTTTCTCTGGATTGCTATAACGATTTCCTGAAGAGGGAGAGAGAAGTCAGAAATTCATGAAAATGTATTAAAGAGATTAAAGCACATACTTAGAGATTGGTGAGATACTATCTGTTGTTATTCCAAAAGATTTTGCTCTTTTCTCTATAGGAATTCCTTGTTGTGAACAGAGTCATATACTTTCTTTCAGATATTAAGACTTCAGAAAGATGTCTTCTCAACATCAGCAGTGCAAGCAGCCCTGCCAGACACCACCAGTGTGCCCACCAAAGTGTCCTGACCCTTGCCCACCTTGCAAGTGTCCAGACCCTTGCCCACCTTGCAAGTGTCCAGACCCTTGCCCACCTATAAAGTGCCCTGACCCATGCCCACCTTGCAAGTGTCCAGACCCTTGTCCACCTTGCAAGTGTCCAGACCCTTGCCCACCTTGCAAGTGTCCAGACCCTTGCCCACCTATAAAGTGCCCTGACCCATGCCTGCCTCAGCAGTGCAAGCAGAAATGCCCTCCTGGGGCACCTGCTCATCATTGCTAGCAGAAGTGCCTGCCGAAGAGTAGGTAAGAGCTTGCCTTTTTATCTGCATCTGGAAAGGATAAGGACAATCGGCTCCACTAGTTCCACAGCTCCACCTTCATCTTCTCTTCAAAGCCTATCATGGAAAAGGAAGAAGCTTCTCCACCCTTCAGCTTCAATATGCGTGTGGTGCTTCCTGACAGACAGAGGTTTCTTATCTGAGGCTGCTGTACTGCTTCCCTCTGGGAGGTGCCCAAGAAAGCATCGCAGAGCCTCAGGAGGAAGAGCAGCAGCCTTCCTCCTGGGCGCCCTCTGAGGATTCTCTCGCTGTCTTCTGTGTCGTTCGGTCACCTGGGCCTGGGTTACTACCAGCTGAGCAATTGTTACTTATCCCCCACTTCCTGAATAAAATACAATTCTTTTCTGTGATGGGAAAATTTTTTTCTTTTTTTAAACACCTGCTTTTTGCAATATCATATCATAATTTTGCTTGATTTCGATCTTTCTTTGATCCCGAGTTTCAGGCTCTCAGAGTCAGTGTTATCTGAATTTCGAGTCGTATCAATGATTATTTCTATACAGTTTCAAATAGAGGTTATTTTCCTAATTATTGCTTGATTGGTTTGAGGAACAAATAGTTTACCTTCTTGGGATTTCAAACCCTTTAATAAAGTGTGGGGAAAATCACATTTACAGCGCCAAATTGCTTAGGCATAAAAATTACATGAATGTGTGTCATTCGTTTGGCAAAATGCCGAGCACATAATTGGCATTTGAGAGGTGGCTGATCACCATTGTCTCTGTCATCATCACCGTCACCAGCACCACGACCGTCACCACCACCCCCAGGTGCTCCAGCAGGGGAGTGGCTCAGACATGCATGTAGGACATGCAAGGAGATTCTTCAACTCTATTACCCGTTCATACTCTGTGTTCATTTTCTTTTCCAATTTAACCGAATTTTTAATCTGACACTAGAAAATAACCAGTTTGGGAAATTATTGGAGTACTCTGTATAAAATTATAATAGTTCTGAAAACATGGGTAGTACAAAAGAAAGGGAATTTAAAGGGACCTTACAAAACGAAGCGCTCCCTGCTCTCCATGTGTATAACGTGCCGTTCTTACTGCAAAACTCAACAACCTCAGGGTCTTATTATATTTTTTCACCTCGGAAATTACATTCTTGATTATTTTGACACCCCCTTTGAGATACACTGGGGATTCCAATGTTAATCTTGATTTACAAAATGACTGTTGCTATGCAGCTTGTTTTCCAAGTGCTCAGCTTACTGGTCCAGTAAGCTGTGAAAAGGATGTGTTTATTAAGCATATCTCTTCTTGTGGTTAGAAGTAAAGGAGTCAAAGTTGCCGGAACTGCAGAAGCAAACAGATGCCCATATTACTGTTCAACGCTCATCAGTCTATGACATGAGTGAAAAATAAACACTGAGATTTGGGAGTTTTCTCTACTGTAGCTACTGTTATTTGACCTGACATAGAAATTAGTTCTTTGAGGTGGGATGCTCCCATAACAAATCTCAAAATTGTGGCATTGTCTTATGTGTCTGGACGTGGTTGGAAAGGAATCTGATATTGGAAGCCGTAAATGCGGTTCTACGTGGTATTCAATGGCAAAATGTTTGCAGTAATGGTTGTCCATGGTATCTTTAGATGCAGAGCAACGGTCGGTCAATTGTTGATTTGCTCAGGGTAATTCAGTAGACGTATGTTCAGGAAAAACTTTCTGGTTGACAGGCCAGAAATGTAAAGAATGAAAAGAAAAATAATATAGCCCAGAAACTCAAAACCTTGCTGAATTAGAATACTCACTGCTTGTAAGTCCTAAAGAGTAAGAGATGAGATTAGAAGTGGTTTTCAAATAGAAGTCCAATTTCAGTTGACTGTTACAACAGAGACAAGAGACAGAAGTTGTCATCTTTCCACCTTTGTGCCAGGGAGCCTCATGGTAGCTGTATTATGTTGTGGGGAAAGGCAGTAATTTAATCAGGCCAGAAAATTACTTCTACAAAAGGACCTTCCTGAGATCCGTAGGACATAGAAATGATTGGAGGACTGAAATTATATCAGGTGCCTGACAAGTTTTTGAGGGAATTGAGAACAAAATGAACTACATGCCAAAAGGAAAAAGAATGATTTTCAAGATGACTAACGACTTTCCTGCCCACCTTTCCCTATTTTCCACCCTACGAAATCAGATATGGTAAGTACAGATGACTAAACCAGAATATACACTCTGAGACGGGTACAAGAACCCCAGAATAATCGATAAAGGAAGCTCTCTCAGAGAATAGTATCAGATCCTAAGAGAGCCAAGGAGGAGAAGGAACACAGAGATGCTCAAACATTGTTACTCTGTTGTATGATGGTTATTCCTTCATGTTTTCCCTCCGGGTTTATTGATGTATAATTGACAAATGAAATTGTACATATTTACGGTGTAAAATGTGATGAATTGACATATGTGTACTTTATGCAGTGATTACCATCATCGGTCACTTAGCACATTAATCACTTCATCAGTAACAAGGCAATGTGTTTATGTCTCTCTGTTTGTGTGTGTGTGTGTGTGTGTGTGTGTGAGATGAGAACACTTATGGTCTAATTTCTGAGCAAGATTGAAGTACACAAGTGGGTATTATTAGCGAGATCACCATGCTGTACCGTAGACTCTGAGAACTCATTCATCGTATGATTGCAGGCTTCTACCGTTGGCCCTACATCTCCACCATTGTCCGACCCCTCTGACCCTGCTGACCACCACTGTACTCTCTGTTGCTGTGACATCTGTTCGTTTGGAAACTAATTCCTAAATAAACAACGGTGCAAAGAAGAAATAACAAATAATTAGAAAATACCTTGAGATGAACGAAATGAAAAGAAAACATACAAGACCTTTTGGGATAAATGTAATGCAGCAAAAAGAGAGCCACCTATGTCTGGAGATATCTATATTACAAAAGATGATCTCAAATCAGCAACCTGATAGACATGTATGCATGTGTGTGGGTTTATGACAATTGCAAACTCGTAACACTAAATACAGCAAAGTATAAGCAGTGATTATTTTTGCCCATTTAATAGACATGCTCATTTTTTAACAGCTTTATGTTCTCCCCATTATATATGAAATGATATACATTCACTTTTATAACAATGTATCATATTATTTTAAAAATGTATAGTAGTCAGGGAAGATGTGGCTAAGCTGCAAGGAAAGTTTACGTCCTGGCTTTCTGGCACATGCTTAGCTGATGACTCTTCCACAGGTTTCAAGTGTCTCCTCTTTCTTTTCCTCTCCTCTTTGTTCTCATCTTCTTCCTGCTGTCCCATTATAAAACCCCATTCCTAAGAAACTTCCTTATTATTTGGCTAAGAGAAATTACTAGACCAGTTCTTCCTTCTGACTGCAGGAAGAATTATGAAATATATGAAATGACTATTACTTAATGCATGGGCAATATAGCAAAGTACCAAACTGGTTGGTTAAGGGGTAGATATTGGCAATGAAGATAATATGGAGGTGAGTGTTCTGGAATGTGAAAAAGAAGATAGACAATAAACAGTGAAATGTTTTTTCAAATTGCTCTCTTCAAAGACCTAAACATTGTTGGAATGAGTGGAAAAAAGCACAGATGTCAGATGTGCCCTAAGTTCACATTTCACCCCAATGTCAGATCTTTATCTCTCCCATCCCAACGTCACTCTGAATCATTTGTATGTGATGCTGTGAGCCTTAAATGATATCTTATATCTAGTTTTGTTTCCACAGAATTGAAACCTGGTATTTACTTATGGAATACAAGAGATTTATTTTCTAATAAAGGAATTTTAAGCATACGACAGCGGTCTAGGGAAGAGTTCACGTCAGGTGAGATGGGACATCCTGATTCCATTAAACATGTTTTCCCACATTAAACAGTATCGTAAAGCGAGATTGGCAACTCTGTTCCTAAAGCAGACAGGGGCCTTCACCAACCGTGACGCATCACAAGACTCTTCAGTGCCCAAGGGGACAGCATAGAGTAGTGTTCGTGTCAAGGATAGGAGGGAGGAACTGTAGAAACACTGTTGACAGCTAAATCACTGAAAAGGCAGAAATGAAATTTTTGCAGGACATGCTAAGGCACTGCTTCCTGAACTTCAGCTCTTTGCTAAAAGCTCATTATACTTGTCATAATTCCACACCCCATGTGTCATATTACATTAACTTTTGGGGCTTTAACTTCACTTCCTAATAACTTTGAAAATGTTTATTTCAATTGGCCATAGGTGATGATGCACATGAAATGACAGATGAAATATTCAAATTATATATTACAACAAGTACGTACTTATATACATACAGAAATATGGTACAGAAAGTGGGACAAGGACAGATACAGAGAGGTTAAAATATCTGGAACACGCAAAGTCTGCAGAGCAGAAATTCTGCTGGAAGTCCATCTAACAGGGGAATATTCTTTTACCTGAGGGAGCGTCAGCCTTGTTCTATTCAGGCCGTCAGTGGATTGGATGAGAACTTTCAACTTTATAGAGGGCAACCGACTTAGATCAGGCTACTGATTTAAATAATGCTCTCATCCAAAATCATCCTTACAGAAACATAAAGAATAATGTTTGACCAGAAAACTGGAGACATGTGCCAGTGAATCTGACCCATAAATTAACCATAAAACCTTCTTCCCAGCATATTGACAAAGTGTACGAAGAAAGTAGAAGAGGAAATAGGTTTATTTGACACATGCCCCACCGTGACCAAAATGGAAAATGCAAAAAATAGGTTTAAAATATAACAAAATTATTATTAATGATTAAGAAGTTGTATATGAATGGCAATGAACTTCAGTGACTGCATTTTTAATAAAGAGATTACAACTTTCTCTTGAATTTACCCCTAGATTTGATGTGAAACAACATGTGTTTAAATAATTCATAAGTATTAAATACGTACAAATTTAGTTGCGTGAATGGCATTGCCTAATTTATTGGGTTTCTCAATAATTTCAAAGCGACAGGAAGCCAGAATACTGGAGCAATCCTCTGAGATTTCTTCAAAAATTGAAGACATCCAAGGAGGTCAGTTGGGAGAAATTAGATTGGAGAATGTGTTATGTCCCTTTGGGAGGTATGAGCAAAAAGCTTCATTTCTGCTGTAAGTCTTGGGCCTGAGCTGCCGGATCATCCGAGTTATGGCAGGGGATGCTCCGTGCCTGGTGAATTCCTTGTGATAGGAAGTAAAACAGATTTATAAAGTTCCCTGGAATCTGACTGCTGGATGTTCTTCATTTGAAGAGGCCAACAGTGAAAGGAGGACCGTAGTGGTCCACACTTTACTACTCGTTTCCAAGTGTCATGATAGGAAATCATATGAGATGATGTGCAAATTTCCCTGCGTCCATTATCGAAGATGAAAGGAGACTCTGTTTAGCAAGCCATGAAACAAGGGGAAATGAATTGTAAGAAAGACTTGAGGTAAGGAGACATATGTCACCAGGTAGCAAGGCCCTTTTGAAATCATCATGTACAATAAACTTGCCACCAGATCAAGTGCAACTAGGCAGGCAGGCAGTTTTAGATGTCAAGGATGGTGAAAGATAGAAAAGGGTCATCCACCCCAGTCAAGGAAGGGAACTTCTGACTACAAGTTAGAGGACACTCCAAGTGCTCCCACCGCCTTAAAACACTGAAAGTGAGAGGTAAGGCAGGAACTCTGTGAGTCATGAGAACATAATCCAGTGAGGAGACCTGTAACAAGATATTTCCTGTTTTCAGAGTCACTGCCAAGCCAGTTATGGATGGATTTGCATTTGGGCTGGGGAGTGATTGGACCAGGCCAGTTTTGGTAGTTCCGCTTCACCCTGGGTGGGGCAGCAAACACCAATAAAAAGGGCCTGTGCTCCACGACGGCTATCCTTCTGCTACTCGAGTTCTGATTGAATTTGTAGAACCTGGTGAGTCTGATTCTTCAGTTCAACTTTGTTCTAGGACAACTGAATGTTGAGTTTATGGTGGAGACAGCAAGTTTGATGGGTCCAAAGTTATCATCAAGGGTATAATGCTACTGAGTGGATGGGAACTTGGAATCTGGGCACAACGTTGTGTTGTATTGACTAGATATCTGATACCTAGTTTGAATTCCGCTATTGAAAAAGAAATCAACAGGAAAATTTTACATGAAGGGAGAAAGAGCAAAGTGTTTACCTTTTTCTATGCCTTTCTCTTGGACCTCTGCTGGGATTTCAGAGGCATTTGTCTTAGAAGGTGTCAGAGCCTTAGATTCATCCTCATTGCCCTTTGCTCTGTACATAAGTCATGCTGTCAGGACCTCAAGAGAGAAAATGGTGATAGAAATTGCTTGTGAGCTTGCCCAGGAGTTTAGACCTTGTGATGGCCTTTTGTGAAGATGTCGTTTTCATAAAAAAGAAAGAAAGTAAAAAATACAGAAAGAAAGAAAGACACAAACCAAAAGAGAAAACTTTGCTTGTTTCTTTAAAACAAAGACATTTTCTTTAGAAAAGTTGTGTGAGAAAAGAGAAGGTTTTCTCTGGATTGCTATAAAGATTTCCTGAAGAGGGAGAGAGAAGTCAGAAATTCATGAAAAGGTATTAAAGAGATTAAAGCACATACTTAGAGATTGGTGAGATACTATCTGTTGTTATTCCAAAAGATTTTGCTCTTTTCTCTATAGGAATTCCTTGTTGTGAACAGAGTCATATACTTTCTTTCAGATATTAAGACTCCAGAAAGATGTCTTCTCAACATCAGCAGTGCAAGCAGCCCTGCCAGACACCACCAGTGTGCCCACCAAAGTGTCCTGACCCTTGCCCACCTTGCAAGTGTCCAGACCCTTGCCCACCTTGCAAGTGTCCAGACCCTTGCCCACCTATAAAGTGCCCTGACCCATGCCCACCTTGCAAGTGTCCAGACCCTTGTCCACCTTGCAAGTGTCCAGACCCTTGCCCACCTTGCAAGTGTCCAGACCCTTGCCCACCTATAAAGTGCCCTGACCCATGCCTGCCTCAGCAGTGCAAGCAGAAATGCCCTCCTGGGGCACCTGCTCATCATTGCTAGCAGAAGTGCCTGCCGAAGAGTAGGTAAGAGCTTGCCTTTTTATCTGCATCTGGAAAGGATAAGGACAATCGGCTCCACTAGTTCCACAGCTCCACCTTCATCTTCTCTTCAAAGCCTATCATGGAAAAGGAAGAAGCTTCTCCACCCTTCAGCTTCAATATGCGTGTGGTGCTTCCTGACAGACAGAGGTTTCTTATCTGAGGCTGCTGTACTGCTTCCCTCTGGGAGGTGCCCAAGAAAGCATCGCAGAGCCTCAGGAGGAAGAGCAGCAGCCTTCCTCCTGGGCGCCCTCTGAGGATTCTCTCACTGTCTTCTGTGTCGTTCGGTCACCTGGGCCTGGGTTACTACCAGCTGAGCAATTGTTACTTATCCCCCACTTCCTGAATAAAATACAATTCTTTTCTGTGATGGGAAAATTTTTTTCTTTTTTTAAACACCTGCTTTTTGCAATATCATATCATAATTTTGCTTGATTTCGATCTTTCTTTGATCCCGAGTTTCAGGCTCTCAGAGTCAGTGTTATCTGAATTTCGAGTCGTATCAATGATTATTTCTATACAGTTTCAAATAGAGGTTATTTTCCTAATTATTGCTTGATTGGTTTGAGGAACAAACAGTTTACCTTCTTGGGATTTCAAACCCTTTAATAAAGTGTGGGGAAAATCACATTTACAGCGCCAACTTGCTTAGGCATAAAAATTACATGAATGTGTGTCATTCAGTTGGCACAATGTCGAGCACATAATTGGCATTTGAGAGCTGGCTGATCACCATTGTCTCTGTCATCATCACCGTCACCACCACCACGACCGTCACCACCACCCCCAGGTGCTCCAGCAGGGGAGTGGCTCAGACATGCATGTAGGACATGCAAGGAGATTCTTCAACTCTATTACCCGTTCATACTCTGTGTTCATTTTCTTTTCCAATTTAACCGAATTTTTAATCTGACACTAGAAAATAACCAGTTTGGGAAATTATTGGAGTACTCTGTATAAAATTATAATAGTTCTGAAATCATGGGTAGTACAAAAGAAAGGGAATTTAAAGGGACCTTACAAAACGAAGCGCTCCCTGCTCTCCATGTGTATAACGTGCCGTTCTTACTGCAAAACTCAACAACCTCAGGGTCTTATTATATTTTTTCACCTCGGAAATTACATTCTTGATTATTTTGACACCCCCTTTGAGATACACTGGGGATTCCAATGTTAATCTTGATTTACAAAATGACTGTTGCTATGCAGCTTGTTTTCCAAGTGCTCAACTTACTGGTCCAGTAAGCTGTGAAAAGGATGTGTTTATTAAGCATATCTCTTCTTGTGGTTAGAAGTAAAGGAGTCAAAGTTGCCGGAACTGCAGAAGCAAACAGATGCCCATATTACTGTTCAACGCTCATCAGTCTATGACATGAGTGAAAAATAAACACTGAGATTTGGGAGTTTTCTCTACTGTAGCTACTGTTATTTGACCTGACATAGAAATTAGTTCTTTGAGGTGGGATGCTCCCATAACAAATCTCAAAATTGTGGCATTGTCTTATGTGTCTGGACGTGGTTGGAAAGGAATCTGATATTGGAAGCCGTAAATGCGGTTCTAAGTGGTATTCAATGGCAAAATGTTTGCAGTAATGGTTGTCCATGGTATCTTTAGATGCAGAGCAACGGTCGGTCAATTGTTGATTTGCTCAGGGTAATTCAGTAGACGTATGTTCAGGAAAAACTTTCTGGTTGACAGGCCAGAAATGTAAAGAATGAAAAGAAAAATAATATAGCCCAGAAACTCAAAACCTTGCTGAATTAGAATACTCACTGCTTGTAAGTCCTAAAGAGTAAGAGATGAGATTAGAAGTGGTTTTCAAATAGAAGTCCAATTTCAGTTGACTGTTACAACAGAGACAAGAGACAGAAGTTGTCATCTTTCCACCTTTGTGCCAGGGAGCCTCATGGTAGCTGTATTATGTTGTGGGGAAAGGCAGTAATTTAATCAGGCCAGAAAATTACTTCTACAAAAGGACCTTCCTGAGATCCGTAGGACATAGAAATGATTGGAGGACTGAAATTATATCAGGTGCCTGACAAGTTTTTGAGGGAATTGAGAACAAAATGAACTACATGCCAAAAGGAAAAAGAATGATTTTCAAGATGACTAACGACTTTCCTGCCCACCTTTCCCTATTTTCCACCCTACGAAATCAGATATGGTAAGTACAGATGACTAAACCAGAATATACACTCTGAGACGGGTACAAGAACCCCAGAATAATCGATAAAGGAAGCTCTCTCAGAGAATAGTATCAGATCCTAAGAGAGCCAAGGAGGAGAAGGAACACAGAGATGCTCAAACATTGTTACTCTGTTGTATGATGGTTATTCCTTCATGTTTTCCCTCCGGGTTTATTGATGTATAATTGACAAATGAAATTGTACATATTTACGGTGTAAAATGTGATGAATTGACATATGTGTACTTTATGCAGTGATTACCATCATCGGTCACTTAGCACATTAATCACTTCATCAGTAACAAGGCAATGTGTTTATGTCTCTCTGTTTGTGTGTGTGTGTGTGTGTGTGTGTGTGTGTGTGTGTGTGATGAGAACACTTATGGTCTAATTTCTGAGCAAGAATGAAGTACACAAGTGGGTATTATTAGCGAGATCACCATGCTGTACCGTAGACTCTGAGAACTCATTCATCGTATGATTGCAGGCTTCTACCGTTGGCCCTACATCTCCACCATTGTCCGACCCCTCTGACCCTGCTGACCACCACTGTACTCTCTGTTGCTGTGACATCTGTTAGTTTGGAAACTAATTCCTAAATAAACAACGGTGCAAAGAAGAAATAACAAATAATTAGAAAATACCTTGAGATGAACGAAATGAAAAGAAAACATACAAGACCTTTTGGGATAAATGTAATGCAGCAAAAAGAGAGCCACCTATGTCTGGAGATATCTATATTACAAAAGATGATCTCAAATCAGCAACCTGATAGACATGTATGCATGTGTGTGGGTTTATGACAATTGCAAACTCGTAACACTAAACACAGCAAAGTATAAGCAGTGATTATTTCTGGCCATTTAATAGACATGCTCATTTTTTAACAGCTTTATGTTCTCCCCATTATATATGAAATGATATACGTTCACTTTTATAACAATGTATCATATTATTTTAAAAATATATAGTAGTCAGGGAAGATGTGGCTAAGCTGCAAGGAAAGTTTACGTCCTGGCTTTCTGGCACATGCTTAGCTGATGACTCTTTCACAGGTTTCAAGTGTCTCCTCTTTCTTTTCCTCTCCTCTTTGTTCTCATCTTCTTCCTGCTGTCCCATTATAAAACCCCATTCCTAAGAAACTTCCTTATTATTTGGCTAAGAGAAATTACTAGACCAGTTCTTCCTTCTGACTGCAGGAAGAATTATGAAATATATGAAATGACTATTACTTAATGCATGGGCAATATAGCAAAGTACCAAACTGGTTGGTTAAGGGGTAGATATTGGCAATGAAGATAATATGGAGGTGAGTGTTCTGGAATGTGAAAAAGAAGATAGACAATAAACAGTGAAATGTTTTTTCAAATTGCTCTCTTCAAAGACCTAAACATTGTTGGAATGAGTGGAAAAAAGCACAGATGTCAGATGTGCCCTAAGTTCACATTTCACCCCAATGTCAGATCTTTATCTCTCCCATCCCAACGTCACTCTGAATCATTTGTATGTGATGCTGTGAGCCTTAAATGATATCTTATATCTAGTTTTGTTTCCACAGAATTGAAGCCTGGTATTTACTTATGGAATACAAGAGATTTATTTTCTAATAAAGGAATTTTAAGCATACGACAGCGGTCTAGGGAAGAGTTCACGTCAGGTGAGATGGGACATCCTGATTCCATTAAACATGTTTTCCCACATTAAACAGTATCGTAAAGCGAGATTGGCAACTCTGTTCCTAAAGCAGACAGGGGCCTTCACCAACCGTGACGCATCACAAGACTCTTCAGTGCCCAAGGGGACAGCATAGAGTAGTGTTCGTGTCAAGGATAGGAGGGAGGAACTGTAGAAACACTGTTGACAGCTAAATCACTGAAAAGGCAGAAATGAAATCTTTGCAGGACATGCTAAGGCACTGGTTCCTGAACTTCAGCTCTTTGCTAAAAGCTCATTATACTTGTCATAATTCCACACCCCATGTGTCATATTACATTAACTTTTGGGGCTTTAACTTCACTTCCTAATAACTTTGAAAATGTTTATTTCAATTGGCCATAGGTGATGATGCACATGAAATGACAGATGAAATATTCAAATTATATATTACAACAAGTACGTACTTATATACATACAGAAATATGGTACAGAAAGTGGGACAAGGACAGATACAGAGAGGTTAAAATATCTGGAACACGCAAAGTCTGCAGAGCAGAAATTCTGCTGGAAGTCCATCTAACAGGGGAATATTCTTTTACCTGAGGGAGCGTCAGCCTTGTTCTATTCAGGCCGTCAGTGGATTGGATGAGAACTTTCCACTTTATAGAGGGCAACCGACTTAGATCAGGCTACTGATTTAAATAATGCTCTCATCCAAAATCATCCGTACAGAAACATAAAGAATAATGTTTGACCAGAAAACTGGAGACATGTGCCAGTGAATCTGACCCATAAATTAACCATCAAACCTTCTTCCCAGCATATTGACAAAGTGTATGAAGAAAGTAGAAGAGGAAATAGGTTTATTTGACACATGCCCCACCGTGACCAAAATGGAAAATGCAAAAAATAGGTTTAAAATATAACAAAATTATTATTAATGATTAAGAAGTTGTATATGAATGGCAATGAACTTCAGTGACTGCATTTTTAATAAAGAGATTACAACTTTCTCTTGAATTTACCCCTAGATTTGATGCGAAACAACATGTGTTTAAATAATTCATAAGTATTAAATACGTACAAATTTAGTTGCGTGAATGGCATTGCCTAATTTATTGGGTTTCCCAATAATTTCAAAGCGACAGAAAGCCAGAAGACTGGAGCAATCCTCTGAGATTTCTTCAAAAATTGAAGACATCCAAGGAGGTCAGTTGGGAGAAATTAGATTGGAGAATGTGTTATGTCCCTTTGGGAGGTATGAGCAAAAAGCTTCATTTCTGCTGTAAGTCTTGGGCCTGAGCTGCCGGATCATCCGAGTTATGGCAGGGGATGCTCCGTGCCTGGTGAATTCCTTGTGATAGGAAGTAAAACAGATTTATAAAGTTCACAGGAATCTGACTGCTGGATGTTCTTCATTTGAAGAGGCCAACAGTGAAAGGAGGACCGTAGTGGTCCACACTTTACTACCCGTTTCCAAGTGTCATGATAGGAAATCATATGAGATGATGTGCAAACTTCCCTGCGTCCATTATCGAAGATGAAAGGAGACTCTGTTTAGCAAGCCATGAAACAAGGGGAAATGAATTGTAAGAAAGACTTGAGGTAAGGAGACATATGTCACCAGGTAGCAAGGCCCTTTTGAAATCATCATGTACAATAAACTTGCCACCAGATCAAGTGCAACTAGGCAGGCAGACAGTTTTAGATGTCAAGGATGGTGAAAGATAGAAAAGGGTCATCCTCCCCAGTCAAGGAAGGGAACTTCTGACTACAAGTTAGAGGACACTCCAAGTGCTCCCACCGCCTTAAACCACTGAAAGTGAGAGGTAAGGCAGGAACTCTGTGAGTCATGAGAACATAATCCAGTGAGGAGACCTGTAACAAGATATTTCCTGTTTTCAGAGTCACTGCCAAGCCAGTTATGGATGGATTTGCATTTGGGCTGGGGAGTGATTGGACCAGGCCAGTTTTGGTAGTTCCGCTTCCCCCTGGGTGGGGCAGCAAACCCCAATAAAAAGGGCCTGTGCTCCACGACGGCTATCCTCCTGCTACTCGAGTTCCGATTGAATTTGTAGAACCTGGTGAGTCTGATTCTTCAGTTCAACTTTGTTCTTGGACAACTGAATGTTGAGTTTATGGTGGAGACAGCAAGTTTGATGGGTCCAAAGTTATCATCATGGGTATAATGCTACTGAGTGGATGGGAACTTGGAATCTGGGCACAACGTTGTGTTGTATTGACTAGATTTCTGAGACCTAGTTTGAATTCCGCTATTGAAAAAGAAATCCAAAGGAAAATTTTACATGAAGGGAGAAAGAGCAAAGTGTTTACCTTTTTCTATGCCTTTCTCTTGGACCTCTGCTGGGATTTCAGAGGCATTTGTCTTAGAAGGTGTCAGAGCCTTAGATTCATCCTCATTGCCCTTTGCTCTGTACATAAGTCATGCTGTCAGGACCTCATGAGAGAAAATGGTGATAGAAATTGCTTGTGAGCTTGCCCAGGATTTTAGAACTTGTGATGGCCTTTTGTGAAGATGTCGTTTTCATAAAAAAGAAAGAAAGTAAAATATACAGAAAGAAAGAAAGACACAAACCAAAAGAGAAAACTTTGCTTGTTTCTTTAAAACAAAGACATTTCCTTTAGAAAAGTTGTGTGAGAAAAGAGAAGGTTTTCTCTGGATTGCTATAACGATTTCCTGAAGAGGGAGAGAGAAGTCAGAAATTCATGAAAAGGTATTAAAGAGATTAAAGCACATACTTAGAGATTGGTGAGATACTATCTGTTGTTATTCCAAAAGATTTTGCTCTTTTCTCTATAGGAATTCCTTGTTGTGAACAGAGTCATATACTTTCTTTCAGATATTAAGACTCCAGAAAGATGTCTTCTCAACATCAGCAGTGCAAGCAGCCCTGCCAGACACCACCAGTGTGCCCACCAAAGTGTCCTGACCCTTGCCCACCTTGCAAGTGTCCAGACCCTTGCCCACCTATAAAGTGCCCTGACCCATGCCCACCTTGCAAGTGTCCAGACCCTTGTCCACCTTGCAAGTGTCCAGACCCTTGCCCACCTTGCAAGTGTCCAGACCCTTGCCCACCTATAAAGTGCCCTGACCCATGCCTGCCTCAGCAGTGCAAGCAGAAATGCCCTCCTGGGGCACCTGCTCATCATTGCTAGCAGAAGTGCCTGCCGAAGAGTAGGTAAGAGCTTGCCTTTTTATCTGCATCTGGAAAGGATAAGGACAATCGGCTCCACTAGTTCCACAGCTCCACCTTCATCTTCTCTTCAAAGCCTATCATGGAAAAGGAAGAAGCTTCTCCACCCTTCAGCTTCAATATGCGTGTGGTGCTTCCTGACAGACAGAGGTTTCTTATCTGAGGCTGCTGTACTGCTTCCCTCTGGGAGGTGCCCAAGAAAGCATCGCAGAGCCTCAGGAGGAAGAGCAGCAGCCTTCCTCATGGGCGCCCTCTGAGGATTCTCTCGCTGTCTTCTGTGTCGTTCGGTCACCTGGGCCTGGGTTACTACCAGCTGAGCAATTGTTACTTATCCCCCACTTCCTGAATAAAATACAATTCTTTTCTGTGATGGGAAAATTTTTTTCTTTTTTTAAACACCTGCTTTTTGCAATATCATATCATAATTTTGCTTGATTTCGATCTTTCTTTGATCCCGAGTTTCAGGCTCTCAGAGTCAGTGTTATCTGAATTTCGAGTCGTATCAATGATTATTTCTATACAGTTTCAAATAGAGGTTATTTTCCTAATTATTGCTTGATTGGTTTGAGGAACAAATAGTTTACCTTCTTGGGATTTCAAACCCTTTAATAAAGTGTGGGGAAAATCACATTTACAGCGCCAACTTGCTTAGGCATAAAAATTACATGAATGTGTGTCATTCAGTTGGCACAATGTCGAGCACATAATTGGCATTTGAGAGCTGGCTGATCACCATTGTCTCTGTCATCATCACCGTCACCACCACCACGACCGTCACCACCACCCCCAGGTGCTCCAGCAGGGGAGTGGCTCAGACATGCATGTAGGGCATGCAAGGAGATTCTTCAACTCTATTACCCGTTCATACTCTGTGTTCATTTTCTTTTCCAATTTAACCGAATTTTTAATCTGACACTAGAAAATAACCAGTTTGGGAAATTATTGGAGTACTCTGTATAAAATTATAATAGTTCTGAAAACATGGGTAGTACAAAAGAAAGGGAATTTAAAGGGACCTTACAAAACGAAGCGCTCCCTGCTCTCTACGTGTATAACCTGCCGTTCTTACTGCAAAACTCAACAACCTCAGGGTCTTATTATATTTTTTCACCTCGGAAATTACATTCTTGATTATTTTGACCCCCACTTTGAGATACACTGGGGATTCCAATGTTAATCTTGATTTACAAAATGACTGTTGCTATGCAGCTTGTTTTCCAAGTGCTCAGCTTACTGGTCCAGTAAGCTGTGAAAAGGATGTGTTTATTAAGCATATCTCTTCTTGTGGTTAGAAGTAAAGGAGTCAAAGTTGCCGGAACTGCAGAAGCAAACAGATGCCCATATTACTGTTCAACGCTCATCAGTCTATGACATGAGTGAAAAATAAACACTGAGATTTGGGAGTTTTCTCTACTGTAGCTACTGTTATTTGACCTGACATAGAAATTAGTTCTTTGAGGTGGGATGCTCCCATAACAAATCTCAAAATTGTGGCATTGTCTTATGTGTCTGGACGTGGTTGGAAAGGAATCTGATATTGGAAGCCGTAAATGCGGTTCTAAGTGGTATTCAATGGCAAAATGTTTGCAGTAATGGTTGTCCATGGTATCTTTAGATGCAGAGCAACGGTCGGTCGATTGTTGATTTGCTCAGGGTAATTCAGTAGACGTATGTTCAGGAAAAACTTTCTGGTTGACAGGCCAGAAATGTAAAGAATGAAAAGAAAAATAATATAGCCCAGAAACTCAAAACCTTGCTGAATTAGAATACTCACTGCTTGTAAGTCCTAAAGAGTAAGAGATGAGATTAGAAGTGGTTTTCAAATAGAAGTCCAATTTCAGTTGACTGTTACAACAGAGACAAGAGACAGAAGTTGTCATCTTTCCACCTTTGTGCCAGGGAGCCTCATGGTAGCTGTATTATGTTGTGGGGAAAGGCAGTAATTTAATCAGGCCAGAAAATTACTTCTACAAAAGGACCTTCCTGAGATCCGTAGGACATAGAAATGATTGGAGGACTGAAATTATATCAGGTGCCTGACAAGTTTTTGAGGGAATTGAGAACAAAATGAACTACATGCCAAAAGGAAAAAGAATGATTTTCAAGATGACTAACGACTTTCCTGCCCACCTTTCCCTATTTTCCACCCTACGAAATCAGATATGGTAAGTACAGATGACTAAACCAGAATATACACTCTGAGACGGGTACAAGAACCCCAGAATAATCGATAAAGGAAGCTCTCTCAGAGAATAGTATCAGATCCTAAGAGAGCCAAGGAGGAGAAGGAACACAGAGATGCTCAAACATTGTTACTCTGTTGTATGATGGTTATTCCTTCATGTTTTCCCTCCGGGTTTATTGATGTATAATTGACAAATGAAATTGTACATATTTACGGTGTAAAATGTGATGAATTGACATATGTGTACTTTATGCAGTGATTACCATCATCGGTCACTTAGCACATTAATCACTTCATCAGTAACAAGGCAATGTGTTTATGTCTCTCTGTTTGTGTGTGTGTGTGTATGTGTGTGTGTGTGTGTGTGTGTGATGAGAACACTTATGGTCTAATTTCTGAGCAAGATTGAAGTACACAAGTGGGTATTATTAGCGAGATCACCATGCTGTACCGTAGACTCTGAGAACTCATTCATCGTATGATTGCAGGCTTCTACCGTTGGCCCTACATCTCCACCATTGTCCGACCCCTCTGACCCTGCTGACCACCACTGTACTCTCTGTTGCTGTGACATCTGTTAGTTTGGAAACTAATTCCTAAATAAACAACGGTGCAAAGAAGAAATAACAAATAATTAGAAAATACCTTGAGATGAACGAAATGAAAAGAAAACATACAAGACCTTTTGGGATAAATGTAATGCAGCAAAAAGAGAGCCACCTATGTCTGGAGATATCTATATTACAAAAGATGATCTCAAATCAGCAACCTGATAGACATGTATGCATGTGTGTGGGTTTATGACAATTGCAAACTCGTAACACTAAACACAGCAAAGTATAAGCAGTGATTATTTCTGGCCATTTAATAGACATGCTCATTTTTTAACAGCTTTATGTTCTCCCCATTATATATGAAATGATATACGTTCACTTTTATAACAATGTATCATATTATTTTAAAAATATATAGTAGTCAGGGAAGATGTGGCTAAGCTGCAAGGAAAGTTTACGTCCTGGCTTTCTGGCACATGCTTAGCTGATGACTCTTTCACAGGTTTCAAGTGTCTCCTCTTTCTTTTCCTCTCCTCTTTGTTCTCATCTTCTTCCTGCTGTCCCATTATAAAACCCCATTCCTAAGAAACTTCCTTATTATTTGGCTAAGAGAAATTACTAGACCAGTTCTTCCTTCTGACTGCAGGAAGAATTATGAAATATATGAAATGACTATTACTTAATGCATGGGCAATATAGCAAAGTACCAAACTGGTTGGTTAAGGGGTAGATATTGGCAATGAAGATAATATGGAGGTGAGTGTTCTGGAATGTGAAAAAGAAGATAGACAATAAACAGTGAAATGTTTTTTCAAATTGCTCTCTTCAAAGACCTAAACATTGTTGGAATGAGTGGAAAAAAGCACAGATGTCAGATGTGCCCTAAGTTCACATTTCACCCCAATGTCAGATCTTTATCTCTCCCATCCCAACGTCACTCTGAATCATTTGTATGTGATGCTGTGAGCCTTAAATGATATCTTATATCTAGTTTTGTTTCCACAGAATTGAAGCCTGGTATTTACTTATGGAATACAAGAGATTTATTTTCTAATAAACGAATTTTAAGCATACGACAGCGGTCTAGGGAAGAGTTCACGTCAGGTGAGATGGGACATCCTGATTCCATTAAACATGTTTTCCCACATTAAACAGTATCGTAAAGCGAGATTGGCAACTCTGTTCCTAAAGCAGACAGGGGCCTTCACCAACCGTGACGCATCACAAGATTCTTCAGTGCCCAAGGGGACAGCATAGAGTAGTGTTTGTGTCAAGGATAGGAGGGAGGAACTGTAGAAACACTGTTGACAGCTAAATCACTGAAAAGGCAGAAATGAAATCTTTGCAGGACATGCTAAGGCACTGGTTCCTGAACTTCAGCTCTTTGCTAAAAGCTCATTATATTTGTCATAATTCCACACCCCATGTGTCATATTACATTAACTTTTGGGGCTTTAACTTCACTTCCTAATAACTTTGAAAATGTTTATTTCAATTGGCCATAGGTGATGATGCACATGAAATGACAGATGAAATATTCAAATTATATATTACAACAAGTACGTACTTATATACATACAGAAATATGGTACAGAAAGTGGGACAAGGACAGATACAGAGAGGTTAAAATATCTGGAACACGCAAAGTCTGCAGAGCAGAAATTCTGCTGGAAGTCCATCTAACAGGGGAATATTCTTTTACCTGAGGGAGCGTCAGCCTTGTTCTATTCAGGCCGTCAGTGGATTGGATGAGAACTTTCCACTTTATAGAGGGCAACCGACTTAGATCAGGCTACTGATTTAAATAATGCTCTCATCCAAAATCATCCGTACAGAAACATAAAGAATAATGTTTGACCAGAAAACTGGAGACATGTGCCAGTGAATCTGACCCATAAATTAACCATCAAACCTTCTTCCCAGCATATTGACAAAGTGTATGAAGAAAGTAGAAGAGGAAATAGGTTTATTTGACACATGCCCCACCGTGACCAAAATGGAAAATGCAAAAAATAGGTTTAAAATATAACAAAATTATTATTAATGATTAAGAAGTTGTATATGAATGGCAATGAACTTCAGTGACTGCATTTTTAATAAAGAGATTACAACTTTCTCTTGAATTTACCCCTAGATTTGATGCGAAACAACATGTGTTTAAATAATTCATAAGTATTAAATACGTACAAATTTAGTTGCGTGAATGGCATTGCCTAATTTATTGGGTTTCCCAATAATTTCAAAGTGACAGGAAGCCAGAATACTGGAGCAATCCTCTGAGATTTCTTCAAAAATTGAAGACATCCAAGGAGGTCAGTTGGGAGAAATTAGATTGGAGAATGTGTTATGTCCCTTTGGGAGGTATGAGCAAAAAGCTTCATTTCTGCTGTAAGTCTTGGGTCTGAGCTGCCGGATCATCCGAGTTATGGCAGGGGATGCTCCGTGCCTGGTGAATTCCTTGTGATAGGAAGTAAAACAGATTTATAAAGTTCACAGGAATCTGACTGCTGGATGTTCTTCATTTGAAGAGGCCAACAGTGAAAGGAGGACCGTAGTGGTCCACACTTTACTACTCGTTTCCAAGTGTCATGATAGGAAATCATATGAGATGATGTGCAAATTTCCCTGCGTCCATTATCGAAGGTGAAAGGAGACTCTGTTTAGCAAGCCATGAAACAAGGGGATATGAATTGTAAGAACGACTTGAGGTAAGGAGACATATGTCACCAGGTAGCAAGGCCCTTTTGAAATCATCATGTACAATAAACTTGCCACCAGATCAAGTGCAACTAGGCAGGCAGGCAGTTTTAGATGTCAAGGATGGTGAAAGATAGAAAAGGGTCATCCTCCCCAGTCAAGGAAGGGAACTTCTGACTACAAGTTAGAGGACACTCCAAGTGCTCCCACCGCCTTAAACCAGTGAAAGTGAGAGGTAAGGCAGGAACTCTGTGAGTCATGAGAACATAATCCAGTGAGGAGACCTGTAACAAGATATTTCCTGTTTTCAGAGTCACTGCCAAGCCAGTTATGGATGGATTTGCATTTGGGCTGGGGAGTGATTGGACCAGGCCAGTTTTGGTAGTTCCGCTTCCCCCTGGGTGGAGCAGCAAACCCCAATAAAAAGGGCCTGTGCTCCACGACGGCTATCCTCCTGCTACTCGAGTTCCGATTGAATTTGTAGAACCTGGTGAGTCTGATTCTTCAGTTCAACTTTGTTCTTGGACAACTGAATGTTGAGTTTATGGTGGAGACAGCAAGTTTGATGGGTCCAAAGTTATCATCATGGGTATAATGCTACTGAGTGGATGGGAACTTGGAATCTGGGCACAACGTTGTGTTGTATTGACTAGATTTCTGAGACCTAGTTTGAATTCCGCTATTGAAAAAGAAATCCAAAGGAAAATTTTACATGAAGGGAGAAAGAGCAAAGTGTTTACCTTTTTCTATGCCTTTCTCTTGGACCTCTGCTGGGATTTCAGAGGCATTTGTCTTAGAAGATGTCAGAGCCTTAGATTCATCCTCATTGCCCTTTGCTCTGTACATAAGTCATGCTGTCAGGACCTCATGAGAGAAAATGGTGATAGAAATTGCTTGTGAGCTTGCCCAGGATTTTAGAACTTGTGATGGCCTTTTGTGAAGATGTCGTTTTCATAAAAAAGAAAGAAAGTAAAAAATACAGAAAGAAAGAAAGACACAAACCAAAAGAGAAAACTTTGCTTGTTTCTTTAAAACAAAGACATTTCCTTTAGAAAAGTTGTGTGAGAAAAGAGAAGGTTTTCTCTGGATTGCTATAACGATTTCCTGAAGAGGGAGAGAGAAGTCAGAAATTCATGAAAAGGTATTAAAGAGATTAAAGCACATACTTAGAGATTGGTGAGATACTATCTGTTGTTATTCCAAAAGATTTTGCTCTTTTCTCTATAGGAATTCCTTGTTGTGAACAGAGTCACATACTTTCTTTCAGATATTAAGACTCCAGAAAGATGTCTTCTCAACATCAGCAGTGCAAGCAGCCCTGCCAGACACCACCAGTGTGCCCACCAAAGTGTCCTGACCCTTGCCCACCTTGCAAGTGTCCAGACCCTTGCCCACCTATAAAGTGCCCTGACCCATGCCCACCTTGCAAGTGTCCAGACCCTTGTCCACCTTGCAAGTGTCCAGACCCTTGTCCACCTTGCAAGTGTCCAGACCCTTGCCCACCTATAAAGTGCCCTGACCCATGCCTGCCTCAGCAGTGCAAGCAGAAATGCCCTCCTGGGGCACCTGCTCATCATTGCTAGCAGAAGTGCCTGCCGAAGAGTAGGTAAGAGCTTGCCTTTTTATCTGCATCTGGAAAGGATAAGGACAATCGGCTCCACTAGTTCCACAGCTCCACCTTCATCTTCTCTTCAAAGCCTATCATGGAAAAGGAAGAAGCTTCTCCACCCTTCAGCTTCAATATGCGTGTGGTGCTTCCTGACAGACAGAGGTTTCTTATCTGAGGCTGCTGTACTGCTTCCCTCTGGGAGGTGCCCAAGAAAGCATCGCAGAGCCTCAGGAGGAAGAGCAGCAGCCTTCCTCCTGGGCGCCCTCTGAGGATTCTCTCGCTGTCTTCTGTGTCGTTCGGTCACCTGGGCCTGGGTTACTACCAGCTGAGCAATTGTTACTTATCCCCCACTTCCTGAATAAAATACAATTCTTTTCTGTGATGGGAAAATTTTTTTCTTTTTTTAAAAACCTGCTTTTTGCAATATCATATCATAATTTTGCTTGATTTCGATCTTTCTTTGATCCCGAGTTTCAGGCTCTCAGAGTCAGTGTTATCTGAATTTCGAGTCGTATCAATGATTATTTCTATACAGTTTCAAATAGAGGTTATTTTCCTAATTATTGCTTGATTGGTTTGAGGAACAAATAGTTTACCTTCTTGGGATTTCAAACCCTTTAATAAAGTGTGGGGAAAATCACATTTACAGCGCCAACTTGCTTAGGCATAAAAATTACATGAATGTGTGTCATTCAGTTGGCACAATGTCGAGCACATAATTGGCATTTGAGAGCTGGCTGATCACCATTGTCTCTGTCATCATTACCGTCACCACCACCACGACCGTCACCACCACCCCCAGGTGCTCCAGCAGGGGAGTGGCTCAGACATGCATGTAGGGCATGCAAGGAGATTCTTCAACTCTATTACCCGTTCATACTCTGTGTTCATTTTCTTTTCCAATTTAACCGAATTTTTAATCTGACACTAGAAAATAACCAGTTTGGGAAATTATTGGAGTACTCTGTATAAAATTATAATAGTTCTGAAAACATGGGTAGTACAAAAGAAAGGGAATTTAAAGGGACCTTACAAAACGAAGCGCTCCCTGCTCTCTACGTGTATAACCTGCCGTTCTTACTGCAAAACTCAACAACCTCAGGGTCTTATTATATTTTTTCACCTCGGAAATTACATTCTTGATTATTTTGACCCCCACTTTGAGATACACTGGGGATTCCAATGTTAATCTTGATTTACAAAATGACTGTTGCTATGCAGCTTGTTTTCCAAGTGCTCAGCTTACTGGTCCAGTAAGCTGTGAAAAGGATGTGTTTATTAAGCATATCTCTTCTTGTGGTTAGAAGTAAAGGAGTCAAAGTTGCCGGAACTGCAGAAGCAAACAGATGCCCATATTACTGTTCAACGCTCATCAGTCTATGACATGAGTGAAAAATAAACACTGAGATTTGGGAGTTTTCTCTACTGTAGCTACTGTTATTTGACCTGACATAGAAATTAGTTCTTTGAGGTGGGATGCTCCCATAACAAATCTCAAAATTGTGGCATTGTCTTATGTGTCTGGACGTGGTTGGAAAGGAATCTGATATTGGAAGCCGTAAATGCGGTTCTAAGTGGTATTCAATGGCAAAATGTTTGCAGTAATGGTTGTCCATGGTATCTTTAGATGCAGAGCAACGGTCGGTCAATTGTTGATTTGCTCAGGGTAATTCAGTAGACGTATGTTCAGGAAAAACTTTCTGGTTGACAGGCCAGAAATGTAAAGAATGAAAAGAAAAATAATACAGCCCAGAAACTCAAAACCTTGCTGAATTAGAATACTCACTGCTTGTAAGTCCTAAAGAGTAAGAGATGAGATTAGAAGTGGTTTTCAAATAGAAGTCCAATTTCAGTTGACTGTTACAACAGAGACAAGAGACAGAAGTTGTCATCTTTCCACCTTTGTGCCAGGGAGCCTCATGGTAGCTGTATTATGTTGTGGGGAAAGGCAGTAATTTAATCAGGCCAGAAAATTACTTCTACAAAAGGACCTTCCTGAGATCCGTAGGACATAGAAATGATTGGAGGACTGAAATTATATCAGGTGCCTGACAAGTTTTTGAGGGAATTGAGAACAAAATGAACTACATGCCAAAAGGAAAAAGAATGATTTTCAAGATGACTAACGACTTTCCTGCCCACCTTTCCCTATTTTCCACCCTACGAAATCAGACATGGTAAGTACAGATGACTAAACCAGAATATACACTCTGAGACGGGTACAAGAACCCCAGAATAATCGATAAAGGAAGCTCTCTCAGAGAATAGTATCAGATCCTAAGAGAGCCAAGGAGGAGAAGGAACACAGAGATGCTCAAACATTGTTACTCTGTTGTATGATGGTTATTCCTTCATGTTTTCCCTCCGGGTTTATTGATGTATAATTGACAAATGAAATTGTACATATTTACGGTGTAAAATGTGATGAATTGACATATGTGTACTTTATGCAGTGATTACCATCATCGGTCACTTAGCACATTAATCACTTCATCAGTAACAAGGCAATGTGTTTATGTCTCTCTGTTTGTGTGTGTGTGTGTGTGTGTGTGTGTGTGTGTGTGTGATGAGAACACTTATGGTCTAATTTCTGAGCAAGATTGAAGTACACAAGTGGGTATTATTAGCGAGATCACCATGCTGTACCGTAGACTCTGAGAACTCATTCATCGTATGATTGCAGGCTTCTACCGTTGGCCCAACATCTCCACCATTGTCCGACCCCTCTGACCCTGATGACCACCACTGTACTCTCTGTTGCTGTGACATCTGTTAGTTTGGAAACTAATTCCTAAATAAACAACGGTGCAAAGAAGAAATAACAAATAATTAGAAAATACCTTGAGATGAACGAAATGAAAAGAAAACATACAAGACCTTTTGGGATAAATGTAATGCAGCAAAAAGAGAGCCACCTATGTCTGGAGATATCTATATTACAAAAGATGATCTCAAATCAGCAACCTGATAGACATGTATGCATGTGTGTGGGTTTATGACAATTGCAAACTCGTAACACTAAACACAGCAAAGTATAAGCAGTGATTATTTCTGGCCATTTAATAGACATGCTCATTTTTTAACAGCTTTATGTTCTCCCCATTATATATGAAATGATATACGTTCACTTTTATAACAATGTATCATATTATTTTAAAAATATATAGTAGTCAGGGAAGATGTGGCTAAGCTGCAAGGAAAGTTTACGTCCTGGCTTTCTGGCACATGCTTAGCTGATGACTCTTTCACAGGTTTCAAGTGTCTCCTCTTTCTTTTCCTCTCCTCTTTGTTCTCATCTTCTTCCTGCTGTCCCATTATAAAACCCCATTCCTAAGAAACTTCCTTATTATTTGGCTAAGAGAAATTACTAGACCAGTTCTTCCTTCTGACTGCAGGAAGAATTATGAAATATATGAAATGACTATTACTTAATGCATGGGCAATATAGCAAAGTACCAAACTGGTTGGTTAAGGGGTAGATATTGGCAATGAAGATAATATGGAGGTGAGTGTTCTGGAATGTGAAAAAGAAGATAGACAATAAACAGTGAAATGTTTTTTCAAATTGCTCTCTTCAAAGACCTAAACATTGTTGGAATGAGTGGAAAAAAGCACAGATGTCAGATGTGCCCTAAGTTCACATTTCACCCCAATGTCAGATCTTTATCTCTCCCATCCCAACGTCACTCTGAATCATTTGTATGTGATGCTGTGAGCCTTAAATGATATCTTATATCTAGTTTTGTTTCCACAGAATTGAAGCCTGGTATTTACTTATGGAATACAAGAGATTTATTTTCTAATAAAGGAATTTTAAGCATACAACAGCGGTCTAGGGAAGAGTTCACGTCAGGTGAGATGGGACATCCTGATTCCATTAAACATGTTTTCCCACATTAAACAGTATCGTAAAGCGAGATTGGCAACTCTGTTCCTAAAGCAGACAGGGGCCTTCACCAACCGTGACGCATCACAAGATTCTTCAGTGCCCAAGGGGACAGCATAGAGTAGTGTTTGTGTCAAGGATAGGAGGGAGGAACTGTAGAAACACTGTTGACAGCTAAATCACTGAAAAGGCAGAAATGAAATCTTTGCAGGACATGCTAAGGCACTGGTTCCTGAACTTCAGCTCTTTGCTAAAAGCTCATTATATTTGTCATAATTCCACACCCCATGTGTCATATTACATTAACTTTTGGGGCTTTAACTTCACTTCCTAATAACTTTGAAAATGTTTATTTCAATTGGCCATAGGTGATGATGCACATGAAATGACAGATGAAATATTCAAATTATATATTACAACAAGTACGTACTTATATACATACAGAAATATGGTACAGAAAGTGGGACAAGGACAGATACAGAGAGGTTAAAATATCTGGAACACGCAAAGTCTGCAGAGCAGAAATTCTGCTGGAAGTCCATCTAACAGGGGAATATTCTTTTACCTGAGGGAGCGTCAGCCTTGTTCTATTCAGGCCGTCAGTGGATTGGATGAGAACTTTCCACTTTATAGAGGGCAACCGACTTAGATCAGGCTACTGATTTAAATAATGCTCTCATCCAAAATCATCCGTACAGAAACATAAAGAATAATGTTTGACCAGAAAACTGGAGACATGTGCCAGTGAATCTGACCCATAAATTAACCATCAAACCTTCTTCCCAGCATATTGACAAAGTGTATGAAGAAAGTAGAAGAGGAAATAGGTTTATTTGACACATGCCCCACCGTGACCAAAATGGAAAATGCAAAAAATAGGTTTAAAATATAACAAAATTATTATTAATGATTAAGAAGTTGTATATGAATGGCAATGAACTTCAGTGACTGCATTTTTAATAAAGAGATTACAACTTTCTCTTGAATTTACCCCTAGATTTGATGCGAAACAACATGTGTTTAAATAATTCATAAGTATTAAATACGTACAAATTTAGTTGCGTGAATGGCATTGCCTAATTTATTGGGTTTCCCAATAATTTCAAAGCGACAGGAAGCCAGAATACTGGAGCAATCCTCTGAGATTTCTTCAAAAATTGAAGACATCCAAGGAGGTCAGTTGGGAGAAATTAGATTGGAGAATGTGTTATGTCCCTTTGGGAGGTATGAGCAAAAAGCTTCATTTCTGCTGTAAGTCTTGGGTCTGAGCTGCCGGATCATCCGAGTTATGGCAGGGGATGCTCCGTGCCTGGTGAATTCCTTGTGATAGGAAGTAAAACAGATTTATAAAGTTCACAGGAATCTGACTGCTGGATGTTCTTCATTTGAAGAGGCCAACAGTGAAAGGAGGACCGTAGTGGTCCACACTTTACTACTCGTTTCCAAGTGTCATGATAGGAAATCATATGAGATGATGTGCAAATTTCCCTGCGTCCATTATCGAAGGTGAAAGGAGACTCTGTTTAGCAAGCCATGAAACAAGGGGATATGAATTGTAAGAACGACTTGAGGTAAGGAGACATATGTCACCAGGTAGCAAGGCCCTTTTGAAATCATCATGTACAATAAACTTGCCACCAGATCAAGTGCAACTAGGCAGGCAGGCAGTTTTAGATGTCAAGGATGGTGAAAGATAGAAAAGGGTCATCCTCCCCAGTCAAGGAAGGGAACTTCTGACTACAAGTTAGAGGACACTCCAAGTGCTCCCACCGCCTTAAACCACTGAAAGTGAGAGGTAAGGCAGGAACTCTGTGAGTCATGAGAACATAATCCAGTGAGGAGACCTGTAACAAGATATTTCCTGTTTTCAGAGTCACTGCCAAGCCAGTTATGGATGGATTTGCATTTGGGCTGGGGAGTGATTGGACCAGGCCAGTTTTGGTAGTTCCGCTTCCCCCTGGGTGGGGCAGCAAACCCCAATAAAAAGGGCCTGTGCTCCACGACGGCTATCCTTCTGCTACTCGAGTTCCGATTGAATTTGTAGAACCTGGTGAGTCTGATTCTTCAGTTCAACTTTGTTCTTGGACAACTGAATGTTGAGTTTATGGTGGAGACAGCAAGTTTGATGGGTCCAAAGTTATCATCATGGGTATAATGCTACTGAGTGGATGGGAACTTGGAATCTGGGCACAACGTTGTGTTGTATTGACTAGATTTCTGAGACCTAGTTTGAATTCTGCTATTGAAAAAGAAATCCAAAGGAAAATTTTACATGAAGGGAGAAAGAGCAAAGTGTTTACCTTTTTCTATGCCTTTCTCTTGGACCTCTGCTGGGATTTCAGAGGCATTTGTCTTAGAAGGTGTCAGAGCCTTAGATTCATCCTCATTGCCCTTTGCTCTGTACATAAGTCATGCTGTCAGGACCTCATGAGAGAAAATGGTGATAGAAATTGCTTGTGAGCTTGCCCAGGATTTTAGAACTTGTGATGGCCTTTTGTGAAGATGTCGTTTTCATAAAAAAGAAAGAAAGTAAAAAATACAGAAAGAAAGAAAGACACAAACCAAAAGAGAAAACTTTGCTTGTTTCTTTAAAACAAAGACATTTTCTTTAGAAAAGTTGTGTGAGAAAAGAGAAGGTTTTCTCTGGATTGCTATAACGATTTCCTGAAGAGGGAGAGAGAAGTCAGAAATTCATGAAAAGGTATTAAAGAGATTAAAGCACATACTTAGAGATTGGTGAGATACTATCTGTTGTTATTCCAAAAGATTTTTCTCTTTTCTCTATAGGAATTCCTTGTTGTGAACAGAGTCATATACTTTCTTTCAGATATTAAGACTCCAGAAAGATGTCTTCTCAACATCAGCAGTGCAAGCAGCCCTGCCAGACACCACCAGTGTGCCCACCAAAGTGTCCTGACCCTTGCCCACCTTGCAAGTGTCCAGACCCTTGCCCACCTTGCAAGTGTCCAGACCCTTGCCCACCTATAAAGTGCCCTGACCCATGCCCACCTTGCAAGTGTCCAGACCCTTGTCCACCTTGCAAGTGTCCAGACCCTTGTCCACCTTGCAAGTGTCCAGACCCTTGCCCACCTATAAAGTGCCCTGACCCATGCCTGCCTCAGCAGTGCAAGCAGAAATGCCCTCCTGGGGCACCTGCTCATCATTGCTAGCAGAAGTGCCTGCCGAAGAGTAGGTAAGAGCTTGCCTTTTTATCTGCATCTGGAAAGGATAAGGACAATCGGCTCCACTAGTTCCACAGCTCCACCTTCATCTTCTCTTCAAAGCCTATCATGGAAAAGGAAGAAGCTTCTCCACCCTTCAGCTTCAATATGCGTGTGGTGCTTCCTGACAGACAGAGGTTTCTTATCTGAGGCTGCTGTACTGCTTCCCTCTGGGAGGTGCCCAAGAAAGCACCGCAGAGCCTCAGGAGGAAGAGCAGCAGCCTTCCTCCTGGGCGCCCTCTGAGGATTCTCTCGCTGTCTTCTGTGTCGTTCGGTCACCTGGGCCTGGGTTACTACCAGCTGAGCAATTGTTACTTATCCCCCACTTCCTGAATAAAATACAATTCTTTTCTGTGATGGGAAAATTTTTTTCTTTTTTTAAAAACCTGCTTTTTGCAATATCATATCATAATTTTGCTTGATTTCGATCTTTCTTTGATCCCGAGTTTCAGGCTCTCAGAGTCAGTGTTATCTGAATTTCGAGTCGTATCAATGATTATTTCTATACAGTTTCAAATAGAGGTTATTTTCCTAATTATTGCTTGATTGGTTTGAGGAACAAATAGTTTACCTTCTTGGGATTTCAAACCCTTTAATAAAGTGTGGGGAAAATCACATTTACAGCGCCAACTTGCTTAGGCATAAAAATTACATGAATGTGTGTCATTCAGTTGGCACAATGTCGAGCACATAATTGGCATTTGAGAGCTGGCTGATCACCATTGTCTCTGTCATCATCACTGTCACCACCACCACGACCGTCACCACCACCCCCAGGTGCTCCAGCAGGGGAGTGGCTCAGACATGCATGTAGGGCATGCAAGGAGATTCTTCAACTCTATTACCCGTTCATACTCTGTGTTCATTTTCTTTTCCAATTTAACCGAATTTTTAATCTGACACTAGAAAATAACCAGTTTGGGAAATTATTGGAGTACTCTGTATAAAATTATAATAGTTCTGAAAACATGGGTAGTACAAAAGAAAGGGAATTTAAAGGGACCTTACAAAACGAAGCGCTCCCTGCTCTCTATGTGTATAACGTGCTGTTCTTACTGCAAAACTCAACAACCTCAGGGTCTTATTATATTTTTTCACCTCGGAAATTACATTCTTGATTATTTTGACCCCCCCTTTGAGATACACTGGGGATTCCAATGTTAATCTTGATTTACAAAATGACTGTTGCTATGCAGCTTGTTTTCCAAGTGCTCAGCTTACTGGTCCAGTAAGCTGTGAAAAGGATGTGTTTATTAAGCATATCTCTTCTTGTGGTTAGAAGTAAAGGAGTCAAAGTTGCCGGAACTGCAGAAGCAAACAGATGCCCATATTACTGTTCAACGCTCATCAGTCTATGACATGAGTGAAAAATAAACACTGAGATTTGGGAGTTTTCTCTACTGTAGCTACTGTTATTTGACCTGACATAGAAATTAGTTCTTTGAGGTGGGATGCTCCCATAACAAATCTCAAAATTGTGGCATTGTCTTATGTGTCTGGACGTGGTTGGAAAGGAATCTGATATTGGAAGCCGTACATGTGGTTCTACGTGGTATTCAATGGCAAAATGTTTGCAGTAATGGTTGTCCATGGTATCTTTAGATGCAGAGCAACGGTCGGTCAATTGTTGATTTGCTCAGGGTAATTCAGTAGACGTATGTTCAGGAAAAACTTTCTGGTTGACAGGCCAGAAATGTAAAGAATGAAAAGAAAAATAATATAGCCCAGAAACTCAAAACCTTGCTGAATTAGAATACTCACTGCTTGTAAGTCCTAAAGAGTAAGAGATGAGATTAGAAGTGGTTTTCAAATAGAAGTCCAATTTCAGTTGACTGTTACAACAGAGACAAGAGACAGAAGTTGTCATCTTTCCACCTTTGTGCCAGGGAGCCTCATGGTAGCTGTATTATGTTGTGGGGAAAGGCAGTAATTTAATCAGGCCAGAAAATTACTTCTACAAAAGGACCTTCCTGAGATCCGTAGGACATAGAAATGATTGGAGGACTGAAATTATATCAGGTGCCTGACAAGTTTTTGAGGGAATTGAGAACAAAATGAACTACATGCCAAAAGGAAAAAGAATGATTTTCAAGATGACTAACGACTTTCCTGCCCACCTTTCCCTATTTTCCACCCTACGAAATCAGACATGGTAAGTACAGATGACTAAACCAGAATATACACTCTGAGACGGGTACAAGAACCCCAGAATAATCGATAAAGGAAGCTCTCTCAGAGAATAGTATCAGATCCTAAGAGAGCCAAGGAGGAGAAGGAACACAGAGATGCTCAAACATTGTTACTCTGTTGTATGATGGTTATTCCTTCATGTTTTCCCTCCGGGTTTATTGATGTATAATTGACAAATGAAATTGTACATATTTACGGTGTAAAATGTGATGAATTGACATATGTGTACTTTATGCAGTGATTACCATCATCGGTCACTTAGCACATTAATCACTTCATCAGTAACAAGGCAATGTGTTTATGTCTCTCTGTTTGTGTGTGTGTGTGTGTGTGTGTGTGTGTGTGTGATGAGAACACTTATGGTCTAATTTCTGAGCAAGATTGAAGTACACAAGTGGGTATTATTAGCGAGATCACCATGCTGTACCGTAGACTCTGAGAACTCATTCATCGTATGATTGCAGGCTTCTACCGTTGGCCCAACATCTCCACCATTGTCCGACCCCTCTGACCCTGCTGACCACCACTGTACTCTCTGTTGCTGTGACATCTGTTAGTTTGGAAACTAATTCCTAAATAAACAATGGTGCAAAGAAGAAATAACAAATAATTAGAAAATACCTTGAGATGAACGAAATGAAAAGAAAACATACAAGACCTTTTGGGATAAATGTAATGCAGCAAAAAGAGAGCCACCTATGTCTGGAGATATCTATATTACAAAAGATGATCTCAAATCAGCAACCTGATAGACATGTATGCATGTGTGTGGGTTTATGACAATTGCAAACTCGTAACACTAAACACAGCAAAGTATAAGCAGTGATTATTTTTGGCCATTTAATAGATATGCTCATTTTTTAACAGCTTTATGTTCTCCCCATTATATATGAAATGATATACGTTCACTTTTATAACAATGTATCATATTATTTTAAAAATATATAGTAGTCAGGGAAGATGTGGCTAAGCTGCAAGGAAAGTTTACGTCCTGGCTTTCTGGCACATGCTTAGCTGATGACTCTTTCACAGGTTTCAAGTGTCTCCTCTTTCTTTTCCTCTCCTCTTTGTTCTCATCTTCTTCCTGCTGTCCCATTATAAAACCCCATTCCTAAGAAACTTCCTTATTATTTGGCTAAGAGAAATTACTAGACCAGTTCTTCCTTCTGACTGCAGGAAGAATTATGAAATATATGAAATGACTATTACTTAATGCATGGGCAATATAGCAAAGTACCAAACTGGTTGGTTAAGGGGTAGATATTGGCAATGAAGATAATATGGAGGTGAGTGTTCTGGAATGTGAAAAAGAAGATAGACAATAAACAGTGAAATGTTTTTTCAAATTGCTCTCTTCAAAGACCTAAACATTGTTGGAATGAGTGGAAAAAAGCACAGATGTCAGATGTGCCCTAAGTTCACATTTCACCCCAATGTCAGATCTTTATCTCTCCCATCCCAACGTCACTCTGAATCATTTGTATGTGATGCTGTGAGCCTTAAATGATATCTTATATCTAGTTTTGTTTCCACAGAATTGAAGCCTGGTATTTACTTATGGAATACAAGAGATTTATTTTCTAATAAAGGAATTTTAAGCATACGACAGCGGTCTAGGGAAGAGTTCACGTCAGGTGAGATGGGACATCCTGATTCCATTAAACATGTTTTCCCACATTAAACAGTATCGTAAAGCGAGATTGGCAACTCTGTTCCTAAAGCAGACAGGGGCCTTCACCAACCGTGACGCATCACAAGACTCTTCAGTGCCCAAGGGGACAGCATAGAGTAGTGTTCGTGTCAAGGATAGGAGGGAGGAACTGTAGAAACACTGTTGACAGCTAAATCACTGGAAAGGCAGAAATGAAATCTTTGCAGGACATGCTAAGGCACTGGTTCCTGAACTTCAGCTCTTTGCTAAAAGCTCATTATATTTGTCATAATTCCACACCCCATGTGTCATATTACATTAACTTTTGGGGCTTTAACTTCACTTCCTAATAACTTTGAAAATGTTTATTTCAATTGGCCATAGGTGATGATGCACATGAAATGACAGATGAAATATTCAAATTATATATTACAACAAGTACGTACTTATATACATACAGAAATATGGTACAGAAAGTGGGACAAGGACAGATACAGAGAGGTTAAAATATCTGGAACACGCAAAGTCTGCAGAGCAGAAATTCTGCTGGAAGTCCATCTAACAGGGGAATATTCTTTTACCTGAGGGAGCGTCAGCCTTGTTCTATTCAGGCCGTCAGTGGATTGGATGAGAACTTTCCACTTTATAGAGGGCAACCGACTTAGATCAGGCTACTGATTTAAATAATGCTCTCATCCAAAATCATCCTTACAGAAACATAAAGAATAATGTTTGACCAGAAAACTGGAGACATGTGCCAGTGAATCTGACCCATAAATTAACCATCAAACCTTCTTCCCAGCATATTGACAAAGTGTATGAAGAAAGTAGAAGAGGAAATAGGTTTATTTGACACATGCCCCACCGTGACCAAAATGGAAAATGCAAAAAATAGGTTTAAAATATAACAAAATTATTATTAATGATTAAGAAGTTGTATATGAATGGCAATGAACTTCAGTGACTGCATTTTTAATAAAGAGATTACAACTTTCTCTTGAATTTACCCCTAGATTTGATGCGAAACAACATGTGTTTAAATAATTCATAAGAATTAAATACGTACAAATTTAGTTGCGTGAATGGCATTGCCTAATTTATTGGGTTTCCCAATAATTTCAAAGCGACAGGAAGCCAGAATACTGGAGCAATCCTCTGAGATTTCTTCAAAAATTGAAGACATCCAAGGAGGTCAGTTGGGAGAAATTAGATTGGAGAATGTGTTATGTCCCTTTGGGAGGTATGAGCAAAAAGCTTCATTTCTGCTGTAAGTCTTGGGTCTGAGCTGCCGGATCATCCGAGTTATGGCAGGGGATGCTCCGTGCCTGGTGAATTCCTTGTGATAGGAAGTAAAACATATTTATAAAGTTCACAGGAATCTGACTGCTGGATGTTCTTCATTTGAAGAGGCCAACAGTGAAAGGAGGACCGTAGTGGTCCACACTTTACTACTCGTTTCCAAGTGTCATGATAGGAAATCATATGAGATGATGTGCAAATTTCCCTGCGTCCATTATCGAAGGTGAAAGGAGACTCTGTTTAGCAAGCCATGAAACAAGGGGATATGAATTGTAAGAACGACTTGAGGTAAGGAGACATATGTCACCAGGTAGCAAGGCCCTTTTGAAATCATCATGTACAATAAACTTGCCACCAGATCAAGTGCAACTAGGCAGGCAGGCAGTTTTAGATGTCAAGGATGGTGAAAGATAGAAAAGGGTCATCCTCCCCAGTCAAGGAAGGGAACTTCTGACTACAAGTTAGAGGACACTCCAAGTGCTCCCACCGCCTTAAACCACTGAAAGTGAGAGGTAAGGCAGGAACTCTGTGAGTCATGAGAACATAATCCAGTGAGGAGACCTGTAACAAGATATTTCCTGTTTTCAGAGTCACTGCCAAGCCAGTTATGGATGGATTTGCATTTGGGCTGGGGAGTGATTGGACCAGGCCAGTTTTGGTAGTTCCGCTTCCCCCTGGGTGGGGCAGCAAACCCCAATAAAAAGGGCCTGTGCTCCACGACGGCTATCCTCCTGCTACTCGAGTTCCGATTGAATTTGTAGAACCTGGTGAGTCTGATTCTTCAGTTCAACTTTGTTCTTGGACAACTGAATGTTGAGTTTATGGTGGAGACAGCAAGTTTGATGGGTCCAAAGTTATCATCATGGGTATAATGCTACTGAGTGGATGGGAACTTGGAATCTGGGCACAACGTTGTGTTGTATTGACTAGATTTCTGAGACCTAGTTTGAATTCCGCTATTGAAAAAGAAATCCAAAGGAAAATTTTACATGAAGGGAGAAAGAGCAAAGTGTTTACCTTTTTCTATGCCTTTCTCTTGGACCTCTGCTGGGATTTCAGAGGCATTTGTCTTAGAAGGTGTCAGAGCCTTAGATTCATCCTCATTGCCCTTTGCTCTGTACGTAAGTCATGCTGTCAGGACCTCATGAGAGAAAATGGTGATAGAAATTGCTTGTGAGCTTGCCCAGGATTTTAGAACTTGTGATGGCCTTTTGTGAAGATGTCGTTTTCATAAAAAAGAAAGAAAGTAAAAAATACAGAAAGAAAGAAAGACACAAACCAAAAGAGAAAACTTTGCTTGTTTCTTTAAAACAAAGACATTTCCTTTAGAAAAGTTGTGTGAGAAAAGAGAAGGTTTTCTCTGGATTGCTATAACGATTTCCTGAAGAGGGAGAGAGAAGTCAGAAATTCATGAAAAGGTATTAAAGAGATTAAAGCACATACTTAGAGATTGGTGAGATACTATCTGTTGTTATTCCAAAAGATTTTGCTCTTTTCTCTATAGGAATTCCTTGTTGTGAACAGAGTCATATACTTTCTTTCAGATATTAAGACTCCAGAAAGATGTCTTCTCAACATCAGCAGTGCAAGCAGCCCTGCCAGACACCACCAGTGTGCCCACCAAAGTGTCCTGACCCTTGCCCACCTTGCAAGTGTCCAGACCCTTGCCCACCTTGCAAGTGTCCAGACCCTTGCCCACCTATAAAGTGCCCTGACCCATGCCCACCTTGCAAGTGTCCAGACCCTTGTCCACCTTGCAAGTGTCCAGACCCTTGCCCACCTTGCAAGTGTCCAGACCCTTGCCCACCTATAAAGTGCCCTGACCCATGCCTGCCTCAGCAGTGCAAGCAGAAATGCCCTCCTGGGGCACCTGCTCATCATTGCTAGCAGAAGTGCCTGCCGAAGAGTAGGTAAGAGCTTGCCTTTTTATCTGCATCTGGAAAGGATAAGGACAATCGGCTCCACTAGTTCCACAGCTCCACCTTCATCTTCTCTTCAAAGCCTATCATGGAAAAGGAAGAAGCTTCTCCACCCTTCAGCTTCAATATGCGTGTGGTGCTTCCTGACAGACAGAGGTTTCTTATCTGAGGCTGCTGTACTGCTTCCCTCTGGGAGGTGCCCAAGAAAGCATCGCAGAGCCTCAGGAGGAAGAGCAGCAGCCTTCCTCCTGGGCGCCCTCTGAGGATTCTCTCGCTGTCTTCTGTGTCGTTCGGTCACCTGGGCCTGGGTTACTACCAGCTGAGCAATTGTTACTTATCCCCCACTTCCTGAATAAAATACAATTCTTTTCTGTGATGGGAAAATTTTTTTCTTTTTTTAAAAACCTGCTTTTTGCAATATCATATCATAATTTTGCTTGATTTCGATCTTTCTTTGATCCCGAGTTTCAGGCTCTCAGAGTCAGTGTTATCTGAATTTCGAGTCGTATCAATGATTATTTCTATACAGTTTCAAATAGAGGTTATTTTCCTAATTATTGCTTGATTGGTTTGAGGAACAAATAGTTTACCTTCTTGGGATTTCAAACCCTTTAATAAAGTGTGGGGAAAATCACATTTACAGCGCCAACTTGCTTAGGCATAAAAATTACATGAATGTGTGTCATTCAGTTGGCACAATGTCGAGCACATAATTGGCATTTGAGAGCTGGCTGATCACCATTGTCTCTGTCATCATCACTGTCACCACCACCACGACCGTCACCACCACCCCCAGGTGCTCCAGCAGGGGAGTGGCTCAGACATGCATGTAGGGCATGCAAGGAGATTCTTCAACTCTATTACCCGTTCATACTCTGTGTTCATTTTCTTTTCCAATTTAACCGAATTTTTAATCTGACACTAGAAAATAACCAGTTTGGGAAATTATTGGAGTACTCTGTATAAAATTATAATAGTTCTGAAAACATGGGTAGTACAAAAGAAAGGGAATTTAAAGGGACCTTACAAAACGAAGCGCTCCCTGCTCTCTATGTGTATAACGTGCCGTTCTTACTGCAAAACTCAACAACCTCAGGGTCTTATTATATTTTTTCACCTCGGAAATTACATTCTTGATTATTTTGACCCCCCCTTTGAGATACACTGGGGATTCCAATGTTAATCTTGATTTACAAAATGACTGTTGCTATGCAGCTTGTTTTCCAAGTGCTCAGCTTACTGGTCCAGTAAGCTGTGAAAAGGATGTGTTTATTAAGCATATCTCTTCTTGTGGTTAGAAGTAAAGGAGTCAAAGTTGCCGGAACTGCAGAAGCAAACAGATGCCCATATTACTGTTCAACGCTCATCAGTCTATGACATGAGTGAAAAATAAACACTGAGATTTGGGAGTTTTCTCTACTGTAGCTACTGTTATTTGACCTGACATAGAAATTAGTTCTTTGAGGTGGGATGCTCCCATAACAAATCTCAAAATTGTGGCATTGTCTTATGTGTCTGGACGTGGTTGGAAAGGAATCTGATATTGGAAGCCGTACATGCGGTTCTACGTGGTATTCAATGGCAAAATGTTTGCAGTAATGGTTGTCCATGGTATCTTTAGATGCAGAGCAACGGTCGGTCAATTGTTGATTTGCTCAGGGTAATTCAGTAGACGTATGTTCAGGAAAAACTTTCTGGTTGACAGGCCAGAAATGTAAAGAATGAAAAGAAAAATAATATAGCCCAGAAACTCAAAACCTTGCTGAATTAGAATACTCACTGCTTGTAAGTCCTAAAGAGTAAGAGATGAGATTAGAAGTGGTTTTCAAATAGAAGTCCAATTTCAGTTGACTGTTACAACAGAGACAAGAGACAGAAGTTGTCATCTTTCCACCTTTGTGCCAGGGAGCCTCATGGTAGCTGTATTATGTTGTGGGGAAAGGCAGTAATTTAATCAGGCCAGAAAATTACTTCTACAAAAGGACCTTCCTGAGATCCGTAGGACATAGAAATGATTGGAGGACTGAAATTATATCAGGTGCCTGACAAGTTTTTGAGGGAATTGAGAACAAAATGAACTACATGCCAAAAGGAAAAAGAATGATTTTCAAGATGACTAACGACTTTCCTGCCCACCTTTCCCTATTTTCCACCCTACGAAATCAGACATGGTAAGTACAGATGACTAAACCAGAATATACACTCTGAGACGGGTACAAGAACCCCAGAATAATCGATAAAGGAAGCTCTCTCAGAGAATAGTATCAGATCCTAAGAGAGCCAAGGAGGAGAAGGAACACAGAGATGCTCAAACATTGTTACTCTGTTGTATGATGGTTATTCCTTCATGTTTTCCCTCCGGGTTTATTGATGTATAATTGACAAATGAAATTGTACATATTTACGGTGTAAAATGTGATGAATTGACATATGTGTACTTTATGCAGTGATTACCATCATCGGTCACTTAGCACATTAATCACTTCATCAGTAACAAGGCAATGTGTTTATGTCTCTCTGTTTGTGTGTGTGTGTGTGTGTGTGTGTGTGTGTGTGTGTGATGAGAACACTTATGGTCTAATTTCTGAGCAAGATTGAAGTACACAAGTGGGTATTATTAGCGAGATCACCATGCTGTACCGTAGACTCTGAGAACTCATTCATCGTATGATTGCAGGCTTCTACCGTTGGCCCAACATCTCCACCATTGTCCGACCCCTCTGACCCTGCTGACCACCACTGTACTCTCTGTTGCTGTGACATCTGTTCGTTTGGAAACTAATTCCTAAATAAACAACGGTGCAAAGAAGAAATAACAAATAATTAGAAAATACCTTGAGATGAACGAAATGAAAAGAAAACATACAAGACCTTTTGGGATAAATGTAATGCAGCAAAAAGAGAGCCACCTATGTCTGGAGATATCTATATTACAAAAGATGATCTCAAATCAGCAACCTGATAGACATGTATGCATGTGTGTGGGTTTATGACAATTGCAAACTCGTAACACTAAATACAGCAAAGTATAAGCAGTGATTATTTCTGGCCATTTAATAGACATGCTCATTTTTTAACAGCTTTATGTTCTCCCCATTATATATGAAATGATATACGTTCACTTTTATAACAATGTATCATATTATTTTAAAAATATATAGTAGTCAGGGAAGATGTGGCTAAGCTGCAAGGAAAGTTTACGTCCTGGCTTTCTGGCACATGCTTAGCTGATGACTCTTTCACAGGTTTCAAGTGTCTCCTCTTTCTTTTCCTCTCCTCTTTGTTCTCATCTTCTTCCTGCTGTCCCATTATAAAACCCCATTCCTAAGAAACTTCCTTATTATTTGGCTAAGAGAAATTACTAGACCAGTTCTTCCTTCTGACTGCAGGAAGAATTATGAAATATATGAAATGACTATTACTTAATGCATGGGCAATATAGCAAAGTACCAAACTGGTTGGTTAAGGGGTAGATATTGGCAATGAAGATAATATGGAGGTGAGTGTTCTGGAATGTGAAAAAGAAGATAGACAATAAACAGTGAAATGTTTTTTCAAATTGCTCTCTTCAAAGACCTAAACATTGTTGGAATGAGTGGAAAAAAGCACAGATGTCAGATGTGCCCTAAGTTCATATTTCACCCCAATGTCAGATCTTTATCTCTCCCATCCCAGCGTCACTCTGAATCATTTGTATGTGATGCTGTGAGCCTTAAATGATATCTTATATCTAGTTTTGTTTCCACAGAATTGAAGCCTGGTATTTACTTATGGAATACAAGAGATTTATTTTCTAATAAAGGAATTTTAAGCATACGACAGCGGTCTAGGGAAGAGTTCACGTCAGGTGAGATGGGACATCCTGATTCCATTAAACATGTTTTCCCACATTAAACAGTATCGTAAAGCGAGATTGGCAACTCTGTTCCTAAAGCAGACAGGGGCCTTCACCAACCGTGACGCATCACAAGACTCTTCAGTGCCCAAGGGGACAGCATAGAGTAGTGTTCGTGTCAATGATAGGAGGGAGGAACTGTAGAAACACTGTTGACAGCTAAATCACTGAAAAGGCAGAAATGAAATCTTTGCAGGACATGCTAAGGCACTGGTTCCTGAACTTCAGCTCTTTGCTAAAAGCTCATTATATTTGTCATAATTCCACACCCCATGTGTCATATTACATTAACTTTTGGGGCTTTAACTTCACTTCCTAATAACTTTGAAAATGTTTATTTCAATTGGCCATAGGTGATGATGCACATGAAATGACAGATGAAATATTCAAATTATATATTACAACAAGTACGTACTTATATACATACAGAAATATGGTACAGAAAGTGGGACAAGGACAGATACAGAGAGGTTAAAATATCTGGAACACGCAAAGTCTGCAGAGCAGAAATTCTGCTGGAAGTCCATCTAACAGGGGAATATTCTTTTACCTGAGGGAGCGTCAGCCTTGTTCTATTCAGGCCGTCAGTGGATTGGATGAGAACTTTCCACTTTATAGAGGGCAACCGACTTAGATCAGGCTACTGATTTAAATAATGCTCTCATCCAAAATCATCCTTACAGAAACATAAAGAATAATGTTTGACCAGAAAACTGGAGACATGTGCCAGTGAATCTGACCCATAAATTAACCATCAAACCTTCTTCCCAGCATATTGACAAAGTGTATGAAGAAAGTAGAAGAGGAAATAGGTTTATTTGACACATGCCCCACCGTGACCAAAGTGGAAAATGCAAAAAATAGGTTTAAAATATAACAAAATTATTATTAATGATTAAGAAGTTGTATATGAATGGCAATGAACTTCAGTGACTGCATTTTTAATAAAGAGATTACAACTTTCTCTTGAATTTACCCCTAGATTTGATGCGAAACAACATGTGTTTAAATAATTCATAAGTATTAAATATGTACAAATTTAGTTGTGTGAATGGCATTGCCTAATTTATTGGGTTTCCCAATAATTTCAAAGCGACAGGAAGCCAGAATACTGGAGCAATCCTCTGAGATTTCTTCAAAAATTGAAGACATCCAAGGAGGTCAGTTGGGAGAAATTAGATTGGAGAATGTGTTATGTCCCTTTGGGAGGTATGAGCAAAAAGCTTCATTTCTGCTGTAAGTCTTGGGTCTGAGCTGCCGGATCATCCGAGTTATGGCAGGGGATGCTCCGTGCCTGGTGAATTCCTTGTGATAGGAAGTAAAACAGATTTATAAAGTTCACAGGAATCTGACTGCTGGATGTTCTTCATTTGAAGAGGCCAACAGTGAAAGGAGGACCGTAGTGGTCCACACTTTACTACTCGTTTCCAAGTGTCATGATAGGAAATCATATGAGATGATGTGCAAATTTCCCTGCGTCCATTATCGAAGATGAAAGGAGACTCTGTTTAGCAAGCCATGAAACAAGGGGAAATGAATTGTAAGAAAGACTTGAGGTAAGGAGACATATGTCACCAGGTAGCAAGGCCCTTTTGAAATCATCATGTACAATAAACTTGCCACCAGATCAAGTGCAACTAGGCAGGCAGGCAGTTTTAGATGTCAAGGATGGTGAAAGATAGAAAAGGGTCATCCTCCCCAGTCAAGGAAGGGAACTTCTGACTACAAGTTAGAGGACACTCCAAGTGCTCCCACCGCCTTAAACCACTGAAAGTGAGAGGTAAGGCAGGAACTCTGTGAGTCATGAGAACATAATCCAGTGAGGAGACCTGTAACAAGATATTTCCTGTTTTCAGAGTCACTGCCAAGCCAGTTATGGATGGATTTGCATTTGGGCTGGGGAGTGATTGGACCAGGCCAGTTTTGGTAGTTCCGCTTCCCCCTGGGTGGGGCAGCAAACCCCAATAAAAAGGGCCTGTGCTCCACGACGGCTATCCTCCTGCTACTCGAGTTCCGATTGAATTTGTAGAACCTGGTGAGTCTGATTCTTCAGTTCAACTTTGTTCTTGGACAACTGAATGTTGAGTTTATGGTGGAGACAGCAAGTTTGATGGGTCCAAAGTTATCATCATGGGTATAATGCTACTGAGTGGATGGGAACTTGGAATCTGGGCACAACGTTGTGTTGTATTGACTAGATTTCTGAGACCTAGTTTGAATTCCGCTATTGAAAAAGAAATCCAAAGGAAAATTTTACATGAAGGGAGAAAGAGCAAAGTGTTTACCTTTTTCTATGCCTTTCTCTTGGACCTCTGCTGGGATTTCAGAGGCATTTGTCTTAGAAGGTGTCAGAGCCTTAGATTCATCCTCATTGCCCTTTGCTCTGTACATAAGTCATGCTGTCAGGACCTCATGAGAGAAAATGGTGATAGAAATTGCTTGTGAGCTTGCCCAGGATTTTAGAACTTGTGATGGCCTTTTGTGAAGATGTCGTTTTCATAAAAAAGAAAGAAAGTAAAAAATACAGAAAGAAAGAAAGACACAAACCAAAAGAGAAAACTTTGCTTGTTTCTTTAAAACAAAGACATTTTCTTTAGAAAAGTTGTGTGAGAAAAGAGAAGGTTTTCTCTGGATTGCTATAACGATTTCCTGAAGAGGGAGAGAGAAGTCAGAAATTCATGAAAAGGTATTAAAGAGATTAAAGCACATACTTAGAGATTGGTGAGATACTATCTGTTGTTATTCCAAAAGATTTTGCTCTTTTCTCTATAGGAATTCCTTGTTGTGAACAGAGTCATATACTTTCTTTCAGATATTAAGACTCCAGAAAGATGTCTTCTCAACATCAGCAGTGCAAGCAGCCCTGCCAGACACCACCAGTGTGCCCACCAAAGTGTCCTGACCCTTGCCCACCTTGCAAGTGTCCAGACCCTTGCCCACCTTGCAAGTGTCCAGACCCTTGCCCACCTATAAAGTGCCCTGACCCATGCCCACCTTGCAAGTGTCCAGACCCTTGTCCACCTTGCAAGTGTCCAGACCCTTGCCCACCTTGCAAGTGTCCAGACCCTTGCCCACCTATAAAGTGCCCTGACCCATGCCTGCCTCAGCAGTGCAAGCAGAAATGCCCTCCTGGGGCACCTGCTCATCATTGCTAGCAGAAGTGCCTGCCGAAGAGTAGGTAAGAGCTTGCCTTTTTATCTGCATCTGGAAAGGATAAGGACAATCGGCTCCACTAGTTCCACAGCTCCACCTTCATCTTCTCTTCAAAGCCTATCATGGAAAAGGAAGAAGCTTCTCCACCCTTCAGCTTCAATATGCGTGTGGTGCTTCCTGACAGACAGAGGTTTCTTATCTGAGGCTGCTGTACTGCTTCCCTCTGGGAGGTGCCCAAGAAAGCACCGCAGAGCCTCAGGAGGAAGAGCAGCAGCCTTCCTCCTGGGCGCCCTCTGAGGATTCTCTCGCTGTCTTCTGTGTCGTTCGGTCACCTGGGCCTGGGTTACTACCAGCTGAGCAATTGTTACTTATCCCCCACTTCCTGAATAAAATACAATTCTTTTCTGTGATGGGAAAATTTTTTTCTTTTTTTAAAAACCTGCTTTTTGCAATATCATATCATAATTTTGCTTGATTTCGATCTTTCTTTGATCCCGAGTTTCAGGCTCTCAGAGTCAGTGTTATCTGAATTTCGAGTCGTATCAATGATTATTTCTATACAGTTTCAAATAGAGGTTATTTTCCTAATTATTGCTTGATTGGTTTGAGGAACAAATAGTTTACCTTCTTGGGATTTCAAACCCTTTAATAAAGTGTGGGGAAAATCACATTTACAGCGCCAACTTGCTTAGGCATAAAAATTACATGAATGTGTGTCATTCAGTTGGCACAATGTCGAGCACATAATTGGCATTTGAGAGCTGGCTGATCACCATTGTCTCTGTCATCATCACTGTCACCACCACCACGACCGTCACCACCACCCCCAGGTGCTCCAGCAGGGGAGTGGCTCAGACATGCATGTAGGGCATGCAAGGAGATTCTTCAACTCTATTACCCGTTCATACTCTGTGTTCATTTTCTTTTCCAATTTAACCGAATTTTTAATCTGACACTAGAAAATAACCAGTTTGGGAAATTATTGGAGTACTCTGTATAAAATTATAATAGTTCTGAAAACATGGGTAGTACAAAAGAAAGGGAATTTAAAGGGACCTTACAAAACGAAGCGCTCCCTGCTCTCTATGTGTATAACGTGCTGTTCTTACTGCAAAACTCAACAACCTCAGGGTCTTATTATATTTTTTCACCTCGGAAATTACATTCTTGATTATTTTGACCCCCCCTTTGAGATACACTGGGGATTCCAATGTTAATCTTGATTTACAAAATGACTGTTGCTATGCAGCTTGTTTTCCAAGTGCTCAGCTTACTGGTCCAGTAAGCTGTGAAAAGGATGTGTTTATTAAGCATATCTCTTCTTGTGGTTAGAAGTAAAGGAGTCAAAGTTGCCGGAACTGCAGAAGCAAACAGATGCCCATATTACTGTTCAACGCTCATCAGTCTATGACATGAGTGAAAAATAAACACTGAGATTTGGGAGTTTTCTCTACTGTAGCTACTGTTATTTGACCTGACATAGAAATTAGTTCTTTGAGGTGGGATGCTCCCATAACAAATCTCAAAATTGTGGCATTGTCTTATGTGTCTGGACGTGGTTGGAAAGGAATCTGATATTGGAAGCCGTACATGTGGTTCTACGTGGTATTCAATGGCAAAATGTTTGCAGTAATGGTTGTCCATGGTATCTTTAGATGCAGAGCAACGGTCGGTCAATTGTTGATTTGCTCAGGGTAATTCAGTAGACGTATGTTCAGGAAAAACTTTCTGGTTGACAGGCCAGAAATGTAAAGAATGAAAAGAAAAATAATATAGCCCAGAAACTCAAAACCTTGCTGAATTAGAATACTCACTGCTTGTAAGTCCTAAAGAGTAAGAGATGAGATTAGAAGTGGTTTTCAAATAGAAGTCCAATTTCAGTTGACTGTTACAACAGAGACAAGAGACAGAAGTTGTCATCTTTCCACCTTTGTGCCAGGGAGCCTCATGGTAGCTGTATTATGTTGTGGGGAAAGGCAGTAATTTAATCAGGCCAGAAAATTACTTCTACAAAAGGACCTTCCTGAGATCCGTAGGACATAGAAATGATTGGAGGACTGAAATTATATCAGGTGCCTGACAAGTTTTTGAGGGAATTGAGAACAAAATGAACTACATGCCAAAAGGAAAAAGAATGATTTTCAAGATGACTAACGACTTTCCTGCCCACCTTTCCCTATTTTCCACCCTACGAAATCAGACATGGTAAGTACAGATGACTAAACCAGAATATACACTCTGAGACGGGTACAAGAACCCCAGAATAATCGATAAAGGAAGCTCTCTCAGAGAATAGTATCAGATCCTAAGAGAGCCAAGGAGGAGAAGGAACACAGAGATGCTCAAACATTGTTACTCTGTTGTATGATGGTTATTCCTTCATGTTTTCCCTCCGGGTTTATTGATGTATAATTGACAAATGAAATTGTACATATTTACGGTGTAAAATGTGATGAATTGACATATGTGTACTTTATGCAGTGATTACCATCATCGGTCACTTAGCACATTAATCACTTCATCAGTAACAAGGCAATGTGTTTATGTCTCTCTGTTTGTGTGTGTGTGTGTGTGTGTGTGTGTGTGTGATGAGAACACTTATGGTCTAATTTCTGAGCAAGATTGAAGTACACAAGTGGGTATTATTAGCGAGATCACCATGCTGTACCGTAGACTCTGAGAACTCATTCATCGTATGATTGCAGGCTTCTACCGTTGGCCCAACATCTCCACCATTGTCCGACCCCTCTGACCCTGCTGACCACCACTGTACTCTCTGTTGCTGTGACATCTGTTAGTTTGGAAACTAATTCCTAAATAAACAACGGTGCAAAGAAGAAATAACAAATAATTAGAAAATACCTTGAGATGAACGAAATGAAAAGAAAACATACAAGACCTTTTGGGATAAATGTAATGCAGCAAAAAGAGAGCCACCTATGTCTGGAGATATCTATATTACAAAAGATGATCTCAAATCAGCAACCTGATAGACATGTATGCATGTGTGTGGGTTTATGACAATTGCAAACTCGTAACACTAAATACAGCAAAGTATAAGCAGTGATTATTTCTGGCCATTTAATAGACATGCTCATTTTTTAACAGCTTTATGTTCTCCCCATTATATATGAAATGATATACGTTCACTTTTATAACAATGTATCATATTATTTTAAAAATATATAGTAGTCAGGGAAGATGTGGCTAAGCTGCAAGGAAAGTTTACGTCCTGGCTTTCTGGCACATGCTTAGCTGATGACTCTTTCACAGGTTTCAAGTGTCTCCTCTTTCTTTTCCTCTCCTCTTTGTTCTCATCTTCTTCCTGCTGTCCCATTATAAAACCCCATTCCTAAGAAACTTCCTTATTATTTGGCTAAGAGAAATTACTAGACCAGTTCTTCCTTCTGACTGCAGGAAGAATTATGAAATATATGAAATGACTATTACTTAATGCATGGGCAATATAGCAAAGTACCAAACTGGTTGGTTAAGGGGTAGATATTGGCAATGAAGATAATATGGAGGTGAGTGTTCTGGAATGTGAAAAAGAAGATAGACAATAAACAGTGAAATGTTTTTTCAAATTGCTCTCTTCAAAGACCTAAACATTGTTGGAATGAGTGGAAAAAAGCACAGATGTCAGATGTGCCCTAAGTTCATATTTCACCCCAATGTCAGATCTTTATCTCTCCCATCCCAGCGTCACTCTGAATCATTTGTATGTGATGCTGTGAGCCTTAAATGATATCTTATATCTAGTTTTGTTTCCACAGAATTGAAGCCTGGTATTTACTTATGGAATACAAGAGATTTATTTTCTAATAAAGGAATTTTAAGCATACGACAGCGGTCTAGGGAAGAGTTCACGTCAGGTGAGATGGGACATCCTGATTCCATTAAACATGTTTTCCCACATTAAACAGTATCGTAAAGCGAGATTGGCAACTCTGTTCCTAAAGCAGACAGGGGCCTTCACCAACCGTGACGCATCACAAGACTCTTCAGTGCCCAAGGGGACAGCATAGAGTAGTGTTCGTGTCAATGATAGGAGGGAGGAACTGTAGAAACACTGTTGACAGCTAAATCACTGAAAAGGCAGAAATGAAATCTTTGCAGGACATGCTAAGGCACTGGTTCCTGAACTTCAGCTCTTTGCTAAAAGCTCATTATATTTGTCATAATTCCACACCCCATGTGTCATATTACATTAACTTTTGGGGCTTTAACTTCACTTCCTAATAACTTTGAAAATGTTTATTTCAATTGGCCATAGGTGATGATGCACATGAAATGACAGATGAAATATTCAAATTATATATTACAACAAGTACGTACTTATATACATACAGAAATATGTTACAGAAAGTGGGACAAGGACAGATACAGAGAGGTTAAAATATCTGGAACACGCAAAGTCTGCAGAGCAGAAATTCTGCTGGAAGTCCATCTAACAGGGGAATATTCTTTTACCTGAGGGAGCGTCAGCCTTGTTCTATTCAGGCCGTCAGTGGATTGGATGAGAACTTTCCACTTTATAGAGGGCACCCGACTTAGATCAGGCTACTGATTTAAATAATGCTCTCATCCAAAATCATCCTTACAGAAACATAAAGAATAATGTTTGACCAGAAAACTGGAGACATGTGCCAGTGAATCTGACCCATAAATTAACCATCAAACCTTCTTCCCAGCATATTGACAAAGTGTATGAAGAAAGTAGAAGAGGAAATAGGTTTATTTGACACATGCCCCACCGTGACCAAAGTGGAAAATGCAAAAAATAGGTTTAAAATATAACAAAATTATTATTAATGATTAAGAAGTTGTATATGAATGGCAATGAACTTCAGTGACTGCATTTTTAATAAAGAGATTACAACTTTCTCTTGAATTTACCCCTAGATTTGATGCGAAACAACATGTGTTTAAATAATTCATAAGTATTAAATATGTACAAATTTAGTTGCGTGAATGGCATTGCCTAATTTATTGGGTTTCCCAATAATTTCAAAGCGACAGGAAGCCAGAATACTGGAGCAATCCTCTGAGATTTCTTCAAAAATTGAAGACATCCAAGGAGGTCAGTTGGGAGAAATTAGATTGGAGAATGTGTTATGTCCCTTTGGGAGGTATGAGCAAAAAGCTTCATTTCTGCTGTAAGTCTTGGGTCTGAGCTGCCGGATCATCCGAGTTATGGCAGGGGATGCTCCGTGCCTGGTGAATTCCTTGTGATAGGAAGTAAAACAGATTTATAAAGTTCACAGGAATCTGACTGCTGGATGTTCTTCATTTGAAGAGGCCAACAGTGAAAGGAGGACCGTAGTGGTCCACACTTTACTACTCGTTTCCAAGTGTCATGATAGGAAATCATATGAGATGATGTGCAAATTTCCCTGCGTCCATTATCGAAGATGAAAGGAGACTCTGTTTAGCAAGCCATGAAACAAGGGGAAATGAATTGTAAGAAAGACTTGAGGTAAGGAGACATATGTCACCAGGTAGCAAGGCCCTTTTGAAATCATCATGTACAATAAACTTGCCACCAGATCAAGTGCAACTAGGCAGGCAGGCAGTTTTAGATGTCAAGGATGGTGAAAGATACAAAAGGGTCATCCTCCTCAGTCAAGGAAGGGAACTTCTGACTACAAGTTAGAGGACACTCCAAGTGCTCCCACCGCCTTAAACCACTGAAAGTGAGAGGTAAGGCAGGAACTCTGTGAGTCATGAGAACATAATCCAGTGAGGAGACCTGTAACAAGATATTTCCTGTTTTCAGAGTCACTGCCAAGCCAGTTATGGATGGATTTGCATTTGGGCTGGGGAGTGATTGGACCAGGCCCGTTTTGGTAGTTCCGCTTCCCCCTGGGTGGGGCAGCAAACCCCAATAAAAAGGGCCTGTGCTCCACGACGGCTATCCTCCTGCTACTCGAGTTCCGATTGAATTTGTAGAACCTGGTGAGTCTGATTCTTCAGTTCAACTTTGTTCTTGGACAACTGAATGTTGAGTTTATGGTGGAGACAGCAAGTTTGATGGGTCCAAAGTTATCATCATGGGTATAATGCTACTGAGTGGATGGGAACTTGGAATCTGGGCACAACGTTGTGTTGTATTGACTAGATTTCTGAGACCTAGTTTGAATTCCGCTATTGAAAAAGAAATCCAAAGGAAAATTTTACATGAAGGGAGAAAGAGCAAAGTGTTTACCTTTTTCTATGCCTTTCTCTTGGACCTCTGCTGGGATTTCAGAGGCATTTGTCTTAGAAGGTGTCAGAGCCTTAGATTCATCCTCATTGCCCTTTGCTCTGTACATAAGTCATGCTGTCAGGATCTCAAGAGAGAAAATGGTGATAGAAATTGCTTGTGAGCTTGCCCAGGATTTTAGAACTTGTGATGGCCTTTTGTGAAGATGTCGTTTTCATAAAAAAGAAAGAAAGTAAAAAATACAGAAAGAAAGAAAGACACAAACCAAAAGAGAAAACTTTGCTTGTTTCTTTAAAACAAAGACATTTTCTTTAGAAAAGTTGTGTGAGAAAAGAGAAGGTTTTCTCTGGATTGCTATAACGATTTCCTGAAGAGGGAGAGAGAAGTCAGAAATTCATGAAAAGGTATTAAAGAGATTAAAGCACATACTTAGAGATTGGTGAGATACTATCTGTTGTTATTCCAAAAGATTTTGCTCTTTTCTCTATAGGAATTCCTTGTTGTGAACAGAGTCATATACTTTCTTTCAGATATTAAGACTCCAGAAAGATGTCTTCTCAACATCAGCAGTGCAAGCAGCCCTGCCAGACACCACCAGTGTGCCCACCAAAGTGTCCTGACCCTTGCCCACCTTGCAAGTGTCCAGACCCTTGCCCACCTTGCAAGTGTCCAGACCCTTGCCCACCTATAAAGTGCCCTGACCCATGCCCACCTTGCAAGTGTCCAGACCCTTGTCCACCTTGCAAGTGTCCAGACCCTTGCCCACCTTGCAAGTGTCCAGACCCTTGCCCACCTATAAAGTGCCCTGACCCATGCCTGCCTCAGCAGTGCAAGCAGAAATGCCCTCCTGGGGCACCTGCTCATCATTGCTAGCAGAAGTGCCTGCCGAAGAGTAGGTAAGAGCTTGCCTTTTTATCTGCATCTGGAAAGGATAAGGACAATCGGCTCCACTAGTTCCACAGCTCCACCTTCATCTTCTCTTCAAAGCCTATCATGGAAAAGGAAGAAGCTTCTCCACCCTTCAGCTTCAATATGCGTGTGGTGCTTCCTGACAGACAGAGGTTTCTTATCTGAGGCTGCTGTACTGCTTCCCTCTGGGAGGTGCCCAAGAAAGCACCGCAGAGCCTCAGGAGGAAGAGCAGCAGCCTTCCTCCTGGGCGCCCTCTGAGGATTCTCTCGCTGTCTTCTGTGTCGTTCGGTCACCTGGGCCTGGGTTACTACCAGCTGAGCAATTGTTACTTATCCCCCACTTCCTGAATAAAATACAATTCTTTTCTGTGATGGGAAAATTTTTTTCTTTTTTTAAAAACCTGCTTTTTGCAATATCATATCATAATTTTGCTTGATTTCGATCTTTCTTTGATCCCGAGTTTCAGGCTCTCAGAGTCAGTGTTATCTGAATTTCGAGTCGTATCAATGATTATTTCTATACAGTTTCAAATAGAGGTTATTTTCCTAATTATTGCTTGATTGGTTTGAGGAACAAATAGTTTACCTTCTTGGGATTTCAAACCCTTTAATAAAGTGTGGGGAAAATCACATTTACAGCGCCAACTTGCTTAGGCATAAAAATTACATGAATGTGTGTCATTCAGTTGGCACAATGTCGAGCACATAATTGGCATTTGAGAGCTGGCTGATCACCATTGTCTCTGTCATCATCACTGTCACCACCACCACGACCGTCACCACCACCCCCAGGTGCTCCAGCAGGGGAGTGGCTCAGACATGCATGTAGGGCATGCAAGGAGATTCTTCAACTCTATTACCCGTTCATACTCTGTGTTCATTTTCTTTTCCAATTTAACCGAATTTTTAATCTGACACTAGAAAATAACCAGTTTGGGAAATTATTGGAGTACTCTGTATAAAATTATAATAGTTCTGAAAACATGGGTAGTACAAAAGAAAGGGAATTTAAAGGGACCTTACAAAACGAAGCGCTCCCTGCTCTCTATGTGTATAACGTGCCGTTCTTACTGCAAAACTCAACAACCTCAGGGTCTTATTATATTTTTTCACCTCGGAAATTACATTCTTGATTATTTTGACCCCCCCTTTGAGATACACTGGGGATTCCAATGTTAATCTTGATTTACAAAATGACTGTTGCTATGCAGCTTGTTTTCCAAGTGCTCAGCTTACTGGTCCAGTAAGCTGTGAAAAGGATGTGTTTATTAAGCATATCTCTTCTTGTGGTTAGAAGTAAAGGAGTCAAAGTTGCCGGAACTGCAGAAGCAAACAGATGCCCATATTACTGTTCAACGCTCATCAGTCTATGACATGAGTGAAAAATAAACACTGAGATTTGGGAGTTTTCTCTACTGTAGCTACTGTTATTTGACCTGACATAGAAATTAGTTCTTTGAGGTGGGATGCTCCCATAACAAATCTCAAAATTGTGGCATTGTCTTATGTGTCTGGACGTGGTTGGAAAGGAATCTGATATTGGAAGCCGTACATGTGGTTCTACGTGGTATTCAATGGCAAAATGTTTGCAGTAATGGTTGTCCATGGTATCTTTAGATGCAGAGCAACGGTCGGTCAATTGTTGATTTGCTCAGGGTAATTCAGTAGACGTATGTTCAGGAAAAACTTTCTGGTTGACAGGCCAGAAATGTAAAGAATGAAAAGAAAAATAATATAGCCCAGAAACTCAAAACCTTGCTGAATTAGAATACTCACTGCTTGTAAGTCCTAAAGAGTAAGAGATGAGATTAGAAGTGGTTTTCAAATAGAAGTCCAATTTCAGTTGACTGTTACAACAGAGACAAGAGACAGAAGTTGTCATCTTTCCACCTTTGTGCCAGGGAGCCTCATGGTAGCTGTATTATGTTGTGGGGAAAGGCAGTAATTTAATCAGGCCAGAAAATTACTTCTACAAAAGGACCTTCCTGAGATCCGTAGGACATAGAAATGATTGGAGGACTGAAATTATATCAGGTGCCTGACAAGTTTTTGAGGGAATTGAGAACAAAATGAACTACATGCCAAAAGGAAAAAGAATGATTTTCAAGATGACTAACGACTTTCCTGCCCACCTTTCCCTATTTTCCACCCTACGAAATCAGACATGGTAAGTACAGATGACTAAACCAGAATATACACTCTGAGACGGGTACAAGAACCCCAGAATAATCGATAAAGGAAGCTCTCTCAGAGAATAGTATCAGATCCTAAGAGAGCCAAGGAGGAGAAGGAACACAGAGATGCTCAAACATTGTTACTCTGTTGTATGATGGTTATTCCTTCATGTTTTCCCTCCGGGTTTATTGATGTATAATTGACAAATGAAATTGTACATATTTACGGTGTAAAATGTGATGAATTGACATATGTGTACTTTATGCAGTGATTACCATCATCGGTCACTTAGCACATTAATCACTTCATCAGTAACAAGGCAATGTGTTTATGTCTCTCTGGTTGTGTGTGTGTGTGTGTGTGTGTGTGTGTGTGATGAGAACACTTATGGTCTAATTTCTGAGCAAGATTGAAGTACACAAGTGGGTATTATTAGCGAGATCACCATGCTGTACCGTAGACTCTGAGAACTCATTCATCGTATGATTGCAGGCTTCTACCGTTGGCCCAACATCTCCACCATTGTCCGACCCCTCTGACCCTGCTGACCACCACTGTACTCTCTGTTGCTGTGACATCTGTTAGTTTGGAAACTAATTCCTAAATAAACAACGGTGCAAAGAAGAAATAACAAATAATTAGAAAATACCTTGAGATGAACGAAATGAAAAGAAAACATACAAGACCTTTTGGGATAAATGTAATGCAGCAAAAAGAGAGCCACCTATGTCTGGAGATATCTATATTACAAAAGATGATCTCAAATCAGCAACCTGATAGACATGTATGCATGTGTGTGGGTTTATGACAATTGCAAACTCGTAACACTAAACACAGCAAAGTATAAGCAGTGATTATTTCTGGCCATTTAATAGACATGCTCATTTTTTAACAGCTTTATGTTCTCCCCATTATATATGAAATGATATACGTTCACTTTTATAACAATGTATCATATTATTTTAAAAATATATAGTAGTCAGGGAAGATGTGGCTAAGCTGCAAGGAAAGTTTACGTCCTGGCTTTCTGGCACATGCTTAGCTGATGACTCTTTCACAGGTTTCAAGTGTCTCCTCTTTCTTTTCCTCTCCTCTTTGTTCTCATCTTCTTCCTGCTGTCCCATTATAAAACCCCATTCCTAAGAAACTTCCTTATTATTTGGCTAAGAGAAATTACTAGACCAGTTCTTCCTTCTGACTGCAGGAAGAATTATGAAATATATGAAATGACTATTACTTAATGCATGGGCAATATAGCAAAGTACCAAACTGGTTGGTTAAGGGGTAGATATTGGCAATGAAGATAATATGGAGGTGAGTGTTCTGGAATGTGAAAAAGAAGATAGACAATAAACAGTGAAATGTTTTTTCAAATTGCTCTCTTCAAAGACCTAAACATTGTTGGAATGAGTGGAAAAAAGCACAGATGTCAGATGTGCCCTAAGTTCACATTTCACCCCAATGTCAGATCTTTATCTCTCCCATCCCAACGTCACTCTGAATCATTTGTATGTGATGCTGTGAGCCTTAAATGATATCTTATATCTAGTTTTGTTTCCACAGAATTGAAGCCTGGTATTTACTTATGGAATACAAGAGATTTATTTTCTAATAAAGGAATTTTAAGCATACGACAGCGGTCTAGGGAAGAGTTCACGTCAGGTGAGATGGTACATCCTGATTCCATTAAACATGTTTTCCCACATTAAACAGTATCGTAAAGCGAGATTGGCAACTCTGTTCCTAAAGCAGACAGGGGCCTTCACCAACCGTGACGCATCACAAGACTCTTCAGTGCCCAAGGGGACAGCATAGAGTAGTGTTCGTGTCAATGATAGGAGGGAGGAACTGTAGAAACACTGTTGACAGCTAAATCACTGAAAAGGCAGAAATGAAATCTTTGCAGGACATGCTAAGGCACTGGTTCCTGAACTTCAGCTCTTTGCTAAAAGCTCATTATATTTGTCATAATTCCACACCCCATGTGTCATATTACATTAACTTTTGGGGCTTTAACTTCACTTCCTAATAACTTTGAAAATGTTTATTTCAATTGGCCATAGGTGATGATGCACATGAAATGACAGATGAAATATTCAAATTATATATTACAACAAGTACGTACTTATATACATACAGAAATATGTTACAGAAAGTGGGACAAGGACAGATACAGAGAGGTTAAAATATCTGGAACACGCAAAGTCTGCAGAGCAGAAATTCTGCTGGAAGTCCATCTAACAGGGGAATATTCTTTTACCTGAGGGAGCGTCAGCCTTGTTCTATTCAGGCCGTCAGTGGATTGGATGAGAACTTTCCACTTTATAGAGGGCAACCGACTTAGATCAGGCTACTGATTTAAATAATGCTCTCATCCAAAATCATCCTTACAGAAACATAAAGAATAATGTTTGACCAGAAAACTGGAGACATGTGCCAGTGAATCTGACCCATAAATTAACCATCAAACCTTCTTCCCAGCATATTGACAAAGTGTATGAAGAAAGTAGAAGAGGAAATAGGTTTATTTGACACATGCCCCACCGTGACCAAAGTGGAAAATGCAAAAAATAGGTTTAAAATATAACAAAATTATTATTAATGATTAAGAAGTTGTATATGAATGGCAATGAACTTCAGTGACTGCATTTTTAATAAAGAGATTACAACTTTCTCTTGAATTTACCCCTAGATTTGATGCGAAACAACATGTGTTTAAATAATTCATAAGTATTAAATATGTACAAATTTAGTTGCGTGAATGGCATTGCCTAATTTATTGGGTTTCCCAATAATTTCAAAGCGACAGGAAGCCAGAATACTGGAGCAATCCTCTGAGATTTCTTCAAAAATTGAAGACATCCAAGGAGGTCAGTTGGGAGAAATTAGATTGGAGAATGTGTTATGTCCCTTTGGGAGGTATGAGCAAAAAGCTTCATTTCTGCTGTAAGTCTTGGGTCTGAGCTGCCGGATCATCCGAGTTATGGCAGGGGATGCTCCGTGCCTGGTGAATTCCTTGTGATAGGAAGTAAAACAGATTTATAAAGTTCACAGGAATCTGACTGCTGGATGTTCTTCATTTGAAGAGGCCAACAGTGAAAGGAGGACCGTAGTGGTCCACACTTTACTACTCGTTTCCAAGTGTCATGATAGGAAATCATATGAGATGATGTGCAAATTTCCCTGCGTCCATTATCGAAGATGAAAGGAGACTCTGTTTAGCAAGCCATGAAACAAGGGGAAATGAATTGTAAGAAAGACTTGAGGTAAGGAGACATATGTCACCAGGTAGCAAGGCCCTTTTGAAATCATCATGTACAATAAACTTGCCACCAGATCAAGTGCAACTAGGCAGGCAGGCAGTTTTAGATGTCAAGGATGGTGAAAGATAGAAAAGGGTCATCCTCCCCAGTCAAGGAAGGGAACTTCTGACTACAAGTTAGAGGACACTCCAAGTGCTCCCACCGCCTTAAACCACTGAAAGTGAGAGGTAAGGCAGGAACTCTGTGAGTCATGAGAACATAATCCAGTGAGGAGACCTGTAACAAGATATTTCCTGTTTTCAGAGTCACTGCCAAGCCAGTTATGGATGGATTTGCATTTGGGCTGGGGAGTGATTGGACCAGGCCAGTTTTGGTAGTTCCGCTTCCCCCTGGGTGGGGCAGCAAACCCCAATAAAAAGGGCCTGTGCTCCACGACGGCTATCCTCCTGCTACTCGAGTTCCGATTGAATTTGTAGAACCTGGTGAGTCTGATTCTTCAGTTCAACTTTGTTCTTGGACAACTGAATGTTGAGTTTATGGTGGAGACAGCAAGTTTGATGGGTCCAAAGTTATCATCATGGGTATAATGCTACTGAGTGGATGGGAACTTGGAATCTGGGCACAACGTTGTGTTGTATTGACTAGATTTCTGAGACCTAGTTTGAATTCCGCTATTGAAAAAGAAATCCACAGGAAAATTTTACATGAAGGGAGAAAGAGCAAAGTGTTTACCTTTTTCTATGCCTTTCTCTTGGACCTCTGCTGGGATTCCAGAGGCATTTGTCTTAGAAGGTGTCAGAGCCTTAGATTCATCCTCATTGCCCTTTGCTCTGTACATAAGTCATGCTGTCAGGACCTCATGAGAGAAAATGGTGATAGAAATTGCTTGTGAGCTTGCCCAGGATTTTAGAACTTGTGATGGCCTTTTGTGAAGATGTCGTTTTCATAAAAAAGAAAGAAAGTAAAAAATACAGAAAGAAAGAAAGACACAAACCAAAAGAGAAAACTTTGCTTGTTTCTTTAAAACAAAGACATTTTCTTTAGAAATGTTGTGTGAGAAAAGAGAAGGTTTTCTCTGGATTGCTATAACGATTTCCTGAAGAGGGAGAGAGAAGTCAGAAATTCATGAAAATGTATTAAAGAGATTAAAGCACATACTTAGAGATTGGTGAGATACTATCTGTTGTTATTCCAAAAGATTTTGCTCTTTTCTCTATAGGAATTCCTTGTTGTGAACAGAGTCATATACTTTCTTTCAGATATTAAGACTCCAGAAAGATGTCTTCTCAACATCAGCAGTGCAAGCAGCCCTGCCAGACACCACCAGTGTGCCCACCAAAGTGTCCTGACCCTTGCCCACCTTGCAAGTGTCCAGACCCTTGTCCACCTTGCAAGTGTCCAGACCCTTGCCCACCTATAAAGTGCCCTGACCCATGCCCACCTTGCAAGTGTCCAGACCCTTGTCCACCTTGCAAGTGTCCAGACCCTTGCCCACCTTGCAAGTGTCCAGACCCTTGCCCACCTATAAAGTGCCCTGACCCATGCCTGCCTCAGCAGTGCAAGCAGAAATGCCCTCCTGGGGCACCTGCTCATCATTGCTAGCAGAAGTGCCTGCCGAAGAGTAGGTAAGAGCTTGCCTTTTTATCTGCATCTGGAAAGGATAAGGACAATCGGCTCCACTAGTTCCACAGCTCCACCTTCATCTTCTCTTCAAAGCCTATCATGGAAAAGGAAGAAGCTTCTCCACCCTTCAGCTTCAATATGCGTGTGGTGCTTCCTGACAGACAGAGGTTTCTTATCTGAGGCTGCTGTACTGCTTCCCTCTGGGAGGTGCCCAAGAAAGCATCGCAGAGCCTCAGGAGGAAGAGCAGCAGCCTTCCTCCTGGGCGCCCTCTGAGGATTCTCTCGCTGTCTTCTGTGTCGTTCGGTCACCTGGGCCTGGGTTACTACCAGCTGAGCAATTGTTACTTATCCCCCACTTCCTGAATAAAATACAATTCTTTTCTGTGATGGGAAAATTTTTTTCTTTTTTTAAACACCTGCTTTTTGCAATATCATATCATAATTTTGCTTGATTTCGATCTTTCTTTGATCCCGAGTTTCAGGCTCTCAGAGTCAGTGTTATCTGAATTTCGAGTCGTATCAATGATTATTTCTATACAGTTTCAAATAGAGGTTATTTTCCTAATTATTGCTTGATTGGTTTGAGGAACAAATAGTTTACCTTCTTGGGATTTCAAACCCTTTAATAAAGTGTGGGGAAAATCACATTTACAGCGCCAAATTGCTTAGGCATAAAAATTACATGAATGTGTGTCATTCGTTTGGCAAAATGCCGAGCACATAATTGGCATTTGAGAGGTGGCTGATCACCATTGTCTCTGTCATCATCACCGTCACCAGCACCACGACCGTCACCACCACCCCCAGGTGCTCCAGCAGGGGAGTGGCTCAGACATGCATGTAGGACATGCAAGGAGATTCTTCAACTCTATTACCCGTTCATACTCTGTGTTCATTTTCTTTTCCAATTTAACCGAATTTTTAATCTGACACTAGAAAATAACCAGTTTGGGAAATTATTGGAGTACTCTGTATAAAATTATAATAGTTCTGAAAACATGGGTAGTACAAAAGAAAGGGAATTTAAAGGGACCTTACAAAACGAAGCGCTCCCTGCTCTCTATGTGTATAACGTGCCGTTCTTACTGCAAAACTCAACAACCTCAGGGTCTTATTATATTTTTTCACCTCGGAAATTACATTCTTGATTATTTTGACCCCCCCTTTGAGATACACTGGGGATTCCAATGTTAATCTTGATTTACAAAATGACTGTTGCTATGCAGCTTGTTTTCCAAGTGCTCAGCTTACTGGTCCAGTAAGCTGTGAAAAGGATGTGTTTATTAAGCATATCTCTTCTTGTGGTTAGAAGTAAAGGAGTCAAAGTTGCCGGAACTGCAGAAGCAAACAGATGCCCATATTACTGTTCAACGCTCATCAGTCTATGACATGAGTGAAAAATAAACACTGAGATTTGGGAGTTTTCTCTACTGTAGCTACTGTTATTTGACCTGACATAGAAATTAGTTCTTTGAGGTGGGATGCTCCCATAACAAATCTCAAAATTGTGGCATTGTCTTATGTGTCTGGACGTGGTTGGAAAGGAATCTGATATTGGAAGCCGTACATGCGGTTCTACGTGGTATTCAATGGCAAAATGTTTGCAGTAATGGTTGTCCATGGTATCTTTAGATGCAGAGCAACGGTCGGTCAATTGTTGATTTGCTCAGGGTAATTCAGTAGACGTATGTTCAGGAAAAACTTTCTGGTTGACAGGCCAGAAATGTAAAGAATGAAAAGAAAAATAATATAGCCCAGAAACTCAAAACCTTGCTGAATTAGAATACTCACTGCTTGTAAGTCCTAAAGAGTAAGAGATGAGATTAGAAGTGGTTTTCAAATAGAAGTCCAATTTCAGTTGACTGTTACAACAGAGACAAGAGACAGAAGTTGTCATCTTTCCACCTTTGTGCCAGGGAGCCTCATGGTAGCTGTATTATGTTGTGGGGAAAGGCAGTAATTTAATCAGGCCAGAAAATTACTTCTACAAAAGGACCTTCCTGAGATCCGTAGGACATAGAAATGATTGGAGGACTGAAATTATATCAGGTGCCTGACAAGTTTTTGAGGGAATTGAGAACAAAATGAACTACATGCCAAAAGGAAAAAGAATGATTTTCAAGATGACTAACGACTTTCCTGCCCACCTTTCCCTATTTTCCACCCTACGAAATCAGACATGGTAAGTACAGATGACTAAACCAGAATATACACTCTGAGACGGGTACAAGAACCCCAGAATAATCGATAAAGGAAGCTCTCTCAGAGAATAGTATCAGATCCTAAGAGAGCCAAGGAGGAGAAGGAACACAGAGATGCTCAAACATTGTTACTCTGTTGTATGATGGTTATTCCTTCATGTTTTCCCTCCGGGTTTATTGATGTATAATTGACAAATGAAATTGTACATATTTACGGTGTAAAATGTGATGAATTGACATATGTGTACTTTATGCAGTGATTACCATCATCGGTCACTTAGCACATTAATCACTTCATCAGTAACAAGGCAATGTGTTTATGTCTCTCTGTTTGTGTGTGTGTGTGTGTGTGTGTGTGTGTGATGAGAACACTTATGGTCTAATTTCTGAGCAAGATTGAAGTACACAAGTGGGTATTATTAGCGAGATCACCATGCTGTACCGTAGACTCTGAGAACTCATTCATCGTATGATTGCAGGCTTCTACCGTTGGCCCAACATCTCCACCATTGTCCGACCCCTCTGACCCTGCTGACCACCACTGTACTCTCTGTTGCTGTGACATCTGTTCGTTTGGAAACTAATTCCTAAATAAACAACGGTGCAAAGAAGAAATAACAAATAATTAGAAAATACCTTGAGATGAACGAAATGAAAAGAAAACATACAAGACCTTTTGGGATAAATGTAATGCAGCAAAAAGAGAGCCACCTATGTCTGGAGATATCTATATTACAAAAGATGATCTCAAATCAGCAACCTGATAGACATGTATGCATGTGTGTGGGTTTATGACAATTGCAAACTCGTAACACTAAACACAGCAAAGTATAAGCAGTGATTATTTCTGGCCATTTAATAGACATGCTCATTTTTTAACAGCTTTATGTTCTCCCCATTATATATGAAATGATATACGTTCACTTTTATAACAATGTATCATATTATTTTAAAAATATATAGTAGTCAGGGAAGATGTGGCTAAGCTGCAAGGAAAGTTTACGTCCTGGCTTTCTGGCACATGCTTAGCTGATGACTCTTTCACAGGTTTCAAGTGTCTCCTCTTTCTTTTCCTCTCCTCTTTGTTCTCATCTTCTTCCTGCTGTCCCATTATAAAACCCCATTCCTAAGAAACTTCCTTATTATTTGGCTAAGAGAAATTACTAGACCAGTTCTTCCTTCTGACTGCAGGAAGAATTATGAAATATATGAAATGACTATTACTTAATGCATGGGCAATATAGCAAAGTACCAAACTGGTTGGTTAAGGGGTAGATATTGGCAATGAAGATAATATGGAGGTGAGTGTTCTGGAATGTGAAAAAGAAGATAGACAATAAACAGTGAAATGTTTTTTCAAATTGCTCTCTTCAAAGACCTAAACATTGTTGGAATGAGTGGAAAAAAGCACAGATGTCAGATGTGCCCTAAGTTCACATTTCACCCCAATGTCAGATCTTTATCTCTCCCATCCCAACGTCACTCTGAATCATTTGTATGTGATGCTGTGAGCCTTAAATGATATCTTATATCTAGTTTTGTTTCCACAGAATTGAAGCCTGGTATTTACTTATGGAATACAAGAGATTTATTTTCTAATAAAGGAATTTTAAGCATACGACAGCGGTCTAGGGAAGAGTTCACGTCAGGTGAGATGGGACATCCTGATTCCATTAAACATGTTTTCCCACATTAAACAGTATCGTAAAGCGAGATTGGCAACTCTGTTCCTAAAGCAGACAGGGGCCTTCACCAACCGTGATGCATCACAAGACTCTTCAGTGCCCAAGGGGACACCATAGAGTAGTGTTCGTGTCAAGGATAGGAGGGAGGAACTGTAGAAACACTGTTGACAGCTAAATCACTGAAAAGGCAGAAATGAAATCTTTGCAGGACATGCTAAGGCACTGGTTCCTGAACTTCAGCTCTTTGCTAAAAGCTCATTATATTTGTCATAATTCCACACCCCATGTGTCATATTACATTAACTTTTGGGGCTTTAACTTCACTTCCTAATAACTTTGAAAATGTTTATTTCAATTGGCCATAGGTGATGATGCACATGAAATGACAGATGAAATATTCAAATTATATATTACAACAAGTACGTACTTATATACATACAGAAATATGGTACAGAAAGTGGGACAAGGACAGATACAGAGAGGTTAAAATATCTGGAACACGCAAAGTCTGCAGAGCAGAAATTCTGCTGGAAGTCCATCTAACAGGGGAATATTCTTTTACCTGAGGGAGCGTCAGCCTTGTTCTATTCAGGCCGTCAGTGGATTGGATGAGAACTTTCCACTTTATAGAGGGCAACCGACTTAGATCAGGCTACTGATTTAAATAATGCTCTCATCCAAAATCATCCGTACAGAAACATAAAGAATAATGTTTGACCAGAAAACTGGAGACATGTGCCAGTGAATCTGACCCATAAATTAACCATCAAACCTTCTTCCCAGCATATTGACAAAGTGTATGAAGAAAGTAGAAGAGGAAATAGGTTTATTTGACACATGCCCCACCGTGACCAAAGTGGAAAATGCAAAAAATAGGTTTAAAATATAACAAAATTATTATTAATGATTAAGAAGTTGTATATGAATGGCAATGAACTTCAGTGACTGCATTTTTAATAAAGAGATTACAACTTTCTCTTGAATTTACCCCTAGATTTGATGCGAAACAACATGTGTTTAAATAATTCATAAGTATTAAATATGTACAAATTTAGTTGCGTGAATGGCATTGCCTAATTTATTGGGTTTCCCAATAATTTCAAAGCGACAGGAAGCCAGAAGACTGGGGCAATCCTCTGAGATTTCTTCAAAAATTGAAGACATCCAAGGAGGTCAGTTGGGAGAAATTAGATTGGAGAATGTGTTATGTCCCTTTGGGAGGTATGAGCAAAAAGCTTCATTTCTGCTGTAAGTCTTGGGCCTGAGCTGCCGGATCATCCGAGTTATGGCAGGGGATGCTCCGTGCCTGGTGAATTCCTTGTGATAGGAAGTAAAACAGATTTATAAAGTTCACAGGAATCTGACTGCTGGATGTTCTTCATTTGAAGAGGCCAACAGTGAAAGGAGGACCGTAGTGGTCCACACTTTACTACTCGTTTCCAAGTGTCATGATAGGAAATCATATGAGATGATGTGCAAATTTCCCTGCGTCCATTATCGAAGATGAAAGGAGACTCTGTTTAGCAAGCCATGAAACAAGGGGAAATGAATTGTAAGAAAGACTTGAGGTAAGGAGACATATGTCACCAGGTAGCAAGGCCCTTTTGAAATCATCATGTACAATAAACTTGCCACCAGATCAAGTGCAACTAGGCAGGCAGGCAGTTTTAGATGTCAAGGATGGTGAAAGATAGAAAAGGGTCATCCTCCCCAGTCAAGGAAGGGAACTTCTGACTACAAGTTAGAGGACACTCCAAGTGCTCCCACCGCCTTAAACCACTGAAAGTGAGAGGTAAGGCAGGAACTCTGTGAGTCATGAGAACATAATCCAGTGAGGAGACCTGTAACAAGATATTTCCTGTTTTCAGAGTCACTGCCAAGCCAGTTATGGATGGATTTGCATTTGGGCTGGGGAGTGATTGGACCAGGCCAGTTTTGGTAGTTCCGCTTCCCCCTGGGTGGGGCAGCAAACCCCAATAAAATGGGCCTGTGCTCCACGACGGCTATCCTCCTGCTACTCGAGTTCCGATTGAATTTGTAGAACCTGGTGAGTCTGATTCTTCAGTTCAACTTTGTTCTTGGACAACTGAATGTTGAGTTTATGGTGGAGACAGCAAGTTTGATGGGTCCAAAGTTATCATCATGGGTATAATGCTACTGAGTGGATGGGAACTTGGAATCTGGGCACAACGTTGTGTTGTATTGACTAGATTTCTGAGACCTAGTTTGAATTCCGCTATTGAAAAAGAAATCCAAAGGAAAATTTTACATGAAGGGAGAAAGAGCAAAGTGTTTACCTTTTTCTAAGCCTTTCTCTTAGACCTCTGCTGGGATTTCAGAGGCATTTGTCTTAGAAGGTGTCAGAGCCTTAGATTCATCCTCATTGCCCTTTGCTCTGTACATAAGTCATGCTGTCAGGACCTCATGAGAGAAAATGGTGATAGAAATTGCTTGTGAGCTTGCCCAGGATTTTAGAACTTGTGATGGCCTTTTGTGAAGATGTCGTTTTCATAAAAAAGAAAGAAAGTAAAAAATACAGAAAGAAAGAAAGACACAAACCAAAAGAGAAAACTTTGCTTGTTTCTTTAAAACAAAGACATTTTCTTTAGAAAAGTTGTGTGAGAAAAGAGAAGGTTTTCTCTGGATTGCTATAACGATTTCCTGAAGAGGGAGAGAGAAGTCAGAAATTCATGAAAAGGTATTAAAGAGATTAAAGCACATACTTAGAGATTGGTGAGATACTATCTGTTGTTATTCCAAAAGATTTTGCTCTTTTCTCTATAGGAATTCCTTGTTGTGAACAGAGTCATATACTTTCTTTCAGATATTAAGACTCCAGAAAGATGTCTTCTCAACATCAGCAGTGCAAGCAGCCCTGCCAGACACCACCAGTGTGCCCACCAAAGTGTCCTGACCCTTGCCCACCTTGCAAGTGTCCAGACCCTTGCCCACCTTGCAAGTGTCCAGACCCTTGCCCACCTATAAAGTGCCCTGACCCATGCCCACCTTGCAAGTGTCCAGACCCTTGTCCACCTTGCAAGTGTCCAGACCCTTGCCCACCTTGCAAGTGTCCAGACCCTTGCCCACCTATAAAGTGCCCTGACCCATGCCTGCCTCAGCAGTGCAAGCAGAAATGCCCTCCTGGGGCACCTGCTCATCATTGCTAGCAGAAGTGCCTGCCGAAGAGTAGGTAAGAGCTTGCCTTTTTATCTGCATCTGGAAAGGATAAGGACAATCGGCTCCACTAGTTCCACAGCTCCACCTTCATCTTCTCTTCAAAGCCTATCATGGAAAAGGAAGAAGCTTCTCCACCCTTCAGCTTCAATATGCGTGTGGTGCTTCCTGACAGACAGAGGTTTCTTATCTGAGGCTGCTGTACTGCTTCCCTCTGGGAGGTGCCCAAGAAAGCATCGCAGAGCCTCAGGAGGAAGAGCAGCAGCCTTCCTCCTGGGCGCCCTCTGAGGATTCTCTCGCTGTCTTCTGTGTCGTTCGGTCACCTGGGCCTGGGTTACTACCAGCTGAGCAATTGTTACTTATCCCCCACTTCCTGAATAAAATACAATTCTTTTCTGTGATGGGAAAATTTTTTTCTTTTTTTAAACACCTGCTTTTTGCAATATCATATCATAATTTTGCTTGATTTCGATCTTTCTTTGATCCCGAGTTTCAGGCTCTCAGAGTCAGTGTTATCTGAATTTCGAGTCGTATCAATGATTATTTCTATACAGTTTCAAATAGAGGTTATTTTCCTAATTATTGCTTGATTGGTTTGAGGAACAAATAGTTTACCTTCTTGGGATTTCAAACCCTTTAATAAAGTGTGGGGAAAATCACATTTACAGCGCCAACTTGCTTAGGCATAAAAATTACATGAATGTGTGTCATTCAGTTGGCACAATGTCGAGCACATAATTGGCATTTGAGAGCTGGCTGATCACCATTGTCTCTGTCATCATCACCGTCACCACCACCACGACCGTCACCACCACCCCCAGGTGCTCCAGCAGGGGAGTGGCTCAGACATGCATGTAGGACATGCAAGGAGATTCTTCAACTCTATTACCCGTTCATACTCTGTGTTCATTTTCTTTTCCAATTTAACCGAATTTTTAATCTGACACTAGAAAATAACCAGTTTGGGAAATTATTGGAGTACTCTGTATAAAATTATAATAGTTCTGAAATCATGGGTAGTACAAAAGAAAGGGAATTTAAAGGGACCTTACAAAACGAAGCGCTCCCTGCTCTCCATGTGTATAACGTGCCGTTCTTACTGCAAAACTCAACAACCTCAGGGTCTTATTATATTTTTTCACCTCGGAAATTACATTCTTGATTATTTTGACCCCCCCTTTGAGATACACTGGGGATTCCAATGTTAATCTTGATTTACAAAATGACTGTTGCTATGCAGCTTGTTTTCCAAGTGCTCAGCTTACTGGTCCAGTAAGCTGTGAAAAGGATGTGTTTATTAAGCATATCTCTTCTTGTGGTTAGAAGTAAAGGAGTCAAAGTTGCCGGAACTGCAGAAGCAAACAGATGCCCATATTACTGTTCAACGCTCATCAGTCTATGACATGAGTGAAAAATAAACACTGAGATTTGGGAGTTTTCTCTACTGTAGCTACTGTTATTTGACCTGACATAGAAATTAGTTCTTTGAGGTGGGATGCTCCCATAACAAATCTCAAAATTGTGGCATTGTCTTATGTGTCTGGACGTGGTTGGAAAGGAATCTGATATTGGAAGCCGTAAATGCGGTTCTACGTGGTATTCAATGGCAAAATGTTTGCAGTAATGGTTGTCCATGGTATCTTTAGATGCAGAGCAACGGTCGGTCAATTGTTGATTTGCTCAGGGTAATTCAGTAGACGTATGTTCAGGAAAAACTTTCTGGTTGACAGGCCAGAAATGTAAAGAATGAAAAGAAAAATAATATAGCCCAGAAACTCAAAACCTTGCTGAATTAGAATACTCACTGCTTGTAAGTCCTAAAGAGTAAGAGATGAGATTAGAAGTGGTTTTCAAATAGAAGTCCAATTTCAGTTGACTGTTACAACAGAGACAAGAGACAGAAGTTGTCATCTTTCCACCTTTGTGCCAGGGAGCCTCATGGTAGCTGTATTATGTTGTGGGGAAAGGCAGTAATTTAATCAGGCCAGAAAATTACTTCTACAAAAGGACCTTCCTGAGATCCGTAGGACATAGAAATGATTGGAGGACTGAAATTATATCAGGTGCCTGACAAGTTTTTGAGGGAATTGAGAACAAAATGAACTACATGCCAAAAGGAAAAAGAATGATTTTCAAGATGACTAACGACTTTCCTGCCCACCTTTCCCTATTTTCCACCCTACGAAATCAGATATGGCAAGTACAGATGACTAAACCAGAATATACACTCTGAGACGGGTACAAGAACCCCAGAATAATCGATAAAGGAAGCTCTCTCAGAGAATAGTATCAGATCCTAAGAGAGCCAAGGAGGAGAAGGAACACAGAGATGCTCAAACATTGTTACTCTGTTGTATGATGGTTATTCCTTCATGTTTTCCCTCCGGGTTTATTGATGTATAATTGACAAATGAAATTGTACATATTTACGGTGTAAAATGTGATGAATTGACATATATGTACTTTATGCAGTGATTACCATCATCGGTCACTTAGCACATTAATCACTTCATCAGTAACAAGGCAATGTGTTTATGTCTCTCTGTTTGTGTGTGTGTGTGTGTGTGTGTGTGTGTGTGTGTGTGTGATGAGAACACTTATGGTCTAATTTCTGAGCAAGATTGAAGTACACAAGTGGGTATTATTAGCGAGATCACCATGCTGTACCGTAGACTCTGAGAACTCATTCATCGTATGATTGCAGGCTTCTACCGTTGGCCCTACATCTCCACCATTGTCCGACCCCTCTGACCCTGCTGACCACCACTGTACTCTCTGTTGCTGTGACATCTGTTAGTTTGGAAACTAATTCCTAAATAAACAATGGTGCAAAGAAGAAATAACAAATAATTAGAAAATACCTTGAGATGAACGAAATGAAAAGAAAACATACAAGACCTTTTGGGATAAATGTAATGCAGCAAAAAGAGAGCCACCTATGTCTGGAGATATCTATATTACAAAAGATGATCTCAAATCAGCAACCTGATAGACATGTATGCATGTGTGTGGGTTTATGACAATTGCAAACTCGTAACACTAAACACAGCAAAGTATAAGCAGTGATTATTTCTGGCCATTTAATAGACATGCTCATTTTTTAACAGCTTTATGTTCTCCCCATTATATATGAAATGATATACGTTCACTTTTATAACAATGTATCATATTATTTTAAATATATATAGTAGTCAGGGAAGATGTGGCTAAGCTGCAAGGAAAGTTTACGTCCTGGCTTTCTGGCACATGCTTAGCTGATGACTCTTTCACAGGTTTCAAGTGTCTCCTCTTTCTTTTCCTCTCCTCTTTGTTCTCATCTTCTTCCTGCTGTCCCATTATAAAACCCCATTCCTAAGAAACTTCCTTATTATTTGGCTAAGAGAAATTACTAGACCAGTTCTTCCTTCTGACTGCAGGAAGAATTATGAAATATATGAAATGACTATTACTTAATGCATGGGCAATATAGCAAAGTACCAAACTGGTTGGTTAAGGGGTAGATATTGGCAATGAAGATAATATGGAGGTGAGTGTTCTGGAATGTGAAAAAGAAGATAGACAATAAACAGTGAAATGTTTTTTCAAATTGCTCTCTTCAAAGACCTAAACATTGTTGGAATGAGTGGAAAAAAGCACAGATGTCAGATGTGCCCTAAGTTCACATTTCACCCCAATGTCAGATCTTTATCTCTCCCATCCCAACGTCACTCTGAATCATTTGTATGTGATGCTGTGAGCCTTAAATGATATCTTATATCTAGTTTTGTTTCCACAGAATTGAAGCCTGGTATTTACTTATGGAATACAAGAGATTTATTTTCTAATAAAGGAATTTTAAGCATACGACAGCGGTCTAGGGAAGAGTTCACGTCAGGTGAGATGGGACATCCTGATTCCATTAAACATGTTTTCCCACATTAAAAGTATCGTAAAGCGAGATTGGCAACTCTGTTCCTAAAGCAGACAGGGGCCTTCACCAACCGTGACGCATCACAAGACTCTTCAGTGCCCAAGGGGACAGCATAGAGTAGTGTTCGTGTCAAGGATAGGAGGGAGGAACTGTAGAAACACTGTTGACAGCTAAATCACTGAAAAGGCAGAAATGAAATCTTTGCAGGACATGCTAAGGCACTGGTTCCTGAACTTCAGCTCTTTGCTAAAAGCTCATTATACTTGTCATAATTCCACACCCCATGTGTCATATTACATTAACTTTTGGGGCTTTAACTTCACTTCCTAATAACTTTGAAAATGTTTATTTCAATTGGCCATAGGTGATGATGCACATGAAATGACAGATGAAATATTCAAATTATATATTACAACAAGTACGTACTTATATACATACAGAAATATGGTACAGAAAGTGGGACAAGGACAGATACAGAGAGGTTAAAATATCTGGAACACGCAAAGTCTGCAGAGCAGAAATTCTGCTGGAAGTCCATCTAACAGGGGAATATTCTTTTACCTGAGGGAGCGTCAGCCTTGTTCTATTCAGGCCGTCAGTGGATTGGATGAGAACTTTCCACTTTATAGAGGGCAACCGACTTAGATCAGGCTACTGATTTAAATAATGCTCTCATCCAAAATCATCCTTACAGAAACATAAAGAATAATGTTTGACCAGAAAACTGGAGACATGTGCCAGTGAATCTGACCCATAAATTAACCATCAAACCTTCTTCCCAGCATATTGACAAAGTGTATGAAGAAAGTAGAAGAGGAAATAGGTTTATTTGACACATGCCCCACCGTGACCAAAATGGAAAATGCAAAAAATAGGTTTAAAATATAACAAAATTATTATTAATGATTAAGAAGTTGTATATGAATGGCAATGAACTTCAGTGACTGCATTTTTAATAAAGAGATTACAACTTTCTCTTGAATTTACCCCTAGATTTGATGCGAAACAACATGTGTTTAAATAATTCATAAGTATTAAATATGTACAAATTTAGTTGCGTGAATGGCATTGCCTAATTTATTGGGTTTCCCAATAATTTCAAAGCGACAGGAAGCCAGAAGACTGGAGCAATCCTCTGAGATTTCTTCAAAAATTGAAGACATCCAAGGAGGTCAGTTGGGAGAAATTAGATTGGAGAATGTGTTATGTCCCTTTGGGAGGTATGAGCAAAAAGCTTCATTTCTGCTGTAAGTCTTGGGCCTGAGCTGCCGGATCATCCGAGTTATGGCAGGGGATGCTCCGTGCCTGGTGAATTCCTTGTGATAGGAAGTAAAACAGATTTATAAAGTTCACAGGAATCTGACTGCTGGATGTTCTTCATTTGAAGAGGCCAACAGTGAAAGGAGGACCGTAGTGGTCCACACTTTACTACCCGTTTCCAAGTGTCATGATAGGAAATCATATGAGATGATGTGCAAACTTCCCTGCGTCCATTATCGAAGATGAAAGGAGACTCTGTTTAGCAAGCCATGAAACAAGGGGAAATGAATTGTAAGAAAGACTTGAGGTAAGGAGACATATGTCAACAGGTAACAAGGCCCTTTTGAAATCATCATGTACAATAAACTTGCCACCAGATCAAGTGCAACTAGGCAGGCAGACAGTTTTAGATGTCAAGGATGGTGAAAGATAGAAAAGGGTCATCCTCCCCAGTCAAGGAAGGGAACTTCTGAATACAAGTTAGAGGACACTCCAAGTGCTCCCACCGCCTTAAACCACTGAAAGTGAGAGGTAAGGCAGGAACTCTGTGAGTCATGAGAACATAATCCAGTGAGGAGACCTGTAACAAGATATTTCCTGTTTTCAGAGTCACTGCCAAGCCAGTTATGGATGGATTTGCATTTGGGCTGGGGAGTGATTGGACCAGGCCAGTTTTGGTAGTTCCGCTTCCCCCTGGGTGGGGCAGCAAACCCCAATAAAAAGGGCCTGTGCTCCACGACGGCTATCCTCCTGCTACTCGAGTTCCGATTGAATTTGTAGAACCTGGTGAGTCTGATTCTTCAGTTCAACTTTGTTCTTGGACAACTGAATGTTGAGTTTATGGTGGAGACAGCAAGTTTGATGGGTCCAAAGTTATCATCATGGGTATAATGCTACTGAGTGGATGGGAACTTGGAATCTGGGCACAACGTTGTGTTGTATTGACTAGATTTCTGAGACCTAGTTTGAATTCCGCTATTGAAAAAGAAATCCAAAGGAAAATTTTACATGAAGGGAGAAAGAGCAAAGTGTTTACCTTTTTCTATGCCTTTCTCTTGGACCTCTGCTGGGATTTCAGAGGCATTTGTCTTAGAAGGTGTCAGAGCCTTAGATTCATCCTCATTGCCCTTTGCTCTGTACATAAGTCATGCTGTCAGGACCTCATGAGAGAAAATGGTGATAGAAATTGCTTGTGAGCTTGCCCAGGAGTTTAGACCTTGTGATGGCCTTTTGTGAAGATGTCGTTTTCATAAAAAAGAAAGAAAGTAAAAAATACAGAAAGAAAGAAAGACACAAACCAAAAGAGAAAACTTTGCTTGTTTCTTTAAAACAAAGACATTTCCTTTAGAAAAGTTGTGTGAGAAAAGAGAAGGTTTTCTCTGGATTGCTATAACGATTTCCTGAAGAGGGAGAGAGAAGTCAGAAATTCATGAAAAGGTATTAAAGAGATTAAAGCACATACTTAGAGATTGGTGAGATACTATCTGTTGTTATTCCAAAAGATTTTGCTCTTTTCTCTATAGGAATTCCTTGTTGTGAACAGAGTCATATACTTTCTTTCAGATATTAAGACTCCAGAAAGATGTCTTCTCAACATCAGCAGTGCAAGCAGCCCTGCCAGACACCACCAGTGTGCCCACCAAAGTGTCCTGACCCTTGCCCACCTTGCAAGTGTCCAGACCCTTGCCCACCTTGCAAGTGTCCAGACCCTTGCCCACCTATAAAGTGCCCTGACCCATGCCCACCTTGCAAGTGGCCAGACCCTTGTCCACCTTGCAAGTGTCCAGACCCTTGCCCACCTTGCAAGTGTCCAGACCCTTGCCCACCTATAAAGTGCCCTGACCCATGCCTGCCTCAGCAGTGCAAGCAGAAATGCCCTCCTGGGGCACCTGCTCATCATTGCTAGCAGAAGTGCCTGCCGAAGAGTAGGTAAGAGCTTGCCTTTTTATCTGCATCTGGAAAGGATAAGGACAATCGGCTCCACTCGTTCCACAGCTCCACCTTCATCTTCTCTTCAAAGCCTATCATGGAAAAGGAAGAAGCTTCTCCACCCTTCAGCTTCAATATGCGTGTGGTGCTTCCTGACAGACAGAGGTTTCTTATCTGAGGCTGCTGTACTGCTTCCCTCTGGGAGGTGCCCAAGAAAGCACCGCAGAGCCTCAGGAGGAAGAGCAGCAGCCTTCCTCCTGGGCGCCCTCTGAGGATTCTCTCGCTGTCTTCTGTGTCGTTCTGTCACCTGGGCCTGGGTTACTACCAGCTGAGCAATTGTTACTTATCCCCCACTTCCTGAATAAAATACAATTCTTTTCTGTGATGGGAAAATTTTTTTCTTTTTTAAAAAACCTGCTTTTTGCAATATCATATCATAATTTTGCTTGATTTCGATCTTTCTTTGATCCCGAGTTTCAGGCTCTCAGAGTCAGTGTTATCTGAATTTCGAGTCGTATCAATGATTATTTCTATACAGTTTCAAATAGAGGTTATTTTCCTAATTATTGCTTGATTGGTTTGAGGAACAAATAGTTTACCTTCTTGGGATTTCAAACCCTTTAATAAAGTGTGGGGAAAATCACATTTACAGCGCCAACTTGCTTAGGCATAAAACTTACATGAATGTGTGTCATTCAGTTGGCACAATGTCGAGCACATAATTGGCATTTGAGAGCTGGCTGATCACCATTGTCTCTGTCATCATCACCATCACCACCACCACGACCGTCACCACCACCCCCAGGTGCTCCAGCAGGGGAGTGGCTCAGACATGCATGTAGGGCATGCAAGGAGATTCTTCAACTCTATTACCCGTTCATACTCTGTGTTCATTTTCTTTTCCAATTTAACCGAATTTTTAATCTGACACTAGAAAATAACCAGTTTGGGAAATTATTGGAGTACTCTGTATAAAATTATAATAGTTCTGAAAACATGGGTAGTACAAAAGAAAGGGAATTTAAAGGGACCTTACAAAACGAAGCGCTCCCTGCTCTCTATGTGTATAACGTGCCGTTCTTACTGCAAAACTCAACAACCTCAGGGTCTTATTATATTTTTTCACCTCGGAAATTACATTCTTGATTATTTTGACCCCCCCTTTGAGATACACTGGGGATTCCAATGTTAATCTTGATTTACAAAATGACTGTTGCTATGCAGCTTGTTTTCCAAGTGCTCAGCTTACTGGTCCAGTAAGCTGTGAAAAGGATGTGTTTATTAAGCATATCTCTTCTTGTGGTTAGAAGTAAAGGAGTCAAAGTTGCCGGAACTGCAGAAGCAAACAGATGCCCATATTACTGTTCAACGCTCATCAGTCTATGACATGAGTGAAAAATAAACACTGAGATTTGGGAGTTTTCTCTACTGTAGCTACTGTTATTTGACCTGACATAGAAATTAGTTCTTTGAGGTGGGATGCTCCCATAACAAATCTCAAAATTGTGGCATTGTCTTATGTGTCTGGACGTGGTTGGAAAGGAATCTGATATTGGAAGCCGTAAATGCGGTTCTACGTGGTATTCAATGGCAAAATGTTTGCAGTAATGGTTGTCCATGGTATCTTTAGATGCAGAGCAACGGTCGGTCAATTGTTGATTTGCTCAGGGTAATTCAGTAGACGTATGTTCAGGAAAAACTTTCTGGTTGACAGGCCAGAAATGTAAAGAATGAAAAGAAAAATAATATAGCCCAGAAACTCAAAACCTTGCTGAATTAGAATACTCACTGCTTGTAAGTCCTAAAGAGTAAGAGATGAGATTAGAAGTGGTTTTCAAATAGAAGTCCAATTTCAGTTGACTGTTACAACAGAGACAAGAGACAGAAGTTGTCATCTTTCCACCTTTGTGCCAGGGAGCCTCATGGTAGCTGTATTATGTTGTGGGGAAAGGCAGTAATTTAATCAGGCCAGAAAATTACTTCTACAAAAGGACCTTCCTGAGATCCGTAGGACATAGAAATGATTGGAGGACTGAAATTATATCAGGTGCCTGACAAGTTTTTGAGGGAATTGAGAACAAAATGAACTACATGCCAAAAGGAAAAAGAATGATTTTCAAGATGACTAACGACTTTCCTGCCCACCTTTCCCTATTTTCCACCCTACGAAATCAGATATGGTAAGTACAGATGACTAAACCAGAATATACACTCTGAGACGGGTACAAGAACCCCAGAATAATTGATAAAGGAAGCTCTCTCAGAGAATAGTATCAGATCCTAAGAGAGCCAAGGAGGAGAAGGAACACAGAGATGCTCAAACATTGTTACTCTGTTGTATGATGGTTATTCCTTCATGTTTTCCCTCCGGGTTTATTGATGTATAATTGACAAATGAAATTGTACATATTTACGGTGTAAAATGTGATGAATTGACATATGTGTACTTTATGCAGTGATTACCATCATCGGTCACTTAGCACATTAATCACTTCATCAGTAACAAGGCAATGTGTTTATGTCTCTCTGTTTGTGTGTGTCTCTGTGTGTGTGTGTGTGTGTGTGTGTGATGAGAACACTTATGGTCTAATTTCTGAGCAAGATTGAAGTACACAAGTGGGTATTATTAGCGAGATCACCATGCTGTACCGTAGACTCTGAGAACTCATTCATCGTATGATTGCAGGCTTCTACCGTTGGCCCTACATCTCCACCATTGTCCGACCCCTCTGACCCTGCTGACCACCACTGTACTCTCTGTTGCTGTGACATCTGTTAGTTTGGAAACTAATTCCTAAATAAACAACGGTGCAAAGAAGAAATAACAAATAATTAGAAAATACCTTGAGATGAACGAAATGAAAAGAAAACATACAAGACCTTTTGGGATAAATGTAATGCAGCAAAAAGAGAGCCACCTATGTCTGGAGATATCTATATTACAAAAGATGATCTCAAATCAGCAACCTGATAGACATGTATGCATGTGTGTGGGTTTATGACAATTGCAAACTCGTAACACTAAACACAGCAAAGTATAAGCAGTGATTATTTCTGGCCATTTAATAGACATGCTCATTTTTTAACAGCTTTATGTTCTCCCCATTATATATGAAATGATATACGTTCACTTTTATAACAATGTATCATATTATTTTAAAAATATATAGTAGTCAGGGAAGATGTGGCTAAGCTGCAAGGAAAGTTTACGTCCTGGCTTTCTGGCACATGCTTAGCTGATGACTCTTTCACAGGTTTCAAGTGTCTCCTCTTTCTTTTCCTCTCCTCTTTGTTCTCATCTTCTTCCTGCTGTCCCATTATAAAACCCCATTCCTAAGAAACGTCCTTATTATTTGGCTAAGAGAAATTACTAGACCAGTTCTTCCTTCTGACTGCAGGAAGAATTATGAAATATATGAAATGACTATTACTTAATGCATGGGCAATATAGCAAAGTACCAAACTGGTTGGTTAAGGGGTAGATATTGGCAATGAAGATAATATGGAGGTGAGTGTTCTGGAATGTGAAAAAGAAGATAGACAATAAACAGTGAAATGTTTTTTCAAATTGCTCTCTTCAAAGACCTAAACATTGTTGGAATGAGTGGAAAAAAGCACAGATGTCAGATGTGCCCTAAGTTCACATTTCACCCCAATGTCAGATCTTTATCTCTCCCATCCCAACGTCACTCTGAATCATTTGTATGTGATGCTGTGAGCCTTAAATGATATCTTATATCTAGTTTTGTTTCCACAGAATAGAAGCCTGGTATTTACTTATGGAATACAAGAGATTTATTTTCTAATAAAGGAATTTTAAGCATACGACAGCGGTCTAGGGAAGAGTTCACGTCAGGTGAGATGGGACATCCTGATTCCATTAAACATGTTTTCCCACATTAAACAGTATCGTAAAGCGAGATTGGCAACTCTGTTCCTAAAGCAGACAGGGGCCTTCACCAACCGTGACGCATCACAAGATTCTTCAGTGCCCAAGGGGACAGCATAGAGTAGTGTTCGTGTCAAGGATAGGAGGGAGGAACTGTAGAAACACTGTTGACAGCTAAATCACTGGAAAGGCAGAAATGAAATCTTTGCAGGACATGCTAAGGCACTGGTTCCTGAACTTCAGCTCTTTGCTAAAAGCTCATTATATTTGTCATAATTCCACACCCCATGTGTCATATTACATTAACTTTTGGGGCTTTAACTTCACTTCCTAATAACTTTGAAAATGTTTATTTCAATTGGCCATAGGTGATGATGCACATGAAATGACAGATGAAATATTCAAATTATATATTACAACAAGTACGTACTTATATACATACAGAAATATGGTACAGAAAGTGGGACAAGGACAGATACAGAGAGGTTAAAATATCTGGAACACGCAAAGTCTGCAGAGCAGAAATTCTGCTGGAAGTCCATCTAACAGGGGAATATTCTTTTACCTGAGGGAGCGTCAGCCTTGTTCTATTCAGGCCGTCAGTGGATTGGATGAGAACTTTCCACTTTATAGAGGGCAACCGACTTAGATCAGGCTACTGATTTAAATAATGCTCTCATCCAAAATCATCCTTACAGAAACATAAAGAATAATGTTTGACCAGAAAACTGGAGACATGTGCCAGTGAATCTGACCCATAAATTAACCATCAAACCTTCTTCCCAGCATATTGACAAAGTGTATGAAGAAAGTAGAAGAGGAAATAGGTTTATTTGACACATGCCCCACCGTGACCAAAATGGAAAATGCAAAAAATAGGTTTAAAATATAACAAAATTATTATTAATGATTAAGAAGTTGTATATGAATGGCAATGAACTTCAGTGACTGCATTTTTAATAAAGAGATTACAACTTTCTCTTGAATTTACCCCTAGATTTGATGCGAAACAACATGTGTTTAAATAATTCATAAGTATTAAATACGTACAAATTTAGTTGCGTGAATGGCATTGCCTAATTTATTGGGTTTCCCAATAATTTCAAAGTGACAGGAAGCCAGAATACTGGAGCAATCCTCTGAGATTTCTTCAAAAATTGAAGACATCCAAGGAGGTCAGTTGGGAGAAATTAGATTGGAGAATGTGTTATGTCCCTTTGGGAGGTATGAGCAAAAAGCTTCATTTCTGCTGTAAGTCTTGGGTCTGAGCTGCCGGATCATCCGAGTTATGGCAGGGGATGCTCCGTGCCTGGTGAATTCCTTGTGATAGGAAGTAAAACAGATTTATAAAGTTCACAGGAATCTGACTGCTGGATGTTCTTCATTTGAAGAGGCCAACAGTGAAAGGAGGACCGTAGTGGTCCACACTTTACTACTCGTTTCCAAGTGTCATGATAGGAAATCATATGAGATGATGTGCAAATTTCCCTGCGTCCATTATTGAAGATGAAAGGAGACTCTGTTTAGCAAGCCATGAAACAAGGGGAAATGAATTGTAAGAAAGACTTGAGGTAAGGAGACATATGTCACCAGGTAGCAAGGCCCTTTTGAAATCATCATGTACAATAAACTTGCCACCAGATCAAGTGCAACTAGGCAGGCAGGCAGTTTTAGATGTCAAGGATGGTGAAAGATAGAAAAGGGTCATCCTCCCCAGTCAAGGAAGGGAACTTCTGACTACAAGTTAGAGGACACTCCAAGTGCTCCCACCGCCTTAAACCACTGAAAGTGAGAGGTAAGGCAGGAACTCTGTGAGTCATGAGAACATAATCCAGTGAGGAGACCTGTAACAAGATATTTCCTGTTTTCAGAGTCACTGCCAAGCCAGTTATGGATGGATTTGCATTTGGGCTGGGGAGTGATTGGACCAGGCCAGTTTTGGTAGTTCCGCTTCCCCCTGGGTGGGGCAGCAAACCCCAATAAAAAGGGCCTGTGCTCCACGACGGCTATCCTCCTGCTACTCGAGTTCCGATTGAATTTGTAGAACCTGGTGAGTCTGATTCTTCAGTTCAACTTTGTTCTTGGACAACTGAATGTTGAGTTTATGGTGGAGACAGCAAGTTTGATGGGTCCAAAGTTATCATCATGGGTATAATGCTACTGAGTGGATGGGAACTTGGAATCTGGGCACAACGTTGTGTTGTATTGACTAGATTTCTGAGACCTAGTTTGAATTCCGCTATTGAAAAAGAAATCCAAAGGAAAATTTTACATGAAGGGAGAAAGAGCAAAGTGTTTACCTTTTTCTATGCCTTTCTCTTGGACCTCTGCTGGGATTTCAGAGGCATTTGTCTTAGAAGGTGTCAGAGCCTTAGATTCATCCTCATTGCCCTTTGCTCTGTACATAAGTCATGCTGTCAGGACCTCATGAGAGAAAATGGTGATAGAAATTGCTTGTGAGCTTGCCCAGGATTTTAGAACTTGTGATGGCCTTTTGTGAAGATGTCGTTTTCATAAAAAAGAAAGAAAGTAAAAAATACAGAAAGAAAGAAAGACACAAACCAAAAGAGAAAACTTTGCTTGTTTCTTTAAAACAAAGACATTTCCTTTAGAAAAGTTGTGTGAGAAAAGAGAAGGTTTTCTCTGGATTGCTATAACGATTTCCTGAAGAGGGAGAGAGAAGTCAGAAATTCATGAAAAGGTATTAAAGAGATTAAAGCACATACTTAGAGATTGGTGAGATACTATCTGTTGTTATTCCAAAAGATTTTGCTCTTTTCTCTATAGGAATTCCTTGTTGTGAACAGAGTCACATACTTTCTTTCAGATATTAAGACTCCAGAAAGATGTCTTCTCAACATCAGCAGTGCAAGCAGCCCTGCCAGACACCACCAGTGTGCCCACCAAAGTGTCCTGACCCTTGCCCACCTTGCAAGTGTCCAGACCCTTGCCCACCTTGCAAGTGTCCAGACCCTTGCCCACCTATAAAGTGCCCTGACCCATGCCCACCTTGCAAGTGTCCAGACCCTTGTCCACCTTGCAAGTGTCCAGACCCTTGTCCACCTTGCAAGTGTCCAGACCCTTGCCCACCTATAAAGTGCCCTGACCCATGCCTGCCTCAGCAGTGCAAGCAGAAATGCCCTCCTGGGGCACCTGCTCATCATTGCTAGCAGAAGTGCCTGCCGAAGAGTAGGTAAGAGCTTGCCTTTTTATCTGCATCTGGAAAGGATAAGGACAATCGGCTCCACTAGTTCCACAGCTCCACCTTCATCTTCTCTTCAAAGCCTATCATGGAAAAGGAAGAAGCTTCTCCACCCTTCAGCTTCAATATGCGTGTGGTGCTTCCTGACAGACAGAGGTTTCTTATCTGAGGCTGCTGTACTGCTTCCCTCTGGGAGGTGCCCAAGAAAGCATCGCAGAGCCTCAGGAGGAAGAGCAGCAGCCTTCCTCCTGGGCGCCCTCTGAGGATTCTCTCGCTGTCTTCTGTGTCGTTCTGTCACCTGGGCCTGGGTTACTACCAGCTGAGCAATTGTTACTTATCCCCCACTTCCTGAATAAAATACAATTCTTTTCTGTGATGGGAAAATTTTTTTCTTTTTTTAAAAACCTGCTTTTTGCAATATCATATCATAATTTTGCTTGATTTCGATCTTTCTTTGATCCCGAGTTTCAGGCTCTCAGAGACAGTGTTATCTGAATTTCGAGTCGTATCAATGATTATTTCTATACAGTTTCAAATAGAGGTTATTTTCCTAATTATTGCTTGATTGGTTTGAGGAACAAATAGTTTACCTTCTTGGGATTTCAAACCCTTTAATAAAGTGTGGGGAAAATCACATTTACAGCGCCAACTTGCTTAGGCATAAAAATTACATGAATGTGTGTCATTCAGTTGGCACAATGTCGAGCACATAATTGGCATTTGAGAGCTGGCTGATCACCATTGTCTCTGTCATCATCACCGTCACCACCACCACGACCGTCACCACCACCCCCAGGTGCTCCAGCAGGGGAGTGGCTCAGACATGCATGTAGGGCATGCAAGGAGATTCTTCAACTCTATTACCCGTTCATACTCTGTGTTCATTTTCTTTTCCAATTTAACCGAATTTTTAATCTGACACTAGAAAATAACCAGTTTGGGAAATTATTGGAGTACTCTGTATAAAATTATAATAGTTCTGAAAACATGGGTAGTACAAAAGAAAGGGAATTTAAAGGGACCTTACAAAACGAAGCGCTCCCTGCTCTCTACGTGTATAACCTGCCGTTCTTACTGCAAAACTCAACAACCTCAGGGTCTTATTATATTTTTTCACCTCGGAAATTACATTCTTGATTATTTTGACCCCCACTTTGAGATACACTGGGGATTCCAATGTTAATCTTGATTTACAAAATGACTGTTGCTATGCAGCTTGTTTTCCAAGTGCTCAGCTTACTGGTCCAGTAAGCTGTGAAAAGGATGTGTTTATTAAGCATATCTCTTCTTGTGGTTAGAAGTAAAGGAGTCAAAGTTGCCGGAACTGCAGAAGCAAACAGATGCCCATATTACTGTTCAACGCTCATCAGTCTATGACATGAGTGAAAAATAAACACTGAGATTTGGGAGTTTTCTCTACTGTAGCTACTGTTATTTGACCTGACATAGAAATTAGTTCTTTGAGGTGGGATGCTCCCATAACAAATCTCAAAATTGTGGCATTGTCTTATGTGTCTGGACGTGGTTGGAAAGGAATCTGATATTGGAAGCCGTAAATGCGGTTCTACGTGGTATTCAATGGCAAAATGTTTGCAGTAATGGTTGTCCATGGTATCTTTAGATGCAGAGCAACGGTCGGTCAATTGTTGATTTGCTCAGGGTAATTCAGTAGACGTATGTTCAGGAAAAACTTTCTGGTTGACAGGCCAGAAATGTAAAGAATGAAAAGAAAAATAATATAGCCCAGAAACTCAAAACCTTGCTGAATTAGAATACTCACTGCTTGTAAGTCCTAAAGAGTAAGAGATGAGATTAGAAGTGGTTTTCAAATAGAAGTCCAATTTCAGTTGACTGTTACAACAGAGACAAGAGACAGAAGTTGTCATCTTTCCACCTTTGTGCCAGGGAGCCTCATGGTAGCTGTATTATGTTGTGGGGAAAGGCAGTAATTTAATCAGGCCAGAAAATTACTTCTACAAAAGGACCTTCCTGAGATCCGTAGGACATAGAAATGATTGGAGGACTGAAATTATATCAGGTGCCTGACAAGTTTTTGAGGGAATTGAGAACAAAATGAACTACATGCCAAAAGGAAAAAGAATGATTTTCAAGATGACTAACGACTTTCCTGCCCACCTTTCCCTATTTTCCACCCTACGAAATCAGATATGGTAAGTACAGATGACTAAACCAGAATATACACTCTGAGACGGGTACAAGAACCCCAGAATAATCGATAAAGGAAGCTCTCTCAGAGAATAGTATCAGATCCTAAGAGAGCCAAGGAGGAGAAGGAACACAGAGATGCTCAAACATTGTTACTCTGTTGTATGATGGTTATTCCTTCATGTTTTCCCTCCGGGTTTATTGATGTATAATTGACAAATGAAATTGTACATATTTACGGTGTAAAATGTGATGAATTGACATATGTGTACTTTATGCAGTGATTACCATCATCGGTCACTTAGCACATTAATCACTTCATCAGTAACAAGGCAATGTGTTTATGTCTCTCTGTTTGTGTGTGTGTGTGTGTGTGTGTGTGAGATGAGAACACTTATGGTCTAATTTCTGAGCAAGATTGAAGTACACAAGTGGGTATTATTAGCGAGATCACCATGCTGTACCGTAGACTCTGAGAACTCATTCATCGTATGATTGCAGGCTTCTACCGTTGGCCCTACATCTCCACCATTGTCCGACCCCTCTGACCCTGCTGACCACCACTGTACTCTCTGTTGCTGTGACATCTGTTAGTTTGGAAACTAATTCCTAAATAAACAACGGTGCAAAGAAGAAATAACAAATAATTAGAAAATACCTTGAGATGAACGAAATGAAAAGAAAACATACAAGACCTTTTGGGATAAATGTAATGCAGCAAAAAGAGAGCCACCTATGTCTGGAGATATCTATATTACAAAAGATGATCTCAAATCAGCAACCTGATAGACATGTATGCATGTGTGTGGGTTTATGACAATTGCAAACTCGTAACACTAAACACAGCAAAGTATAAGCAGTGATTATTTCTGGCCATTTAATAGACATGCTCATTTTTTAACAGCTTTATGTTCTCCCCATTATATATGAAATGATATACGTTCACTTTTATAACAATGTATCATATTATTTTAAAAATATATAGTAGTCAGGGAAGATGTGGCTAAGCTGCAAGGAAAGTTTACGTCCTGGCTTTCTGGCACATGCTTAGCTGATGACTCTTTCACAGGTTTCAAGTGTCTCCTCTTTCTTTTCCTCTCCTCTTTGTTCTCATCTTCTTCCTGCTGTCCCATTATAAAACCCCATTCCTAAGAAACGTCCTTATTATTTGGCTAAGAGAAATTACTAGACCAGTTCTTCCTTCTGACTGCAGGAAGAATTATGAAATATATGAAATGACTATTACTTAATGCATGGGCAATATAGCAAAGTACCAAACTGGTTGGTTAAGGGGTAGATATTGGCAATGAAGATAATATGGAGGTGAGTGTTCTGGAATGTGAAAAAGAAGATAGACAATAAACAGTGAAATGTTTTTTCAAATTGCTCTCTTCAAAGACCTAAACATTGTTGGAATGAGTGGAAAAAAGCACAGATGTCAGATGTGCCCTAAGTTCACATTTCACCCCAATGTCAGATCTTTATCTCTCCCATCCCAACGTCACTCTGAATCATTTGTATGTGATGCTGTGAGCCTTAAATGATATCTTATATCTAGTTTTGTTTCCACAGAATTGAAGCCTGGTATTTACTTATGGAATACAAGAGATTTATTTTCTAATAAAGGAATTTTAAGCATACGACAGCGGTCTAGGGAAGAGTTCACGTCAGGTGAGATGGGACATCCTGATTCCATTAAACATGTTTTCCCACATTAAACAGTATCGTAAAGCGAGATTGGCAACTCTGTTCCTAAAGCAGACAGGGGCCTTCACCAACCGTGACGCATCACAAGATTCTTCAGTGCCCAAGGGGACAGCATAGAGTAGTGTTCGTGTCAAGGATAGGAGGGAGGAACTGTAGAAACACTGTTGACAGCTAAATCACTGGAAAGGCAGAAATGAAATCTTTGCAGGACATGCTAAGGCACTGGTTCCTGAACTTCAGCTCTTTGCTAAAAGCTCATTATATTTGTCATAATTCCACACCCCATGTGTCATATTACATTAACTTTTGGGGCTTTAACTTCACTTCCTAATAACTTTGAAAATGTTTATTTCAATTGGCCATAGGTGATGATGCACATGAAATGACAGATGAAATATTCAAATTATATATTACAACAAGTACGTACTTATATACATACAGAAATATGGTACAGAAAGTGGGACAAGGACAGATACAGAGAGGTTAAAATATCTGGAACACGCAAAGTCTGCAGAGCAGAAATTCTGCTGGAAGTCCATCTAACAGGGGAATATTCTTTTACCTGAGGGAGCGTCAGCCTTGTTCTATTCAGGCCGTCAGTGGATTGGATGAGAACTTTCCACTTTATAGAGGGCAACCGACTTAGATCAGGCTACTGATTTAAATAATGCTCTCATCCAAAATCATCCTTACAGAAACATAAAGAATAATGTTTGACCAGAAAACTGGAGACATGTGCCAGTGAATCTGACCCATAAATTAACCATCAAACCTTCTTCCCAGCATATTGACAAAGTGTATGAAGAAAGTAGAAGAGGAAATAGGTTTATTTGACACATGCCCCACCGTGACCAAAATGGAAAATGCAAAAAATAGGTTTAAAATATAACAAAATTATTATTAATGATTAAGAAGTTGTATATGAATGGCAATGAACTTCAGTGACTGCATTTTTAATAAAGAGATTACAACTTTCTCTTGAATTTACCCCTAGATTTGATGCGAAACAACATGTGTTTAAATAATTCATAAGTATTAAATACGTACAAATTTAGTTGCGTGAATGGCATTGCCTAATTTATTGGGTTTCCCAATAATTTCAAAGTGACAGGAAGCCAGAATACTGGAGCAATCCTCTGAGATTTCTTCAAAAATTGAAGACATCCAAGGAGGTCAGTTGGGAGAAATTAGATTGGAGAATGTGTTATGTCCCTTTGGGAGGTATGAGCAAAAAGCTTCATTTCTGCTGTAAGTCTTGGGTCTGAGCTGCCGGATCATCCGAGTTATGGCAGGGGATGCTCCGTGCCTGGTGAATTCCTTGTGATAGGAAGTAAAACAGATTTATAAAGTTCACAGGAATCTGACTGCTGGATGTTCTTCATTTGAAGAGGCCAACAGTGAAAGGAGGACCGTAGTGGTCCACACTTTACTACTCGTTTCCAAGTGTCATGATAGGAAATCATATGAGATGATGTGCAAATTTCCCTGCGTCCATTATTGAAGATGAAAGGAGACTCTGTTTAGCAAGCCATGAAACAAGGGGAAATGAATTGTAAGAAAGACTTGAGGTAAGGAGACATATGTCACCAGGTAGCAAGGCCCTTTTGAAATCATCATGTACAATAAACTTGCCACCAGATCAAGTGCAACTAGGCAGGCAGGCAGTTTTAGATGTCAAGGATGGTGAAAGATAGAAAAGGGTCATCCTCCCCAGTCAAGGAAGGGAACTTCTGACTACAAGTTAGAGGACACTCCAAGTGCTCCCACCGCCTTAAACCACTGAAAGTGAGAGGTAAGGCAGGAACTCTGTGAGTCATGAGAACATAATCCAGTGAGGAGACCTGTAACAAGATATTTCCTGTTTTCAGAGTCACTGCCAAGCCAGTTATGGATGGATTTGCATTTGGGCTGGGGAGTGATTGGACCAGGCCAGTTTTGGTAGTTCCGCTTCCCCCTGGGTGGGGCAGCAAACCCCAATAAAAAGGGCCTGTGCTCCACGACGGCTATCCTCCTGCTACTCGAGTTCCGATTGAATTTGTAGAACCTGGTGAGTCTGATTCTTCAGTTCAACTTTGTTCTTGGACAACTGAATGTTGAGTTTATGGTGGAGACAGCAAGTTTGATGGGTCCAAAGTTATCATCATGGGTATAATGCTACTGAGTGGATGGGAACTTGGAATCTGGGCACAACGTTGTGTTGTATTGACTAGATTTCTGAGACCTAGTTTGAATTCCGCTATTGAAAAAGAAATCCAAAGGAAAATTTTACATGAAGGGAGAAAGAGCAAAGTGTTTACCTTTTTCTATGCCTTTCTCTTGGACCTCTGCTGGGATTTCAGAGGCATTTGTCTTAGAAGGTGTCAGAGCCTTAGATTCATCCTCATTGCCCTTTGCTCTGTACATAAGTCATGCTGTCAGGACCTCATGAGAGAAAATGGTGATAGAAATTGCTTGTGAGCTTGCCCAGGATTTTAGAACTTGTGATGGCCTTTTGTGAAGATGTCGTTTTCATAAAAAAGAAAGAAAGTAAAAAATACAGAAAGAAAGAAAGACACAAACCAAAAGAGAAAACTTTGCTTGTTTCTTTAAAACAAAGACATTTCCTTTAGAAAAGTTGTGTGAGAAAAGAGAAGGTTTTCTCTGGATTGCTATAACGATTTCCTGAAGAGGGAGAGAGAAGTCAGAAATTCATGAAAAGGTATTAAAGAGATTAAAGCACATACTTAGAGATTGGTGAGATACTATCTGTTGTTATTCCAAAAGATTTTGCTCTTTTCTCTATAGGAATTCCTTGTTGTGAACAGAGTCACATACTTTCTTTCAGATATTAAGACTCCAGAAAGATGTCTTCTCAACATCAGCAGTGCAAGCAGCCCTGCCAGACACCACCAGTGTGCCCACCAAAGTGTCCTGACCCTTGCCCACCTTGCAAGTGTCCAGACCCTTGCCCACCTTGCAAGTGTCCAGACCCTTGCCCACCTATAAAGTGCCCTGACCCATGCCCACCTTGCAAGTGTCCAGACCCTTGTCCACCTTGCAAGTGTCCAGACCCTTGTCCACCTTGCAAGTGTCCAGACCCTTGCCCACCTATAAAGTGCCCTGACCCATGCCTGCCTCAGCAGTGCAAGCAGAAATGCCCTCCTGGGGCACCTGCTCATCATTGCTAGCAGAAGTGCCTGCCGAAGAGTAGGTAAGAGCTTGCCTTTTTATCTGCATCTGGAAAGGATAAGGACAATCGGCTCCACTAGTTCCACAGCTCCACCTTCATCTTCTCTTCAAAGCCTATCATGGAAAAGGAAGAAGCTTCTCCACCCTTCAGCTTCAATATGCGTGTGGTGCTTCCTGACAGACAGAGGTTTCTTATCTGAGGCTGCTGTACTGCTTCCCTCTGGGAGGTGCCCAAGAAAGCATCGCAGAGCCTCAGGAGGAAGAGCAGCAGCCTTCCTCCTGGGCGCCCTCTGAGGATTCTCTCGCTGTCTTCTGTGTCGTTCTGTCACCTGGGCCTGGGTTACTACCAGCTGAGCAATTGTTACTTATCCCCCACTTCCTGAATAAAATACAATTCTTTTCTGTGATGGGAAAATTTTTTTCTTTTTTTAAAAACCTGCTTTTTGCAATATCATATCATAATTTTGCTTGATTTCGATCTTTCTTTGATCCCGAGTTTCAGGCTCTCAGAGTCAGTGTTATCTGAATTTCGAGTCGTATCAATGATTATTTCTATACAGTTTCAAATAGAGGTTATTTTCCTAATTATTGCTTGATTGGTTTGAGGAACAAATAGTTTACCTTCTTGGGATTTCAAACCCTTTAATAAAGTGTGGGGAAAATCACATTTACAGCGCCAACTTGCTTAGGCATAAAAATTACATGAATGTGTGTCATTCAGTTGGCACAATGTCGAGCACATAATTGGCATTTGAGAGCTGGCTGATCACCATTGTCTCTGTCATCATCACCGTCACCACCACCACGACCGTCACCACCACCCCCAGGTGCTCCAGCAGGGGAGTGGCTCAGACATGCATGTAGGGCATGCAAGGAGATTCTTCAACTCTATTACCCGTTCATACTCTGTGTTCATTTTCTTTTCCAATTTAACCGAATTTTTAATCTGACACTAGAAAATAACCAGTTTGGGAAATTATTGGAGTACTCTGTATAAAATTATAATAGTTCTGAAAACATGGGTAGTACAAAAGAAAGGGAATTTAAAGGGACCTTACAAAACGAAGCGCTCCCTGCTCTCTACGTGTATAACCTGCCGTTCTTACTGCAAAACTCAACAACCTCAGGGTCTTATTATATTTTTTCACCTCGGAAATTACATTCTTGATTATTTTGACCCCCACTTTGAGATACACTGGGGATTCCAATGTTAATCTTGATTTACAAAATGACTGTTGCTATGCAGCTTGTTTTCCAAGTGCTCAGCTTACTGGTCCAGTAAGCTGTGAAAAGGATGTGTTTATTAAGCATATCTCTTCTTGTGGTTAGAAGTAAAGGAGTCAAAGTTGCCGGAACTGCAGAAGCAAACAGATGCCCATATTACTGTTCAACGCTCATCAGTCTATGACATGAGTGAAAAATAAACACTGAGATTTGGGAGTTTTCTCTACTGTAGCTACTGTTATTTGACCTGACATAGAAATTAGTTCTTTGAGGTGGGATGCTCCCATAACAAATCTCAAAATTGTGGCATTGTCTTATGTGTCTGGACGTGGTTGGAAAGGAATCTGATATTGGAAGCCGTAAATGCGGTTCTACGTGGTATTCAATGGCAAAATGTTTGCAGTAATGGTTGTCCATGGTATCTTTAGATGCAGAGCAACGGTCGGTCAATTGTTGATTTGCTCAGGGTAATTCAGTAGACGTATGTTCAGGAAAAACTTTCTGGTTGACAGGCCAGAAATGTAAAGAATGAAAAGAAAAATAATATAGCCCAGAAACTCAAAACCTTGCTGAATTAGAATACTCACTGCTTGTAAGTCCTAAAGAGTAAGAGATGAGATTAGAAGTGGTTTTCAAATAGAAGTCCAATTTCAGTTGACTGTTACAACAGAGACAAGAGACAGAAGTTGTCATCTTTCCACCTTTGTGCCAGGGAGCCTCATGGTAGCTGTATTATGTTGTGGGGAAAGGCAGTAATTTAATCAGGCCAGAAAATTACTTCTACAAAAGGACCTTCCTGAGATCCGTAGGACATAGAAATGATTGGAGGACTGAAATTATATCAGGTGCCTGACAAGTTTTTGAGGGAATTGAGAACAAAATGAACTACATGCCAAAAGGAAAAAGAATGATTTTCAAGATGACTAACGACTTTCCTGCCCACCTTTCCCTATTTTCCACCCTACGAAATCAGATATGGTAAGTACAGATGACTAAACCAGAATATACACTCTGAGACGGGTACAAGAACCCCAGAATAATCGATAAAGGAAGCTCTCTCAGAGAATAGTATCAGATCCTAAGAGAGCCAAGGAGGAGAAGGAACACAGAGATGCTCAAACATTGTTACTCTGTTGTATGATGGTTATTCCTTCATGTTTTCCCTCCGGGTTTATTGATGTATAATTGACAAATGAAATTGTACATATTTACGGTGTAAAATGTGATGAATTGACATATGTGTACTTTATGCAGTGATTACCATCATCGGTCACTTAGCACATTAATCACTTCATCAGTAACAAGGCAATGTGTTTATGTCTCTCTGTTTGTGTGTGTGTGTGTGTGTGTGTGTGTGTGTGTGTGTGATGAGAACACTTATGGTCTAATTTCTGAGCAAGATTGAAGTACACAAGTGGGTATTATTAGCGAGATCACCATGCTGTACCGTAGACTCTGAGAACTCATTCATCGTATGATTGCAGGCTTCTACCGTTGGCCCTACATCTCCACCATTGTCCGACCCCTCTGACCCTGCTGACCACCACTGTACTCTCTGTTGCTGTGACATCTGTTAGTTTGGAAACTAATTCCTAAATAAACAACGGTGCAAAGAAGAAATAACAAATAATTAGAAAATACCTTGAGATGAACGAAATGAAAAGAAAACATACAAGACCTTTTGGGATAAATGTAATGCAGCAAAAAGAGAGCCACCTATGTCTGGAGATATCTATATTACAAAAGATGATCTCAAATCAGCAACCTGATAGACATGTATGCATGTGTGTGGGTTTATGACAATTGCAAACTCGTAACACTAAACACAGCAAAGTATAAGCAGTGATTATTTCTGGCCATTTAATAGACATGCTCATTTTTTAACAGCTTTATGTTCTCCCCATTATATATGAAATGATATACGTTCACTTTTATAACAATGTATCATATTATTTTAAAAATATATAGTAGTCAGGGAAGATGTGGCTAAGCTGCAAGGAAAGTTTACGTCCTGGCTTTCTGGCACATGCTTAGCTGATGACTCTTTCACAGGTTTCAAGTGTCTCCTCTTTCTTTTCCTCTCCTCTTTGTTCTCATCTTCTTCCTGCTGTCCCATTATAAAACCCCATTCCTAAGAAACGTCCTTATTATTTGGCTAAGAGAAATTACTAGACCAGTTCTTCCTTCTGACTGCAGGAAGAATTATGAAATATATGAAATGACTATTACTTAATGCATGGGCAATATAGCAAAGTACCAAACTGGTTGGTTAAGGGGTAGATATTGGCAATGAAGATAATATGGAGGTGAGTGTTCTGGAATGTGAAAAAGAAGATAGACAATAAACAGTGAAATGTTTTTTCAAATTGCTCTCTTCAAAGACCTAAACATTGTTGGAATGAGTGGAAAAAAGCACAGATGTCAGATGTGCCCTAAGTTCACATTTCACCCCAATGTCAGATCTTTATCTCTCCCATCCCAACGTCACTCTGAATCATTTGTATGTGATGCTGTGAGCCTTAAATGATATCTTATATCTAGTTTTGTTTCCACAGAATTGAAGCCTGGTATTTACTTATGGAATACAAGAGATTTATTTTCTAATAAAGGAATTTTAAGCATACGACAGCGGTCTAGGGAAGAGTTCACGTCAGGTGAGATGGGACATCCTGATTCCATTAAACATGTTTTCCCACATTAAACAGTATCGTAAAGCGAGATTGGCAACTCTGTTCCTAAAGCAGACAGGGGCCTTCACCAACCGTGACGCATCACAAGACTCTTCAGTGCCCAAGGGGACACCATAGAGTAGTGTTCGTGTCAAGGATAGGAGGGAGGAACTGTAGAAACACTGTTGACAGCTAAATCACTGAAAAGGCAGAAATGAAATCTTTGCAGGACATGCTAAGGCACTGGTTCCTGAACTTCAGCTCTTTGCTAAAAGCTCATTATATTTGTCATAATTCCACACCCCATGTGTCATATTACATTAACTTTTGGGGCTTTAACTTCACTTCCTAATAACTTTGAAAATGTTTATTTCAATTGGCCATAGGTGATGATGCACATGAAATGACAGATGAAATATTCAAATTATATATTACAACAAGTACGTACTTATATACATACAGAAATATGGTACAGAAAGTGGGACAAGGACAGATACAGAGAGGTTAAAATATCTGGAACACGCAAAGTCTGCAGAGCAGAAATTCTGCTGGAAGTCCATCTAACAGGGGAATATTCTTTTACCTGAGGGAGCGTCAGCCTTGTTCTATTCAGGCCGTCAGTGGATTGGATGAGAACTTTCCACTTTATAGAGGGCAACCGACTTAGATCAGGCTACTGATTTAAATAATGCTCTCATCCAAAATCATCCGTACAGAAACATAAAGAATAATGTTTGACCAGAAAACTGGAGACATGTGCCAGTGAATCTGACCCATAAATTAACCATCAAACCTTCTTCCCAGCATATTGACAAAGTGTATGAAGAAAGTAGAAGAGGAAATAGGTTTATTTGACACATGCCCCACCGTGACCAAAATGGAAAATGCAAAAAATAGGTTTAAAATATAACAAAATTATTATTAATGATTAAGAAGTTGTATATGAATGGCAATGAACTTCAGTGACTGCATTTTTAATAAAGAGATTACAACTTTCTCTTGAATTTACCCCTAGATTTGATGCGAAACAACATGTGTTTAAATAATTCATAAGTATTAAATACGTACAAATTTAGTTGCGTGAATGGCATTGCCTAATTTATTGGGTTTCCCAATAATTTCAAAGTGACAGGAAGCCAGAATACTGGAGCAATCCTCTGAGATTTCTTCAAAAATTGAAGACATCCAAGGAGGTCAGTTGGGAGAAATTAGATTGGAGAATGTGTTATGTCCCTTTGGGAGGTATGAGCAAAAAGCTTCATTTCTGCTGTAAGTCTTGGGTCTGAGCTGCCGGATCATCCGAGTTATGGCAGGGGATGCTCCGTGCCTGGTGAATTCCTTGTGATAGGAAGTAAAACAGATTTATAAAGTTCACAGGAATCTGACTGCTCGATGTTCTTCATTTGAAGAGGCCAACAGTGAAAGGAGGACCGTAGTGGTCCACACTTTACTACTCGTTTCCAAGTGTCATGATAGGAAATCATATGAGATGATGTGCAAATTTCCCTGCGTCCATTATCGAAGGTGAAAGGAGACTCTGTTTAGCAAGCCATGAAACAAGGGGATATGAATTGTAAGAACGACTTGAGGTAAGGAGACATATGTCACCAGGTAGCAAGGCCCTTTTGAAATCATCATGTACAATAAACTTGCCACCAGATCAAGTGCAACTAGGCAGGCAGGCAGTTTTAGATGTCAAGGATGGTGAAAGATAGAAAAGGGTCATCCTCCCCAGTCAAGGAAGGGAACTTCTGACTACAAGTTAGAGGACACTCCAAGTGCTCCCACCGCCTTAAACCACTGAAAGTGAGAGGTAAGGCAGGAACTCTGTGAGTCATGAGAACATAATCCAGTGAGGAGACCTGTAACAAGATATTTCCTGTTTTCAGAGTCACTGCCAAGCCAGTTATGGATGGATTTGCATTTGGGCTGGGGAGTGATTGGACCAGGCCAGTTTTGGTAGTTCCGCTTCCCCCTGGGTGGGGCAGCAAACCCCAATAAAAAGGGCCTGTGCTCCACGACGGCTATCCTCCTGCTACTCGAGTTCCGATTGAATTTGTAGAACCTGGTGAGTCTGATTCTTCAGTTCAACTTTGTTCTTGGACAACTGAATGTTGAGTTTATGGTGGAGACAGCAAGTTTGATGGGTCCAAAGTTATCATCATGGGTATAATGCTACTGAGTGGATGGGAACTTGGAATCTGGGCACAACGTTGTGTTGTATTGACTAGATTTCTGAGACCTAGTTTGAATTCCGCTATTGAAAAAGAAATCCAAAGGAAAATTTTACATGAAGGGAGAAAGAGCAAAGTGTTTACCTTTTTCTATGCCTTTCTCTTGGACCTCTGCTGGGATTTCAGAGGCATTTGTCTTAGAAGGTGTCAGAGCCTTAGATTCATCCTCATTGCCCTTTGCTCTGTACATAAGTCATGCTGTCAGGACCTCATGAGAGAAAATGGTGATAGAAATTGCTTGTGAGCTTGCCCAGGATTTTAGAACTTGTGATGGCCTTTTGTGAAGATGTCGTTTTCATAAAAAAGAAAGAAAGTAAAAAATACAGAAAGAAAGAAAGACACAAACCAAAAGAGAAAACTTTGCTTGTTTCTTTAAAACAAAGACATTTCCTTTAGAAAAGTTGTGTGAGAAAAGAGAAGGTTTTCTCTGGATTGCTATAACGATTTCCTGAAGAGGGAGAGAGAAGTCAGAAATTCATGAAAAGGTATTAAAGAGATTAAAGCACATACTTAGAGATTGGTGAGATACTATCTGTTGTTATTCCAAAAGATTTTGCTCTTTTCTCTATAGGAATTCCTTGTTGTGAACAGAGTCACATACTTTCTTTCAGATATTAAGACTCCAGAAAGATGTCTTCTCAACATCAGCAGTGCAAGCAGCCCTGCCAGACACCACCAGTGTGCCCACCAAAGTGTCCTGACCCTTGCCCACCTTGCAAGTGTCCAGACCCTTGCCCACCTTGCAAGTGTCCAGACCCTTGCCCACCTATAAAGTGCCCTGACCCATGCCCACCTTGCAAGTGTCCAGACCCTTGTCCACCTTGCAAGTGTCCAGACCCTTGTCCACCTTGCAAGTGTCCAGACCCTTGCCCACCTATAAAGTGCCCTGACCCATGCCTGCCTCAGCAGTGCAAGCAGAAATGCCCTCCTGGGGCACCTGCTCATCATTGCTAGCAGAAGTGCCTGCCGAAGAGTAGGTAAGAGCTTGCCTTTTTATCTGCATCTGGAAAGGATAAGGACAATCGGCTCCACTAGTTCCACAGCTCCACCTTCATCTTCTCTTCAAAGCCTATCATGGAAAAGGAAGAAGCTTCTCCACCCTTCAGCTTCAATATGCGTGTGGTGCTTCCTGACAGACAGAGGTTTCTTATCTGAGGCTGCTGTACTGCTTCCCTCTGGGAGGTGCCCAAGAAAGCATCGCAGAGCCTCAGGAGGAAGAGCAGCAGCCTTCCTCCTGGGCGCCCTCTGAGGATTCTCTCGCTGTCTTCTGTGTCGTTCTGTCACCTGGGCCTGGGTTACTACCAGCTGAGCAATTGTTACTTATCCCCCACTTCCTGAATAAAATACAATTCTTTTCTGTGATGGGAAAATTTTTTTCTTTTTTTAAAAACCTGCTTTTTGCAATATCATATCATAATTTTGCTTGATTTCGATCTTTCTTTGATCCCGAGTTTCAGGCTCTCAGAGTCAGTGTTATCTGAATTTCGAGTCGTATCAATGATTATTTCTATACAGTTTCAAATAGAGGTTATTTTCCTAATTATTGCTTGATTGGTTTGAGGAACAAATAGTTTACCTTCTTGGGATTTCAAACCCTTTAATAAAGTGTGGGGAAAATCACATTTACAGCGCCAACTTGCTTAGGCATAAAAATTACATGAATGTGTGTCATTCAGTTGGCACAATGTCGAGCACATAATTGGCATTTGAGAGCTGGCTGATCACCATTGTCTCTGTCATCATCACCGTCACCACCACCACGACCGTCACCACCACCCCCAGGTGCTCCAGCAGGGGAGTGGCTCAGACATGCATGTAGGGCATGCAAGGAGATTCTTCAACTCTATTACCCGTTCATACTCTGTGTTCATTTTCTTTTCCAATTTAACCGAATTTTTAATCTGACACTAGAAAATAACCAGTTTGGGAAATTATTGGAGTACTCTGTATAAAATTATAATAGTTCTGAAAACATGGGTAGTACAAAAGAAAGGGAATTTAAAGGGACCTTACAAAACGAAGCGCTCCCTGCTCTCTACGTGTATAACCTGCCGTTCTTACTGCAAAACTCAACAACCTCAGGGTCTTATTATATTTTTTCACCTCGGAAATTACATTCTTGATTATTTTGACCCCCACTTTGAGATACACTGGGGATTCCAATGTTAATCTTGATTTACAAAATGACTGTTGCTATGCAGCTTGTTTTCCAAGTGCTCAGCTTACTGGTCCAGTAAGCTGTGAAAAGGATGTGTTTATTAAGCATATCTCTTCTTGTGGTTAGAAGTAAAGGAGTCAAAGTTGCCGGAACTGCAGAAGCAAACAGATGCCCATATTACTGTTCAACGCTCATCAGTCTATGACATGAGTGAAAAATAAACACTGAGATTTGGGAGTTTTCTCTACTGTAGCTACTGTTATTTGACCTGACATAGAAATTAGTTCTTTGAGGTGGGATGCTCCCATAACAAATCTCAAAATTGTGGCATTGTCTTATGTGTCTGGACGTGGTTGGAAAGGAATCTGATATTGGAAGCCGTAAATGCGGTTCTACGTGGTATTCAATGGCAAAATGTTTGCAGTAATGGTTGTCCATGGTATCTTTAGATGCAGAGCAACGGTCGGTCAATTGTTGATTTGCTCAGGGTAATTCAGTAGACGTATGTTCAGGAAAAACTTTCTGGTTGACAGGCCAGAAATGTAAAGAATGAAAAGAAAAATAATATAGCCCAGAAACTCAAAACCTTGCTGAATTAGAATACTCACTGCTTGTAAGTCCTAAAGAGTAAGAGATGAGATTAGAAGTGGTTTTCAAATAGAAGTCCAATTTCAGTTGACTGTTACAACAGAGACAAGAGACAGAAGTTGTCATCTTTCCACCTTTGTGCCAGGGAGCCTCATGGTAGCTGTATTATGTTGTGGGGAAAGGCAGTAATTTAATCAGGCCAGAAAATTACTTCTACAAAAGGACCTTCCTGAGATCCGTAGGACATAGAAATGATTGGAGGACTGAAATTATATCAGGTGCCTGACAAGTTTTTGAGGGAATTGAGAACAAAATGAACTACATGCCAAAAGGAAAAAGAATGATTTTCAAGATGACTAACGACTTTCCTGCCCACCTTTCCCTATTTTCCACCCTACGAAATCAGATATGGTAAGTACAGATGACTAAACCAGAATATACACTCTGAGACGGGTACAAGAACCCCAGAATAATCGATAAAGGAAGCTCTCTCAGAGAATAGTATCAGATCCTAAGAGAGCCAAGGAGGAGAAGGAACACAGAGATGCTCAAACATTGTTACTCTGTTGTATGATGGTTATTCCTTCATGTTTTCCCTCCGGGTTTATTGATGTATAATTGACAAATGAAATTGTACATATTTACGGTGTAAAATGTGATGAATTGACATATGTGTACTTTATGCAGTGATTACCATCATCGGTCACTTAGCACATTAATCACTTCATCAGTAACAAGGCAATGTGTTTATGTCTCTCTGTTTGTGTGTGTGTGTGTGTGTGTGTGTGTGTGTGTGTGTGTGATGAGAACACTTATGGTCTAATTTCTGAGCAAGATTGAAGTACACAAGTGGGTATTATTAGCGAGATCACCATGCTGTACCGTAGACTCTGAGAACTCATTCATCGTATGATTGCAGGCTTCTACCGTTGGCCCTACATCTCCACCATTGTCCGACCCCTCTGACCCTGCTGACCACCACTGTACTCTCTGTTGCTGTGACATCTGTTAGTTTGGAAACTAATTCCTAAATAAACAACGGTGCAAAGAAGAAATAACAAATAATTAGAAAATACCTTGAGATGAACGAAATGAAAAGAAAACATACAAGACCTTTTGGGATAAATGTAATGCAGCAAAAAGAGAGCCACCTATGTCTGGAGATATCTATATTACAAAAGATGATCTCAAATCAGCAACCTGATAGACATGTATGCATGTGTGTGGGTTTATGACAATTGCAAACTCGTAACACTAAACACAGCAAAGTATAAGCAGTGATTATTTCTGGCCATTTAATAGACATGCTCATTTTTTAACAGCTTTATGTTCTCCCCATTATATATGAAATGATATACGTTCACTTTTATAACAATGTATCATATTATTTTAAAAATATATAGTAGTCAGGGAAGATGTGGCTAAGCTGCAAGGAAAGTTTACGTCCTGGCTTTCTGGCACATGCTTAGCTGATGACTCTTTCACAGGTTTCAAGTGTCTCCTCTTTCTTTTCCTCTCCTCTTTGTTCTCATCTTCTTCCTGCTGTCCCATTATAAAACCCCATTCCTAAGAAACTTCCTTATTATTTGGCTAAGAGAAATTACTAGACCAGTTCTTCCTTCTGACTGCAGGAAGAATTATGAAATATATGAAATGACTATTACTTAATGCATGGGCAATATAGCAAAGTACCAAACTGGTTGGTTAAGGGGTAGATATTGGCAATGAAGATAATATGGAGGTGAGTGTTCTGGAATGTGAAAAAGAAGATAGACAATAAACAGTGAAATGTTTTTTCAAATTGCTCTCTTCAAAGACCTAAACATTGTTGGAATGAGTGGAAAAAAGCACAGATGTCAGATGTGCCCTAAGTTCACATTTCACCCCAATGTCAGATCTTTATCTCTCCCATCCCAACGTCACTCTGAATCATTTGTATGTGATGCTGTGAGCCTTAAATGATATCTTATATCTAGTTTTGTTTCCACAGAATTGAAGCCTGGTATTTACTTATGGAATACAAGAGATTTATTTTCTAATAAAGGAATTTTAAGCATACGACAGCGGTCTAGAGAAGAGTTCACGTCAGGTGAGATGGGACATCCTGATTCCATTAAACATGTTTTCCCACATTAAACAGTATCGTAAAGCGAGATTGGCAACTCTGTTCCTAAAGCAGACAGGGGCCTTCACCAACCGTGACGCATCACAAGATTCTTCAGTGCCCAAGGGGACAGCATAGAGTAGTGTTCGTGTCAAGGATAGGAGGGAGGAACTGTAGAAACACTGTTGACAGCTAAATCACTGGAAAGGCAGAAATGAAATCTTTGCAGGACATGCTAAGGCACTGGTTCCTGAACTTCAGCTCTTTGCTAAAAGCTCATTATATTTGTCATAATTCCACACCCCATGTGTCATATTACATTAACTTTTGGGGCTTTAACTTCACTTCCTAATAACTTTGAAAATGTTTATTTCAATTGGCCATAGGTGATGATGCACATGAAATGACAGATGAAATATTCAAATTATATATTACAACAAGTACGTACTTATATACATACAGAAATATGGTACAGAAAGTGGGACAAGGACAGATACAGAGAGGTTAAAATATCTGGAACACGCAAAGTCTGCAGAGCAGAAATTCTGCTGGAAGTCCATCTAACAGGGGAATATTCTTTTACCTGAGGGAGCGTCAGCCTTGTTCTATTCAGGCCGTCAGTGGATTGGATGAGAACTTTCCACTTTATAGAGGGCAACCGACTTAGATCAGGCTACTGATTTAAATAATGCTCTCATCCAAAATCATCCGTACAGAAACATAAAGAATAATGTTTGACCAGAAAACTGGAGACATGTGCCAGTGAATCTGACCCATAAATTAACCATCAAACCTTCTTCCCAGCATATTGACAAAGTGTATGAAGAAAGTAGAAGAGGAAATAGGTTTATTTGACACATGCCCCACCGTGACCAAAATGGAAAATGCAAAAAATAGGTTTAAAATATAACAAAATTATTATTAATGATTAAGAAGTTGTATATGAATGGCAATGAACTTCAGTGACTGCATTTTTAATAAAGAGATTACAACTTTCTCTTGAATTTACCCCTAGATTTGATGCGAAATAACATGTGTTTAAATAATTCATAAGTATTAAATACGTACAAATTTAGTTGCGTGAATGGCATTGCCTAATTTATTGGGTTTCCCAATAATTTCAAAGTGACAGGAAGCCAGAATACTGGAGCAATCCTCTGAGATTTCTTCAAAAATTGAAGACATCCAAGGAGGTCAGTTGGGAGAAATTAGATTGGAGAATGTGTTATGTCCCTTTGGGAGGTATGAGCAAAAAGCTTCATTTCTGCTGTAAGTCTTGGGTCTGAGCTGCCGGATCATCCGAGTTATGGCAGGGGATGCTCCGTGCCTGGTGAATTCCTTGTGATAGGAAGTAAAACAGATTTATAAAGTTCACAGGAATCTGACTGCTGGATGTTCTTCATTTGAAGAGGCCAACAGTGAAAGGAGGACCGTAGTGGTCCACACTTTACTACTCGTTTCCAAGTGTCATGATAGGAAATCATATGAGATGATGTGCAAATTTCCCTGCGTCCAATATTGAAGATGAAAGGAGACTCTGTTTAGCAAGCCATGAAACAAGGGGAAATGAATTGTAAGAAAGACTTGAGGTAAGGAGACATATGTCACCAGGTAGCAAGGCCCTTTTGAAATCATCATGTACAATAAACTTGCCACCAGATCAAGTGCAACTAGGCAGGCAGGCAGTTTTAGATGTCAAGGATGGTGAAAGATAGAAAAGGGTCATCCTCCCCAGTCAAGGAAGGGAACTTCTGACTACAAGTTAGAGGACACTCCAAGTGCTCCCACCGCCTTAAACCACTGAAAGTGAGAGGTAAGGCAGGAACTCTGTGAGTCATGAGAACATAATCCAGTGAGGAGACCTGTAACAAGATATTTCCTGTTTTCAGAGTCACTGCCAAGCCAGTTATGGATGGATTTGCATTTGGGCTGGGGAGTGATTGGACCAGGCCAGTTTTGGTAGTTCCGCTTCCCCCTGGGTGGGGCAGCAAACCCCAATAAAAAGGGCCTGTGCTCCACGACGGCTATCCTCCTGCTACTCGAGTTCCGATTGAATTTGTAGAACCTGGTGAGTCTGATTCTTCAGTTCAACTTTGTTCTTGGACAACTGAATGTTGAGTTTATGGTGGAGACAGCAAGTTTGATGGGTCCAAAGTTATCATCATGGGTATAATGCTACTGAGTGGATGGGAACTTGGAATCTGGGCACAACGTTGTGTTGTATTGACTAGATTTCTGAGACCTAGTTTGAATTCCGCTATTGAAAAAGAAATCCAAAGGAAAATTTTACATGAAGGGAGAAAGAGCAAAGTGTTTACCTTTTTCTATGCCTTTCTCTTGGACCTCTGCTGGGATTTCAGAGGCATTTGTCTTAGAAGGTGTCAGAGCCTTAGATTCATCCTCATTGCCCTTTGCTCTGTACGTAAGTCATGCTGTCAGGACCTCATGAGAGAAAATGGTGATAGAAATTGCTTGTGAGCTTGCCCAGGATTTTAGAACTTGTGATGGCCTTTTGTGAAGATGTCGTTTTCATAAAAAAGAAAGAAAGTAAAAAATACAGAAAGAAAGAAAGACACAAACCAAAAGAGAAAACTTTGCTTGTTTCTTTAAAACAAAGACATTTCCTTTAGAAAAGTTGTGTGAGAAAAGAGAAGGTTTTCTCTGGATTGCTATAACGATTTCCTGAAGAGGGAGAGAGAAGTCAGAAATTCATGAAAAGGTATTAAAGAGATTAAAGCACATACTTAGAGATTGGTGAGATACTATCTGTTGTTATTCCAAAAGATTTTGCTCTTTTCTCTATAGGAATTCCTTGTTGTGAACAGAGTCATATACTTTCTTTCAGATATTAAGACTCCAGAAAGATGTCTTCTCAACATCAGCAGTGCAAGCAGCCCTGCCAGACACCACCAGTGTGCCCACCAAAGTGTCCTGACCCTTGCCCACCTTGCAAGTGTCCAGACCCTTGCCCACCTTGCAAGTGTCCAGACCCTTGCCCACCTATAAAGTGCCCTGACCCATGCCCACCTTGCAAGTGTCCAGACCCTTGTCCACCTTGCAAGTGTCCAGACCCTTGTCCACCTTGCAAGTGTCCAGACCCTTGCCCACCTATAAAGTGCCCTGACCCATGCCTGCCTCAGCAGTGCAAGCAGAAATGCCCTCCTGGGGCACCTGCTCATCATTGCTAGCAGAAGTGCCTGCCGAAGAGTAGGTAAGAGCTTGCCTTTTTATCTGCATCTGGAAAGGATAAGGACAATCGGCTCCACTAGTTCCACAGCTCCACCTTCATCTTCTCTTCAAAGCCTATCATGGAAAAGGAAGAAGCTTCTCCACCCTTCAGCTTCAATATGCGTGTGGTGCTTCCTGACAGACAGAGGTTTCTTATCTGAGGCTGCTGTACTGCTTCCCTCTGGGAGGTGCCCAAGAAAGCACCGCAGAGCCTCAGGAGGAAGAGCAGCAGCCTTCCTCCTGGGCGCCCTCTGAGGATTCTCTCGCTGTCTTCTGTGTCGTTCGGTCACCTGGGCCTGGGTTACTACCAGCTGAGCAATTGTTACTTATCCCCCACTTCCTGAATAAAATACAATTCTTTTCTGTGATGGGAAAATTTTTTTCTTTTTTTAAAAACCTGCTTTTTGCAATATCATATCATAATTTTGCTTGATTTCGATCTTTCTTTGATCCCGAGTTTCAGGCTCTCAGAGTCAGTGTTATCTGAATTTCGAGTCGTATCAATGATTATTTCTATACAGTTTCAAATAGAGGTTATTTTCCTAATTATTGCTTGATTGGTTTGAGGAACAAATAGTTTACCTTCTTGGGATTTCAAACCCTTTAATAAAGTGTGGGGAAAATCACATTTACAGCGCCAACTTGCTTAGGCATAAAAATTACATGAATGTGTGTCATTCAGTTGGCACAATGTCGAGCACATAATTGGCATTTGAGAGCTGGCTGATCACCATTGTCTCTGTCATCATCACTGTCACCACCACCACGACCGTCACCACCACCCCCAGGTGCTCCAGCAGGGGAGTGGCTCAGACATGCATGTAGGGCATGCAAGGAGATTCTTCAACTCTATTACCCGTTCATACTCTGTGTTCATTTTCTTTTCCAATTTAACCGAATTTTTAATCTGACACTAGAAAATAACCAGTTTGGGAAATTATTGGAGTACTCTGTATAAAATTATAATAGTTCTGAAAACATGGGTAGTACAAAAGAAAGGGAATTTAAAGGGACCTTACAAAACGAAGCGCTCCCTGCTCTCTATGTGTATAACGTGCCGTTCTTACTGCAAAACTCAACAACCTCAGGGTCTTATTATATTTTTTCACCTCGGAAATTACATTCTTGATTATTTTGACCCCCCCTTTGAGATACACTGGGGATTCCAATGTTAATCTTGATTTACAAAATGACTGTTGCTATGCAGCTTGTTTTCCAAGTGCTCAGCTTACTGGTCCAGTAAGCTGTGAAAAGGATGTGTTTATTAAGCATATCTCTTCTTGTGGTTAGAAGTAAAGGAGTCAAAGTTGCCGGAACTGCAGAAGCAAACAGATGCCCATATTACTGTTCAACGCTCATCAGTCTATGACATGAGTGAAAAATAAACACTGAGATTTGGGAGTTTTCTCTACTGTAGCTACTGTTATTTGACCTGACATAGAAATTAGTTCTTTGAGGTGGGATGCTCCCATAACAAATCTCAAAATTGTGGCATTGTCTTATGTGTCTGGACGTGGTTGGAAAGGAATCTGATATTGGAAGCCGTACATGTGGTTCTACGTGGTATTCAATGGCAAAATGTTTGCAGTAATGGTTGTCCATGGTATCTTTAGATGCAGAGCAACGGTCGGTCAATTGTTGATTTGCTCAGGGTAATTCAGTAGACGTATGTTCAGGAAAAACTTTCTGGTTGACAGGCCAGAAATGTAAAGAATGAAAAGAAAAATAATATAGCCCAGAAACTCAAAACCTTGCTGAATTAGAATACTCACTGCTTGTAAGTCCTAAAGAGTAAGAGATGAGATTAGAAGTGGTTTTCAAATAGAAGTCCAATTTCAGTTGACTGTTACAACAGAGACAAGAGACAGAAGTTGTCATCTTTCCACCTTTGTGCCAGGGAGCCTCATGGTAGCTGTATTATGTTGTGGGGAAAGGCAGTAATTTAATCAGGCCAGAAAATTACTTCTACAAAAGGACCTTCCTGAGATCCGTAGGACATAGAAATGATTGGAGGACTGAAATTATATCAGGTGCCTGACAAGTTTTTGAGGGAATTGAGAACAAAATGAACTACATGCCAAAAGGAAAAAGAATGATTTTCAAGATGACTAACGACTTTCCTGCCCACCTTTCCCTATTTTCCACCCTACGAAATCAGACATGGTAAGTACAGATGACTAAACCAGAATATACACTCTGAGACGGGTACAAGAACCCCAGAATAATCGATAAAGGAAGCTCTCTCAGAGAATAGTATCAGATCCTAAGAGAGCCAAGGAGGAGAAGGAACACAGAGATGCTCAAACATTGTTACTCTGTTGTATGATGGTTATTCCTTCATGTTTTCCCTCCGGGTTTATTGATGTATAATTGACAAATGAAATTGTACATATTTACGGTGTAAAATGTGATGAATTGACATATGTGTACTTTATGCAGTGATTACCATCATCGGTCACTTAGCACATTAATCACTTCATCAGTAACAAGGCAATGTGTTTATGTCTCTCTGTTTGTGTGTGTGTGTGTGTGTGTGTGTGTGTGTGTGTGTGTGTGTGATGAGAACACTTATGGTCTAATTTCTGAGCAAGATTGAAGTACACAAGTGGGTATTATTAGCGAGATCACCATGCTGTACCGTAGACTCTGAGAACTCATTCATCGTATGATTGCAGGCTTCTACCGTTGGCCCTACATCTCCACCATTGTCCGACCCCTCTGACCCTGCAGACCACCACTGTACTCTCTGTTGCTGTGACATCTGTTAGTTTGGAAACTAATTCCTAAATAAACAACGGTGCAAAGAAGAAATAACAAATAATTAGAAAATACCTTGAGATGAACGAAATGAAAAGAAAACATACAAGACCTTTTGGGATAAATGTAATGCAGCAAAAAGAGAGCCACCTATGTCTGGAGATATCTATATTACAAAAGATGATCTCAAATCAGCAACCTGATAGACATGTATGCATGTGTGTGGGTTTATGACAATTGCAAACTCGTAACACTAAACACAGCAAAGTATAAGCAGTGATTATTTCTGGCCATTTAATAGACATGCTCATTTTTTAACAGCTTTATGTTCTCCCCATTATATATGAAATGATATACGTTCACTTTTATAACAATGTATCATATTATTTTAAAAATATATAGTAGTCAGGGAAGATGTGGCTAAGCTGCAAGGAAAGTTTACGTCCTGGCTTTCTGGCACATGCTTAGCTGATGACTCTTTCACAGGTTTCAAGTGTCTCCTCTTTCTTTTCCTCTCCTCTTTGTTCTCATCTTCTTCCTGCTGTCCCATTATAAAACCCCATTCCTAAGAAACTTCCTTATTATTTGGCTAAGAGAAATTACTAGACCAGTTCTTCCTTCTGACTGCAGGAAGAATTATGAAATATATGAAATGACTATTACTTAATGCATGGGCAATATAGCAAAGTACCAAACTGGTTGGTTAAGGGGTAGATATTGGCAATGAAGATAATATGGAGGTGAGTGTTCTGGAATGTGAAAAAGAAGATAGACAATAAACAGTGAAATGTTTTTTCAAATTGCTCTCTTCAAAGACCTAAACATTGTTGGAATGAGTGGAAAAAAGCACAGATGTCAGATGTGCCCTAAGTTCACATTTCACCCCAATGTCAGATCTTTATCTCTCCCATCCCAACGTCACTCTGAATCATTTGTATGTGATGCTGTGAGCCTTAAATGATATCTTATATCTAGTTTTGTTTCCACAGAATTGAAGCCTGGTATTTACTTATGGAATACAAGAGATTTATTTTCTAATAAAGGAATTTTAAGCATACGACAGCGGTCTAGAGAAGAGTTCACGTCAGGTGAGATGGGACATCCTGATTCCATTAAACATGTTTTCCCACATTAAACAGTATCGTAAAGCGAGATTGGCAACTCTGTTCCTAAAGCAGACAGGGGCCTTCACCAACCGTGACGCATCACAAGATTCTTCAGTGCCCAAGGGGACAGCATAGAGTAGTGTTCGTGTCAAGGATAGGAGGGAGGAACTGTAGAAACACTGTTGACAGCTAAATCACTGGAAAGGCAGAAATGAAATCTTTGCAGGACATGCTAAGGCACTGGTTCCTGAACTTCAGCTCTTTGCTAAAAGCTCATTATATTTGTCATAATTCCACACCCCATGTGTCATATTACATTAACTTTTGGGGCTTTAACTTCACTTCCTAATAACTTTGAAAATGTTTATTTCAATTGGCCATAGGTGATGATGCACATGAAATGACAGATGAAATATTCAAATTATATATTACAACAAGTACGTACTTATATACATACAGAAATATGGTACAGAAAGTGGGACAAGGACAGATACAGAGAGGTTAAAATATCTGGAACACGCAAAGTCTGCAGAGCAGAAATTCTGCTGGAAGTCCATCTAACAGGGGAATATTCTTTTACCTGAGGGAGCGTCAGCCTTGTTCTATTCAGGCCGTCAGTGGATTGGATGAGAACTTTCCACTTTATAGAGGGCAACCGACTTAGATCAGGCTACTGATTTAAATAATGCTCTCATCCAAAATCATCCTTACAGAAACATAAAGAATAATGTTTGACCAGAAAACTGGAGACATGTGCCAGTGAATCTGACCCATAAATTAACCATCAAACCTTCTTCCCAGCATATTGACAAAGTGTATGAAGAAAGTAGAAGAGGAAATAGGTTTATTTGACACATGCCCCACCGTGACCAAAATGGAAAATGCAAAAAATAGGTTTAAAATATAACAAAATTATTATTAATGATTAAGAAGTTGTATATGAATGGCAATGAACTTCAGTGACTGCATTTTTAATAAAGAGATTACAACTTTCTCTTGAATTTACCCCTAGATTTGATGCGAAACAACATGTGTTTAAATAATTCATAAGTATTAAATACGTACAAATTTAGTTGCGTGAATGGCATTGCCTAATTTATTGGGTTTCCCAATAATTTCAAAGTGACAGGAAGCCAGAATACTGGAGCAATCCTCTGAGATTTCTTCAAAAATTGAAGACATCCAAGGAGGTCAGTTGGGAGAAATTAGATTGGAGAATGTGTTATGTCCCTTTGGGAGGTATGAGCAAAAAGCTTCATTTCTGCTGTAAGTCTTGGGTCTGAGCTGCCGGATCATCCGAGTTATGGCAGGGGATGCTCCGTGCCTGGTGAATTCCTTGTGATAGGAAGTAAAACAGATTTATAAAGTTCACAGGAATCTGACTGCTGGATGTTCTTCATTTGAAGAGGCCAACAGTGAAAGGAGGACCGTAGTGGTCCACACTTTACTACTCGTTTCCAAGTGTCATGATAGGAAATCATATGAGATGATGTGCAAATTTCCCTGCGTCCATTATTGAAGATGAAAGGAGACTCTGTTTAGCAAGCCATGAAACAAGGGGAAATGAATTGTAAGAAAGACTTGAGGTAAGGAGACATATGTCACCAGGTAGCAAGGCCCTTTTGAAATCATCATGTACAATAAACTTGCCACCAGATCAAGTGCAACTAGGCAGGCAGGCAGTTTTAGATGTCAAGGATGGTGAAAGATAGAAAAGGGTCATCCTCCCCAGTCAAGGAAGGGAACTTCTGACTACAAGTTAGAGGACACTCCAAGTGCTCCCACCGCCTTAAACCACTGAAAGTGAGAGGTAAGGCAGGAACTCTGTGAGTCATGAGAACATAATCCAGTGAGGAGACCTGTAACAAGATATTTCCTGTTTTCAGAGTCACTGCCAAGCCAGTTATGGATGGATTTGCATTTGGGCTGGGGAGTGATTGGACCAGGCCAGTTTTGGTAGTTCCGCTTCCCCCTGGGTGGGGCAGCAAACCCCAATAAAAAGGGCCTGTGCTCCACGACGGCTATCCTCCTGCTACTCGAGTTCCGATTGAATTTGTAGAACCTGGTGAGTCTGATTCTTCAGTTCAACTTTGTTCTTGGACAACTGAATGTTGAGTTTATGGTGGAGACAGCAAGTTTGATGGGTCCAAAGTTATCATCATGGGTATAATGCTACTGAGTGGATGGGAACTTGGAATCTGGGCACAACGTTGTGTTGTATTGACTAGATTTCTGAGACCTAGTTTGAATTCCGCTATTGAAAAAGAAATCCAAAGGAAAATTTTACATGAAGGGAGAAAGAGCAAAGTGTTTACCTTTTTCTATGCCTTTCTCTTGGACCTCTGCTGGGATTTCAGAGGCATTTGTCTTAGAAGGTGTCAGAGCCTTAGATTCATCCTCATTGCCCTTTGCTCTGTACGTAAGTCATGCTGTCAGGACCTCATGAGAGAAAATGGTGATAGAAATTGCTTGTGAGCTTGCCCAGGATTTTAGAACTTGTGATGGCCTTTTGTGAAGATGTCGTTTTCATAAAAAAGAAAGAAAGTAAAAAATACAGAAAGAAAGAAAGACACAAACCAAAAGAGAAAACTTTGCTTGTTTCTTTAAAACAAAGACATTTCCTTTAGAAAAGTTGTGTGAGAAAAGAGAAGGTTTTCTCTGGATTGCTATAACGATTTCCTGAAGAGGGAGAGAGAAGTCAGAAATTCATGAAAAGGTATTAAAGAGATTAAAGCACATACTTAGAGATTGGTGAGATACTATCTGTTGTTATTCCAAAAGATTTTGCTCTTTTCTCTATAGGAATTCCTTGTTGTGAACAGAGTCATATACTTTCTTTCAGATATTAAGACTCCAGAAAGATGTCTTCTCAACATCAGCAGTGCAAGCAGCCCTGCCAGACACCACCAGTGTGCCCACCAAAGTGTCCTGACCCTTGCCCACCTTGCAAGTGTCCAGACCCTTGCCCACCTTGCAAGTGTCCAGACCCTTGCCCACCTATAAAGTGCCCTGACCCATGCCCACCTTGCAAGTGTCCAGACCCTTGTCCACCTTGCAAGTGTCCAGACCCTTGTCCACCTTGCAAGTGTCCAGACCCTTGCCCACCTATAAAGTGCCCTGACCCATGCCTGCCTCAGCAGTGCAAGCAGAAATGCCCTCCTGGGGCACCTGCTCATCATTGCTAGCAGAAGTGCCTGCCGAAGAGTAGGTAAGAGCTTGCCTTTTTATCTGCATCTGGAAAGGATAAGGACAATCGGCTCCACTAGTTCCACAGCTCCACCTTCATCTTCTCTTCAAAGCCTATCATGGAAAAGGAAGAAGCTTCTCCACCCTTCAGCTTCAATATGCGTGTGGTGCTTCCTGACAGACAGAGGTTTCTTATCTGAGGCTGCTGTACTGCTTCCCTCTGGGAGGTGCCCAAGAAAGCACCGCAGAGCCTCAGGAGGAAGAGCAGCAGCCTTCCTCCTGGGCGCCCTCTGAGGATTCTCTCGCTGTCTTCTGTGTCGTTCGGTCACCTGGGCCTGGGTTACTACCAGCTGAGCAATTGTTACTTATCCCCCACTTCCTGAATAAAATACAATTCTTTTCTGTGATGGGAAAATTTTTTTCTTTTTTTAAAAACCTGCTTTTTGCAATATCATATCATAATTTTGCTTGATTTCGATCTTTCTTTGATCCCGAGTTTCAGGCTCTCAGAGTCAGTGTTATCTGAATTTCGAGTCGTATCAATGATTATTTCTATACAGTTTCAAATAGAGGTTATTTTCCTAATTATTGCTTGATTGGTTTGAGGAAAAAATAGTTTACCTTCTTGGGATTTCAAACCCTTTAATAAAGTGTGGGGAAAATCACATTTACAGCGCCAACTTGCTTAGGCATAAAAATTACATGAATGTGTGTCATTCAGTTGGCACAATGTCGAGCACATAATTGGCATTTGAGAGCTGGCTGATCACCATTGTCTCTGTCATCATCACTGTCACCACCACCACGACCGTCACCACCACCCCCAGGTGCTCCAGCAGGGGAGTGGCTCAGACATGCATGTAGGGCATGCAAGGAGATTCTTCAACTCTATTACCCGTTCATACTCTGTGTTCATTTTCTTTTCCAATTTAACCGAATTTTTAATCTGACACTAGAAAATAACCAGTTTGGGAAATTATTGGAGTACTCTGTATAAAATTATAATAGTTCTGAAAACATGGGTAGTACAAAAGAAAGGGAATTTAAAGGGACCTTACAAAACGAAGCGCTCCCTGCTCTCTATGTGTATAACGTGCCGTTCTTACTGCAAAACTCAACAACCTCAGGGTCTTATTATATTTTTTCACCTCGGAAATTACATTCTTGATTATTTTGACCCCCCCTTTGAGATACACTGGGGATTCCAATGTTAATCTTGATTTACAAAATGACTGTTGCTATGCAGCTTGTTTTCCAAGTGCTCAGCTTACTGGTCCAGTAAGCTGTGAAAAGGATGTGTTTATTAAGCATATCTCTTCTTGTGGTTAGAAGTAAAGGAGTCAAAGTTGCCGGAACTGCAGAAGCAAACAGATGCCCATATTACTGTTCAACGCTCATCAGTCTATGACATGAGTGAAAAATAAACACTGAGATTTGGGAGTTTTCTCTACTGTAGCTACTGTTATTTGACCTGACATAGAAATTAGTTCTTTGAGGTGGGATGCTCCCATAACAAATCTCAAAATTGTGGCATTGTCTTATGTGTCTGGACGTGGTTGGAAAGGAATCTGATATTGGAAGCCGTACATGTGGTTCTACGTGGTATTCAATGGCAAAATGTTTGCAGTAATGGTTGTCCATGGTATCTTTAGATGCAGAGCAACGGTCGGTCAATTGTTGATTTGCTCAGGGTAATTCAGTAGACGTATGTTCAGGAAAAACTTTCTGGTTGACAGGCCAGAAATGTAAAGAATGAAAAGAAAAATAATACAGCCCAGAAACTCAAAACCTTGCTGAATTAGAATACTCACTGCTTGTAAGTCCTAAAGAGTAAGAGATGAGATTAGAAGTGGTTTTCAAATAGAAGTCCAATTTCAGTTGACTGTTACAACAGAGACAAGAGACAGAAGTTGTCATCTTTCCACCTTTGTGCCAGGGAGCCTCATGGTAGCTGTATTATGTTGTGGGGAAAGGCAGTAATTTAATCAGGCCAGAAAATTACTTCTACAAAAGGACCTTCCTGAGATCCGTAGGACATAGAAATGATTGGAGGACTGAAATTATATCAGGTGCCTGACAAGTTTTTGAGGGAATTGAGAACAAAATGAACTACATGCCAAAAGGAAAAAGAATGATTTTCAAGATGACTAACGACTTTCCTGCCCACCTTTCCCTATTTTCCACCCTACGAAATCAGACATGGTAAGTACAGATGACTAAACCAGAATATACACTCTGAGACGGGTACAAGAACCCCAGAATAATCGATAAAGGAAGCTCTCTCAGAGAATAGTATCAGATCCTAAGAGAGCCAAGGAGGAGAAGGAACACAGAGATGCTCAAACATTGTTACTCTGTTGTATGATGGTTATTCCTTCATGTTTTCCCTCCGGGTTTATTGATGTATAATTGACAAATGAAATTGTACATATTTACGGTGTAAAATGTGATGAATTGACATATGTGTACTTTATGCAGTGATTACCATCATCGGTCACTTAGCACATTAATCACTTCATCAGTAACAAGGCAATGTGTTTATGTCTCTCTGTTTGTGTGTGTGTGTGTGTGTGTGTGTGTGTGTGTGTGTGTGTGATGAGAACACTTATGGTCTAATTTCTGAGCAAGATTGAAGTACACAAGTGGGTATTATTAGCGAGATCACCATGCTGTACCGTAGACTCTGAGAACTCATTCATCGTATGATTGCAGGCTTCTACCGTTGGCCCAACATCTCCACCATTGTCCGACCCCTCTGACCCTGCTGACCACCACTGTACTCTCTGTTGCTGTGACATCTGTTCGTTTGGAAACTAATTCCTAAATAAACAATGGTGCAAAGAAGAAATAACAAATAATTAGAAAATACCTTGAGATGAACGAAATGAAAAGAAAACATACAAGACCTTTTGGGATAAATGTAATGCAGCAAAAAGAGAGCCACCTATGTCTGGAGATATCTATATTACAAAAGATGATCTCAAATCAGCAACCTGATAGACATGTATGCATGTGTGTGGGTTTATGACAATTGCAAACTCGTAACACTAAACACAGCAAAGTATAAGCAGTGATTATTTCTGGCCATTTAATAGACATGCTCATTTTTTAACAGCTTTATGTTCTCCCCATTATATATGAAATGATATACGTTCACTTTTATAACAATGTATCATATTATTTTAAAAATATATAGTAGTCAGGGAAGATGTGGCTAAGCTGCAAGGAAAGTTTACGTCCTGGCTTTCTGGCACATGCTTAGCTGATGACTCTTTCACAGGTTTCAAGTGTCTCCTCTTTCTTTTCCTCTCCTCTTTGTTCTCATCTTCTTCCTGCTGTCCCATTATAAAACCCCATTCCTAAGAAACTTCCTTATTATTTGGCTAAGAGAAATTACTAGACCAGTTCTTCCTTCTGACTGCAGGAAGAATTATGAAATATATGAAATGACTATTACTTAATGCATGGGCAATATAGCAAAGTACCAAACTGGTTGGTTAAGGGGTAGATATTGGCAATGAAGATAATATGGAGGTGAGTGTTCTGGAATGTGAAAAAGAAGATAGACAATAAACAGTGAAATGTTTTTTCAAATTGCTCTCTTCAAAGACCTAAACATTGTTGGAATGAGTGGAAAAAAGCACAGATGTCAGATGTGCCCTAAGTTCACATTTCACCCCAATGTCAGATCTTTATCTCTCCCATCCCAACGTCACTCTGAATCATTTGTATGTGATGCTGTGAGCCTTAAATGATATCTTATATCTAGTTTTGTTTCCACAGAATTGAAGCCTGGTATTTACTTATGGAATACAAGAGATTTATTTTCTAATAAAGGAATTTTAAGCATATGACAGCGGTCTAGGGAAGAGTTCACGTCAGGTGAGATGGGACATCCTGATTCCATTAAACATGTTTTCCCACATTAAACAGTATCGTAAAGCGAGATTGGCAACTCTGTTCCTAAAGCAGACAGGGGCCTTCACCAACCGTGACGCATCACAAGACTCTTCAGTGCCCAAGGGGACACCATAGAGTAGTGTTCGTGTCAAGGATAGGAGGGAGGAACTGTAGAAACACTGTTGACAGCTAAATCACTGAAAAGGCAGAAATGAAATCTTTGCAGGACATGCTAAGGCACTGGTTCCTGAACTTCAGCTCTTTGCTAAAAGCTCATTATATTTGTCATAATTCCACACCCCATGTGTCATATTACATTAACTTTTGGGGCTTTAACTTCACTTCCTAATAACTTTGAAAATGTTTATTTCAATTGGCCATAGGTGATGATGCACATGAAATGACAGATGAAATATTCAAATTATATATTACAACAAGTACGTACTTATATACATACAGAAATATGGTACAGAAAGTGGGACAAGGACAGATACAGAGAGGTTAAAATATCTGGAACACGCAAAGTCTGCAGAGCAGAAATTCTGCTGGAAGTCCATCTAACAGGGGAATATTCTTTTACCTGAGGGAGCGTCAGCCTTGTTCTATTCAGGCCGTCAGTGGATTGGATGAGAACTTTCCACTTTATAGAGGGCAACCGACTTAGATCAGGCTACTGATTTAAATAATGCTCTCATCCAAAATCATCCTTACAGAAACATAAAGAATAATGTTTGACCAGAAAACTGGAGACATGTGCCAGTGAATCTGACCCATAAATTAACCATCAAACCTTCTTCCCAGCATATTGACAAAGTGTATGAAGAAAGTAGAAGAGGAAATAGGTTTATTTGACACATGCCCCACCGTGACCAAAGTGGAAAATGCAAAAAATAGGTTTAAAATATAACAAAATTATTATTAATGATTAAGAAGTTGTATATGAATGGCAATGAACTTCAGTGACTGCATTTTTAATAAAGAGATTACAACTTTCTCTTGAATTTACCCCTAGATTTGATGCGAAACAACATGTGTTTAAATAATTCATAAGTATTAAATATGTACAAATTTAGTTGCGTGAATGGCATTGCCTAATTTATTGGGTTTCCCAATAATTTCAAAGCGACAGGAAGCCAGAAGACTGGAGCAATCCTCTGAGATTTCTTCAAAAATTGAAGACATCCAAGGAGGTCAGTTGGGAGAAATTAGATTGGAGAATGTGTTATGTCCCTTTGGGAGGTATGAGCAAAAAGCTTCATTTCTGCTGTAAGTCTTGGGTCTGAGCTGCCGGATCATCCGAGTTATGGCAGGGGATGCTCCGTGCCTGGTGAATTCCTTGTGATAGGAAGTAAAACAGATTTATAAAGTTCACAGGAATCTGACTGCTGGATGTTCTTCATTTGAAGAGGCCAACAGTGAAAGGAGGACCGTAGTGGTCCACACTTTACTACTCGTTTCCAAGTGTCATGATAGGAAATCATATGAGATGATGTGCAAATTTCCCTGCGTCCATTATCGAAGATGAAAGGAGACTCTGTTTAGCAAGCCATGAAACAAGGGGAAATGAATTGTAAGAAAGACTTGAGGTAAGGAGACATATGTCACCAGGTAGCAAGGCCCTTTTGAAATCATCATGTACAATAAACTTGCCACCAGATCAAGTGCAACTAGGCAGGCAGGCAGTTTTAGATGTCAAGGATGGTGAAAGATAGAAAAGGGTCATCCTCCCCAGTCAAGGAAGGGAACTTCTGACTACAAGTTAGAGGACACTCCAAGTGCTCCCACCGCCTTAAACCACTGAAAGTGAGAGGTAAGGCAGGAACTCTGTGAGTCATGAGAACATAATCCAGTGAGGAGACCTGTAACAAGATATTTCCTGTTTTCAGAGTCACTGCCAAGCCAGTTATGGATGGATTTGCATTTGGGCTGGGGAGTGATTGGACCAGGCCAGTTTTGGTAGTTCCGCTTCCCCCTGGGTGGGGCAGCAAACCCCAATAAAAAGGGCCTGTGCTCCACGACGGCTATCCTCCTGCTACTCGAGTTCCGATTGAATTTGTAGAACCTGGTGAGTCTGATTCTTCAGTTCAACTTTGTTCTTGGACAACTGAATGTTGAGTTTATGGTGGAGACAGCAAGTTTGATGGGTCCAAAGTTATCATCATGGGTATAATGCTACTGAGTGGATGGGAACTTGGAATCTGGGCACAACGTTGTGTTGTATTGACTAGATTTCTGAGACCTAGTTTGAATTCCGCTATTGAAAAAGAAATCCAAAGGAAAATTTTACATGAAGGGAGAAAGAGCAAAGTGTTTACCTTTTTCTATGCCTTTCTCTTGGACCTCTGCTGGGATTTCAGAGGCATTTGTCTTAGAAGGTGTCAGAGCCTTAGATTCATCCTCATTGCCCTTTGCTCTGTACATAAGTCATGCTGTCAGGACCTCATGAGAGAAAATGGTGATAGAAATTGCTTGTGAGCTTGCCCAGGATTTTAGAACTTGTGATGGCCTTTTGTGAAGATGTCGTTTTCATAAAAAAGAAAGAAAGTAAAAAATACAGAAAGAAAGAAAGACACAAACCAAAAGAGAAAACTTTGCTTGTTTCTTTAAAACAAAGACATTTTCTTTAGAAAAGTTGTGTGAGAAAAGAGAAGGTTTTCTCTGGATTGCTATAACGATTTCCTGAAGAGGGAGAGAGAAGTCAGAAATTCATGAAAAGGTATTAAAGAGATTAAAGCACATACTTAGAGATTGGTGAGATACTATCTGTTGTTATTCCAAAAGATTTTGCTCTTTTCTCTATAGGAATTCCTTGTTGTGAACAGAGTCATATACTTTCTTTCAGATATTAAGACTCCAGAAAGATGTCTTCTCAACATCAGCAGTGCAAGCAGCCCTGCCAGACACCACCAGTGTGCCCACCAAAGTGTCCTGACCCTTGCCCACCTTGCAAGTGTCCAGACCCTTGCCCACCTTGCAAGTGTCCAGACCCTTGCCCACCTATAAAGTGCCCTGACCCATGCCCACCTTGCAAGTGTCCAGACCCTTGTCCACCTTGCAAGTGTCCAGACCCTTGTCCACCTTGCAAGTGTCCAGACCCTTGCCCACCTATAAAGTGCCCTGACCCATGCCTGCCTCAGCAGTGCAAGCAGAAATGCCCTCCTGGGGCACCTGCTCATCATTGCTAGCAGAAGTGCCTGCCGAAGAGTAGGTAAGAGCTTGCCTTTTTATCTGCATCTGGAAAGGATAAGGACAATCGGCTCCACTAGTTCCACAGCTCCACCTTCATCTTCTCTTCAAAGCCTATCATGGAAAAGGAAGAAGCTTCTCCACCCTTCAGCTTCAATATGCGTGTGGTGCTTCCTGACAGACAGAGGTTTCTTATCTGAGGCTGCTGTACTGCTTCCCTCTGGGAGGTGCCCAAGAAAGCACCGCAGAGCCTCAGGAGGAAGAGCAGCAGCCTTCCTCCTGGGCGCCCTCTGAGGATTCTCTCGCTGTCTTCTGTGTCGTTCGGTCACCTGGGCCTGGGTTACTACCAGCTGAGCAATTGTTACTTATCCCCCACTTCCTGAATAAAATACAATTCTTTTCTGTGATGGGAAAATTTTTTTCTTTTTTTAAAAACCTGCTTTTTGCAATATCATATCATAATTTTGCTTGATTTCGATCTTTCTTTGATCCCGAGTTTCAGGCTCTCAGAGTCAGTGTTATCTGAATTTCGAGTCGTATCAATGATTATTTCTATACAGTTTCAAATAGAGGTTATTTTCCTAATTATTGCTTGATTGGTTTGAGGAACAAATAGTTTACCTTCTTGGGATTTCAAACCCTTTAATAAAGTGTGGGGAAAATCACATTTACAGCGCCAACTTGCTTAGGCATAAAAATTACATGAATGTGTGTCATTCAGTTGGCACAATGTCGAGCACATAATTGGCATTTGAGAGCTGGCTGATCACCATTGTCTCTGTCATCATCACTGTCACCACCACCACGACCGTCACCACCACCCCCAGGTGCTCCAGCAGGGGAGTGGCTCAGACATGCATGTAGGGCATGCAAGGAGATTCTTCAACTCTATTACCCGTTCATACTCTGTGTTCATTTTCTTTTCCAATTTAACCGAATTTTTAATCTGACACTAGAAGATAACCAGTTTGGGAAATTATTGGAGTACTCTGTATAAAATTATAATAGTTCTGAAAACATGGGTAGTACAAAAGAAAGGGAATTTAAAGGGACCTTACAAAACGAAGCGCTCCCTGCTCTCTATGTGTATAACGTGCTGTTCTTACTGCAAAACTCAACAACCTCAGGGTCTTATTATATTTTTTCACCTCGGAAATTACATTCTTGATTATTTTGACCCCCCCTTTGAGATACACTGGGGATTCCAATGTTAATCTTGATTTACAAAATGACTGTTGCTATGCAGCTTGTTTTCCAAGTGCTCAGCTTACTGGTCCAGTAAGCTGTGAAAAGGATGTGTTTATTAAGCATATCTCTTCTTGTGGTTAGAAGTAAAGGAGTCAAAGTTGCCGGAACTGCAGAAGCAAACAGATGCCCATATTACTGTTCAACGCTCATCAGTCTATGACATGAGTGAAAAATAAACACTGAGATTTGGGAGTTTTCTCTACTGTAGCTACTGTTATTTGACCTGACATAGAAATTAGTTCTTTGAGGTGGGATGCTCCCATAACAAATCTCAAAATTGTGGCATTGTCTTATGTGTCTGGACGTGGTTGGAAAGGAATCTGATATTGGAAGCCGTACATGTGGTTCTACGTGGTATTCAATGGCAAAATGTTTGCAGTAATGGTTGTCCATGGTATCTTTAGATGCAGAGCAACGGTCGGTCAATTGTTGATTTGCTCAGGGTAATTCAGTAGACGTATGTTCAGGAAAAACTTTCTGGTTGACAGGCCAGAAATGTAAAGAATGAAAAGAAAAATAATATAGCCCAGAAACTCAAAACCTTGCTGAATTAGAATACTCACTGCTTGTAAGTCCTAAAGAGTAAGAGATGAGATTAGAAGTGGTTTTCAAATAGAAGTCCAATTTCAGTTGACTGTTACAACAGAGACAAGAGACAGAAGTTGTCATCTTTCCACCTTTGTGCCAGGGAGCCTCATGGTAGCTGTATTATGTTGTGGGGAAAGGCAGTAATTTAATCAGGCCAGAAAATTACTTCTACAAAAGGACCTTCCTGAGATCCGTAGGACATAGAAATGATTGGAGGACTGAAATTATATCAGGTGCCTGACAAGTTTTTGAGGGAATTGAGAACAAAATGAACTACATGCCAAAAGGAAAAAGAATGATTTTCAAGATGACTAACGACTTTCCTGCCCACCTTTCCCTATTTTCCACCCTACGAAATCAGACATGGTAAGTACAGATGACTAAACCAGAATATACACTCTGAGACGGGTACAAGAACCCCAGAATAATCGATAAAGGAAGCTCTCTCAGAGAATAGTATCAGATCCTAAGAGAGCCAAGGAGGAGAAGGAACACAGAGATGCTCAAACATTGTTACTCTGTTGTATGATGGTTATTCCTTCATGTTTTCCCTCCGGGTTTATTGATGTATAATTGACAAATGAAATTGTACATATTTACGGTGTAAAATGTGATGAATTGACATATGTGTACTTTATGCAGTGATTACCATCATCGGTCACTTAGCACATTAATCACTTCATCAGTAACAAGGCAATGTGTTTATGTCTCTCTGTGTGTGTGTGTGTGTGTGTGTGTGTGTGTGTGTGTGATGAGAACACTTATGGTCTAATTTCTGAGCAAGATTGAAGTACACAAGTGGGTATTATTAGCGAGATCACCATGCTGTACCGTAGACTCTGAGAACTCATTCATCGTATGATTGCAGGCTTCTACCGTTGGCCCAACATCTCCACCATTGTCCGACCCCTCTGACCCTGCTGACCACCACTGTACTCTCTGTTGCTGTGACATCTGTTCGTTTGGAAACTAATTCCTAAATAAACAACGGTGCAAAGAAGAAATAACAAATAATTAGAAAATACCTTGAGATGAACGAAATGAAAAGAAAACATACAAGACCTTTTGGGATAAATGTAATGCAGCAAAAAGAGAGCCACCTATGTCTGGAGATATCTATATTACAAAAGATGATCTCAAATCAGCAACCTGATAGACATGTATGCATGTGTGTGGGTTTATGACAATTGCAAACTCGTAACACTAAACACAGCAAAGTATAAGCAGTGATTATTTCTGGCCATTTAATAGACATGCTCATTTTTTAACAGCTTTATGTTCTCCCCATTATATATGAAATGATATACGTTCACTTTTATAACAATGTATCATATTATTTTAAAAATATATAGTAGTCAGGGAAGATGTGGCTAAGCTGCAAGGAAAGTTTACGTCCTGGCTTTCTGGCACATGCTTAGCTGATGACTCTTTCACAGGTTTCAAGTGTCTCCTCTTTCTTTTCCTCTCCTCTTTGTTCTCATCTTCTTCCTGCTGTCCCATTATAAAACCCCATTCCTAAGAAACTTCCTTATTATTTGGCTAAGAGAAATTACTAGACCAGTTCTTCCTTCTGACTGCAGGAAGAATTATGAAATATATGAAATGACTATTACTTAATGCATGGGCAATATAGCAAAGTACCAAACTGGTTGGTTAAGGGGTAGATATTGGCAATGAAGATAATATGGAGGTGAGTGTTCTGGAATGTGAAAAAGAAGATAGACAATAAACAGTGAAATGTTTTTTCAAATTGCTCTCTTCAAAGACCTAAACATTGTTGGAATGAGTGGAAAAAAGCACAGATGTCAGATGTGCCCTAAGTTCACATTTCACCCCAATGTCAGATCTTTATCTCTCCCATCCCAACGTCACTCTGAATCATTTGTATGTGATGCTGTGAGCCTTAAATGATATCTTATATCTAGTTTTGTTTCCACAGAATTGAAGCCTGGTATTTACTTATGGAATACAAGAGATTTATTTTCTAATAAAGGAATTTTAAGCATACGACAGAGGTCTAGGGAAGAGTTCACGTCAGGTGAGATGGGACATCCTGATTCCATTAAACATGTTTTCCCACATTAAACAGTATCATAAAGCGAGATTGGCAACTCTGTTCCTAAAGCAGACAGGGGCCTTCACCAACCGTGACGCATCACAAGATTCTTCAGTGCCCAAGGGGACAGCATAGAGTAGTGTTCGTGTCAAGGATAGGAGGGAGGAACTGTAGAAACACTGTTGACAGCTAAATCACTGGAAAGGCAGAAATGAAATCTTTGCAGGACATGCTAAGGCACTGGTTCCTGAACTTCAGCTCTTTGCTAAAAGCTCATTATATTTGTCATAATTCCACACCCCATGTGTCATATTACATTAACTTTTGGGGCTTTAACTTCACTTCCTAATAACTTTGAAAATGTTTATTTCAATTGGCCATAGGTGATGATGCACATGAAATGACAGATGAAATATTCAAATTATATATTACAACAAGTACGTACTTATATACATACAGAAATATGGTACAGAAAGTGGGACAAGGACAGATACAGAGAGGTTAAAATATCTGGAACACGCAAAGTCTGCAGAGCAGAAATTCTGCTGGAAGTCCATCTAACAGGGGAATATTCTTTTACCTGAGGGAGCGTCAGCCTTGTTCTATTCAGGCCGTCAGTGGATTGGATGAGAACTTTCCACTTTATAGAGGGCAACCGACTTAGATCAGGCTACTGATTTAAATAATGCTCTCATCCAAAATGATCCTTACAGAAACATAAAGAATAATGTTTGACCAGAAAAATGGAGACATGTGCCAGTGAATCTGACCCATAAATTAACCATCAAACCTTCTTCCCAGCATATTGACAAAGTGTATGAAGAAAGTAGAAGAGGAAATAGGTTTATTTGACACATGCCCCACCGTGACCAAAGTGGAAAATGCAAAAAATAGGTTTAAAATATAACAAAATTATTATTAATGATTAAGAAGTTGTATATGAATGGCAATGAACTTCAGTGACTGCATTTTTAATAAAGAGATTACAACTTTCTCTTGAATTTACCCCTAGATTTGATGCGAAACAACATGTGTTTAAATAATTCATAAGTATTAAATATGTACAAATTTAGTTGCGTGAATGGCATTGCCTAATTTATTGGGTTTCCCAATAATTTCAAAGCGACAGGAAGCCAGAATACTGGAGCAATCCTCTGAGATTTCTTCAAAAATTGAAGACATCCAAGGAGGTCAGTTGGGAGAAATTAGATTGGAGAATGTGTTATGTCCCTTTGGGAGGTATGAGCAAAAAGCTTCATTTCTGCTGTAAGTCTTGGGTCTGAGCTGCCGGATCATCCGAGTTATGGCAGGGGATGCTCCGTGCCTGGTGAATTCCTTGTGATAGGAAGTAAAACAGATTTATAAAGTTCACAGGAATCTGACTGCTGGATGTTCTTCATTTGAAGAGGCCAACAGTGAAAGGAGGACCGTAGTGGTCCACACTTTACTACTCGTTTCCAAGTGTCATGATAGGAAATCATATGAGATGATGTGCAAATTTCCCTGCGTCCAATATTGAAGATGAAAGGAGACTCTGTTTAGCAAGCCATGAAACAAGGGGAAATGAATTGTAAGAAAGACTTGAGGTAAGGAGACATATGTCACCAGGTAGCAAGGCCCTTTTGAAATCATCATGTACAATAAACTTGCCACCAGATCAAGTGCAACTAGGCAGGCAGGCAGTTTTAGATGTCAAGGATGGTGAAAGATAGAAAAGGGTCATCCTCCCCAGTCAAGGAAGGGAACTTCTGACTACAAGTTAGAGGACACTCCAAGTGCTCCCACCGCCTTAAACCACTGAAAGTGAGAGGTAAGGCAGGAACTCTGTGAGTCATGAGAACATAATCCAGTGAGGAGACCTGTAACAAGATATTTCCTGTTTTCAGAGTCACTGCCAAGCCAGTTATGGATGGATTTGCATTTGGGCTGGGGAGTGATTGGACCAGGCCAGTTTTGGTAGTTCCGCTTCCCCCTGGGTGGGGCAGCAAACCCCAATAAAAAGGGCCTGTGCTCCACGACGGCTATCCTCCTGCTACTCGAGTTCCGATTGAATTTGTAGAACCTGGTGAGTCTGATTCTTCAGTTCAACTTTGTTCTTGGACAACTGAATGTTGAGTTTATGGTGGAGACAGCAAGTTTGATGGGTCCAAAGTTATCATCATGGGTATAATGCTACTGAGTGGATGGGAACTTTGAATCTGGGCACAACGTTGTGTTGTATTGACTAGATTTCTGAGACCTAGTTTGAATTCCGCTATTGAAAAAGAAATCCAAAGGAAAATTTTACATGAAGGGAGAAAGAGCAAAGTGTTTACCTTTTTCTATGCCTTTCTCTTGGACCTCTGCTGGGATTTCAGAGGCATTTGTCTTAGAAGGTGTCAGAGCCTTAGATTCATCCTCATTGCCCTTTGCTCTGTACATAAGTCATGCTGTCAGGACCTCATGAGAGAAAATGGTGATAGAAATTGCTTGTGAGCTTGCCCAGGATTTTAGAACTTGTGATGGCCTTTTGTGAAGATGTCGTTTTCATAAAAAAGAAAGAAAGTAAAAAATACAGAAAGAAAGAAAGACACAAACCAAAAGAGAAAACTTTGCTTGTTTCTTTAAAACAAAGACATTTTCTTTAGAAAAGTTGTGTGAGAAAAGAGAAGGTTTTCTCTGGATTGCTATAACGATTTCCTGAAGAGGGAGAGAGAAGTCAGAAATTCATGAAAAGGTATTAAAGAGATTAAAGCACATACTTAGAGATTGGTGAGATACTATCTGTTGTTATTCCAAAAGATTTTGCTCTTTTCTCTATAGGAATTCCTTGTTGTGAACAGAGTCATATACTTTCTTTCAGATATTAAGACTCCAGAAAGATGTCTTCTCAACATCAGCAGTGCAAGCAGCCCTGCCAGACACCACCAGTGTGCCCACCAAAGTGTCCTGACCCTTGCCCACCTTGCAAGTGTCCAGACCCTTGCCCACCTTGCAAGTGTCCAGACCCTTGCCCACCTATAAAGTGCCCTGACCCATGCCCACCTTGCAAGTGTCCAGACCCTTGTCCACCTTGCAAGTGTCCAGACCCTTGCCCACCTTGCAAGTGTCCAGACCCTTGCCCACCTATAAAGTGCCCTGACCCATGCCTGCCTCAGCAGTGCAAGCAGAAATGCCCTCCTGGGGCACCTGCTCATCATTGCTAGCAGAAGTGCCTGCCGAAGAGTAGGTAAGAGCTTGCCTTTTTATCTGCATCTGGAAAGGATAAGGACAATCGGCTCCACTAGTTCCACAGCTCCACCTTCATCTTCTCTTCAAAGCCTATCATGGAAAAGGAAGAAGCTTCTCCACCCTTCAGCTTCAATATGCGTGTGGTGCTTCCTGACAGACAGAGGTTTCTTATCTGAGGCTGCTGTACTGCTTCCCTCTGGGAGGTGCCCAAGAAAGCACCGCAGAGCCTCAGGAGGAAGAGCAGCAGCCTTCCTCCTGGGCGCCCTCTGAGGATTCTCTCGCTGTCTTCTGTGTCGTTCGGTCACCTGGGCCTGGGTTACTACCAGCTGAGCAATTGTTACTTATCCCCCACTTCCTGAATAAAATACAATTCTTTTCTGTGATGGGAAAATTTTTTTCTTTTTTTAAAAACCTGCTTTTTGCAATATCATATCATAATTTTGCTTGATTTCGATCTTTCTTTGATCCCGAGTTTCAGGCTCTCAGAGTCAGTGTTATCTGAATTTCGAGTCGTATCAATGATTATTTCTATACAGTTTCAAATAGAGGTTATTTTCCTAATTATTGCTTGATTGGTTTGAGGAACAAATAGTTTACCTTCTTGGGATTTCAAACCCTTTAATAAAGTGTGGGGAAAATCACATTTACAGCGCCAACTTGCTTAGGCATAAAAATTACATGAATGTGTGTCATTCAGTTGGCACAATGTCGAGCACATAATTGGCATTTGAGAGCTGGCTGATCACCATTGTCTCTGTCATCATCACTGTCACCACCACCACGACCGTCACCACCACCCCCAGGTGCTCCAGCAGGGGAGTGGCTCAGACATGCATGTAGGGCATGCAAGGAGATTCTTCAACTCTATTACCCGTTCATACTCTGTGTTCATTTTCTTTTCCAATTTAACCGAATTTTTAATCTGACACTAGAAAATAACCAGTTTGGGAAATTATTGGAGTACTCTGTATAAAATTATAATAGTTCTGAAAACATGGGTAGTACAAAAGAAAGGGAATTTAAAGGGACCTTACAAAACGAAGCGCTCCCTGCTCTCTATGTGTATAACGTGCTGTTCTTACTGCAAAACTCAACAACCTCAGGGTCTTATTATATTTTTTCACCTCGGAAATTACATTCTTGATTATTTTGACCCCCCCTTTGAGATACACTGGGGATTCCAATGTTAATCTTGATTTACAAAATGACTGTTGCTATGCAGCTTGTTTTCCAAGTGCTCAGCTTACTGGTCCAGTAAGCTGTGAAAAGGATGTGTTTATTAAGCATATCTCTTCTTGTGGTTAGAAGTAAAGGAGTCAAAGTTGCCGGAACTGCAGAAGCAAACAGATGCCCATATTACTGTTCAACGCTCATCAGTCTATGACATGAGTGAAAAATAAACACTGAGATTTGGGAGTTTTCTCTACTGTAGCTACTGTTATTTGACCTGACATAGAAATTAGTTCTTTGAGGTGGGATGCTCCCATAACAAATCTCAAAATTGTGGCATTGTCTTATGTGTCTGGACGTGGTTGGAAAGGAATCTGATATTGGAAGCCGTACATGTGGTTCTACGTGGTATTCAATGGCAAAATGTTTGCAGTAATGGTTGTCCATGGTATCTTTAGATGCAGAGCAACGGTCGGTCAATTGTTGATTTGCTCAGGGTAATTCAGTAGACGTATGTTCAGGAAAAACTTTCTGGTTGACAGGCCAGAAATGTAAAGAATGAAAAGAAAAATAATATAGCCCAGAAACTCAAAACCTTGCTGAATTAGAATACTCACTGCTTGTAAGTCCTAAAGAGTAAGAGATGAGATTAGAAGTGGTTTTCAAATAGAAGTCCAATTTCAGTTGACTGTTACAACAGAGACAAGAGACAGAAGTTGTCATCTTTCCACCTTTGTGCCAGGGAGCCTCATGGTAGCTGTATTATGTTGTGGGGAAAGGCAGTAATTTAATCAGGCCAGAAAATTACTTCTACAAAAGGACCTTCCTGAGATCCGTAGGACATAGAAATGATTGGAGGACTGAAATTATATCAGGTGCCTGACAAGTTTTTGAGGGAATTGAGAACAAAATGAACTACATGCCAAAAGGAAAAAGAATGATTTTCAAGATGACTAACGACTTTCCTGCCCACCTTTCCCTATTTTCCACCCTACGAAATCAGACATGGTAAGTACAGATGACTAAACCAGAATATACACTCTGAGACGGGTACAAGAACCCCAGAATAATCGATAAAGGAAGCTCTCTCAGAGAATAGTATCAGATCCTAAGAGAGCCAAGGAGGAGAAGGAACACAGAGATGCTCAAACATTGTTACTCTGTTGTATGATGGTTATTCCTTCATGTTTTCCCTCCGGGTTTATTGATGTATAATTGACAAATGAAATTGTACATATTTACGGTGTAAAATGTGATGAATTGACATATGTGTACTTTATGCAGTGATTACCATCATCGGTCACTTAGCACATTAATCACTTCATCAGTAACAAGGCAATGTGTTTATGTCTCTCTGTTTGTGTGTGTGTGTGTGTGTGTGTGTGTGTGTGTGTGATGAGAACACTTATGGTCTAATTTCTGAGCAAGATTGAAGTACACAAGTGGGTATTATTAGCGAGATCACCATGCTGTACCGTAGACTCTGAGAACTCATTCATCGTATGATTGCAGGCTTCTACCGTTGGCCCAACATCTCCACCATTGTCCGACCCCTCTGACCCTGCTGACCACCACTGTACTCTCTGTTGCTGTGACATCTGTTCGTTTGGAAACTAATTCCTAAATAAACAACGGTGCAAAGAAGAAATAACAAATAATTAGAAAATACCTTGAGATGAACGAAATGAAAAGAAAACATACAAGACCTTTTGGGATAAATGTAATGCAGCAAAAAGAGAGCCACCTATGTCTGGAGATATCTATATTACAAAAGATGATCTCAAATCAGCAACCTGATAGACATGTATGCATGTGTGTGGGTTTATGACAATTGCAAACTCGTAACACTAAACACAGCAAAGTATAAGCAGTGATTATTTCTGGCCATTTAATAGACATGCTCATTTTTTAACAGCTTTATGTTCTCCCCATTATATATGAAATGATATACGTTCACTTTTATAACAATGTATCATATTATTTTAAAAATATATAGTAGTCAGGGAAGATGTGGCTAAGCTGCAAGGAAAGTTTACGTCCTGGCTTTCTGGCACATGCTTAGCTGATGACTCTTTCACAGGTTTCAAGTGTCTCCTCTTTCTTTTCCTCTCCTCTTTGTTCTCATCTTCTTCCTGCTGTCCCATTATAAAACCCCATTCCTAAGAAACTTCCTTATTATTTGGCTAAGAGAAATTACTAGACCAGTTCTTCCTTCTGACTGCAGGAAGAATTATGAAATATATGAAATGACTATTACTTAATGCATGGGCAATATAGCAAAGTACCAAACTGGTTGGTTAAGGGGTAGATATTGGCAATGAAGATAATATGGAGGTGAGTGTTCTGGAATGTGAAAAAGAAGATAGACAATAAACAGTGAAATGTTTTTTCAAATTGCTCTCTTCAAAGACCTAAACATTGTTGGAATGAGTGGAAAAAAGCACAGATGTCAGATGTGCCCTAAGTTCACATTTCACCCCAATGTCAGATCTTTATCTCTCCCATCCCAACGTCACTCTGAATCATTTGTATGTGATGCTGTGAGCCTTAAATGATATCTTATATCTAGTTTTGTTTCCACAGAATTGAAGCCTGGTATTTACTTATGGAATACAAGAGATTTATTTTCTAATAAAGGAATTTTAAGCATACGACAGCGGTCTAGGGAAGAGTTCACGTCAGGTGAGATGGGACATCCTGATTCCATTAAACATGTTTTCCCACATTAAACAGTATCGTAAAGCGAGATTGGCAACTCTGTTCCTAAAGCAGACAGGGGCCTTCACCAACCGTGACGCATCACAGGATTCTTCAGTGCCCAAGGGGACAGCATAGAGTAGTGTTCGTGTCAAGGATAGGAGGGAGGAACTGTAGAAACACTGTTGACAGCTAAATCACTGGAAAGGCAGAAATGAAATCTTTGCAGGACATGCTAAGGCACTGGTTCCTGAACTTCAGCTCTTTGCTAAAAGCTCATTATATTTGTCATAATTCCACACCCCATGTGTCATATTACATTAACTTTTGGGGCTTTAACTTCACTTCCTAATAACTTTGAAAATGTTTATTTCAATTGGCCATAGGTGATGATGCACATGAAATGACAGATGAAATATTCAAATTATATATTACAACAAGTACGTACTTATATACATACAGAAATATGGTACAGAAAGTGGGACAAGGACAGATACAGAGAGGTTAAAATATCTGGAACACGCAAAGTCTGCAGAGCAGAAATTCTGCTGGAAGTCCATCTAACAGGGGAATATTCTTTTACCTGAGGGAGCGTCAGCCTTGTTCTATTCAGGCCGTCAGTGGATTGGATGAGAACTTTCCACTTTATAGAGGGCAACCGACTTAGATCAGGCTACTGATTTAAATAATGCTCTCATCCAAAATCATCCGTACAGAAACATAAAGAATAATGTTTGACCAGAAAACTGGAGACATGTGCCAGTGAATCTGACCCATAAATTAACCATCAAACCTTCTTCCCAGCATATTGACAAAGTGTATGAAGAAAGTAGAAGAGGAAATAGGTTTATTTGACACATGCCCCACCGTGACCAAAATGGAAAATGCAAAAAATAGGTTTAAAATATAACAAAATTATTATTAATGATTAAGAAGTTGTATATGAATGGCAATGAACTTCAGTGACTGCATTTTTAATAAAGAGATTACAACTTTCTCTTGAATTTACCCCTAGATTTGATGCGAAACAACATGTGTTTAAATAATTCATAAGTATTAAATACGTACAAATTTAGTTGCGTGAATGGCATTGCCTAATTTATTGGGTTTCCCAATAATTTCAAAGTGACAGGAAGCCAGAATACTGGAGCAATCCTCTGAGATTTCTTCAAAAATTGAAGACATCCAAGGAGGTCAGTTGGGAGAAATTAGATTGGAGAATGTGTTATGTCCCTTTGGGAGGTATGAGCAAAAAGCTTCATTTCTGCTGTAAGTCTTGGGTCTGAGCTGCCGGATCATCCGAGTTATGGCAGGGGATGCTCCGTGCCTGGTGAATTCCTTGTGATAGGAAGTAAAACAGATTTATAAAGTTCACAGGAATCTGACTGCTGGATGTTCTTCATTTGAAGAGGCCAACAGTGAAAGGAGGACCGTAGTGGTCCACACTTTACTACTCGTTTCCAAGTGTCATGATAGGAAATCATATGAGATGATGTGCAAATTTCCCTGCGTCCATTATCGAAGGTGAAAGGAGACTCTGTTTAGCAAGCCATGAAACAAGGGGATATGAATTGTAAGAACGACTTGAGGTAAGGAGACATATGTCACCAGGTAGCAAGGCCCTTTTGAAATCATCATGTACAATAAACTTGCCACCAGATCAAGTGCAACTAGGCAGGCAGGCAGTTTTAGATGTCAAGGATGGTGAAAGATAGAAAAGGGTCATCCTCCCCAGTCAAGGAAGGGAACTTCTGACTACAAGTTAGAGGACACTCCAAGTGCTCCCACCGCCTTAAACCACTGAAAGTGAGAGGTAAGGCAGGAACTCTGTGAGTCATGAGAACATAATCCAGTGAGGAGACCTGTAACAAGATATTTCCTGTTTTCAGAGTCACTGCCAAGCCAGTTATGGATGGATTTGCATTTGGGCTGGGGAGTGATTGGACCAGGCCCGTTTTTGTAGTTCCGCTTCCCCCTGGGTGGGGCAGCAAACCCCAATAAAAAGGGCCTGTGCTCCACGACGGCTATCCTCCTGCTACTCGAGTTCCAATTGAATTTGTAGAACCTGGTGAGTCTGATTCTTCAGTTCAACTTTGTTCTTGGACAACTGAATGTTGAGTTTATGGTGGAGACAGCAAGTTTGATGGGTCCAAAGTTATCATCATGGGTATAATGCTACTGAGTGGATGGGAACTTGGAATCTGGGCACAACGTTGTGTTGTATTGACTAGATTTCTGAGACCTAGTTTGAATTCCGCTATTGAAAAAGAAATCCAAAGGAAAATTTTACATGAAGGGAGAAAGAGCAAAGTGTTTACCTTTTTCTATGCCTTTCTCTTGGACCTCTGCTGGGATTTCAGAGGCATTTGTCTTAGAAGGTGTCACAGCCTTAGATTCATCCTCATTGCCCTTTGCTCTGTACGTAAGTCATGCTGTCAGGACCTCATGAGAGAAAATGGTGATAGAAATTGCTTGTGAGCTTGCCCAGGATTTTAGAACTTGTGATGGCCTTTTGTGAAGATGTCGTTTTCATAAAAAAGAAAGAAAGTAAAAAATACAGAAAGAAAGAAAGACACAAACCAAAAGAGAAAACTTTGCTTGTTTCTTTAAAACAAAGACATTTCCTTTAGAAAAGTTGTGTGAGAAAAGAGAAGGTTTTCTCTGGATTGCTATAACGATTTCCTGAAGAGGGAGAGAGAAGTCAGAAATTCATGAAAAGGTATTAAAGAGATTAAAGCACATACTTAGAGATTGGTGAGATACTATCTGTTGTTATTCCAAAAGATTTTGCTCTTTTCTCTATAGGAATTCCTTGTTGTGAACAGAGTCATATACTTTCTTTCAGATATTAAGACTCCAGAAAGATGTCTTCTCAACATCAGCAGTGCAAGCAGCCCTGCCAGACACCACCAGTGTGCCCACCAAAGTGTCCTGACCCTTGCCCACCTTGCAAGTGTCCAGACCCTTGCCCACCTTGCAAGTGTCCAGACCCTTGCCCACCTATAAAGTGCCCTGACCCATGCCCACCTTGCAAGTGTCCAGACCCTTGTCCACCTTGCAAGTGTCCAGACCCTTGTCCACCTTGCAAGTGTCCAGACCCTTGCCCACCTATAAAGTGCCCTGACCCATGCCTGCCTCAGCAGTGCAAGCAGAAATGCCCTCCTGGGGCACCTGCTCATCATTGCTAGCAGAAGTGCCTGCCGAAGAGTAGGTAAGAGCTTGCCTTTTTATCTGCATCTGGAAAGGATAAGGACAATCGGCTCCACTAGTTCCACAGCTCCACCTTCATCTTCTCTTCAAAGCCTATCATGGAAAAGGAAGAAGCTTCTCCACCCTTCAGCTTCAATATGCGTGTGGTGCTTCCTGACAGACAGAGGTTTCTTATCTGAGGCTGCTGTACTGCTTCCCTCTGGGAGGTGCCCAAGAAAGCATCGCAGAGCCTCAGGAGGAAGAGCAGCAGCCTTCCTCCTGGGCGCCCTCTGAGGATTCTCTCGCTGTCTTCTGTGTCGTTCGGTCACCTGGGCCTGGGTTACTACCAGCTGAGCAATTGTTACTTATCCCCCACTTCCTGAATAAAATACAATTCTTTTCTGTGATGGGAAAATTTTTTTCTTTTTTTAAAAACCTGCTTTTTGCAATATCATATCATAATTTTGCTTGATTTCGATCTTTCTTTGATCCCGAGTTTCAGGCTCTCAGAGTCAGTGTTATCTGAATTTCGAGTCGTATCAATGATTATTTCTATACAGTTTCAAATAGAGGTTATTTTCCTAATTATTGCTTGATTGGTTTGAGGAACAAATAGTTTACCTTCTTGGGATTTCAAACCCTTTAATAAAGTGTGGGGAAAATCACATTTACAGCGCCAACTTGCTTAGGCATAAAAATTACATGAATGTGTGTCATTCAGTTGGCACAATGTCGAGCACATAATTGGCATTTGAGAGCTGGCTGATCACCATTGTCTCTGTCATCATCACTGTCACCACCACCACGACCGTCACCACCACCCCCAGGTGCTCCAGCAGGGGAGTGGCTCAGACATGCATGTAGGGCATGCAAGGAGATTCTTCAACTCTATTACCCGTTCATACTCTGTGTTCATTTTCTTTTCCAATTTAACCGAATTTTTAATCTGACACTAGAAAATAACCAGTTTGGGAAATTATTGGAGTACTCTGTATAAAATTATAATAGTTCTGAAAACATGGGTAGTACAAAAGAAAGGGAATTTAAAGGGACCTTACAAAACGAAGCGCTCCCTGCTCTCTATGTGTATAACGTGCCGTTCTTACTGCAAAACTCAACAACCTCAGGGTCTTATTATATTTTTTCACCTCGGAAATTACATTCTTGATTATTTTGACCCCCCCTTTGAGATACACTGGGGATTCCAATGTTAATCTTGATTTACAAAATGACTGTTGCTATGCAGCTTGTTTTCCAAGTGCTCAGCTTACTGGTCCAGTAAGCTGTGAAAAGGATGTGTTTATTAAGCATATCTCTTCTTGTGGTTAGAAGTAAAGGAGTCAAAGTTGCCGGAACTGCAGAAGCAAACAGATGCCCATATTACTGTTCAACGCTCATCAGTCTATGACATGAGTGAAAAATAAACACTGAGATTTGGGAGTTTTCTCTACTGTAGCTACTGTTATTTGACCTGACATAGAAATTAGTTCTTTGAGGTGGGATGCTCCCATAACAAATCTCAAAATTGTGGCATTGTCTTATGTGTCTGGACGTGGTTGGAAAGGAATCTGATATTGGAAGCCGTACATGCGGTTCTACGTGGTATTCAATGGCAAAATGTTTGCAGTAATGGTTGTCCATGGTATCTTTAGATGCAGAGCAACGGTCGGTCAATTGTTGATTTGCTCAGGGTAATTCAGTAGACGTATGTTCAGGAAAAACTTTCTGGTTGACAGGCCAGAAATGTAAAGAATGAAAAGAAAAATAATATAGCCCAGAAACTCAAAACCTTGCTGAATTAGAATACTCACTGCTTGTAAGTCCTAAAGAGTAAGAGATGAGATTAGAAGTGGTTTTCAAATAGAAGTCCAATTTCAGTTGACTGTTACAACAGAGACAAGAGACAGAAGTTGTCATCTTTCCACCTTTGTGCCAGGGAGCCTCATGGTAGCTGTATTATGTTGTGGGGAAAGGCAGTAATTTAATCAGGCCAGAAAATTACTTCTACAAAAGGACCTTCCTGAGATCCGTAGGACATAGAAATGATTGGAGGACTGAAATTATATCAGGTGCCTGACAAGTTTTTGAGGGAATTGAGAACAAAATGAACTACATGCCAAAAGGAAAAAGAATGATTTTCAAGATGACTAACGACTTTCCTGCCCACCTTTCCCTATTTTCCACCCTACGAAATCAGACATGGTAAGTACAGATGACTAAACCAGAATATACACTCTGAGACGGGTACAAGAACCCCAGAATAATCGATAAAGGAAGCTCTCTCAGAGAATAGTATCAGATCCTAAGAGAGCCAAGGAGGAGAAGGAACACAGAGATGCTCAAACATTGTTACTCTGTTGTATGATGGTTATTCCTTCATGTTTTCCCTCCGGGTTTATTGATGTATAATTGACAAATGAAATTGTACATATTTACGGTGTAAAATGTGATGAATTGACATATGTGTACTTTATGCAGTGATTACCATCATCGGTCACTTAGCACATTAATCACTTCATCAGTAACAAGGCAATGTGTTTATGTCTCTCTGTTTGTGTGTGTGTGTGTGTGTGTGTGTGTGTGTGTGATGAGAACACTTATGGTCTAATTTCTGAGCAAGATTGAAGTACACAAGTGGGTATTATTAGCGAGATCACCATGCTGTACCGTAGACTCTGAGAACTCATTCATCGTATGATTGCAGGCTTCTACCGTTGGCCCAACATCTCCACCATTGTCCGACCCCTCTGACCCTGCTGACCACCACTGTACTCTCTGTTGCTGTGACATCTGTTAGTTTGGAAACTAATTCCTAAATAAACAACGGTGCAAAGAAGAAATAACAAATAATTAGAAAATACCTTGAGATGAACGAAATGAAAAGAAAACATACAAGACCTTTTGGGATAAATGTAATGCAGCAAAAAGAGAGCCACCTATGTCTGGAGATATCTATATTACAAAAGATGATCTCAAATCAGCAACCTGATAGACATGTATGCATGTGTGTGGGTTTATGACAATTGCAAACTCGTAACACTAAATACAGCAAAGTATAAGCAGTGATTATTTCTGGCCATTTAATAGACATGCTCATTTTTTAACAGCTTTATGTTCTCCCCATTATATATGAAATGATATACGTTCACTTTTATAACAATGTATCATATTATTTTAAAAATATATAGTAGTCAGGGAAGATGTGGCTAAGCTGCAAGGAAAGTTTATGTCCTGGCTTTCTGGCACATGCTTAGCTGATGACTCTTTCACAGGTTTCAAGTGTCTCCTCTTTCTTTTCCTCTCCTCTTTGTTCTCATCTTCTTCCTGCTGTCCCATTATAAAACCCCATTCCTAAGAAACTTCCTTATTATTTGGCTAAGAGAAATTACTAGACCAGTTCTTCCTTCTGACTGCAGGAAGAATTATGAAATATATGAAATGACTATTACTTAATGCATGGGCAATATAGCAAAGTACCAAACTGGTTGGTTAAGGGGTAGATATTGGCAATGAAGATAATATGGAGGTGAGTGTTCTGGAATGTGAAAAAGAAGATAGACAATAAACAGTGAAATGTTTTTTCAAATTGCTCTCTTCAAAGACCTAAACATTGTTGGAATGAGTGGAAAAAAGCACAGATGTCAGATGTGCCCTAAGTTCACATTTCACCCCAATGTCAGATCTTTATCTCTCCCATCCCAACGTCACTCTGAATCATTTGTATGTGATGCTGTGAGCCTTAAATGATATCTTATATCTAGTTTTGTTTCCACAGAATAGAAGCCTGGTATTTACTTATGGAATACAAGAGATTTATTTTCTAATAAAGGAATTTTAAGCATACGACAGCGGTCTAGGGAAGAGTTCACGTCAGGTGAGATGGGACATCCTGATTCCATTAAACATGTTTTCCCACATTAAACAGTATCGTAAAGCGAGATTGGCAACTCTGTTCCTAAAGCAGACAGGGGCCTTCACCAACCGTGACGCATCACAAGATTCTTCAGTGCCCAAGGGGACAGCATAGAGTAGTGTTCGTGTCAAGGATAGGAGGGAGGAACTGTAGAAACACTGTTGACAGCTAAATCACTGGAAAGGCAGAAATGAAATCTTTGCAGGACATGCTAAGGCACTGGTTCCTGAACTTCAGCTCTTTGCTAAAAGCTCATTATATTTGTCATAATTCCACACCCCATGTGTCATATTACATTAACTTTTGGGGCTTTAACTTCACTTCCTAATAACTTTGAAAATGTTTATTTCAATTGGCCATAGGTGATGATGCACATGAAATGACAGATGAAATATTCAAATTATATATTACAACAAGTACGTACTTATATACATACAGAAATATGGTACAGAAAGTGGGACAAGGACAGATACAGAGAGGTTAAAATATCTGGAACACTCAAAGTCTGCAGAGCAGAAATTCTGCTGGAAGTCCATCTAACAGGGGAATATTCTTTTACCTGAGGGAGCGTCAGCCTTGTTCTATTCAGGCCGTCAGTGGATTGGATGAGAACTTTCCACTTTATAGAGGGCAACCGACTTAGATCAGGCTACTGATTTAAATAATGCTCTCATCCAAAATCATCCGTACAGAAACATAAAGAATAATGTTTGACCAGAAAACTGGAGACATGTGCCAGTGAATCTGACCCATAAATTAACCATCAAACCTTCTTCCCAGCATATTGACAAAGTGTATGAAGAAAGTAGAAGAGGAAATAGGTTTATTTGACACATGCCCCACCGTGACCAAAATGGAAAATGCAAAAAATAGGTTTAAAATATAACAAAATTATTATTAATGATTAAGAAGTTGTATATGAATGGCAATGAACTTCAGTGACTGCATTTTTAATAAAGTGATTACAACTTTCTCTTGAATTTACCCCTAGATTTGATGCGAAACAACATGTGTTTAAATAATTCATAAGTATTAAATACGTACAAATTTAGTTGCGTGAATGGCATTGCCTAATTTATTGGGTTTCCCAATAATTTCAAAGTGACAGGAAGCCAGAATACTGGAGCAATCCTCTGAGATTTCTTCAAAAATTGAAGACATCCAAGGAGGTCAGTTGGGAGAAATTAGATTGGAGAATGTGTTATGTCCCTTTGGGAGGTATGAGCAAAAAGCTTCATTTCTGCTGTAAGTCTTGGGTCTGAGCTGCCGGATCATCCGAGTTATGGCAGGGGATGCTCCGTGCCTGGTGAATTCCTTGTGATAGGAAGTAAAACAGATTTATAAAGTTCACAGGAATCTGACTGCTGGATGTTCTTCATTTGAAGAGGCCAACAGTGAAAGGAGGACCGTAGTGGTCCACACTTTACTACTCGTTTCCAAGTGTCATGATAGGAAATCATATGAGATGATGTGCAAATTTCCCTGCGTCCATTATCGAAGGTGAAAGGAGACTCTGTTTAGCAAGCCATGAAACAAGGGGATATGAATTGTAAGAACGACTTGAGGTAAGGAGACATATGTCACCAGGTAGCAAGGCCCTTTTGAAATCATCATGTACAATAAACTTGTCACCAGATCAAGTGCAACTAGGCAGGCAGGCAGTTTTAGATGTCAAGGATGGTGAAAGATAGAAAAGGGTCATCCTCCCCAGTCAAGGAAGGGAACTTCTGACTACAAGTTAGAGGACACTCCAAGTGCTCCCACCGCCTTAAACCACTGAAAGTGAGAGGTAAGGCAGGAACTCTGTGAGTCATGAGAACATAATCCAGTGAGGAGACCTGTAACAAGATATTTCCTGTTTTCAGAGTCACTGCCAAGCCAGTTATGGATGGATTTGCATTTGGGCTGGGGAGTGATTGGACCAGGCCAGTTTTGGTAGTTCCGCTTCCCCCTGGGTGGGGCAGCAAACCCCAATAAAAAGGGCCTGTGCTCCACGACGGCTATCCTCCTGCTACTCGAGTTCCGATTGAATTTGTAGAACCTGGTGAGTCTGATTCTTCAGTTCAACTTTGTTCTTGGACAACTGAATGTTGAGTTTATGGTGGAGACAGCAAGTTTGATGGGTCCAAAGTTATCATCATGGGTATAATGCTACTGAGTGGATGGGAACTTGGAATCTGGGCACAACGTTGTGTTGTATTGACTAGATTTCTGAGACCTAGTTTGAATTCCGCTATTGAAAAAGAAATCCAAAGGAAAATTTTACATGAAGGGAGAAAGAGCAAAGTGTTTACCTTTTTCTATGCCTTTCTCTTGGACCTCTGCTGGGATTTCAGAGGCATTTGTCTTAGAAGGTGTCAGAGCCTTAGATTCATCCTCATTGCCCTTTGCTCTGTACGTAAGTCATGCTGTCAGGACCTCATGAGAGAAAATGGTGATAGAAATTGCTTGTGAGCTTGCCCAGGATTTTAGAACTTGTGATGGCCTTTTGTGAAGATGTCGTTTTCATAAAAAAGAAAGAAAGTAAAAAATACAGAAAGAAAGAAAGACACAAACCAAAAGAGAAAACTTTGCTTGTTTCTTTAAAACAAAGACATTTCCTTTAGAAAAGTTGTGTGAGAAAAGAGAAGGTTTTCTCTGGATTGCTATAACGATTTCCTGAAGAGGGAGAGAGAAGTCAGAAATTCATGAAAAGGTATTAAAGAGATTAAAGCACATACTTAGAGATTGGTGAGATACTATCTGTTGTTATTCCAAAAGATTTTGCTCTTTTCTCTATAGGAATTCCTTGTTGTGAACAGAGTCATATACTTTCTTTCAGATATTAAGACTCCAGAAAGATGTCTTCTCAACATCAGCAGTGCAAGCAGCCCTGCCAGACACCACCAGTGTGCCCACCAAAGTGTCCTGACCCTTGCCCACCTTGCAAGTGTCCAGACCCTTGCCCACCTTGCAAGTGTCCAGACCCTTGCCCACCTATAAAGTGCCCTGACCCATGCCCACCTTGCAAGTGTCCAGACCCTTGTCCACCTTGCAAGTGTCCAGACCCTTGTCCACCTTGCAAGTGTCCAGACCCTTGCCCACCTATAAAGTGCCCTGACCCATGCCTGCCTCAGCAGTGCAAGCAGAAATGCCCTCCTGGGGCACCTGCTCATCATTGCTAGCAGAAGTGCCTGCCGAAGAGTAGGTAAGAGCTTGCCTTTTTATCTGCATCTGGAAAGGATAAGGACAATCGGCTCCACTAGTTCCACAGCTCCACCTTCATCTTCTCTTCAAAGCCTATCATGGAAAAGGAAGAAGCTTCTCCACCCTTCAGCTTCAATATGCGTGTGGTGCTTCCTGACAGACAGAGGTTTCTTATCTGAGGCTGCTGTACTGCTTCCCTCTGGGAGGTGCCCAAGAAAGCATCGCAGAGCCTCAGGAAGAAGAGAAGCAGCCTTCCTCCTGGGCGCCCTCTGAGGATTCTCTCGCTGTCTTCTGTGTCGTTCGGTCACCTGGGCCTGGGTTACTACCAGCTGAGCAATTGTTACTTATCCCCCACTTCCTGAATAAAATACAATTCTTTTCTGTGATGGGAAAATTTTTTTCTTTTTTTAAAAACCTGCTTTTTGCAATATCATATCATAATTTTGCTTGATTTCGATCTTTCTTTGATCCCGAGTTTCAGGCTCTCAGAGTCAGTGTTATCTGAATTTCGAGTCGTATCAATGATTATTTCTATACAGTTTCAAATAGAGGTTATTTTCCTAATTATTGCTTGATTGGTTTGAGGAACAAATAGTTTACCTTCTTGGGATTTCAAACCCTTTAATAAAGTGTGGGGAAAATCACATTTACAGCGCCAACTTGCTTAGGCATAAAAATTACATGAATGTGTGTCATTCAGTTGGCACAATGTCGAGCACATAATTGGCATTTGAGAGCTGGCTGATCACCATTGTCTCTGTCATCATCACTGTCACCACCACCACGACCGTCACCACCACCCCCAGGTGCTCCAGCAGGGGAGTGGCTCAGACATGCATGTAGGGCATGCAAGGAGATTCTTCAACTCTATTACCCGTTCATACTCTGTGTTCATTTTCTTTTCCAATTTAACCGAATTTTTAATCTGACACTAGAAAATAACCAGTTTGGGAAATTATTGGAGTACTCTTATAAAATTATAATAGTTCTGAAAACATGGGTAGTACAAAAGAAAGGGAATTTAAAGGGACCTTACAAAACGAAGCGCTCCCTGCTCTCTATGTGTATAACGTGCCATTCTTACTGCAAAACTCAACAACCTCAGGGTCTTATTATATTTTTTCACCTCGGAAATTACATTCTTGATTATTTTGACCCCCCCTTTGAGATACACTGGGGATTCCAATGTTAATCTTGATTTACAAAATGACTGTTGCTATGCAGCTTGTTTTCCAAGTGCTCAGCTTACTGGTCCAGTAAGCTGTGAAAAGGATGTGTTTATTAAGCATATCTCTTCTTGTGGTTAGAAGTAAAGGAGTCAAAGTTGCCGGAACTGCAGAAGCAAACAGATGCCCATATTACTGTTCAACGCTCATCAGTCTATGACATGAGTGAAAAATAAACACTGAGATTTGGGAGTTTTCTCTACTGTAGCTACTGTTATTTGACCTGACATAGAAATTAGTTCTTTGAGGTGGGATGCTCCCATAACAAATCTCAAAATTGTGGCATTGTCTTATGTGTCTGGACGTGGTTGGAAAGGAATCTGATATTGGAAGCCGTACATGTGGTTCTACGTGGTATTCAATGGCAAAATGTTTGCAGTAATGGTTGTCCATGGTATCTTTAGATGCAGAGCAACGGTCGGTCAATTGTTGATTTGCTCAGGGTAATTCAGTAGACGTATGTTCAGGAAAAACTTTCTGGTTGACAGGCCAGAAATGTAAAGAATGAAAAGAAAAATAATATAGCCCAGAAACTCAAAACCTTGCTGAATTAGAATACTCACTGCTTGTAAGTCCTAAAGAGTAAGAGATGAGATTAGAAGTGGTTTTCAAATAGAAGTCCAATTTCAGTTGACTGTTACAACAGAGACAAGAGACAGAAGTTGTCATCTTTCCACCTTTGTGCCAGGGAGCCTCATGGTAGCTGTATTATGTTGTGGGGAAAGGCAGTAATTTAATCAGGCCAGAAAATTACTTCTACAAAAGGACCTTCCTGAGATCCGTAGGACATAGAAATGATTGGAGGACTGAAATTATATCAGGTGCCTGACAAGTTTTTGAGGGAATTGAGAACAAAATGAACTACATGCCAAAAGGAAAAAGAATGATTTTCAAGATGACTAACGACTTTCCTGCCCACCTTTCCCTATTTTCCACCCTACGAAATCAGACATGGTAAGTACAGATGACTAAACCAGAATATACACTCTGAGACGGGTACAAGAACCCCAGAATAATCGATAAAGGAAGCTCTCTCAGAGAATAGTATCAGATCCTAAGAGAGCCAAGGAGGAGAAGGAACACAGAGATGCTCAAACATTGTTACTCTGTTGTATGATGGTTATTCCTTCATGTTTTCCCTCCGGGTTTATTGATGTATAATTGACAAATGAAATTGTACATATTTACGGTGTAAAATGTGATGAATTGACATATGTGTACTTTATGCAGTGATTACCATCATCGGTCACTTAGCACATTAATCACTTCATCAGTAACAAGGCAATGTGTTTATGTCTCTCTGTGTGTGTGTGTGTGTGTGTGTGTGTGTGTGTGATGAGAACACTTATGGTCTAATTTCTGAGCAAGATTGAAGTACACAAGTGGGTATTATTAGCGAGATCACCATGCTGTACCGTAGACTCTGAGAACTCATTCATCGTATGATTGCAGGCTTCTACCGTTGGCCCAACATCTCCACCATTGTCCGACCCCTCTGACCCTGCTGACCACCACTGTACTCTCTGTTGCTGTGACATCTGTTCGTTTGGAAACTAATTCCTAAATAAACAACGGTGCAAAGAAGAAATAACAAATAATTAGAAAATACCTTGAGATGAACGAAATGAAAAGAAAACATACAAGACCTTTTGGGATAAATGTAATGCAGCAAAAAGAGAGCCACCTATGTCTGGAGATATCTATATTACAAAAGATGATCTCAAATCAGCAACCTGATAGACATGTATGCATGTGTGTGGGTTTATGACAATTGCAAACTCGTAACACTAAATACAGCAAAGTATAAGCAGTGATTATTTCTGGCCATTTAATAGACATGCTCATTTTTTAACAGCTTTATGTTCTCCCCATTATATATGAAATGATATACGTTCACTTTTATAACAATGTATCATATTATTTTAAAAATATATAGTAGTCAGGGAAGATGTGGCTAAGCTGCAAGGAAAGTTTACGTCCTGGCTTTCTGGCACATGCTTAGCTGATGACTCTTTCACAGGTTTCAAGTGTCTCCTCTTTCTTTTCCTCTCCTCTTTGTTCTCATCTTCTTCCTGCTGTCCCATTATAAAACCCCATTCCTAAGAAACTTCCTTATTATTTGGCTAAGAGAAATTACTAGACCAGTTCTTCCTTCTGACTGCAGGAAGAATTATGAAATATATGAAATGACTATTACTTAATGCATGGGCAATATAGCAAAGTACCAAACTGGTTGGTTAAGGGGTAGATATTGGCAATGAAGATAATATGGAGGTGAGTGTTCTGGAATGTGAAAAAGAAGATAGACAATAAACAGTGAAATGTTTTTTCAAATTGCTCTCTTCAAAGACCTAAACATTGTTGGAATGAGTGGAAAAAAGCACAGATGTCAGATGTGCCCTAAGTTCACATTTCACCCCAATGTCAGATCTTTATCTCTCCCATCCCAACGTCACTCTGAATCATTTGTATGTGATGCTGTGAGCCTTAAATGATATCTTATATCTAGTTTTGTTTCCACAGAATTGAAGCCTGGTATTTACTTATGGAATACAAGAGATTTATTTTCTAATAAAGGAATTTTAAGCATACGACAGCGGTCTAGGGAAGAGTTCACGTCAGGTGAGATGGGACATCCTGATTCCATTAAACATGTTTTCCCACATTAAACAGTATCGTAAAGCGAGATTGGCAACTCTGTTCCTAAAGCAGACAGGGGCCTTCACCAACCGTGACGCATCACAAGACTCTTCAGTGCCCAAGGGGACAGCATAGAGTAGTGTTCGTGTCAAGGATAGGAGGGAGGAACTGTAGAAACACTGTTGACAGCTAAATCACTGAAAAGGCAGAAATGAAATCTTTGCAGGACATGCTAAGGCACTGGTTCCTGAACTTCAGCTCTTTGCTAAAAGCTCATTATATTTGTCATAATTCCACACCCCATGTGTCATATTACATTAACTTTTGGGGCTTTAACTTCACTTCCTAATAACTTTGAAAATGTTTATTTCAATTGGCCATAGGTGATGATGCACATGAAATGACAGATGAAATATTCAAATTATATATTACAACAAGTACGTACTTATATACATACAGAAATATGGTACAGAAAGTGGGACAAGGACAGATACAGAGAGGTTAAAATATCTGGAACACGCAAAGTCTGCAGAGCAGAAATTCTGCTGGAAGTCCATCTAACAGGGGAATATTCTTTTACCTGAGGGAGCGTCAGCCTTGTTCTATTCAGGCCGTCAGTGGATTGGATGAGAACTTTCCACTTTATAGAGGGCAACCGACTTAGATCAGGCTACTGATTTAAATAATGCTCTCATCCAAAATCATCCTTACAGAAACATAAAGAATAATGTTTGACCAGAAAACTGGAGACATGTGCCAGTGAATCTGACCCATAAATTAACCATCAAACCTTCTTCCCAGCATATTGACAAAGTGTATGAAGAAAGTAGAAGAGGAAATAGGTTTATTTGACACATGCCCCACCGTGACCAAAGTGGAAAATGCAAAAAATAGGTTTAAAATATAACAAAATTATTATTAATGATTAAGAAGTTGTATATGAATGGCAATGAACTTCAGTGACTGCATTTTTAATAAAGAGATTACAACTTTCTCTTGAATTTACCCCTAGATTTGATGCGAAACAACATGTGTTTAAATAATTCATAAGTATTAAATATGTACAAATTTAGTTGCGTGAATGGCATTGCCTATTTTATTGGGTTTCCCAATAATTTCAAAGCGACAGGAAGCCAGAATACTGGAGCAATCCTCTGAGATTTCTTCAAAAATTGAAGACATCCAAGGAGGTCAGTTGGGAGAAATTAGATTGGAGAATGTGTTATGTCCCTTTGGGAGGTATGAGCAAAAAGCTTCATTTCTGCTGTAAGTCTTGGGTCTGAGCTGCCGGATCATCCGAGTTATGGCAGGGGATGCTCCGTGCCTGGTGAATTCCTTGTGATAGGAAGTAAAACAGATTTATAAAGTTCACAGGAATCTGACTGCTGGATGTTCTTCATTTGAAGAGGCCAACAGTGAAAGGAGGACCGTAGTGGTCCACACTTTACTACTCGTTTCCAAGTGTCATGATAGGAAATCATATGAGATGATGTGCAAATTTCCCTGCGTCCATTATCGAAGATGAAAGGAGACTCTGTTTAGCAAGCCATGAAACAAGGGGAAATGAATTGTAAGAAAGACTTGAGGTAAGGAGACATATGTCACCAGGTAGCAAGGCCCTTTTGAAATCATCATGTACAATAAACTTGCCACCAGATCAAGTGCAACTAGGCAGGCAGGCAGTTTTAGATGTCAAGGATGGTGAAAGATAGAAAAGGGTCATCCTCCCCAGTCAAGGAAGGGAACTTCTGACTACAAGTTAGAGGACACTCCAAGTGCTCCCACTGCCTTAAACCACTGAAAGTGAGAGGTAAGGCAGGAACTCTGTGAGTCATGAGAACATAATCCAGTGAGGAGACCTGTAACAAGATATTTCCTGTTTTCAGAGTCACTGCCAAGCCAGTTATGGATGGATTTGCATTTGGGCTGGGGAGTGATTGGACCAGGCCAGTTTTGGTAGTTCCGCTTCCCCCTGGGTGGGGCAGCAAACCCCAATAAAAAGGGCCTGTGCTCCACGACGGCTATCCTCCTGCTACTCGAGTTCCGATTGAATTTGTAGAACCTGGTGAGTCTGATTCTTCAGTTCAACTTTGTTCTTGGACAACTGAATGTTGAGTTTATGGTGGAGACAGCAAGTTTGATGGGTCCAAAGTTATCATCATGGGTATAATGCTACTGAGTGGATGGGAACTTGGAATCTGGGCACAACGTTGTGTTGTATTGACTAGATTTCTGAGACCTAGTTTGAATTCCGCTATTGAAAAAGAAATCCAAAGGAAAATTTTACATGAAGGGAGAAAGAGCAAAGTGTTTACCTTTTTCTATGCCTTTCTCTTGGACCTCTGCTGGGATTTCAGAGGCATTTGTCTTAGAAGGTGTCAGAGCCTTAGATTCATCCTCATTGCCCTTTGCTCTGTACATAAGTCATGCTGTCAGGACCTCATGAGAGAAAATGGTGATAGAAATTGCTTGTGAGCTTGCCCAGGATTTTAGAACTTGTGATGGCCTTTTGTGAAGATGTCGTTTTCATAAAAAAGAAAGAAAGTAAAAAATACAGAAAGAAAGAAAGACACAAACCAAAAGAGAAAACTTTGCTTGTTTCTTTAAAACAAAGACATTTCCTTTAGAAAAGTTGTGTGAGAAAAGAGAAGGTTTTCTCTGGATTGCTATAACGATTTCCTGAAGAGGGAGAGAGAAGTCAGAAATTCATGAAAAGGTATTAAAGAGATTAAAGCACATACTTAGAGATTGGTGAGATACTATCTGTTGTTATTCCAAAAGATTTTGCTCTTTTCTCTATAGGAATTCCTTGTTGTGAACAGAGTCATATACTTTCTTTCAGATATTAAGACTCCAGAAAGATGTCTTCTCAACATCAGCAGTGCAAGCAGCCCTGCCAGACACCACCAGTGTGCCCACCAAAGTGTCCTGACCCTTGCCCACCTTGCAAGTGTCCAGACCCTTGCCCACCTTGCAAGTGTCCAGACCCTTGCCCACCTATAAAGTGCCCTGACCCATGCCCACCTTGCAAGTGTCCAGACCCTTGTCCACCTTGCAAGTGTCCAGACCCTTGCCCACCTTGCAAGTGTCCAGACCTTTGCCCACCTATAAAGTGCCCTGACCCATGCCTGCCTCAGCAGTGCAAGCAGAAATGCCCTCCTGGGGCACCTGCTCATCATTGCTAGCAGAAGTGCCTGCCGAAGAGTAGGTAAGAGCTTGCCTTTTTATCTGCATCTGGAAAGGATAAGGACAATCGGCTCCACTAGTTCCACAGCTCCACCTTCATCTTCTCTTCAAAGCCTATCATGGAAAAGGAAGAAGCTTCTCCACCCTTCAGCTTCAATATGCGTGTGGTGCTTCCTGACAGACAGAGGTTTCTTATCTGAGGCTGCTGTACTGCTTCCCTCTGGGAGGTGCCCAAGAAAGCACCGCAGAGCCTCAGGAGGAAGAGCAGCAGCCTTCCTCCTGGGCGCCCTCTGAGGATTCTCTCGCTGTCTTCTGTGTCGTTCGGTCACCTGGGCCTGGGTTACTACCAGCTGAGCAATTGTTACTTATCCCCCACTTCCTGAATAAAATACAATTCTTTTCTGTGATGGGAAAATTTTTTTCTTTTTTTAAAAACCTGCTTTTTGCAATATCATATCATAATTTTGCTTGATTTCGATCTTTCTTTGATCCCGAGTTTCAGGCTCTCAGAGTCAGTGTTATCTGAATTTCGAGTCGTATCAATGATTATTTCTATACAGTTTCAAATAGAGGTTATTTTCCTAATTATTGCTTGATTGGTTTGAGGAAAAAATAGTTTACCTTCTTGGGATTTCAAACCCTTTAATAAAGTGTGGGGAAAATCACATTTACAGCGCCAACTTGCTTAGGCATAAAAATTACATGAATGTGTGTCATTCAGTTGGCACAATGTCGAGCACATAATTGGCATTTGAGAGCTGGCTGATCACCATTGTCTCTGTCATCATCACTGTCACCACCACCACGACCGTCACCACCACCCCCAGGTGCTCCAGCAGGGGAGTGGCTCAGACATGCATGTAGGGCATGCAAGGAGATTCTTCAACTCTATTACCCGTTCATACTCTGTGTTCATTTTCTTTTCCAATTTAACCGAATTTTTAATCTGACACTAGAAAATAACCAGTTTGGGAAATTATTGGAGTACTCTGTATAAAATTATAATAGTTCTGAAAACATGGGTAGTACAAAAGAAAGGGAATTTAAAGGGACCTTACAAAACGAAGCGCTCCCTGCTCTCTATGTGTATAACGTGCTGTTCTTACTGCAAAACTCAACAACCTCAGGGTCTTATTATATTTTTTCACCTCGGAAATTACATTCTTGATTATTTTGACCCCCCCTTTGAGATACACTGGGGATTCCAATGTTAATCTTGATTTACAAAATGACTGTTGCTATGCAGCTTGTTTTCCAAGTGCTCAGCTTACTGGTCCAGTAAGCTGTGAAAAGGATGTGTTTATTAAGCATATCTCTTCTTGTGGTTAGAAGTAAAGGAGTCAAAGTTGCCGGAACTGCAGAAGCAAACAGATGCCCATATTACTGTTCAACGCTCATCAGTCTATGACATGAGTGAAAAATAAACACTGAGATTTGGGAGTTTTCTCTACTGTAGCTACTGTTATTTGACCTGACATAGAAATTAGTTCTTTGAGGTGGGATGCTCCCATAACAAATCTCAAAATTGTGGCATTGTCTTATGTGTCTGGACGTGGTTGGAAAGGAATCTGATATTGGAAGCCGTACATGTGGTTCTACGTGGTATTCAATGGCAAAATGTTTGCAGTAATGGTTGTCCATGGTATCTTTAGATGCAGAGCAACGGTCGGTCAATTGTTGATTTGCTCAGGGTAATTCAGTAGACGTATGTTCAGGAAAAACTTTCTGGTTGACAGGCCAGAAATGTAAAGAATGAAAAGAAAAATAATATAGCCCAGAAACTCAAAACCTTGCTGAATTAGAATACTCACTGCTTGTAAGTCCTAAAGAGTAAGAGATGAGATTAGAAGTGGTTTTCAAATAGAAGTCCAATTTCAGTTGACTGTTACAACAGAGACAAGAGACAGAAGTTGTCATCTTTCCACCTTTGTGCCAGGGAGCCTCATGGTAGCTGTATTATGTTGTGGGGAAAGGCAGTAATTTAATCAGGCCAGAAAATTACTTCTACAAAAGGACCTTCCTGAGATCCGTAGGACATAGAAATGATTGGAGGACTGAAATTATATCAGGTGCCTGACAAGTTTTTGAGGGAATTGAGAACAAAATGAACTACATGCCAAAAGGAAAAAGAATGATTTTCAAGATGACTAACGACTTTCCTGCCCACCTTTCCCTATTTTCCACCCTACGAAATCAGACATGGTAAGTACAGATGACTAAACCAGAATATACACTCTGAGACGGGTACAAGAACCCCAGAATAATCGATAAAGGAAGCTCTCTCAGAGAATAGTATCAGATCCTAAGAGAGCCAAGGAGGAGAAGGAACACAGAGATGCTCAAACATTGTTACTCTGTTGTATGATGGTTATTCCTTCATGTTTTCCCTCCGGGTTTATTGATGTATAATTGACAAATGAAATTGTACATATTTACGGTGTAAAATGTGATGAATTGACATATGTGTACTTTATGCAGTGATTACCATCATCGGTCACTTAGCACATTAATCACTTCATCAGTAACAAGGCAATGTGTTTATGTCTCTCTGTTTGTGTGTGTGTGTGTGTGTGTGTGTGTGTGTGTGTGATGAGAACACTTATGGTCTAATTTCTGAGCAAGATTGAAGTACACAAGTGGGTATTATTAGCGAGATCACCATGCTGTACCGTAGACTCTGAGAACTCATTCATCGTATGATTGCAGGCTTCTACCGTTGGCCCAACATCTCCACCATTGTCCGACCCCTCTGACCCTGCTGACCACCACTGTACTCTCTGTTGCTGTGACATCTGTTCGTTTGGAAACTAATTCCTAAATAAACAACGGTGCAAAGAAGAAATAACAAATAATTAGAAAATACCTTGAGATGAACGAAATGAAAAGAAAACATACAAGACCTTTTGGGATAAATGTAATGCAGCAAAAAGAGAGCCACCTATGTCTGGAGATATCTATATTACAAAAGATGATCTCAAATCAGCAACCTGATAGACATGTATGCATGTGTGTGGGTTTATGACAATTGCAAACTCGTAACACTAAATACAGCAAAGTATAAGCAGTGATTATTTCTGGCCATTTAATAGACATGCTCATTTTTTAACAGCTTTATGTTCTCCCCATTATATATGAAATGATATACGTTCACTTTTATAACAATGTATCATATTATTTTAAAAATATATAGTAGTCAGGGAAGATGTGGCTAAGCTGCAAGGAAAGTTTACGTCCTGGCTTTCTGGCACATGCTTAGCTGATGACTCTTTCACAGGTTTCAAGTGTCTCCTCTTTCTTTTCCTCTCCTCTTTGTTCTCATCTTCTTCCTGCTGTCCCATTATAAAACCCCATTCCTAAGAAACTTCCTTATTATTTGGCTAAGAGAAATTACTAGACCAGTTCTTCCTTCTGACTGCAGGAAGAATTATGAAATATATGAAATGACTATTACTTAGTGCATGGGCAATATAGCAAAGTACCAAACTGGTTGGTTAAGGGGTAGATATTGGCAATGAAGATAATATGGAGGTGAGTGTTCTGGAATGTGAAAAAGAAGATAGACAATAAACAGTGAAATGTTTTTTCAAATTGCTCTCTTCAAAGACCTAAACATTGTTGGAATGAGTGGAAAAAAGCACAGATGTCAGATGTGCCCTAAGTTCACATTTCACCCCAATGTCAGATCTTTATCTCTCCCATCCCAACGTCACTCTGAATCATTTGTATGTGATGCTGTGAGCCTTAAATGATATCTTATATCTAGTTTTGTTTCCACAGAATTGAAGCCTGGTATTTACTTATGGAATACAAGAGATTTATTTTCTAATAAAGGAATTTTAAGCATACGACAGCGGTCTAGGGAAGAGTTCACGTCAGGTGAGATGGGACATCCTGATTCCATTAAACATGTTTTCCCACATTAAACAGTATCGTAAAGCGAGATTGGCAACTCTGTTCCTAAAGCAGACAGGGGCCTTCACCAACCGTGACGCATCACAAGACTCTTCAGTGCCCAAGGGGACACCATAGAGTAGTGTTCGTGTCAAGGATAGGAGGGAGGAACTGTAGAAACACTGTTGACAGCTAAATCACTGAAAAGGCAGAAATGAAATCTTTGCAGGACATGCTAAGGCACTGCTTCCTGAACTTCAGCTCTTTGCTAAAAGCTCATTATATTTGTCATAATTCCACACCCCATGTGTCATATTACATTAACTTTTGGGGCTTTAACTTCACTTCCTAATAACTTTGAAAATGTTTATTTCAATTGGCCATAGGTGATGATGCACATGAAATGACAGATGAAATATTCAAATTATATATTACAACAAGTACGTACTTATATACATACAGAAATATGGTACAGAAAGTGGGACAAGGACAGATACAGAGAGGTTAAAATATCTGGAACACGCAAAGTCTGCAGAGCAGAAATTCTGCTGGAAGTCCATCTAACAGGGGAATATTCTTTTACCTGAGGGAGCGTCAGCCTTGTTCTATTCAGGCCGTCAGTGGATTGGATGAGAACTTTCCACTTTATAGAGGGCAACCGACTTAGATCAGGCTACTGATTTAAATAATGCTCTCATCCAAAATGATCCTTACAGAAACATAAAGAATAATGTTTGACCAGAAAACTGGAGACATGTGCCAGTGAATCTGACCCATAAATTAACCATCAAACCTTCTTCCCAGCATATTGACAAAGTGTATGAAGAAAGTAGAAGAGGAAATAGGTTTATTTGACACATGCCCCACCGTGACCAAAGTGGAAAATGCAAAAAATAGGTTTAAAATATAACAAAATTATTATTAATGATTAAGAAGTTGTATATGAATGGCAATGAACTTCAGTGACTGCATTTTTAATAAAGAGATTACAACTTTCTCTTGAATTTACCCCTAGATTTGATGCGAAACAACATGTGTTTAAATAATTCATAAGTATTAAATATGTACAAATTTAGTTGCGTGAATGGCATTGCCTAATTTATTGGGTTTCCCAATAATTTCAAAGCGACAGGAAGCCAGAATACTGGAGCAATCCTCTGAGATTTCTTCAAAAATTGAAGACATCCAAGGAGGTCAGTTGGGAGAAATTAGATTGGAGAATGTGTTATGTCCCTTTGGGAGGTATGAGCAAAAAGCTTCATTTCTGCTGTAAGTCTTGGGTCTGAGCTGCCGGATCATCCGAGTTATGGCAGGGGATGCTCCGTGCCTGGTGAATTCCTTGTGATAGGAAGTAAAACAGATTTATAAAGTTCACAGGAATCTGACTGCTGGATGTTCTTCATTTGAAGAGGCCAACAGTGAAAGGAGGACCGTAGTGGTCCACACTTTACTACTCGTTTCCAAGTGTCATGATAGGAAATCATATGAGATGATGTGCAAATTTCCCTGCGTCCATTATCGAAGATGAAAGGAGACTCTGTTTAGCAAGCCATGAAACAAGGGGAAATGAATTGTAAGAAAGACTTGAGGTAAGGAGACATATGTCACCAGGTAGCAAGGCCCTTTTGAAATCATCATGTACAATAAACTTGCCACCAGATCAAGTGCAACTAGGCAGGCAGGCAGTTTTAGATGTCAAGGATGGTGAAAGATAGAAAAGGGTCATCCTCCCCAGTCAAGGAAGGGAACTTCTGACTACAAGTTAGAGGACACTCCAAGTGCTTCCACCGCCTTAAACCACTGAAAGTGAGAGGTAAGGCAGGAACTCTGTGAGTCATGAGAACATAATCCAGTGAGGAGACCTGTAACAAGATATTTCCTGTTTTCAGAGTCACTGCCAAGCCAGTTATGGATGGATTTGCATTTGGGCTGGGGAGTGATTGGACCAGGCCAGTTTTGGTAGTTCCGCTTCCCCCTGGGTGGGGCAGCAAACCCCAATAAAAAGGGCCTGTGCTCCACGACGGCTATCCTCCTGCTACTCGAGTTCCGATTGAATTTGTAGAACCTGGTGAGTCTGATTCTTCAGTTCAACTTTGTTCTTGGACAACTGAATGTTGAGTTTATGGTGGAGACAGCAAGTTTGATGGGTCCAAAGTTATCATCATGGGTATAATGCTACTGAGTGGATGGGAACTTGGAATCTGGGCACAACGTTGTGTTGTATTGACTAGATTTCTGAGACCTAGTTTGAATTCCGCTATTGAAAAAGAAATCCACAGGAAAATTTTACATGAAGGGAGAAAGAGCAAAGTGTTTACCTTTTTCTATGCCTTTCTCTTGGACCTCTGCTGGGATTTCAGAGGCATTTGTCTTAGAAGGTGTCAGAGCCTTAGATTCATCCTCATTGCCCTTTGCTCTGTACATAAGTCATGCTGTCAGGACCTCATGAGAGAAAATGGTGATAGAAATTGCTTGTGAGCTTGCCCAGGATTTTAGAACTTGTGATGGCCTTTTGTGAAGATGTCGTTTTCATAAAAAAGAAAGAAAGTAAAAAATACAGAAAGAAAGAAAGACACAAACCAAAAGAGAAAACTTTGCTTGTTTCTTTAAAACAAAGATATTTTCTTTAGAAAAGTTGTGTGAGAAAAGAGAAGGTTTTCTCTGGATTGCTATAACGATTTCCTGAAGAGGGAGAGAGAAGTCAGAAATTCATGAAAAGGTATTAAAGAGATTAAAGCACATACTTAGAGATTGGTGAGATACTATCTGTTGTTATTCCAAAAGATTTTGCTCTTTTCTCTATAGGAATTCCTTGTTGTGAACAGAGTCATATACTTTCTTTCAGATATTAAGACTCCAGAAAGATGTCTTCTCAACATCAGCAGTGCAAGCAGCCCTGCCAGACACCACCAGTGTGCCCACCAAAGTGTCCTGACCCTTGCCCACCTTGCAAGTGTCCAGACCCTTGCCCACCTTGCAAGTGTCCAGACCCTTGCCCACCTATAAAGTGCCCTGACCCATGCCCACCTTGCAAGTGTCCAGACCCTTGTCCACCTTGCAAGTGTCCAGACCCTTGTCCACCTTGCAAGTGTCCAGACCCTTGCCCACCTATAAAGTGCCCTGACCCATGCCTGCCTCAGCAGTGCAAGCAGAAATGCCCTCCTGGGGCACCTGCTCATCATTGCTAGCAGAAGTGCCTGCCGAAGAGTAGGTAAGAGCTTGCCTTTTTATCTGCATCTGGAAAGGATAAGGACAATCGGCTCCACTAGTTCCACAGCTCCACCTTCATCTTCTCTTCAAAGCCTATCATGGAAAAGGAAGAAGCTTCTCCACCCTTCAGCTTCAATATGCGTGTGGTGCTTCCTGACAGACAGAGGTTTCTTATCTGAGGCTGCTGTACTGCTTCCCTCTGGGAGGTGCCCAAGAAAGCACCGCAGAGCCTCAGGAGGAAGAGCAGCAGCCTTCCTCCTGGGCGCCCTCTGAGGATTCTCTCGCTGTCTTCTGTGTCGTTCGGTCACTTGGGCCTGGGTTACTACCAGCTGAGCAATTGTTACTTATCCCCCACTTCCTGAATAAAATACAATTCTTTTCTGTGATGGGAAAATTTTTTTCTTTTTTTAAAAACCTGCTTTTTGCAATATCATATCATAATTTTGCTTGATTTCGATCTTTCTTTGATCCCGAGTTTCAGGCTCTCAGAGTCAGTGTTATCTGAATTTCGAGTCGTATCAATGATTATTTCTATACAGTTTCAAATAGAGGTTATTTTCCTAATTATTGCTTGATTGGTTTGAGGAACAAATAGTTTACCTTCTTGGGATTTCAAACCCTTTAATAAAGTGTGGGGAAAATCACATTTACAGCGCCAACTTGCTTAGGCATAAAAATTACATGAATGTGTGTCATTCAGTTGGCACAATGTCGAGCACATAATTGGCATTTGAGAGCTGGCTGATCACCATTGTCTCTGTCATCATCACTGTCACCACCACCACGACCGTCACCACCACCCCCAGGTGCTCCAGCAGGGGAGTGGCTCAGACATGCATGTAGGGCATGCAAGGAGATTCTTCAACTCTATTACCCGTTCATACTCTGTGTTCATTTTCTTTTCCAATTTAACCGAATTTTTAATCTGACACTAGAAAATAACCAGTTTGGGAAATTATTGGAGTACTCTGTATAAAATTATAATAGTTCTGAAAACATGGGTAGTACAAAAGAAAGGGAATTTAAAGGGACCTTACAAAACGAAGCGCTCCCTGCTCTCTATGTGTATAACGTGCTGTTCTTACTGCAAAACTCAACAACCTCAGGGTCTTATTATATTTTTTCACCTCGGAAATTACATTCTTGATTATTTTGACCCCCCCTTTGAGATACACTGGGGATTCCAATGTTAATCTTGATTTACAAAATGACTGTTGCTATGCAGCTTGTTTTCCAAGTGCTCAGCTTACTGGTCCAGTAAGCTGTGAAAAGGATGTGTTTATTAAGCATATCTCTTCTTGTGGTTAGAAGTAAAGGAGTCAAAGTTGCCGGAACTGCAGAAGCAAACAGATGCCCATATTACTGTTCAACGCTCATCAGTCTATGACATGAGTGAAAAATAAACACTGAGATTTGGGAGTTTTCTCTACTGTAGCTACTGTTATTTGACCTGACATAGAAATTAGTTCTTTGAGGTGGGATGCTCCCATAACAAATCTCAAAATTGTGGCATTGTCTTATGTGTCTGGACGTGGTTGGAAAGGAATCTGATATTGGAAGCCGTACATGCGGTTCTACGTGGTATTCAATGGCAAAATGTTTGCAGTAATGGTTGTCCATGGTATCTTTAGATGCAGAGCAACGGTCGGTCAATTGTTGATTTGCTCAGGGTAATTCAGTAGACGTATGTTCAGGAAAAACTTTCTGGTTGACAGGCCAGAAATGTAAAGAATGAAAAGAAAAATAATACAGCCCAGAAACTCAAAACCTTGCTGAATTAGAATACTCACTGCTTGTAAGTCCTAAAGAGTAAGAGATGAGATTAGAAGTGGTTTTCAAATAGAAGTCCAATTTCAGTTGACTGTTACAACAGAGACAAGAGACAGAAGTTGTCATCTTTCCACCTTTGTGCCAGGGAGCCTCATGGTAGCTGTATTATGTTGTGGGGAAAGGCAGTAATTTAATCAGGCCAGAAAATTACTTCTACAAAAGGACCTTCCTGAGATCCGTAGGACATAGAAATGATTGGAGGACTGAAATTATATCAGGTGCCTGACAAGTTTTTGAGGGAATTGAGAACAAAATGAACTACATGCCAAAAGGAAAAAGAATGATTTTCAAGATGACTAACGACTTTCCTGCCCACCTTTCCCTATTTTCCACCCTACGAAATCAGACATGGTAAGTACAGATGACTAAACCAGAATATACACTCTGAGACGGGTACAAGAACCCCAGAATAATCGATAAAGGAAGCTCTCTCAGAGAATAGTATCAGATCCTAAGAGAGCCAAGGAGGAGAAGGAACACAGAGATGCTCAAACATTGTTACTCTGTTGTATGATGGTTATTCCTTCATGTTTTCCCTCCGGGTTTATTGATGTATAATTGACAAATGAAATTGTACATATTTACGGTGTAAAATGTGATGAATTGACATATGTGTACTTTATGCAGTGATTACCATCATCGGTCACTTAGCACATTAATCACTTCATCAGTAACAAGGCAATGTGTTTATGTCTCTCTGTTTGTGTGTGTGTGTGTGTGTGTGTGTGTGTGTGTGATGAGAACACTTATGGTCTAATTTCTGAGCAAGATTGAAGTACACAAGTGGGTATTATTAGCGAGATCACCATGCTGTACCGTAGACTCTGAGAACTCATTCATCGTATGATTGCAGGCTTCTACCGTTGGCCCAACATCTCCACCATTGTCCGACCCCTCTGACCCTGCTGACCACCACTGTACTCTCTGTTGCTGTGACATCTGTTAGTTTGGAAACTAATTCCTAAATAAACAACGGTGCAAAGAAGAAATAACAAATAATTAGAAAATACCTTGAGATGAACGAAATGAAAAGAAAACATACAAGACCTTTTGGGATAAATGTAATGCAGCAAAAAGAGAGCCACCTATGTCTGGAGATATCTATATTACAAAAGATGATCTCAAATCAGCAACCTGATAGACATGTATGCATGTGTGTGGGTTTATGACAATTGCAAACTCGTAACACTAAACACAGCAAAGTATAAGCAGTGATTATTTCTGGCCATTTAATAGACATGCTCATTTTTTAACAGCTTTATGTTCTCCCCATTATATATGAAATGATATACGTTCACTTTTATAACAATGTATCATATTATTTTAAAAATATATAGTAGTCAGGGAAGATGTGGCTAAGCTGCAAGGAAAGTTTACGTCCTGGCTTTCTGGCACATGCTTAGCTGATGACTCTTTCACAGGTTTCAAGTGTCTCCTCTTTCTTTTCCTCTCCTCTTTGTTCTCATCTTCTTCCTGCTGTCCCATTATAAAACCCCATTCCTAAGAAACTTCCTTATTATTTGGCTAAGAGAAATTACTAGACCAGTTCTTCCTTCTGACTGCAGGAAGAATTATGAAATATATGAAATGACTATTACTTAATGCATGGGCAATATAGCAAAGTACCAAACTGGTTGGTTAAGGGGTAGATATTGGCAATGAAGATAATATGGAGGTGAGTGTTCTGGAATGTGAAAAAGAAGATAGACAATAAACAGTGAAATGTTTTTTCAAATTGCTCTCTTCAAAGACCTAAACATTGTTGGAATGAGTGGAAAAAAGCACAGATGTCAGATGTGCCCTAAGTTCACATTTCACCCCAATGTCAGATCTTTATCTCTCCCATCCCAACGTCACTCTGAATCATTTGTATGTGATGCTGTGAGCCTTAAATGATATCTTATATCTAGTTTTGTTTCCACAGAATTGAAGCCTGGTATTTACTTATGGAATACAAGAGATTTATTTTCTAATAAAGGAATTTTAAGCATACGACAGCGGTCTAGGGAAGAGTTCACGTCAGGTGAGATGGGACATCCTGATTCCATTAAACATGTTTTCCCACATTAAACAGTATCGTAAAGCGAGATTGGCAACTCTGTTCCTAAAGCAGACAGGGGCCTTCACCAACCGTGACGCATCACAAGATTCTTCAGTGCCCAAGGGGACAGCATAGAGTAGTGTTCGTGTCAAGGATAGGAGGGAGGAACTGTAGAAACACTGTTGACAGCTAAATCACTGGAAAGGCAGAAATGAAATCTTTGCAGGACATGCTAAGGCACTGGTTCCTGAACTTCAGCTCTTTGCTAAAAGCTCATTATATTTGTCATAATTCCACACCCCATGTGTCATATTACATTAACTTTTGGGGCTTTAACTTCACTTCCTAATAACTTTGAAAATGTTTATTTCAATTGGCCATAGGTGATGATGCACATGAAATGACAGATGAAATATTCAAATTATATATTACAACAAGTACGTACTTATATACATACAGAAATATGGTACAGAAAGTGGGACAAGGACAGATACAGAGAGGTTAAAATATCTGGAACACGCAAAGTCTGCAGAGCAGAAATTCTGCTGGAAGTCCATCTAACAGGGGAATATTCTTTTACCTGAGGGAGCGTCAGCCTTGTTCTATTCAGGCCGTCAGTGGATTGGATGAGAACTTTCCACTTTATAGAGGGCAACCGACTTAGATCAGGCTACTGATTTAAATAATGCTCTCATCCAAAATGATCCTTACAGAAACATAAAGAATAATGTTTGACCAGAAAACTGGAGACATGTGCCAGTGAATCTGACCCATAAATTAACCATCAAACCTTCTTCCCAGCATATTGACAAAGTGTACGAAGAAAGCAGAAGAGGAAATAGGTTTATTTGACACATGCCCCACCGTGACCAAAATGGAAAATGCAAAAAATAGGTTTAAAATATAACAAAATTATTATTAATGATTAAGAAGTTGTATATGAATGGCAATGAAATTCAGTGACTGCATTTTTAATAAAGAGATTACAACTTTCTCTTGAATTTACCCCTAGATTTGATGCGAAACAACATGTGTTTAAATAATTCATAAGTATTAAATATGTACAAATTTAGTTGCGTGAATGGCATTGCCTAATTTATTGGGTTTCCCAATAATTTCAAAGCGACAGGAAGCCAGAATACTGGAGCAATCCTCTGAGATTTCTTCAAAAATTGAAGACATCCAAGGAGGTCAGTTGGGAGAAATTAGATTGGAGAATGTGTTATGTCCCTTTGGGAGGTATGAGCAAAAAGCTTCATTTCTGCTGTAAGTCTTGGGTCTGAGCTGCCGGATCATCCGAGTTATGGCAGGGGATGCTCCGTGCCTGGTGAATTCCTTGTGATAGGAAGTAAAACAGATTTATAAAGTTCACAGGAATCTGACTGCTGGATGTTCTTCATTTGAAGAGGCCAACAGTGAAAGGAGGACCGTAGTGGTCCACACTTTACTACTCGTTTCCAAGTGTCATGATAGGAAATCATATGAGATGATGTGCAAATTTCCCTGCGTCCATTATCGAAGATGAAAGGAGACTCTGTTTAGCAAGCCATGAAACAAGGGGAAATGAATTGTAAGAAAGACTTGAGGTAAGGAGACATATGTCACCAGGTAGCAAGGCCCTTTTGAAATCATCATGTACAATAAACTTGCCACCAGATCAAGTGCAACTAGGCAGGCAGGCAGTTTTAGATGTCAAGGATGGTGAAAGATAGAAAAGGGTCATCCTCCCCAGTCAAGGAAGGGAACTTCTGACTACAAGTTAGAGGACACTCCAAGTGCTCCCACCGCCTTAAACCACTGAAAGTGAGAGGTAAGGCAGGAACTCTGTGAGTCATGAGAACATAATCCAGTGAGGAGACCTGTAACAAGATATTTCCTGTTTTCAGAGTCACTGCCAAGCCAGTTATGGATGGATTTGCATTTGGGCTGGGGAGTGATTGGACCAGGCCAGTTTTGGTAGTTCCGCTTCCCCCTGGGTGGGGCAGCAAACCCCAATAAAAAGGGCCTGTGCTCCACGACGGCTATCCTTCTGCTACTCGAGTTCCGATTGAATTTGTAGAACCTGGTGAGTCTGATTCTTCAGTTCAACTTTGTTCTTGGACAACTGAATGTTGAGTTTATGGTGGAGACAGCAAGTTTGATGGGTCCAAAGTTATCATCATGGGTATAATGCTACTGAGTGGATGGGAACTTGGAATCTGGGCACAACGTTGTGTTGTATTGACTAGATTTCTGAGACCTAGTTTGAATTCCGCTATTGAAAAAGAAATCCACAGGAAAATTTTACATGAAGGGAGAAAGAGCAAAGTGTTTACCTTTTTCTATGCCTTTCTCTTGGACCTCTGCTGGGATTTCAGAGGCATTTGTCTTAGAAGGTGTCAGAGCCTTAGATTCATCCTCATTGCCCTTTGCTCTGTACATAAGTCATGCTGTCAGGACCTCATGAGAGAAAATGGTGATAGAAATTGCTTGTGAGCTTGCCCAGGATTTTAGAACTTGTGATGGCCTTTTGTGAAGATGTCGTTTTCATAAAAAAGAAAGAAAGTAAAAAATACAGAAAGAAAGAAAGACACAAACCAAAAGAGAAAACTTTGCTTGTTTCTTTAAAACAAAGACATTTTCTTTAGAAAAGTTGTGTGAGAAAAGAGAAGGTTTTCTCTGGATTGCTATAACGATTTCCTGAAGAGGGAGAGAGAAGTCAGAAATTCATGAAAAGGTATTAAAGAGATTAAAGCACATACTTAGAGATTGGTGAGATACTATCTGTTGTTATTCCAAAAGATTTTGCTCTTTTCTCTATAGGAATTCCTTGTTGTGAACAGAATCATATACTTTCTTTCAGATATTAAGACTCCAGAAAGATGTCTTCTCAACATCAGCAGTGCAAGCAGCCCTGCCAGACACCACCAGTGTGCCCACCAAAGTGTCCTGACCCTTGCCCACCTTGCAAGTGTCCAGACCCTTGCCCACCTTGCAAGTGTCCAGACCCTTGCCCACCTATAAAGTGCCCTGACCCATGCCCACCTTGCAAGTGTCCAGACCCTTGTCCACCTTGCAAGTGTCCAGACCCTTGTCCACCTTGCAAGTGTCCAGACCCTTGCCCACCTATAAAGTGCCCTGACCCATGCCTGCCTCAGCAGTGCAAGCAGAAATGCCCTCCTGGGGCACCTGCTCATCATTGCTAGCAGAAGTGCCTGCCGAAGAGTAGGTAAGAGCTTGCCTTTTTATCTGCATCTGGAAAGGATAAGGACAATCGGCTCCACTAGTTCCACAGCTCCACCTTCATCTTCTCTTCAAAGCCTATCATGGAAAAGGAAGAAGCTTCTCCACCCTTCAGCTTCAATATGCGTGTGGTGCTTCCTGACAGACAGAGGTTTCTTATCTGAGGCTGCTGTACTGCTTCCCTCTGGGAGGTGCCCAAGAAAGCACCACAGAGCCTCAGGAGGAAGAGCAGCAGCCTTCCTCCTGGGCGCCCTCTGAGGATTCTCTCGCTGTCTTCTGTGTCGTTCGGTCACCTGGGCCTGGGTTACTACCAGCTGAGCAATTGTTACTTATCCCCCACTTCCTGAATAAAATACAATTCTTTTCTGTGATGGGAAAATTTTTTTCTTTTTTTAAAAACCTGCTTTTTGCAATATCATATCATAATTTTGCTTGATTTCGATCTTTCTTTGATCCCGAGTTTCAGGCTCTCAGAGTCAGTGTTATCTGAATTTCGAGTCGTATCAATGATTATTTCTATACAGTTTCAAATAGAGGTTATTTTCCTAATTATTGCTTGATTGGTTTGAGGAACAAATAGTTTACCTTCTTGGGATTTCAAACCCTTTAATAAAGTGTGGGGAAAATCACATTTACAGCGCCAAATTGCTTAGGCATAAAAATTACATGAATGTGTGTCATTCAGTTGGCACAATGTCGAGCACATAATTGGCATTTGAGAGCTGGCTGATCACCATTGTCTCTGTCATCATCACTGTCACCACCACCACGACCGTCACCACCACCCCCAGGTGCTCCAGCAGGGGAGTGGCTCAGACATGCATGTAGGGCATGCAAGGAGATTCTTCAACTCTATTACCCGTTCATACTCTGTGTTCATTTTCTTTTCCAATTTAACCGAATTTTTAATCTGACACTAGAAAATAACCAGTTTGGGAAATTATTGGAGTACTCTGTATAAAATTATAATAGTTCTGAAAACATGGGTAGTACAAAAGAAAGGGAATTTAAAGGGACCTTACAAAACGAAGCGCTCCCTGCTCTCTATGTGTATAACGTGCCGTTCTTACTGCAAAACTCAACAACCTCAGGGTCTTATTATATTTTTTCACCTCGGAAATTACATTCTTGATTATTTTGACCCCCCCTTTGAGATACACTGGGGATTCCAATGTTAATCTTGATTTACAAAATGACTGTTGCTATGCAGCTTGTTTTCCAAGTGCTCAGCTTACTGGTCCAGTAAGCTGTGAAAAGGATGTGTTTATTAAGCATATCTCTTCTTGTGGTTAGAAGTAAAGGAGTCAAAGTTGCCGGAACTGCAGAAGCAAACAGATGCCCATATTACTGTTCAACGCTCATCAGTCTATGACATGAGTGAAAAATAAACACTGAGATTTGGGAGTTTTCTCTACTGTAGCTACTGTTATTTGACCTGACATAGAAATTAGTTCTTTGAGGTGGGATGCTCCCATAACAAATCTCAAAATTGTGGCATTGTCTTATGTGTCTGGACGTGGTTGGAAAGGAATCTGATATTGGAAGCCGTACATGCGGTTCTACGTGGTATTCAATGGCAAAATGTTTGCAGTAATGGTTGTCCATGGTATCTTTAGATGCAGAGCAACGGTCGGTCAATTGTTGATTTGCTCAGGGTAATTCAGTAGACGTATGTTCAGGAAAAACTTTCTGGTTGACAGGCCAGAAATGTAAAGAATGAAAAGAAATATAATATAGCCCAGAAACTCTAAACCTTGCTGAATTAGAATACTCACTGCTTGTAAGTCCTAAAGAGTAAGAGATGAGATTAGAAGTGGTTTTCAAATAGAAGTCCAATTTCAGTTGACTGTTACAACAGAGATAAGAGACAGAAGTTGTCATCTTTCCACCTTTGTGCCAGGGAGCCTCATGGTAGCTGTATTATGTTGTGGGGAAAGGCAGTAATTTAATCAGGCCAGAAAATTACTTCTACAAAAGGACCTTCCTGAGATCCGTAGGACATAGAAATGATTGGAGGACTGAAATTATATCAGGTGCCTGACAAGTTTTTGAGGGAATTGAGAACAAAATGAACTACATGCCAAAAGGAAAAAGAATGATTTTCAAGATGACTAACGACTTTCCTGCCCACCTTTCCCTATTTTCCACCCTACGAAATCAGACATGGTAAGTACAGATGACTAAACCAGAATATACACTCTGAGACGGGTACAAGAACCCCAGAATAATCGATAAAGGAAGCTCTCTCAGAGAATAGTATCAGATCCTAAGAGAGCCAAGGAGGAGAAGGAACACAGAGATGCTCAAACATTGTTACTCTGTTGTATGATGGTTATTCCTTCATGTTTTCCCTCCGGGTTTATTGATGTATAATTGACAAATGAAATTGTACATATTTACGGTGTAAAATGTGATGAATTGACATATGTGTACTTTATGCAGTGATTACCATCATCGGTCACTTAGCACATTAATCACTTCATCAGTAACAAGGCAATGTGTTTATGTCTCTCTGTTTGTGTGTGTGTGTGTGTGTGTGTGTGTGTGATGAGAACACTTATGGTCTAATTTCTGAGCAAGATTGAAGTACACAAGTGGGTATTATTAGCGAGATCACCATGCTGTACCGTAGACTCTGAGAACTCATTCATCGTATGATTGCAGGCTTCTACCGTTGGCCCAACATCTCCACCATTGTCCGACCCCTCTGACCCTGCTGACCACCACTGTACTCTCTGTTGCTGTGACATCTGTTAGTTTGGAAACTAATTCCTAAATAAACAACGGTGCAAAGAAGAAATAACAAATAATTAGAAAATACCTTGAGATGAACGAAATGAAAAGAAAACATACAAGACCTTTTGGGATAAATGTAATGCAGCAAAAAGAGAGCCACCTATGTCTGGAGATATCTATATTACAAAAGATGATCTCAAATCAGCAACCTGATAGACATGTATGCATGTGTGTGGGTTTATGACAATTGCAAACTCGTAACACTAAATACAGCAAAGTATAAGCAGTGATTATTTCTGGCCATTTAATAGACATGCTCATTTTTTAACAGCTTTATGTTCTCCCCATTATATATGAAATGATATACGTTCACTTTTATAACAATGTATCATATTATTTTAAAAATATATAGTAGTCAGGGAATATGTGGCTAAGCTGCAAGGAAAGTTTACGTCCTGGCTTTCTGGCACATGCTTAGCTGATGACTCTTTCACAGGTTTCAAGTGTCTCCTCTTTCTTTTCCTCTCCTCTTTGTTCTCATCTTCTTCCTGCTGTCCCATTATAAAACCCCATTCCTAAGAAACTTCCTTATTATTTGGCTAAGAGAAATTACTAGACCAGTTCTTCCTTCTGACTGCAGGAAGAATTATGAAATATATGAAATGACTATTACTTAATGCATGGGCAATATAGCAAAGTACCAAACTGGTTGGTTAAGGGGTAGATATTGGCAATGAAGATAATATGGAGGTGAGTGTTCTGGAATGTGAAAAAGAAGATAGACAATAAACAGTGAAATGTTTTTTCAAATTGCTCTCTTCAAAGACCTAAACATTGTTGGAATGAGTGGAAAAAAGCACAGATGTCAGATGTGCCCTAAGTTCACATTTCACCCCAATGTCAGATCTTTATCTCTCCCATCCCAACGTCACTCTGAATCATTTGTATGTGATGCTGTGAGCCTTAAATGATATCTTATATCTAGTTTTGTTTCCACAGAATTGAAGCCTGGTATTTACTTATGGAATACAAGAGATTTATTTTCTAATAAAGGAATTTTAAGCATACGACAGCGGTCTAGGGAAGAGTTCACGTCAGGTGAGATGGGACATCCTGATTCCATTAAACATGTTTTCCCACATTAAACAGTATCGTAAAGCGAGATTGGCAACTCTGTTCCTAAAGCAGACAGGGGCCTTCACCAACCGTGACGCATCACAAGACTCTTCAGTGCCCAAGGGGACAGCATAGAGTAGTGTTCGTGTCAAGGATAGGAGGGAGGAACTGTAGAAACACTGTTGACAGCTAAATCACTGAAAAGGCAGAAATGAAATCTTTGCAGGACATGCTAAGGCACTGCTTCCTGAACTTCAGCTCTTTGCTAAAAGCTCATTATATTTGTCATAATTCCACACCCCATGTGTCATATTACATTAACTTTTGGGGCTTTAACTTCACTTCCTAATAACTTTGAAAATGTTTATTTCAATTGGCCATAGGTGATGATGCACATGAAATGACAGATGAAATATTCAAATTATATATTACAACAAGTACGTACTTATATACATACAGAAATATGGTACAGAAAGTGGGACAAGGACAGATACAGAGAGGTTAAAATATCTGGAACACGCAAAGTCTGCAGAGCAGAAATTCTGCTGGAAGTCCATCTAACAGGGGAATATTCTTTTACCTGAGGGAGCGTCAGCCTTGTTCTATTCAGGCCGTCAGTGGATTGGATGAGAACTTTCCACTTTATAGAGGGCAACCGACTTAGATCAGGCTACTGATTTAAATAATGCTCTCATCCAAAATCATCCTTACAGAAACATAAAGAATAATGTTTGACCAGAAAACTGGAGACATGTGCCAGTGAATCTGACCCATAAATTAACCATCAAACCTTCTTCCCAGCATATTGACAAAGTGTATGAAGAAAGTAGAAGAGGAAATAGGTTTATTTGACACATGCCCCACCGTGACCAAAGTGGAAAATGCAAAAAATAGGTTTAAAATATAACAAAATTATTATTAATGATTAAGAAGTTGTATATGAATGGCAATGAAATTCAGTGACTGCATTTTTAATAAAGAGATTACAACTTTCTCTTGAATTTACCCCTAGATTTGATGCGAAACAACATGTGTTTAAATAATTCATAAGTATTAAATATGTACAAATTTAGTTGCGTGAATGGCATTGCCTAATTTATTGGGTTTCCCAATAATTTCAAAGCGACAGGAAGCCAGAATACTGGAGCAATCCTCTGAGATTTCTTCAAAAATTGAAGACATCCAAGGAGGTCAGTTGGGAGAAATTAGATTGGAGAATGTGTTATGTCCCTTTGGGAGGTATGAGCAAAAAGCTTCATTTCTGCTGTAAGTCTTGGGTCTGAGCTGCCGGATCATCCGAGTTATGGCAGGGGATGCTCCGTGCCTGGTGAATTCCTTGTGATAGGAAGTAAAACAGATTTATAAAGTTCACAGGAATCTGACTGCTGGATGTTCTTCATTTGAAGAGGCCAACAGTGAAAGGAGGACCGTAGTGGTCCACACTTTACTACTCGTTTCCAAGTGTCATGATAGGAAATCATATGAGATGATGTGCAAATTTCCCTGCGTCCATTATCGAAGATGAAAGGAGACTCTGTTTAGCAAGCCATGAAACAAGGGGAAATGAATTGTAAGAAAGACTTGAGGTAAGGAGACATATGTCACCAGGTAGCAAGGCCCTTTTGAAATCATCATGTACAATAAACTTGCCACCAGATCAAGTGCAACTAGGCAGGCAGGCAGTTTTAGATGTCAAGGATGGTGAAAGATAGAAAAGGGTCATCCTCCCCAGTCAAGGAAGGGAACTTCTGACTACAAGTTAGAGGACACTCCAAGTGCTCCCACCGCCTTAAACCACTGAAAGTGAGAGGTAAGGCAGGAACTCTGTGAGTCATGAGAACATAATCCAGTGAGGAGACCTGTAACAAGATATTTCCTGTTTTCAGAGTCACTGCCAAGCCAGTTATGGATGGATTTGCATTTGGGCTGGGGAGTGATTGGACCAGGCCAGTTTTGGTAGTTCCGCTTCCCCCTGGGTGGGGCAGCAAACCCCAATAAAAAGGGCCTGTGCTCCACGACGGCTATCCTTCTGCTACTCGAGTTCCGATTGAATTTGTAGAACCTGGTGAGTCTGATTCTTCAGTTCAACTTTGTTCTTGGACAACTGAATGTTGAGTTTATGGTGGAGACAGCAAGTTTGATGGGTCCAAAGTTATCATCATGGGTATAATGCTACTGAGTGGATGGGAACTTGGAATCTGGGCACAACGTTGTGTTGTATTGACTAGATTTCTGAGACCTAGTTTGAATTCCGCTATTGAAAAAGAAATCCACAGGAAAATTTTACATGAAGGGAGAAAGAGCAAAGTGTTTACCTTTTTCTATGCCTTTCTCTTGGACCTCTGCTGGGATTTCAGAGGCATTTGTCTTAGAAGGTGTCAGAGCCTTAGATTCATCCTCATTGCCCTTTGCTCTGTACATAAGTCATGCTGTCAGGACCTCATGAGAGAAAATGGTGATAGAAATTGCTTGTGAGCTTGCCCAGGATTTTAGAACTTGTGATGGCCTTTTGTGAAGATGTCGTTTTCATAAAAAAGAAAGAAAGTAAAAAATACAGAAAGAAAGAAAGACACAAACCAAAAGAGAAAACTTTGCTTGTTTCTTTAAAACAAAGACATTTTCTTTAGAAAAGTTGTGTGAGAAAAGAGAAGGTTTTCTCTGGATTGCTATAACGATTTCCTGAAGAGGGAGAGAGAAGTCAGAAATTCATGAAAAGGTATTAAAGAGATTAAAGCACATACTTAGAGATTGGTGAGATACTATCTGTTGTTATTCCAAAAGATTTTGCTCTTTTCTCTATAGGAATTCCTTGTTGTGAACAGAATCATATACTTTCTTTCAGATATTAAGACTCCAGAAAGATGTCTTCTCAACATCAGCAGTGCAAGCAGCCCTGCCAGACACCACCAGTGTGCCCACCAAAGTGTCCTGACCCTTGCCCACCTTGCAAGTGTCCAGACCCTTGCCCACCTTGCAAGTGTCCAGACCCTTGCCCACCTATAAAGTGCCCTGACCCATGCCCACCTTGCAAGTGTCCAGACCCTTGTCCACCTTGCAAGTGTCCAGACCCTTGTCCACCTTGCAAGTGTCCAGACCCTTGCCCACCTATAAAGTGCCCTGACCCATGCCTGCCTCAGCAGTGCAAGCAGAAATGCCCTCCTGGGGCACCTGCTCATCATTGCTAGCAGAAGTGCCTGCCGAAGAGTAGGTAAGAGCTTGCCTTTTTATCTGCATCTGGAAAGGATAAGGACAATCGGCTCCACTAGTTCCACAGCTCCACCTTCATCTTCTCTTCAAAGCCTATCATGGAAAAGGAAGAAGCTTCTCCACCCTTCAGCTTCAATATGCGTGTGGTGCTTCCTGACAGACAGAGGTTTCTTATCTGAGGCTGCTGTACTGCTTCCCTCTGGGAGGTGCCCAAGAAAGCACCACAGAGCCTCAGGAGGAAGAGCAGCAGCCTTCCTCCTGGGCGCCCTCTGAGGATTCTCTCGCTGTCTTCTGTGTCGTTCGGTCACCTGGGCCTGGGTTACTACCAGCTGAGCAATTGTTACTTATCCCCCACTTCCTGAATAAAATACAATTCTTTTCTGTGATGGGAAAATTTTTTTCTTTTTTTAAAAACCTGCTTTTTGCAATATCATATCATAATTTTGCTTGATTTCGATCTTTCTTTGATCCCGAGTTTCAGGCTCTCAGAGTCAGTGTTATCTGAATTTCGAGTCGTATCAATGATTATTTCTATACAGTTTCAAATAGAGGTTATTTTCCTAATTATTGCTTGATTGGTTTGAGGAACAAATAGTTTACCTTCTTGGGATTTCAAACCCTTTAATAAAGTGTGGGGAAAATCACATTTACAGCGCCAAATTGCTTAGGCATAAAAATTACATGAATGTGTGTCATTCAGTTGGCACAATGTCGAGCACATAATTGGCATTTGAGAGCTGGCTGATCACCATTGTCTCTGTCATCATCACTGTCACCACCACCACGACCGTCACCACCACCCCCAGGTGCTCCAGCAGGGGAGTGGCTCAGACATGCATGTAGGGCATGCAAGGAGATTCTTCAACTCTATTACCCGTTCATACTCTGTGTTCATTTTCTTTTCCAATTTAACCGAATTTTTAATCTGACACTAGAAAATAACCAGTTTGGGAAATTATTGGAGTACTCTGTATAAAATTATAATAGTTCTGAAAACATGGGTAGTACAAAAGAAAGGGAATTTAAAGGGACCTTACAAAACGAAGCGCTCCCTGCTCTCTATGTGTATAACGTGCCGTTCTTACTGCAAAACTCAACAACCTCAGGGTCTTATTATATTTTTTCACCTCGGAAATTACATTCTTGATTATTTTGACCCCCCCTTTGAGATACACTGGGGATTCCAATGTTAATCTTGATTTACAAAATGACTGTTGCTATGCAGCTTGTTTTCCAAGTGCTCAGCTTACTGGTCCAGTAAGCTGTGAAAAGGATGTGTTTATTAAGCATATCTCTTCTTGTGGTTAGAAGTAAAGGAGTCAAAGTTGCCGGAACTGCAGAAGCAAACAGATGCCCATATTACTGTTCAACGCTCATCAGTCTATGACATGAGTGAAAAATAAACACTGAGATTTGGGAGTTTTCTCTACTGTAGCTACTGTTATTTGACCTGACATAGAAATTAGTTCTTTGAGGTGGGATGCTCCCATAACAAATCTCAAAATTGTGGCATTGTCTTATGTGTCTGGACGTGGTTGGAAAGGAATCTGATATTGGAAGCCGTACATGCGGTTCTACGTGGTATTCAATGGCAAAATGTTTGCAGTAATGGTTGTCCATGGTATCTTTAGATGCAGAGCAACGGTCGGTCAATTGTTGATTTGCTCAGGGTAATTCAGTAGACGTATGTTCAGGAAAAACTTTCTGGTTGACAGGCCAGAAATGTAAAGAATGAAAAGAAATATAATATAGCCCAGAAACTCTAAACCTTGCTGAATTAGAATACTCACTGCTTGTAAGTCCTAAAGAGTAAGAGATGAGATTAGAAGTGGTTTTCAAATAGAAGTCCAATTTCAGTTGACTGTTACAACAGAGATAAGAGACAGAAGTTGTCATCTTTCCACCTTTGTGCCAGGGAGCCTCATGGTAGCTGTATTATGTTGTGGGGAAAGGCAGTAATTTAATCAGGCCAGAAAATTACTTCTACAAAAGGACCTTCCTGAGATCCGTAGGACATAGAAATGATTGGAGGACTGAAATTATATCAGGTGCCTGACAAGTTTTTGAGGGAATTGAGAACAAAATGAACTACATGCCAAAAGGAAAAAGAATGATTTTCAAGATGACTAACGACTTTCCTGCCCACCTTTCCCTATTTTCCACCCTACGAAATCAGACATGGTAAGTACAGATGACTAAACCAGAATATACACTCTGAGACGGGTACAAGAACCCCAGAATAATCGATAAAGGAAGCTCTCTCAGAGAATAGTATCAGATCCTAAGAGAGCCAAGGAGGAGAAGGAACACAGAGATGCTCAAACATTGTTACTCTGTTGTATGATGGTTATTCCTTCATGTTTTCCCTCCGGGTTTATTGATGTATAATTGACAAATGAAATTGTACATATTTACGGTGTAAAATGTGATGAATTGACATATGTGTACTTTATGCAGTGATTACCATCATCGGTCACTTAGCACATTAATCACTTCATCAGTAACAAGGCAATGTGTTTATGTCTCTCTGTTTGTGTGTGTGTGTGTGTGTGTGTGTGTGTGATGAGAACACTTATGGTCTAATTTCTGAGCAAGATTGAAGTACACAAGTGGGTATTATTAGCGAGATCACCATGCTGTACCGTAGACTCTGAGAACTCATTCATCGTATGATTGCAGGCTTCTACCGTTGGCCCAACATCTCCACCATTGTCCGACCCCTCTGACCCTGCTGACCACCACTGTACTCTCTGTTGCTGTGACATCTGTTAGTTTGGAAACTAATTCCTAAATAAACAACGGTGCAAAGAAGAAATAACAAATAATTAGAAAATACCTTGAGATGAACGAAATGAAAAGAAAACATACAAGACCTTTTGGGATAAATGTAATGCAGCAAAAAGAGAGCCACCTATGTCTGGAGATATCTATATTACAAAAGATGATCTCAAATCAGCAACCTGATAGACATGTATGCATGTGTGTGGGTTTATGACAATTGCAAACTCGTAACACTAAATACAGCAAAGTATAAGCAGTGATTATTTCTGGCCATTTAATAGACATGCTCATTTTTTAACAGCTTTATGTTCTCCCCATTATATATGAAATGATATACGTTCACTTTTATAACAATGTATCATATTATTTTAAAAATATATAGTAGTCAGGGAATATGTGGCTAAGCTGCAAGGAAAGTTTACGTCCTGGCTTTCTGGCACATGCTTAGCTGATGACTCTTTCACAGGTTTCAAGTGTCTCCTCTTTCTTTTCCTCTCCTCTTTGTTCTCATCTTCTTCCTGCTGTCCCATTATAAAACCCCATTCCTAAGAAACTTCCTTATTATTTGGCTAAGAGAAATTACTAGACCAGTTCTTCCTTCTGACTGCAGGAAGAATTATGAAATATATGAAATGACTATTACTTAATGCATGGGCAATATAGCAAAGTACCAAACTGGTTGGTTAAGGGGTAGATATTGGCAATGAAGATAATATGGAGGTGAGTGTTCTGGAATGTGAAAAAGAAGATAGACAATAAACAGTGAAATGTTTTTTCAAATTGCTCTCTTCAAAGACCTAAACATTGTTGGAATGAGTGGAAAAAAGCACAGATGTCAGATGTGCCCTAAGTTCACATTTCACCCCAATGTCAGATCTTTATCTCTCCCATCCCAACGTCACTCTGAATCATTTGTATGTGATGCTGTGAGCCTTAAATGATATCTTATATCTAGTTTTGTTTCCACAGAATTGAAGCCTGGTATTTACTTATGGAATACAAGAGATTTATTTTCTAATAAAGGAATTTTAAGCATACGACAGCGGTCTAGGGAAGAGTTCACGTCAGGTGAGATGGGACATCCTGATTCCATTAAACATGTTTTCCCACATTAAACAGTATCGTAAAGCGAGATTGGCAACTCTGTTCCTAAAGCAGACAGGGGCCTTCACCAACCGTGACGCATCACAAGACTCTTCAGTGCCCAAGGGGACAGCATAGAGTAGTGTTCGTGTCAAGGATAGGAGGGAGGAACTGTAGAAACACTGTTGACAGCTAAATCACTGAAAAGGCAGAAATGAAATCTTTGCAGGACATGCTAAGGCACTGCTTCCTGAACTTCAGCTCTTTGCTAAAAGCTCATTATATTTGTCATAATTCCACACCCCATGTGTCATATTACATTAACTTTTGGGGCTTTAACTTCACTTCCTAATAACTTTGAAAATGTTTATTTCAATTGGCCATAGGTGATGATGCACATGAAATGACAGATGAAATATTCAAATTATATATTACAACAAGTACGTACTTATATACATACAGAAATATGGTACAGAAAGTGGGACAAGGACAGATACAGAGAGGTTAAAATATCTGGAACACGCAAAGTCTGCAGAGCAGAAATTCTGCTGGAAGTCCATCTAACAGGGGAATATTCTTTTACCTGAGGGAGCGTCAGCCTTGTTCTATTCAGGCCGTCAGTGGATTGGATGAGAACTTTCCACTTTATAGAGGGCAACCGACTTAGATCAGGCTACTGATTTAAATAATGCTCTCATCCAAAATCATCCTTACAGAAACATAAAGAATAATGTTTGACCAGAAAACTGGAGACATGTGCCAGTGAATCTGACCCATAAATTAACCATCAAACCTTCTTCCCAGCATATTGACAAAGTGTATGAAGAAAGTAGAAGAGGAAATAGGTTTATTTGACACATGCCCCACCGTGACCAAAGTGGAAAATGCAAAAAATAGGTTTAAAATATAACAAAATTATTATTAATGATTAAGAAGTTGTATATGAATGGCAATGAACTTCAGTGACTGCATTTTTAATAAAGAGATTACAACTTTCTCTTGAATTTACCCCTAGATTTGATGCGAAACAACATGTGTTTAAATAATTCATAAGTATTAAATATGTACAAATTTAGTTGTGTGAATGGCATTGCCTAATTTATTGGGTTTCCCAATAATTTCAAAGCGACAGGAAGCCAGAAGACTGGAGCAATCCTCTGAGATTTCTTCAAAAATTGAAGACATCCAAGGAGGTCAGTTGGGAGAAATTAGATTGGAGAATGTGTTATGTCCCTTTGGGAGGTATGAGCAAAAAGCTTCATTTCTGCTGTAAGTCTTGGGTCTGAGCTGCCGGATCATCCGAGTTATGGCAGGGGATGCTCCGTGCCTGGTGAATTCCTTGTGATAGGAAGTAAAACAGATTTATAAAGTTCACAGGAATCTGACTGCTGGATGTTCTTCATTTGAAGAGGCCAACAGTGAAAGGAGGACCGTAGTGGTCCACACTTTACTACTCGTTTCCAAGTGTCATGATAGGAAATCATATGAGATGATGTGCAAATTTCCCTGTGTCCATTATCGAAGATGAAAGGAGACTCTGTTTAGCAAGCCATGAAACAAGGGGAAATGAATTGTAAGAAAGACTTGAGGTAAGGAGACATATGTCACCAGGTAGCAAGGCCCTTTTGAAATCATCATGTACAATAAACTTGCCACCAGATCAAGTGCAACTAGGCAGGCAGGCAGTTTTAGATGTCAAGGATGGTGAAAGATAGAAAAGGGTCATCCTCCCCAGTCAAGGAAGGGAACTTCTGACTACAAGTTAGAGGACACTCCAAGTGCTCCCACCGCCTTAAACCACTGAAAGTGAGAGGTAAGGCAGGAACTCTGTGAGTCATGAGAACATAATCCAGTGAGGAGACCTGTAACAAGATATTTCCTGTTTTCAGAGTCACTGCCAAGCCAGTTATGGATGGATTTGCATTTGGGCTGGGGAGTGATTGGACCAGGCCAGTTTTGGTAGTTCCGCTTCCCCCTGGGTGGGGCAGCAAACCCCAATAAAAAGGGCCTGTGCTCCACGACGGCTATCCTCCTGCTACTCGAGTTCCGATTGAATTTGTAGAACCTGGTGAGTCTGATTCTTCAGTTCAACTTTGTTCTTGGACAACTGAATGTTGAGTTTATGGTGGAGACAGCAAGTTTGATGGGTCCAAAGTTATCATCATGGGTATAATGCTACTGAGTGGATGGGAACTTGGAATCTGGGCACAACGTTGTGTTGTATTGACTATATTTCTGAGACCTAGTTTGAATTCCGCTATTGAAAAAGAAATCCAAAGGAAAATTTTACATGAAGGGAGAAAGAGCAAAGTGTTTACCTTTTTCTATGCCTTTCTCTTGGACCTCTGCTGGGATTTCAGAGGCATTTGTCTTAGAAGGTGTCAGAGCCTTAGATTCATCCTCATTGCCCTTTGCTCTGTACATAAGTCATGCTGTCAGGACCTCATGAGAGAAAATGGTGATAGAAATTGCTTGTGAGCTTGCCCAGGATTTTAGAACTTGTGATGGCCTTTTGTGAAGATGTCGTTTTCATAAAAAAGAAAGAAAGTAAAAAATACAGAAAGAAAGAAAGACACAAACCAAAAGAGAAAACTTTGCTTGTTTCTTTAAAACAAAGACATTTTCTTTAGAAAAGTTGTGTGAGAAAAGAGAAGGTTTTCTCTGGATTGCTATAACGATTTCCTGAAGAGGGAGAGAGAAGTCAGAAATTCATGAAAATGTATTAAAGAGATTAAAGCACATACTTAGAGATTGGTGAGATACTATCTGTTGTTATTCCAAAAGATTTTGCTCTTTTCTCTATAGGAATTCCTTGTTGTGAACAGAGTCATATACTTTCTTTCAGATATTAAGACTCCAGAAAGATGTCTTCTCAACATCAGCAGTGCAAGCAGCCCTGCCAGACACCACCAGTGTGCCCACCAAAGTGTCCTGACCCTTGCCCACCTTGCAAGTGTCCAGACCCTTGCCCACCTTGCAAGTGTCCAGACCCTTGCCCACCTATAAAGTGCCCTGACCCATGCCCACCTTGCAAGTGTCCAGACCCTTGTCCACCTTGCAAGTGTCCAGACCCTTGTCCACCTTGCAAGTGTCCAGACCCTTGCCCACCTATAAAGTGCCCTGACCCATGCCTGCCTCAGCAGTGCAAGCAGAAATGCCCTCCTGGGGCACCTGCTCATCATTGCTAGCAGAAGTGCCTGCCGAAGAGTAGGTAAGAGCTTGCCTTTTTATCTGCATCTGGAAAGGATAAGGACAATCGGCTCCACTAGTTCCACAGCTCCACCTTCATCTTCTCTTCAAAGCCTATCATGGAAAAGGAAGAAGCTTCTCCACCCTTCAGCTTCAATATGCGTGTGGTGCTTCCTGACAGACAGAGGTTTCTTATCTGAGGCTGCTGTACTGCTTCCCTCTGGGAGGTGCCCAAGAAAGCACCGCAGAGCCTCAGGAGGAAGAGCAGCAGCCTTCCTCCTGGGCGCCCTCTGAGGATTCTCTCGCTGTCTTCTGTGTCGTTCGGTCACCTGGGCCTGGGTTACTACCAGCTGAGCAATTGTTACTTATCCCCCACTTCCTGAATAAAATACAATTCTTTTCTGTGATGGGAAAATTTTTTTCTTTTTTTAAAAACCTGCTTTTTGCAATATCATATCATAATTTTGCTTGATTTCGATCTTTCTTTGATCCCGAGTTTCAGGCTCTCAGAGTCAGTGTTATCTGAATTTCGAGTCGTATCAATGATTATTTCTATACAGTTTCAAATAGAGGTTATTTTCCTAATTATTGCTTGATTGGTTTGAGGAACAAATAGTTTACCTTCTTGGGATTTCAAACCCTTTAATAAAGTGTGGGGAAAATCACATTTACAGCGCCAACTTGCTTAGGCATAAAAATTACATGAATGTGTGTCATTCAGTTGGCACAATGTCGAGCACATAATTGGCATTTGAGAGCTGGCTGATCACCATTGTCTCTGTCATCATCACTGTCACCACCACCACGACCGTCACCACCACCCCCAGGTGCTCCAGCAGGGGAGTGGCTCAGACATGCATGTAGGGCATGCAAGGAGATTCTTCAACTCTATTACCCGTTCATACTCTGTGTTCATTTTCTTTTCCAATTTAACCGAATTTTTAATCTGACACTAGAAAATAACCAGTTTGGGAAATTATTGGAGTACTCTGTATAAAATTATAATAGTTCTGAAAACATGGGTAGTACAAAAGAAAGGGAATTTAAAGGGACCTTACAAAACGAAGCGCTCCCTGCTCTCTATGTGTATAACGTGCCGTTCTTACTGCAAAACTCAACAACCTCAGGGTCTTATTATATTTTTTCACCTCGGAAATTACATTCTTGATTATTTTGACCCCCCCTTTGAGATACACTGGGGATTCCAATGTTAATCTTGATTTACAAAATGACTGTTGCTATGCAGCTTGTTTTCCAAGTGCTCAGCTTACTGGTCCAGTAAGCTGTGAAAAGGATGTGTTTATTAAGCATATCTCTTCTTGTGGTTAGAAGTAAAGGAGTCAAAGTTGCCGGAACTGCAGAAGCAAACAGATGCCCATATTACTGTTCAACGCTCATCAGTCTATGACATGAGTGAAAAATAAACACTGAGATTTGGGAGTTTTCTCTACTGTAGCTACTGTTATTTGACCTGACATAGAAATTAGTTCTTTGAGGTGGGATGCTCCCATAACAAATCTCAAAATTGTGGCATTGTCTTATGTGTCTGGACGTGGTTGGAAAGGAATCTGATATTGGAAGCCGTACATGCGGTTCTACGTGGTATTCAATGGCAAAATGTTTGCAGTAATGGTTGTCCATGGTATCTTTAGATGCAGAGCAACGGTCGGTCAATTGTTGATTTGCTCAGGGTAATTCAGTAGACGTATGTTCAGGAAAAACTTTCTGGTTGACAGGCCAGATATGTAAAGAATGAAAAGAAAAATAATATAGCCCAGAAACTCAAAACCTTGCTGAATTAGAATACTCACTGCTTGTAAGTCCTAAAGAGTAAGAGATGAGATTAGAAGTGGTTTTCAAATAGAAGTCCAATTTCAGTTGACTGTTACAACAGAGACAAGAGACAGAAGTTGTCATCTTTCCACCTTTGTGCCAGGGAGCCTCATGGTAGCTGTATTATGTTGTGGGGAAAGGCAGTAATTTAATCAGGCCAGAAAATTACTTCTACAAAAGGACCTTCCTGAGATCCGTAGGACATAGAAATGATTGGAGGACTGAAATTATATCAGGTGCCTGACAAGTTTTTGAGGGAATTGAGAACAAAATGAACTACATGCCAAAAGGAAAAAGAATGATTTTCAAGATGACTAACGACTTTCCTGCCCACCTTTCCCTATTTTCCACCCTACGAAATCAGACATGGTAAGTACAGATGACTAAACCAGAATATACACTCTGAGACGGGTACAAGAACCCCAGAATAATCGATAAAGGAAGCTCTCTCAGAGAATAGTATCAGATCCTAAGAGAGCCAAGGAGGAGAAGGAACACAGAGATGCTCAAACATTGTTACTCTGTTGTATGATGGTTATTCCTTCATGTTTTCCCTCCGGGTTTATTGATGTATAATTGACAAATGAAATTGTACATATTTACGGTGTAAAATGTGATGAATTGACATATGTGTACTTTATGCAGTGATTACCATCATCGGTCACTTAGCACATTAATCACTTCATCAGTAACAAGGCAATGTGTTTATGTCTCTCTGTTTGTGTGTGTGTGTGTGTGTGTGTGTGTGTGATGAGAACACTTATGGTCTAATTTCTGAGCAAGATTGAAGTACACAAGTGGGTATTATTAGCGAGATCACCATGCTGTACCGTAGACTCTGAGAACTCATTCATCGTATGATTGCAGGCTTCTACCGTTGGCCCAACATCTCCACCATTGTCCGACCCCTCTGACCCTGCTGACCACCACTGTACTCTCTGTTGCTGTGACATCTGTTAGTTTGGAAACTAATTCCTAAATAAACAACGGTGCAAAGAAGAAATAACAAATAATTAGAAAATACCTTGAGATGAACGAAATGAAAAGAAAACATACAAGACCTTTTGGGATAAATGTAATGCAGCAAAAAGAGAGCCACCTATGTCTGGAGATATCTATATTACAAAAGATGATCTCAAATCAGCAACCTGATAGACATGTATGCATGTGTGTGGGTTTATGACAATTGCAAACTCGTAACACTAAATACAGCAAAGTATAAGCAGTGATTATTTCTGGCCATTTAATAGACATGCTCATTTTTTAACAGCTTTATGTTCTCCCCATTATATATGAAATGATATACGTTCACTTTTATAACAATGTATCATATTATTTTAAAAATATATAGTAGTCAGGGAAGATGTGGCTAAGCTGCAAGGAAAGTTTACGTCCTGGCTTTCTGGCACATGCTTAGCTGATGACTCTTTCACAGGTTTCAAGTGTCTCCTCTTTCTTTTCCTCTCCTCTTTGTTCTCATCTTCTTCCTGCTGTCCCATTATAAAACCCCATTCCTAAGAAACTTCCTTATTATTTGGCTAAGAGAAATTACTAGACCAGTTCTTCCTTCTGACTGCAGGAAGAATTATGAAATATATGAAATGACTATTACTTAATGCATGGGCAATATAGCAAAGTACCAAACTGGTTGGTTAAGGGGTAGATATTGGCAATGAAGATAATATGGAGGTGAGTGTTCTGGAATGTGAAAAAGAAGATAGACAATAAACAGTGAAATGTTTTTTCAAATTGCTCTCTTCAAAGACCTAAACATTGTTGGAATGAGTGGAAAAAAGCACAGATGTCAGATGTGCCCTAAGTTCACATTTCACCCCAATGTCAGATCTTTATCTCTCCCATCCCAACGTCACTCTGAATCATTTGTATGTGATGCTGTGAGCCTTAAATGATATCTTATATCTAGTTTTGTTTCCACAGAATTGAAGCCTGGTATTTACTTATGGAATACAAGAGATTTATTTTCTAATAAAGGAATTTTAAGCATACGACAGCGGTCTAGGGAAGAGTTCACGTCAGGTGAGATGGGACATCCTGATTCCATTAAACATGTTTTCCCACATTAAACAGTATCGTAAAGCGAGATTGGCAACTCTGTTCCTAAAGCAGACAGGGGCCTTCACCAACCGTGATGCATCACAAGACTCTTCAGTGCCCAAGGGGACAGCATAGAGTAGTGTTCGTGTCAAGGATAGGAGGGAGGAACTGTAGAAACACTGTTGACAGCTAAATCACTGGAAAGGCAGAAATGAAATCTTTGCAGGACATGCTAAGGCACTGGTTCCTGAACTTCAGCTCTTTGCTAAAAGCTCATTATATTTGTCATAATTCCACACCCCATGTGTCATATTACATTAACTTTTGGGGCTTTAACTTCACTTCCTAATAACTTTGAAAATGTTTATTTCAATTGGCCATAGGTGATGATGCACATGAAATGACAGATGAAATATTCAAATTATATATTACAACAAGTACGTACTTATATACATACAGAAATATGGTACAGAAAGTGGGACAAGGACAGATACAGAGAGGTTAAAATATCTGGAACACGCAAAGTCTGCAGAGCAGAAATTCTGCTGGAAGTCCATCTAACAGGGGAATATTCTTTTACCTGAGGGAGCGTCAGCCTTGTTCTATTCAGGCCGTCAGTGGATTGGATGAGAACTTTCCACTTTATAGAGGGCAACCGACTTAGATCAGGCTACTGATTTAAATAATGCTCTCATCCAAAATCATCCTTACAGAAACATAAAGAATAATGTTTGACCAGAAAACTGGAGACATGTGCCAGTGAATCTGACCCATAAATTAACCATCAAACCTTCTTCCCAGCATATTGACAAAGTGTATGAAGAAAGTAGAAGAGGAAATAGGTTTATTTGACACATGCCCCACCGTGACCAAAGTGGAAAATGCAAAAAATAGGTTTAAAATATAACAAAATTATTATTAATGATTAAGAAGTTGTATATGAATGGCAATGAACTTCAGTGACTGCATTTTTAATAAAGAGATTACAACTTTCTCTTGAATTTACCCCTAGATTTGATGCGAAACAACATGTGTTTAAATAATTCATAAGTATTAAATATGTACAAATTTAGTTGTGTGAATGGCATTGCCTAATTTATTGGGTTTCCCAATAATTTCAAAGCGACAGGAAGCCAGAAGACTGGAGCAATCCTCTGAGATTTCTTCAAAAATTGAAGACATCCAAGGAGGTCAGTTGGGAGAAATTAGATTGGAGAATGTGTTATGTCCCTTTGGGAGGTATGAGCAAAAAGCTTCATTTCTGCTGTAAGTCTTGGGTCTGAGCTGCCGGATCATCCGAGTTATGGCAGGGGATGCTCCGTGCCTGGTGAATTCCTTGTGATAGGAAGTAAAACAGATTTATAAAGTTCACAGGAATCTGACTGCTGGATGTTCTTCATTTGAAGAGGCCAACAGTGAAAGGAGGACCGTAGTGGTCCACACTTTACTACTCGTTTCCAAGTGTCATGATAGGAAATCATATGAGATGATGTGCAAATTTCCCTGTGTCCATTATCGAAGATGAAAGGAGACTCTGTTTAGCAAGCCATGAAACAAGGGGAAATGAATTGTAAGAAAGACTTGAGGTAAGGAGACATATGTCACCAGGTAGCAAGGCCCTTTTGAAATCATCATGTACAATAAACTTGCCACCAGATCAAGTGCAACTAGGCAGGCAGGCAGTTTTAGATGTCAAGGATGGTGAAAGATAGAAAAGGGTCATCCTCCCCAGTCAAGGAAGGGAACTTCTGACTACAAGTTAGAGGACACTCCAAGTGCTCCCACCGCCTTAAACCACTGAAAGTGAGAGGTAAGGCAGGAACTCTGTGAGTCATGAGAACATAATCCAGTGAGGAGACCTGTAACAAGATATTTCCTGTTTTCAGAGTCACTGCCAAGCCAGTTATGGATGGATTTGCATTTGGGCTGGGGAGTGATTGGACCAGGCCAGTTTTGGTAGTTCCGCTTCCCCCTGGGTGGGGCAGCAAACCCCAATAAAAAGGGCCTGTGCTCCACGACGGCTATCCTCCTGCTACTCGAGTTCCGATTGAATTTGTAGAACCTGGTGAGTCTGATTCTTCAGTTCAACTTTGTTCTTGGACAACTGAATGTTGAGTTTATGGTGGAGACAGCAAGTTTGATGGGTCCAAAGTTATCATCATGGGTATAATGCTACTGAGTGGATGGGAACTTGGAATCTGGGCACAACGTTGTGTTGTATTGACTAGATTTCTGAGACCTAGTTTGAATTCCGCTATTGAAAAAGAAATCCAAAGGAAAATTTTACATGAAGGGAGAAAGAGCAAAGTGTTTACCTTTTTCTATGCCTTTCTCTTGGACCTCTGCTGGGATTTCAGAGGCATTTGTCTTAGAAGGTGTCAGAGCCTTAGATTCATCCTCATTGCCCTTTGCTCTGTACATAAGTCATGCTGTCAGGACCTCATGAGAGAAAATGGTGATAGAAATTGCTTGTGAGCTTGCCCAGGATTTTAGAACTTGTGATGGCCTTTTGTGAAGATGTCGTTTTCATAAAAAAGAAAGAAAGTAAAAAATACAGAAAGAAAGAAAGACACAAACCAAAAGAGAAAACTTTGCTTGTTTCTTTAAAACAAAGACATTTTCTTTAGAAAAGTTGTGTGAGAAAAGAGAAGGTTTTCTCTGGATTGCTATAACGATTTCCTGAAGAGGGAGAGAGAAGTCAGAAATTCATGAAAATGTATTAAAGAGATTAAAGCACATACTTAGAGATTGGTGAGATACTATCTGTTGTTATTCCAAAAGATTTTGCTCTTTTCTCTATAGGAATTCCTTGTTGTGAACAGAGTCATATACTTTCTTTCAGATATTAAGACTCCAGAAAGATGTCTTCTCAACATCAGCAGTGCAAGCAGCCCTGCCAGACACCACCAGTGTGCCCACCAAAGTGTCCTGACCCTTGCCCACCTTGCAAGTGTCCAGACCCTTGCCCACCTTGCAAGTGTCCAGACCCTTGCCCACCTATAAAGTGCCCTGACCCATGCCCACCTTGCAAGTGTCCAGACCCTTGTCCACCTTGCAAGTGTCCAGACCCTTGTCCACCTTGCAAGTGTCCAGACCCTTGCCCACCTATAAAGTGCCCTGACCCATGCCTGCCTCAGCAGTGCAAGCAGAAATGCCCTCCTGGGGCACCTGCTCATCATTGCTAGCAGAAGTGCCTGCCGAAGAGTAGGTAAGAGCTTGCCTTTTTATCTGCATCTGGAAAGGATAAGGACAATCGGCTCCACTAGTTCCACAGCTCCACCTTCATCTTCTCTTCAAAGCCTATCATGGAAAAGGAAGAAGCTTCTCCACCCTTCAGCTTCAATATGCGTGTGGTGCTTCCTGACAGACAGAGGTTTCTTATCTGAGGCTGCTGTACTGCTTCCCTCTGGGAGGTGCCCAAGAAAGCACCGCAGAGCCTCAGGAGGAAGAGCAGCAGCCTTCCTCCTGGGCGCCCTCTGAGGATTCTCTCGCTGTCTTCTGTGTCGTTCGGTCACCTGGGCCTGGGTTACTACCAGCTGAGCAATTGTTACTTATCCCCCACTTCCTGAATAAAATACAATTCTTTTCTGTGATGGGAAAATTTTTTTCTTTTTTTAAAAACCTGCTTTTTGCAATATCATATCATAATTTTGCTTGATTTCGATCTTTCTTTGATCCCGAGTTTCAGGCTCTCAGAGTCAGTGTTATCTGAATTTCGAGTCGTATCAATGATTATTTCTATACAGTTTCAAATAGAGGTTATTTTCCTAATTATTGCTTGATTGGTTTGAGGAACAAATAGTTTACCTTCTTGGGATTTCAAACCCTTTAATAAAGTGTGGGGAAAATCACATTTACAGCGCCAACTTGCTTAGGCATAAAAATTACATGAATGTGTGTCATTCAGTTGGCACAATGTCGAGCACATAATTGGCATTTGAGAGCTGGCTGATCACCATTGTCTCTGTCATCATCACTGTCACCACCACCACGACCGTCACCACCACCCCCAGGTGCTCCAGCAGGGGAGTGGCTCAGACATGCATGTAGGGCATGCAAGGAGATTCTTCAACTCTATTACCCGTTCATACTCTGTGTTCATTTTCTTTTCCAATTTAACCGAATTTTTAATCTGACACTAGAAAATAACCAGTTTGGGAAATTATTGGAGTACTCTGTATAAAATTATAATAGTTCTGAAAACATGGGTAGTACAAAAGAAAGGGAATTTAAAGGGACCTTACAAAACGAAGCGCTCCCTGCTCTCTATGTGTATAACGTGCCGTTCTTACTGCAAAACTCAACAACCTCAGGGTCTTATTATATTTTTTCACCTCGGAAATTACATTCTTGATTATTTTGACCCCCCCTTTGAGATACACTGGGGATTCCAATGTTAATCTTGATTTACAAAATGACTGTTGCTATGCAGCTTGTTTTCCAAGTGCTCAGCTTACTGGTCCAGTAAGCTGTGAAAAGGATGTGTTTATTAAGCATATCTCTTCTTGTGGTTAGAAGTAAAGGAGTCAAAGTTGCCGGAACTGCAGAAGCAAACAGATGCCCATATTACTGTTCAACGCTCATCAGTCTATGACATGAGTGAAAAATAAACACTGAGATTTGGGAGTTTTCTCTACTGTAGCTACTGTTATTTGACCTGACATAGAAATTAGTTCTTTGAGGTGGGATGCTCCCATAACAAATCTCAAAATTGTGGCATTGTCTTATGTGTCTGGACGTGGTTGGAAAGGAATCTGATATTGGAAGCCGTACATGCGGTTCTACGTGGTATTCAATGGCAAAATGTTTGCAGTAATGGTTGTCCATGGTATCTTTAGATGCAGAGCAACGGTCGGTCAATTGTTGATTTGCTCAGGGTAATTCAGTAGACGTATGTTCAGGAAAAACTTTCTGGTTGACAGGCCAGAAATGTAAAGAATGAAAAGAAAAATAATATAGCCCAGAAATTCAAAACCTTGCTGAATTAGAATACTCACTGCTTGTAAGTCCTAAAGAGTAAGAGATGAGATTAGAAGTGGTTTTCAAATAGAAGTCCAATTTCAGTTGACTGTTACAACAGAGACAAGAGACAGAAGTTGTCATCTTTCCACCTTTGTGCCAGGGAGCCTCATGGTAGCTGTATTATGTTGTGGGGAAAGGCAGTAATTTAATCAGGCCAGAAAATTACTTCTACAAAAGGACCTTCCTGAGATCCGTAGGACATAGAAATGATTGGAGGACTGAAATTATATCAGGTGCCTGACAAGTTTTTGAGGGAATTGAGAACAAAATGAACTACATGCCAAAAGGAAAAAGAATGATTTTCAAGATGACTAACGACTTTCCTGCCCACCTTTCCCTATTTTCCACCCTACGAAATCAGACATGGTAAGTACAGATGACTAAACCAGAATATACACTCTGAGACGGGTACAAGAACCCCAGAATAATCGATAAAGGAAGCTCTCTCAGAGAATAGTATCAGATCCTAAGAGAGCCAAGGAGGAGAAGGAACACAGAGATGCTCAAACATTGTTACTCTGTTGTATGATGGTTATTCCTTCATGTTTTCCCTCCGGGTTTATTGATGTATAATTGACAAATGAAATTGTACATATTTACGGTGTAAAATGTGATGAATTGACATATGTGTACTTTATGCAGTGATTACCATCATCGGTCACTTAGCACATTAATCACTTCATCAGTAACAAGGCAATGTGTTTATGTCTCTCTGTTTGTGTGTGTGTGTGTGTGTGTGTGTGTGTGATGAGAACACTTATGGTCTAATTTCTGAGCAAGATTGAAGTACACAAGTGGGTATTATTAGCGAGATCACCATGCTGTACCGTAGACTCTGAGAACTCATTCATCGTATGATTGCAGGCTTCTACCGTTGGCCCAACATCTCCACCATTGTCCGACCCCTCTGACCCTGCTGACCACCACTGTACTCTCTGTTGCTGTGACATCTGTTAGTTTGGAAACTAATTCCTAAATAAACAACGGTGCAAAGAAGAAATAACAAATAATTAGAAAATACCTTGAGATGAACGAAATGAAAAGAAAACATACAAGACCTTTTGGGATAAATGTAATGCAGCAAAAAGAGAGCCACCTATGTCTGGAGATATCTATATTACAAAAGATGATCTCAAATCAGCAACCTGATAGACATGTATGCATGTGTGTGGGTTTATGACAATTGCAAACTCGTAACACTAAATACAGCAAAGTATAAGCAGTGATTATTTCTGGCCATTTAATAGACATGCTCATTTTTTAACAGCTTTATGTTCTCCCCATTATATATGAAATGATATACGTTCACTTTTATAACAATGTATCATATTATTTTAAAAATATATAGTAGTCAGGGAAGATGTGGCTAAGCTGCAAGGAAAGTTTATGTCCTGGCTTTCTGGCACATGCTTAGCTGATGACTCTTTCACAGGTTTCAAGTGTCTCCTCTTTCTTTTCCTCTCCTCTTTGTTCTCATCTTCTTCCTGCTGTCCCATTATAAAACCCCATTCCTAAGAAACTTCCTTATTATTTGGCTAAGAGAAATTACTAGACCAGTTCTTCCTTCTGACTGCAGGAAGAATTATGAAATATATGAAATGACTATTACTTAATGCATGGGCAATATAGCAAAGTACCAAACTGGTTGGTTAAGGGGTAGATATTGGCAATGAAGATAATATGGAGGTGAGTGTTCTGGAATGTGAAAAAGAAGATAGACAATAAACAGTGAAATGTTTTTTCAAATTGCTCTCTTCAAAGACCTAAACATTGTTGGAATGAGTGGAAAAAAGCACAGATGTCAGATGTGCCCTAAGTTCACATTTCACCCCAATGTCAGATCTTTATCTCTCCCATCCCAACGTCACTCTGAATCATTTGTATGTGATGCTGTGAGCCTTAAATGATATCTTATATCTAGTTTTGTTTCCACAGAATTGAAGCCTGGTATTTACTTATGGAATACAAGAGATTTATTTTCTAATAAAGGAATTTTAAGCATACGACAGCGGTCTAGGGAAGAGTTCACGTCAGGTGAGATGGGACATCCTGATTCCATTAAACATGTTTTCCCACATTAAACAGTATCGTAAAGCGAGATTGGCAACTCTGTTCCTAAAGCAGACAGGGGCCTTCACCAACCGTGATGCATCACAAGACTCTTCAGTGCCCAAGGGGACAGCATAGAGTAGTGTTCGTGTCAAGGATAGGAGGGAGGAACTGTAGAAACACTGTTGACAGCTAAATCACTGGAAAGGCAGAAATGAAATCTTTGCAGGACATGCTAAGGCACTGGTTCCTGAACTTCAGCTCTTTGCTAAAAGCTCATTATATTTGTCATAATTCCACACCCCATGTGTCATATTACATTAACTTTTGGGGCTTTAACTTCACTTCCTAATAACTTTGAAAATGTTTATTTCAATTGGCCATAGGTGATGATGCACATGAAATGACAGATGAAATATTCAAATTATATATTACAACAAGTACGTACTTATATACATACAGAAATATGGTACAGAAAGTGGGACAAGGACAGATACAGAGAGGTTAAAATATCTGGAACACGCAAAGTCTGCAGAGCAGAAATTCTGCTGGAAGTCCATCTAACAGGGGAATATTCTTTTACCTGAGGGAGCGTCAGCCTTGTTCTATTCAGGCCGTCAGTGGATTGGATGAGAACTTTCCACTTTATAGAGGGCAACCGACTTAGATCAGGCTACTGATTTAAATAATGCTCTCATCCAAAATCATCCTTACAGAAACATAAAGAATAATGTTTGACCAGAAAACTGGAGACATGTGCCAGTGAATCTGACCCATAAATTAACCATCAAACCTTCTTCCCAGCATATTGACAAAGTGTATGAAGAAAGTAGAAGAGGAAATAGGTTTATTTGACACATGCCCCACCGTGACCAAAGTGGAAAATGCAAAAAATAGGTTTAAAATATAACAAAATTATTATTAATGATTAAGAAGTTGTATATGAATGGCAATGAACTTCAGTGACTGCATTTTTAATAAAGAGATTACAACTTTCTCTTGAATTTACCCCTAGATTTGATGCGAAACAACATGTGTTTAAATAATTCATAAGTATTAAATATGTACAAATTTAGTTGTGTGAATGGCATTGCCTAATTTATTGGGTTTCCCAATAATTTCAAAGCGACAGGAAGCCAGAAGACTGGAGCAATCCTCTGAGATTTCTTCAAAAATTGAAGACATCCAAGGAGGTCAGTTGGGAGAAATTAGATTGGAGAATGTGTTATGTCCCTTTGGGAGGTATGAGCAAAAAGCTTCATTTCTGCTGTAAGTCTTGGGCCTGAGCTGCCGGATCATCCGAGTTATGGCAGGGGATGCTCCGTGCCTGGTGAATTCCTTGTGATAGGAAGTAAAACAGATTTATAAAGTTCACAGGAATCTGACTGCTGGATGTTCTTCATTTGAAGAGGCCAACAGTGAAAGGAGGACCGTAGTGGTCCACACTTTACTACTCGTTTCCAAGTGTCATGATAGGAAATCATATGAGATGATGTGCAAATTTCCCTGTGTCCATTATCGAAGATGAAAGGAGACTCTGTTTAGCAAGCCATGAAACAAGGGGAAATGAATTGTAAGAAAGACTTGAGGTAAGGAGACATATGTCACCAGGTAGCAAGGCCCTTTTGAAATCATCATGTACAATAAACTTGCCACCAGATCAAGTGCAACTAGGCAGGCAGGCAGTTTTAGATGTCAAGGATGGTGAAAGATAGAAAAGGGTCATCCTCCCCAGTCAAGGAAGGGAACTTCTGACTACAAGTTAGAGGACACTCCAAGTGCTCCCACCGCCTTAAACCACTGAAAGTGAGAGGTAAGGCAGGAACTCTGTGAGTCATGAGAACATAATCCAGTGAGGAGACCTGTAACAAGATATTTCCTGTTTTCAGAGTCACTGCCAAGCCAGTTATGGATGGATTTGCATTTGGGCTGGGGAGTGATTGGACCAGGCCAGTTTTGGTAGTTCCGCTTCCCCCTGGGTGGGGCAGCAAACCCCAATAAAAAGGGCCTGTGCTCCACGACGGCTATCCTCCTGCTACTCGAGTTCCGATTGAATTTGTAGAACCTGGTGAGTCTGATTCTTCAGTTCAACTTTGTTCTTGGACAACTGAATGTTGAGTTTATGGTGGAGACAGCAAGTTTGATGGGTCCAAAGTTATCATCATGGGTATAATGCTACTGAGTGGATGGGAACTTGGAATCTGGGCACAACGTTGTGTTGTATTGACTAGATTTCTGAGACCTAGTTTGAATTCCGCTATTGAAAAAGAAATCCAAAGGAAAATTTTACATGAAGGGAGAAAGAGCAAAGTGTTTACCTTTTTCTATGCCTTTCTCTTGGACCTCTGCTGGGATTTCAGAGGCATTTGTCTTAGAAGGTGTCAGAGCCTTAGATTCATCCTCATTGCCCTTTGCTCTGTACATAAGTCATGCTGTCAGGACCTCATGAGAGAAAATGGTGATAGAAATTGCTTGTGAGCTTGCCCAGGATTTTAGAACTTGTGATGGCCTTTTGTGAAGATGTCGTTTTCATAAAAAAGAAAGAAAGTAAAAAATACAGAAAGAAAGAAAGACACAAACCAAAAGAGAAAACTTTGCTTGTTTCTTTAAAACAAAGACATTTTCTTTAGAAAAGTTGTGTGAGAAAAGAGAAGGTTTTCTCTGGATTGCTATAACGATTTCCTGAAGAGGGAGAGAGAAGTCAGAAATTCATGAAAAGGTATTAAAGAGATTAAAGCACATACTTAGAGATTGGTGAGATACTATCTGTTGTTATTCCAAAAGATTTTGCTCTTTTCTCTATAGGAATTCCTTGTTGTGAACAGAGTCATATACTTTCTTTCAGATATTAAGACTCCAGAAAGATGTCTTCTCAACATCAGCAGTGCAAGCAGCCCTGCCAGACACCACCAGTGTGCCCACCAAAGTGTCCTGACCCTTGCCCACCTTGCAAGTGTCCAGACCCTTGCCCACCTTGCAAGTGTCCAGACCCTTGCCCACCTATAAAGTGCCCTGACCCATGCCCACCTTGCAAGTGGCCAGACCCTTGTCCACCTTGCAAGTGTCCAGACCCTTGTCCACCTTGCAAGTGTCCAGACCTTTGCCCACCTATAAAGTGCCCTGACCCATGCCTGCCTCAGCAGTGCAAGCAGAAATGCCCTCCTGGGGCACCTGCTCATCATTGCTAGCAGAAGTGCCTGCCGAAGAGTAGGTAAGAGCTTGCCTTTTTATCTGCATCTGGAAAGGATAAGGACAATCGGCTCCACTAGTTCCACAGCTCCACCTTCATCTTCTCTTCAAAGCCTATCATGGAAAAGGAAGAAGCTTCTCCACCCTTCAGCTTCAATATGCGTGTGGTGCTTCCTGACAGACAGAGGTTTCTTATCTGAGGCTGCTGTACTGCTTCCCTCTGGGAGGTGCCCAAGAAAGCACCGCAGAGCCTCAGGAGGAAGAGCAGCAGCCTTCCTCCTGGGCGCCCTCTGAGGATTCTCTCGCTGTCTTCTGTGTCGTTCGGTCACCTGGGCCTGGGTTACTACCAGCTGAGCAATTGTTACTTATCCCCCACTTCCTGAATAAAATACAATTCTTTTCTGTGATGGGAAAATTTTTTTCTTTTTTTAAAAACCTGCTTTTTGCAATATCATATCATAATTTTGCTTGATTTCGATCTTTCTTTGATCCCGAGTTTCAGGCTCTCAGAGTCAGTGTTATCTGAATTTCGAGTCGTATCAATGATTATTTCTATACAGTTTCAAATAGAGGTTATTTTCCTAATTATTGCTTGATTGGTTTGAGGAACAAATAGTTTACCTTCTTGGGATTTCAAACCCTTTAATAAAGTGTGGGGAAAATCACATTTACAGCGCCAACTTGCTTAGGCATAAAAATTACATGAATGTGTGTCATTCAGTTGGCACAATGTCGAGCACATAATTGGCATTTGAGAGCTGGCTGATCACCATTGTCTCTGTCATCATCACTGTCACCACCACCACGACCGTCACCACCACCCCCAGGTGCTCCAGCAGGGGAGTGGCTCAGACATGCATGTAGGGCATGCAAGGAGATTCTTCAACTCTATTACCCGTTCATACTCTGTGTTCATTTTCTTTTCCAATTTAACCGAATTTTTAATCTGACACTAGAAAATAACCAGTTTGGGAAATTATTGGAGTACTCTGTATAAAATTATAATAGTTCTGAAAACATGGGTAGTACAAAAGAAAGGGAATTTAAAGGGACCTTACAAAACGAAGCGCTCCCTGCTCTCTATGTGTATAACGTGCCGTTCTTACTGCAAAACTCAACAACCTCAGGGTCTTATTATATTTTTTCACCTCGGAAATTACATTCTTGATTATTTTGACCCCCCCTTTGAGATACACTGGGGATTCCAATGTTAATCTTGATTTACAAAATGACTGTTGCTATGCAGCTTGTTTTCCAAGTGCTCAGCTTACTGGTCCAGTAAGCTGTGAAAAGGATGTGTTTATTAAGCATATCTCTTCTTGTGGTTAGAAGTAAAGGAGTCAAAGTTGCCGGAACTGCAGAAGCAAACAGATGCCCATATTACTGTTCAACGCTCATCAGTCTATGACATGAGTGAAAAATAAACACTGAGATTTGGGAGTTTTCTCTACTGTAGCTACTGTTATTTGATCTGACATAGAAATTAGTTCTTTGAGGTGGGATGCTCCCATAACAAATCTCAAAATTGTGGCATTGTCTTATGTGTCTGGACGTGGTTGGAAAGGAATCTGATATTGGAAGCCGTACATGCGGTTCTACGTGGTATTCAATGGCAAAATGTTTGCAGTAATGGTTGTCCATGGTATCTTTAGATGCAGAGCAACGGTCGGTCAATTGTTGATTTGCTCAGGGTAATTCAGTAGACGTATGTTCAGGAAAAACTTTCTGGTTGACAGGCCAGAAATGTAAAGAATGAAAAGAAAAATAATATAGCCCAGAAACTCAAAACCTTGCTGAATTAGAATACTCACTGCTTGTAAGTCCTAAAGAGTAAGAGATGAGATTAGAAGTGGTTTTCAAATAGAAGTCCAATTTCAGTTGACTGTTACAACAGAGACAAGAGACAGAAGTTGTCATCTTTCCACCTTTGTGCCAGGGAGCCTCATGGTAGCTGTATTATGTTGTGGGGAAAGGCAGTAATTTAATCAGGCCAGAAAATTACTTCTACAAAAGGACCTTCCTGAGATCCGTAGGACATAGAAATGATTGGAGGACTGAAATTATATCAGGTGCCTGACAAGTTTTTGAGGGAATTGAGAACAAAATGAACTACATGCCAAAAGGAAAAAGAATGATTTTCAAGATGACTAACGACTTTCCTGCCCACCTTTCCCTATTTTCCACCCTACGAAATCAGACATGGTAAGTACAGATGACTAAACCAGAATATACACTCTGAGACGGGTACAAGAACCCCAGAATAATCGATAAAGGAAGCTCTCTCAGAGAATAGTATCAGATCCTAAGAGAGCCAAGGAGGAGAAGGAACACAGAGATGCTCAAACATTGTTACTCTGTTGTATGATGGTTATTCCTTCATGTTTTCCCTCCGGGTTTATTGATGTATAATTGACAAATGAAATTGTACATATTTACGGTGTAAAATGTGATGAATTGACATATGTGTACTTTATGCAGTGATTACCATCATCGGTCACTTAGCACATTAATCACTTCATCAGTAACAAGGCAATGTGTTTATGTCTCTCTGTTTGTGTGTGTGTGTGTGTGTGTGTGTGTGTGTGTGATGAGAACACTTATGGTCTAATTTCTGAGCAAGATTGAAGTACACAAGTGGGTATTATTAGCGAGATCACCATGCTGTACCGTAGACTCTGAGAACTCATTCATCGTATGATTGCAGGCTTCTACCGTTGGCCCAACATCTCCACCATTGTCCGACCCCTCTGACCCTGCTGACCACCACTGTACTCTCTGTTGCTGTGACATCTGTTAGTTTGGAAACTAATTCCTAAATAAACAACGGTGCAAAGAAGAAATAACAAATAATTAGAAAATACCTTGAGATGAACGAAATGAAAAGAAAACATACAAGACCTTTTGGGATAAATGTAATGCAGCAAAAAGAGAGCCACCTATGTCTGGAGATATCTATATTACAAAAGATGATCTCAAATCAGCAACCTGATAGACATGTATGCATGTGTGTGGGTTTATGACAATTGCAAACTCGTAACACTAAATACAGCAAAGTATAAGCAGTGATTATTTCTGGCCATTTAATAGACATGCTCATTTTTTAACAGCTTTATGTTCTCCCCATTATATATGAAATGATATACGTTCACTTTTATAACAATGTATCATATTATTTTAAAAATATATAGTAGTCAGGGAAGATGTGGCTAAGCTGCAAGGAAAGTTTACGTCCTGGCTTTCTGGCACATGCTTAGCTGATGACTCTTTCACAGGTTTCAAGTGTCTCCTCTTTCTTTTCCTCTCCTCTTTGTTCTCATCTTCTTCCTGCTGTCCCATTATAAAACCCCATTCCTAAGAAACTTCCTTATTATTTGGCTAAGAGAAATTACTAGACCAGTTCTTCCTTCTGACTGCAGGAAGAATTATGAAATATATGAAATGACTATTACTTAATGCATGGGCAATATAGCAAAGTACCAAACTGGTTGGTTAAGGGGTAGATATTGGCAATGAAGATAATATGGAGGTGAGTGTTCTGGAATGTGAAAAAGAAGATAGACAATAAACAGTGAAATGTTTTTTCAAATTGCTCTCTTCAAAGACCTAAACATTGTTGGAATGAGTGGAAAAAAGCACAGATGTCAGATGTGCCCTAAGTTCACATTTCACCCCAATGTCAGATCTTTATCTCTCCCATCCCAACGTCACTCTGAATCATTTGTATGTGATGCTGTGAGCCTTAAATGATATCTTATATCTAGTTTTGTTTCCACAGAATTGAAGCCTGGTATTTACTTATGGAATACAAGAGATTTATTTTCTAATAAAGGAATTTTAAGCATACGACAGCGGTCTAGGGAAGAGTTCACGTCAGGTGAGATGGGACATCCTGATTCCATTAAACATGTTTTCCCACATTAAACAGTATCGTAAAGCGAGATTGGCAACTCTGTTCCTAAAGCAGACAGGGGCCTTCACCAACCGTGACGCATCACAAGACTCTTCAGTGCCCAAGGGGACACCATAGAGTAGTGTTCGTGTCAAGGATAGGAGGGAGGAACTGTAGAAACACTGTTGACAGCTAAATCACTGAAAAGGCAGAAATGAAATCTTTGCAGGACATGCTAAGGCACTGCTTCCTGAACTTCAGCTCTTTGCTAAAAGCTCATTATATTTGTCATAATTCCACACCCCATGTGTCATATTACATTAACTTTTGGGGCTTTAACTTCACTTCCTAATAACTTTGAAAATGTTTATTTCAATTGGCCATAGGTGATGATGCACATGAAATGACAGATGAAATATTCAAATTATATATTACAACAAGTACGTACTTATATACATACAGAAATATGGTACAGAAAGTGGGACAAGGACAGATACAGGGAGGTTAAAATATCTGGAACACGCAAAGTCTGCAGAGCAGAAATTCTGCTGGAAGTCCATCTAACAGGGGAATATTCTTTTACCTGAGGGAGCGTCAGCCTTGTTCTATTCAGGCCGTCAGTGGATTGGATGAGAACTTTCCACTTTATAGAGGGCAACCGACTTAGATCAGGCTACTGATTTAAATAATGCTCTCATCCAAAATCATCCTTACAGAAACATAAAGAATAATGTTTGACCAGAAAACTGGAGACGTGCCAGTGAATCTGACCCATAAATTAACCATCAAACCTTCTTCCCAGCATATTGCCAAAGTGTATGAAGAAAGTAGAAGAGGAAATAGGTTTATTTGACACATGCCCCACCGTGACCAAAGTGGAAAATGCAAAAAATAGGTTTAAAATATAACAAAATTATTATTAATGATTAAGAAGTTGTATATGAATGGCAATGAACTTCAGTGACTGCATTTTTAATAAAGAGATTACAACTTTCTCTTGAATTTACCCCTAGATTTGATGCGAAACAACATGTGTTTAAATAATTCATAAGTATTAAATATGTACAAATTTAGTTGCGTGAATGGCATTGCCTAATTTATTGGGTTTCCCAATAATTTCAAAGCGACAGGAAGCCAGAAGACTGGAGCAATCCTCTGAGATTTCTTCAAAAATTGAAGACATCCAAGGAGGTCAGTTGGGAGAAATTAGATTGGAGAATGTGTTATGTCCCTTTGGGAGGTATGAGCAAAAAGCTTCATTTCTGCTGTAAGTCTTGGGTCTGAGCTGCCGGATCATCCGAGTTATGGCAGGGGATGCTCCGTGCCTGGTGAATTCCTTGTGATAGGAAGTAAAACAGATTTATAAAGTTCACAGGAATCTGACTGCTGGATGTTCTTCATTTGAAGAGGCCAACAGTGAAAGGAGGACCGTAGTGGTCCACACTTTACTACTCGTTTCCAAGTGTCATGATAGGAAATCATATGAGATGATGTGCAAATTTCCCTGCGTCCATTATCGAAGATGAAAGGAGACTCTGTTTAGCAAGCCATGAAACAAGGGGAAATGAATTGTAAGAAAGACTTGAGGTAAGGAGACATATGTCACCAGGTAGCAAGGCCCTTTTGAAATCATCATGTACAATAAACTTGCCACCAGATCAAGTGCAACTAGGCAGGCAGGCAGTTTTAGATGTCAAGGATGGTGAAAGATAGAAAAGGGTCATCCTCCCCAGTCAAGGAAGGGAACTTCTGACTACAAGTTAGAGGACACTCCAAGTGCTCCCACCGCCTTAAACCACTGAAAGTGAGAGGTAAGGCAGGAACTCTGTGAGTCATGAGAACATAATCCAGTGAGGAGACCTGTAACAAGATATTTCCTGTTTTCAGAGTCACTGCCAAGCCAGTTATGGATGGATTTGCATTTGGGCTGGGGAGTGATTGGACCAGGCCAGTTTTGGTAGTTCCGCTTCCCCCTGGGTGGAGCAGCAAACCCCAATAAAAAGGGCCTGTGCTCCACGACGGCTATCCTCCTGCTACTCGAGTTCCGATTGAATTTGTAGAACCTGGTGAGTCTGATTCTTCAGTTCAACTTTGTTCTTGGACAACTGAATGTTGAGTTTATGGTGGAGACAGCAAGTTTGATGGGTCCAAAGTTATCATCATGGGTATAATGCTACTGAGTGGATGGGAACTTGGAATCTGGGCACAACGTTGTGTTGTATTGACTAGATTTCTGAGACCTAGTTTGAATTCCGCTATTGAAAAAGAAATCCAAAGGAAAATTTTACATGAAGGGAGAAAGAGCAAAGTGTTTACCTTTTTCTATGCCTTTCTCTTGGACCTCTGCTGGGATTTCAGAGGCATTTGTCTTAGAAGGTGTCAGAGCCTTAGATTCATCCTCATTGCCCTTTGCTCTGTACATAAGTCATGCTGTCAGGACCTCATGAGAGAAAATGGTGATAGAAATTGCTTGTGAGCTTGCCCAGGATTTTAGAACTTGTGATGGCCTTTTGTGAAGATGTCGTTTTCATAAAAAAGAAAGAAAGTAAAAAATACAGAAAGAAAGAAAGACACAAACCAAAAGAGAAAACTTTGCTTGTTTCTTTAAAACAAAGACATTTTCTTTAGAAAAGTTGTGTGAGAAAAGAGAAGGTTTTCTCTGGATTGCTATAACGATTTCCTGAAGAGGGAGAGAGAAGTCAGAAATTCATGAAAAGGTATTAAAGAGATTAAAGCACATACTTAGAGATTGGTGAGATACTATCTGTTGTTATTCCAAAAGATTTTGCTCTTTTCTCTATAGGAATTCCTTGTTGTGAACAGAGTCATATACTTTCTTTCAGATATTAAGACTCCAGAAAGATGTCTTCTCAACATCAGCAGTGCAAGCAGCCCTGCCAGACACCACCAGTGTGCCCACCAAAGTGTCCTGACCCTTGCCCACCTTGCAAGTGTCCAGACCCTTGCCCACCTTGCAAGTGTCCAGACCCTTGCCCACCTATAAAGTGCCCTGACCCATGCCCACCTTGCAAGTGTCCAGACCCTTGTCCACCTTGCAAGTGTCCAGACCCTTGTCCACCTTGCAAGTGTCCAGACCCTTGCCCACCTATAAAGTGCCCTGACCCATGCCTGCCTCAGCAGTGCAAGCAGAAATGCCCTCCTGGGGCACCTGCTCATCATTGCTAGCAGAAGTGCCTGCCGAAGAGTAGGTAAGAGCTTGCCTTTTTATCTGCATCTGGAAAGGATAAGGACAATCGGCTCCACTAGTTCCACAGCTCCACCTTCATCTTCTCTTCAAAGCCTATCATGGAAAAGGAAGAAGCTTCTCCACCCTTCAGCTTCAATATGCGTGTGGTGCTTCCTGACAGACAGAGGTTTCTTATCTGAGGCTGCTGTACTGCTTCCCTCTGGGAGGTGCCCAAGAAAGCACCGCAGAGCCTCAGGAGGAAGAGCAGCAGCCTTCCTCCTGGGCGCCCTCTGAGGATTCTCTCGCTGTCTTCTGTGTCGTTCGGTCACCTGGGCCTGGGTTACTACCAGCTGAGCAATTGTTACTTATCCCCCACTTCCTGAATAAAATACAATTCTTTTCTGTGATGGGAAAATTTTTTTCTTTTTTTAAAAACCTGCTTTTTGCAATATCATATCATAATTTTGCTTGATTTCGATCTTTCTTTGATCCCGAGTTTCAGGCTCTCAGAGTCAGTGTTATCTGAATTTCGAGTCGTATCAATGATTATTTCTATACAGTTTCAAATAGAGGTTATTTTCCTAATTATTGCTTGATTGGTTTGAGGAACAAATAGTTTACCTTCTTGGGATTTCAAACCCTTTAATAAAGTGTGGGGAAAATCACATTTACAGCGCCAACTTGCTTAGGCATAAAAATTACATGAATGTGTGTCATTCAGTTGGCACAATGTCGAGCACATAATTGGCATTTGAGAGCTGGCTGATCACCATTGTCTCTGTCATCATCACTGTCACCACCACCACGACCGTCACCACCACCCCCAGGTGCTCCAGCAGGGGAGTGGCTCAGACATGCATGTAGGGCATGCAAGGAGATTCTTCAACTCTATTACCCGTTCATACTCTGTGTTCATTTTCTTTTCCAATTTAACCGAATTTTTAATCTGACACTAGAAAATAACCAGTTTGGGAAATTATTGGAGTACTCTGTATAAAATTATAATAGTTCTGAAAACATGGGTAGTACAAAAGAAAGGGAATTTAAAGGGACCTTACAAAACGAAGCGCTCCCTGATCTCTATGTGTATAACGTGCCGTTCTTACTGCAAAACTCAACAACCTCAGGGTCTTATTATATTTTTTTCACCTCGGAAATTACATTCTTGATTATTTTGACCCCCCCTTTGAGATACACTGGGGATTCCAATGTTAATCTTGATTTACAAAATGACTGTTGCTATGCAGCTTGTTTTCCAAGTGCTCAGCTTACTGGTCCAGTAAGCTGTGAAAAGGATGTGTTTATTAAGCATATCTCTTCTTGTGGTTAGAAGTAAAGGAGTCAAAGTTGCCGGAACTGCAGAAGCAAACAGATGCCCATATTACTGTTCAACGCTCATCAGTCTATGACATGAGTGAAAAATAAACACTGAGATTTGGGAGTTTTCTCTACTGTATCTACTGTTATTTGATCTGACATAGAAATTAGTTCTTTGAGGTGGGATGCTCCCATAACAAATCTCAAAATTGTGGCATTGTCTTATGTGTCTGGACGTGGTTGGAAAGGAATCTGATATTGGAAGCCGTACATGCGGTTCTACGTGGTATTCAATGGCAAAATGTTTGCAGTAATGGTTGTCCATGGTATCTTTAGATGCAGAGCAACGGTCGGTCAATTGTTGATTTGCTCAGGGTAATTCAGTAGACGTATGTTCAGGAAAAACTTTCTGGTTGACAGGCCAGAAATGTAAAGAATGAAAAGAAAAATAATATAGCCCAGAAACTCAAAACCTTGCTGAATTAGAATACTCACTGCTTGTAAGTCCTAAAGAGTAAGAGATGAGATTAGAAGTGGTTTTCAAATAGAAGTCCAATTTCAGTTGACTGTTACAACAGAGACAAGAGACAGAAGTTGTCATCTTTCCACCTTTGTGCCAGGGAGCCTCATGGTAGCTGTATTATGTTGTGGGGAAAGGCAGTAATTTAATCAGGCCAGAAAATTACTTCTACAAAAGGACCTTCCTGAGATCCGTAGGACATAGAAATGATTGGAGGACTGAAATTATATCAGGTGCCTGACAAGTTTTTGAGGGAATTGAGAACAAAATGAACTACATGCCAAAAGGAAAAAGAATGATTTTCAAGATGACTAACGACTTTCCTGCCCACCTTTCCCTATTTTCCACCCTACGAAATCAGACATGGTAAGTACAGATGACTAAACCAGAATATACACTCTGAGACGGGTACAAGAACCCCAGAATAATCGATAAAGGAAGCTCTCTCAGAGAATAGTATCAGATCCTAAGAGAGCCAAGGAGGAGAAGGAACACAGAGATGCTCAAACATTGTTACTCTGTTGTATGATGGTTATTCCTTCATGTTTTCCCTCCGGGTTTATTGATGTATAATTGACAAATGAAATTGTACATATTTACGGTGTAAAATGTGATGAATTGACATATGTGTACTTTATGCAGTGATTACCATCATCGGTCACTTAGCACATTAATCACTTCATCAGTAACAAGGCAATGTGTTTATGTCTCTCTGTTTGTGTGTGTGTGTGTGTGTGTGTGTGTGTGTGATGAGAACACTTATGGTCTAATTTCTGAGCAAGATTGAAGTACACAAGTGGGTATTATTAGCGAGATCACCATGCTGTACCGTAGACTCTGAGAACTCATTCATCGTATGATTGCAGGCTTCTACCGTTGGCCCAACATCTCCACCATTGTCCGACCCCTCTGACCCTGCTGACCACCACTGTACTCTCTGTTGCTGTGACATCTGTTAGTTTGGAAACTAATTCCTAAATAAACAACGGTGCAAAGAAGAAATAACAAATAATTAGAAAATACCTTGAGATGAACGAAATGAAAAGAAAACATACAAGACCTTTTGGGATAAATGTAATGCAGCAAAAAGAGAGCCACCTATGTCTGGAGATATCTATATTACAAAAGATGATCTCAAATCAGCAACCTGATAGACATGTATGCATGTGTGTGGGTTTATGACAATTGCAAACTCGTAACACTAAATACAGCAAAGTATAAGCAGTGATTATTTCTGGCCATTTAATAGACATGCTCATTTTTTAACAGCTTTATGTTCTCCCCATTATATATGAAATGATATACGTTCACTTTTATAACAATGTATCATATTATTTTAAAAATATATAGTAGTCAGGGAAGATGTGGCTAAGCTGCAAGGAAAGTTTACGTCCTGGCTTTCTGGCACATGCTTAGCTGATGACTCTTTCACAGGTTTCAAGTGTCTCCTCTTTCTTTTCCTCTCCTCTTTGTTCTCATCTTCTTCCTGCTGTCCCATTATAAAACCCCATTCCTAAGAAACTTCCTTATTATTTGGCTAAGAGAAATTACTAGACCAGTTCTTCCTTCTGACTGCAGGAAGAATTATGAAATATATGAAATGACTATTACTTAATGCATGGGCAATATATCAAAGTACCAAACTGGTTGGTTAAGGGGTAGATATTGGCAATGAAGATAATATGGAGGTGAGTGTTCTGGAATGTGAAAAAGAAGATAGACAATAAACAGTGAAATGTTTTTTCACATTGCTCTCTTCAAAGACCTAAACATTGTTGGAATGAGTGGAAAAAAGCACAGATGTCAGATGTGCCCTAAGTTCACATTTCACCCCAATGTCAGATCTTTATCTCTCCCATCCCAACGCCACTCTGAAACATTTGTATGTGATGCTGTGAGCCTTAAATGATATCTTATATCTAGTTTTGTTTCCACAGAATTGAAGCCTGGTATTTACTTATGGAATACAAGAGATTTATTTTCTAATAAAGGAATTTTAAGCATACGACAGCGGTCTAGGGAAGAGTTCACGTCAGGTGAGATGGGACATCCTGATTCCATTAAACATGTTTTCCCACATTAAACAGTATCGTAAAGCGAGATTGGCAACTCTGTTCCTAAAGCAGACAGGGACCTTCACCAACCGTGACGCATCACAAGACTCTTCAGTGCCCAAGGGGACAGCATAGAGTAGTGTTCGTGTCAAGGATAGGAGGGAGGAACTGTAGAAACACTGTTGACAGCTAAATCACTGAAAAGGCAGAAATGAAATCTTTGCAGGACATGCTAAGGCACTGGTTCCTGAACTTCAGCTCTTTGCTAAAAGCTCATTATATTTGTCATAATTCCACACCCCATGTGTCATATTACATTAACTTTTGTGGCTTTAACTTCACTTCCTAATAACTTTGAAAATGTTTATTTCAATTGGCCATAGGTGATGATGCACATGAAATGACAGATGAAATATTCAAATTATATATTACAACAAGTACGTACTTATATACATACAGAAATATGGTACAGAAAGAGGGACAAGGACAGATACAGAGAGGTTAAAATATCTGGAACACGCAAAGTCTGCAGAGCAGAAATTCTGCTGGAAGTCCATCTAACAGGGGAATATTCTTTTACCTGAGGGAGCGTCAGCCTTGTTCTATTCAGGCCGTCAGTGGATTGGAAGAGAACTTTCCACTTTATAGGGGACAACTGACTTAGATCAGGCTGCTGATTTAAATAATGCTCTCATCCAAAATCATCCTTACAGAAACATAAAGAATAATGTTTGACCAGAAAACTGGAGACATGTGCCAGTGAATCTGACCCATAAATTAACCATCAAACCTTCTTCCCAGCATATTGACAAAGTGTATGAAGAAAGTAGAAGAGGAAACAGGTTTATTTGACACATGCCCCACCGTGACCAAAATGGAAAATGCAAAAAATAGGTTTAAAATATAACAAAATTATTATTAATGATTAAGAAGTTGTATATGAATGGCAATGAACTTCAGTGACTGCATTTTTAATAAAGAGATTACAACTTTCTCTTGAATTTACCCCTAGATTTGATGCGAAACAACATGTGTTTAAATAATTCATAAGTATTAAATACGTACAAATTTAGTTGCGTGAATGGCATTGCCTAATTTATTGGGTTTCCCAATAATTTCAAAGCGACAGGAAGCCAGAATACTGGAGCAATCCTCTGAGATTTCTTCAAAAATTGAAGACATCCAAGGAGGTCAGTTGGGAGAAATTAGATTGGAGAATGTGTTATGTCCCTTTGGGAGGTATGAGCAAAAAGCTTCATTTCTGCTGTAAGTCTTGGGTCTGAGCTGCCGGATCATCCGAGTTATGGCAGGGGATGCTCTGTGCCTGGTGAATTCCTTGTGATAGGAAGTAAAACAGATTTATAAAGTTCACAGGAATCTGACTGCTGGATGTTCTTCATTTGAAGAGGCCAACAGTGAAAGGAGGACCGTAGTGGTCCACACTTTACTACTCGTTTCCAAGTGTCATGATAGGAAATCATATGAGATGATGTGCAAATTTCCCTGCGTCCATTATCGAAGATGAAAGGAGACTCTGTTTAGCAAGCCATGAAACAAGGGGAAATGAATTGTAAGAAAGACTTGAGGTAAGGAGACATATGTCACCAGGTAGCAAGGCCCTTTTGAAATCATCTTGTACAATAAATTTGCCACCAGATCAAGTGCAACTAGGCAGGCAGGCAGTTTTAGATGTCAAGGATGGTGAAAGATAGAAAAGGGTCATCCTCCCCAGTCAAGGAAGGGAACTTCTGACTACAAGTTAGAGGACACTCCAAGTGCTCCCACCGCCTTAAACCACTGAAAGTGAGAGGTAAGGCAGGAACTCTGTGAGTCATGAGAACATAATCCAGTGAGGAGACCTGTAACAAGATATTTCCTGTTTTCAGAGTCACTGCCAAGCCAGTTATGGATGGATTTGCATTTGGGCTGGGGAGTGATTGGACCAGGCCAGTTTGGGTAGTTCCGCTTCCCCCTGGGTGGGGCAGCAAACCCCAATAAAAAGGGCCTGTGCTCCACGACGGCTATCCTCCTGCTACTCGAGTTCCAATTGAATTTGTAGAACCTGGTGAGTCTGATTCTTCAGTTCAACTTTGTTCTTGGACAACTGAATGTTGAGTTTGTGGTGGAGACAGCAAGTTTGATGGGTCCAAAGTTATCATCATGGGTATAATGCTACTGAGTGGATGGGAACTTGGAATCTGGGCACAACGTTGTGTGGTATTGACTAGATTTCTGAGACCTAGTTTGAATTCCGCTATTGAAAAAGAAATCCAAAGGAAAATTTTACATGAAGGGAGAAAGAGCAAAGTGTTTACCTTTTTCTATGCCTTTCTCTTGGACCTCTGCTGGGATTTCAGAGGCATTTGTCTTAGAAGGTGTCAGAGCCTTAGATTCATCCTCATTGCCCTTTGCTCTGTACATAAGTCATGCTGTCAGGACCTCATGAGAGAAAATGGTGATAGAAATTGCTTGTGAGCTTGCCCAGGATTTTAGAACTTGTGATGGCCTTTTGTGAAGATGTCGTTTTCATAAAAAAGAAAGAAAGTAAAAAATACAGAAAGAAAGAAAGACACAAACCAAAAGAGAAAACTTTGCTTGTTTCTTTAAAACAAAGACATTTTCTTTAGAAAAGTTGTGTGAGAAAAGAGAAGGTTTTCTCTGGATTGCTATAACGATTTCCTGAAGAGGGAGAGAGAAGTCAGAAATTCATGAAAAGGTATTAAAGAGATTAAAGCACATACTTAGAGATTGGTGAGATACTATCTGTTGTTATTCCAAAAGATTTTGCTCTTTTCTCTATAGGAATTCCTTGTTGTGAACAGAGTCATATACTTTCTTTCAGATATTAAGACTCCAGAAAGATGTCTTCTCAACATCAGCAGTGCAAGCAGCCCTGCCAGACACCACCAGTGTGCCCACCAAAGTGTCCTGACCCTTGCCCACCTTGCAAGTGTCCAGACCCTTGCCCACCTTGCAAGTGTCCAGACCCTTGCCCACCTATAAAGTGCCCTGACCCATGCCCACCTTGCAAGTGTCCAGACCCTTGTCCACCTTGCAAGTGTCCAGACCCTTGTCCACCTTGCAAGTGTCCAGACCTTTGCCCACCTATAAAGTGCCCTGACACATGCCTGCCTCAGCAGTGCAAGCAGAAATGCCCTCCTGGGGCACCTGCTCATCATTGCTAGCAGAAGTGCCTGCCGAAGAGTAGGTAAGAGCTTGCCTTTTTATCTGCATCTGGAAAGGATAAGGACAATCGGCTCCACTAGTTCCACAGCTCCACCTTTATCTTCTCTTCAAAGCCTATCATGGAAAAGGAAGGAGCTTCTCCACCCTTCAGCTTCAATATGCGTGTGGTGCTTCCTGACAGACAGAGGTTTCTTATCTGAGGCTGCTGTACTGCTTCCCTCTGGGAGGTGCCCAAGAAAGCATCGCAGAGCCTCAGGAGGAAGAGCAGCAGCCTTCCTCCTGGACGCCCTCTGAGGATTCTCTCGCTGTCTTCTGTGTCGTTCGGTCACCTGGGCCTGGGTTACTACCAGCTGAGCAATTGTTACTTATCCCCCACTTCCTGAATAAAATACAATTCTTTTCTGTGATGGGAAAATTTTTTTCTTTTTTTAAAAACCTGCTTTTTGCAATATCATATCATAATTTTGCTTGATTTCGATCTTTCTTTGATCCCGAGTTTCAGGCTCTCAGAGTCAGTGTTATCTGAATTTCGAGTCGTATCAATGATTATTTCTATACAGTTTCAAATAGAGGTTATTTTCCTAATTATTGCTTGATTGGTTTGAGGAACAAATAGTTTACCTTCTTGGGATTTCAAACCCTTTAATAAAGTGTGGGGAAATTCACATTTACAGCGCCAACTTGCTTAGGCATAAAAATTACATGAAGGTGTGTCATTCAGTTGGCACAATGCCGAGCACATAATTGGCATTTGAGAGCTGGCTGATCACCATTGTCTCTGTCATCATCACTGTCACCAGCACCACGACCGTCACCACCACCCCCAGGTGCTCCAGCAGGGGAGTGGCTCAGACATGCATGTAGGGCATGCAAGGAGATTCTTCAACTCTATTACCCGTTCATACTCTGTGTTCATTTTCTTTTCCAATTTAACCGAATTTTTAATCTGACACTAGAAAATAACCAGTTTGGGAAATTATTGGAGTACTCTGTATAAAATTATAATAGTTCTGAAAACATGGGTAGTACAAAAGAAAGGGAATTTAAAGGGACCTTACAAAACGAAGCGCTCCCTGCTCTCTATGTGTATAACGTGCCGTTCTTACTGCAAAACTCAACAACCTCAGGGTCTTATTATATTTTTTCACCTCGGAAATTACATTCTTGATTATTTTGACCCCCCCTTTGAGATACACTGGGGATTCCAATGTTAATCTTGATTTACAAAATGACTGTTGCTATGCAGCTTGTTTTCCAAGTGCTCAGCTTACTGGTCCAGTAAGCTGTGAAAAGGATGTGTTTATTAAGCATATCTCTTCTTGTGGTTAGAAGTAAAGGAGTCAAAGTTGCCGGAACTGCAGAAGCAAACAGATGCCCATATTACTGTTCAATGCTCATCAGTCTATGACATGAGTGAAAAATAAACACTGAGATTTGGGAGTTTTCTCTACTGTAGCTACTGTTATTTGACCTGACATAGAAATTAGTTCTTTGAGGTGGGATGCTCCCATAACAAATCTCAAAATTGTGGCATTGTCTTATGTGTCTGGACGTGGTTGGAAAGGAATCTGATATTGGAAGCCGTAAATGCGGTTCTACGTGGTATTCAATGGCAAAATGTTTGCAGTAATGGTTGTCCATGGTATCTTTAGATGCAGAGCAACGGTCAGTCAATTGTTGATTTGCTCAGGGTAATTCAGTAGACGTATGTTCAGGAAAAACTTTCTGGTTGACAGGCCAGAAATGTAAAGAATGAAAAGAAAAATAATACAGCCCAGAAACTCAAAACCTTGCTTAATTAGAATACTCACTGCTTGTAAGTCCTAAAGAGTAAGAGATGAGATTAGAAGTGGTTTTCAAATAGAAGTCCAATTTCAGTTGACTGTTACGACAGAGACAAGAGACAGAAGTTGTCATCTTTCCACCTTTGTGCCAGGGAGCCTCATGGTAGCTGTATTATGTTGTGGGGAAAGGCAGTAATTTAATCAGGCCAGAAAATTACTTCTACAAAAGGACCTTCCTGAGATCCGTAGGACATAGAAATGATTGGAGGACTGAAATTATATCAGGTGCCTAATAAATCTTTGAGGGTTTTGAGATCTAAATAAAATACGTCCCAAATGAAAAAGAAAGATTTTCTAGATGACTAACGACTTTCCTGCCCACCTTTCGTATTTTCCACCCTACGAAATCAGATATGGTAAGTACAGATGACTAAACCAGAATATACACTCTGAGACGGGTACAAGAACCCCAGAATAATCGATAAAGGAAGCTCTCTCAGAGAATAGTATCAGATCCTAAGAGAGCCAAGGAGGAGAAGGAACACAGAGATGCTCAAACATTGTTACTTTGTTGTATGATGGTTATTCCTTCATGTTTTCCCTCCGGGTTTATTGATGTATAATTGACAAATGAAATTGTACATATTTACAGTGTATAATGTGATGATTTGACATATGTGTACTTTATGCAGTGATTACCATCATCGGTCACTTAGCACATTAATCACTTCATCAGTAACAAGGTAATGTGTTTATGTCTCTCTGTTTGTGTGTGCGTGTGTGTGTGTCTGTGTGATGAGAACACTTACGGTCTAATTTCTGAGCAAGATTGAAGTACACATGTGGGTATTATTAGCGAGATCACCATGCTGTACTGTAGACTCTGAGAACTCATTCATCGTATGATTGCAGGCTTCTACCGTTGGCCCAACATCTCCACCATTGTCCGACCCCTCAGACCCTGCTGACCACCACTGTATTCTCTGTTGCTGTGACATCTGTTAGTTCGGAAACAAATTCCTAAATAAACAATGGTGCAAAGAAGAAATAACAAATAAATAGAAAATACCTTGAAATGAACGAAATGAAAAGAAAACATACAAGACCTTTTGGGATAAATGTAATGCAACAAAAAGAGAACCACCTATGTCTGGAGATATCTATATTACAAAAGATGATTTCAAATCAGCAACCTGATAGACATGTATGCATGTGTGTGGGTTTATGACAATTGCAAAATCGTAACACTAAATACAGCAAAGTATATGCAGTGATTATTTCTGGCCATTTAATAGACATGCTCATTTTTTAACAGCTTTATGTTCTCCCCATTATATATGAAATGATATACATTCACTTTTATAACAATGTATCATATTATTTTAAAAATATATAGTAGTCAGGGAAGATATGGCTAAGCTGCAAGGAAAGTTTACGTCCTGGCTTTCTGGCACATGCTTAGCTGATGACTCTTTCACAGGTTTCAAGTGTCTCCTCTTTCTTTTCCTCTCCTCTTTGTTCTCATCTTCTTCCTGCTGTCCCATTATAAAACCCCATTCCTAAGAAACTTCCTTATTATTTGGCTAAGAGAAATTACTAGGCCTGTTCTTCCATATGACTGCAGGAAGAATTGTGAAATATATGAAATGACTATTACTAAATGCATGGGCGATATATCAAAGTACCAAACTGGATGGTTAAGGGGTAGATATTGGCAGTGAAGATAATATGGAGGTGAGTGTTCTGGAATGTGAAAAAGAAGATAGACAATAAAAAGTGATTTTTTTTTCAAATTGCTCTCTTCAAAGACCTAAACGTTGTTGGAATGAGTGGAAAAAAGCACATATATCAGATGTGCCCTAAGTTCACATTTCACACCAATGTCAGATCTTTATCTCTCCCATCCCAGCGTCACTCTGAATCATTTGTATGTGATGCTGTGAGCCTTAAATGATATCTTATATCTAGTTTTGTTTCCACAGAATTGAAGCCTGGTATTTACTTATGGAATACAGGAGATTTATTTTCTGATAAAGGAATTTTAAGCATACGACAGCGGTCTAGGGAAGAGTTCACGTCAGGTGAGATGGGACATCCTGATTCCATTAAACATGTCTTCCCACATTAAGCAGTATCATAAAGCGAGATTTGCAAATCTGTTCCTAAAGCAGGCCGGGGCCTTCACCAACCGTGACCCATCACAAGACACTTCAGTGCCCTAGGGACAGCACAGAGTAGTGTTCGTGTCAAGGATAGGAGGGAGGAACTGTAGAAACACTGTTGACAGCTAAATCACTGAAAAGGCAGAAATGAAATCTTTGCAGGACATGCTAAGGCACTGGTTCCTGAACTTCAGCTCTTTGCTAAAAGCTCATTATATTTTTCATAATTCCACGCCCCATGTGTCATATTACATTAATTTTGGGGGCTTTAACTTCACTTCCTAATAACTTTGAAAATGTTTATTTCAATTGGCCATAGGTGATGATGCACATGAAATGACAGATGCAATATTCAAATTATATATTGCCACAAGTACGTACATATATACATACAGAAATATGTTACAGAAAGAGGGACAAGGACAGATACAGAGAGGATAAAATATCTGGAACACGCAAAGTCTG